>NC_134353.1:606269369-606869369 GCF_048569485.1 Anomaloglossus baeobatrachus | reverse complement strand
ATTACCCCCACTGCCCTATAATGTCCCCCACTGCCCTATAATGTCCCCAACTACCCTATAATGTCCCAATTTGCTTCATAATGTCCCCCACTGCCTTAAAATGTCCCCCACCGCCTTAGTATGTCGACCACTGCCCTATAATGTCCCCCACTGCTGTATAATGTACCCCACTGCCTTCTAATGTCCCCCACCACCTTCTAATGTCACCCACTGCCTTATAATATCCCCAACTGCCCTATAATGTTCCCCACTGCCTGATAATGCCTTCCACTGCCCTATAATGTCCCCCAATGCCATAGAATGTCCCCCACTGCCCAATAATGTCCCCAACTGCCCTATAATGTCCCAATTTGCTTCATAATGTCCCCCATAGCCCTATAATGTCCCCCACTGCCTCATTATGTCCAAAACTGCCCTATAATGTCCCCCAATGCTTTATAATGTACCCCACTGCCTTATAATGTCCCCCACTGCCCTATAATGTCCCCCACTGCCCTATAATGTCCCCCCACTGCCCTATAATGTCCCCCACTGCCCTATAATGTCCCAATTTGCTTCATAATGTCCCCCACTGCCCTATAATGTCTTGAACTGCCCTATAATGTCCCAATTTGCTTCATAATGTCCCAGACTGCCTTATACTGTTCCCGACTGACCCATAATGTCCTCCACTGCCCTATAATGTCCCCCACTGCCCTATAATGTCCCCCACTGACCTATAATATGCTCCATAAAGTCCCCCACTGCTTCTTAATGCCCCTTGTAAAATGACACTGCTCCTCCTCCACCAAAGCCCGTCATGTAACATTATTGTACATGTCCTCTTCGGCTCCTCTGGAGCGCTTACCTGTGCTTGCGCGTCCTCCTCCTCATCATATCTGCATCTGCGGCCATAGTGATGACAGCATGTCGGTGCGGGCCTGTGGAGCTCTTCAGTCTCAGTCCTGTTGCGTCCTCCTCCTCTGCAGCCCCGGCCCCGGTGATGACGGTATGTTGCGGTGCGGGGCTGAGCAGCGCTGTTCTACCTCCTGCCACTGGCCACACTGTACAAATGTATGCGCGCCTGACAGCCGTGCATACATTTGAATAGCATGGGAGTCCTGCAGTGCAGCGTTAGGACCTTTGGTGAGTCACATGACACACATGTGATATCACTAAAGGTCCTTCTGCAACTGCGGAAACTTGAAAACTGAACTGCGGAAACAGAACTTGTACGATCACTGAAGTTTATGATTGAAAGGCTGGGGGCTCCTCAGACCATGGGGGCCCTAGATGAGCTGCCCAGTCTGCCCACCAATCACTGACATTCTGTTAAACCTGGCTTATAGCAGGATCTAACGGGCCAACGTACCCTGGAGTCATCAGATGATCCCAGAGTACCATGGCAATGATCGGCACCCACAATTACAATCACGGGTGGCCAATCCTGCCAGAGGGGGTCTTTTAATGATGTCCTCAGGTGTCAGCTGTCATGAATAGTTGACACCCACAAGATTTTTGGCCGTGGGAAGGTGGGGCTCTAGTTAAAATAGCAATGAGGGAATAAGGTGTATCGGCTGTGGTTAAGGGGTTAAGCACCAAATACATGTATTTACATTAAGAAAAATATGTCTATATCCTTTAAACAGTGACTAGCACTCAGTGTTTGATACAGATCTGCTTTTTTGCTACAAAAAAAGGGGGGGTGTTAATTTGTTTCTAAGAAAAAAATCTAACCCCCCCCCCCCTTGTTATTGTTTGTTGTCTCCAAGATGCTCCATTTAATAGTTGTGTAATGCGATTACAAGACTAGGCAACCACTGTATTTTTCCACTGATCAGTGACATTATTTAAGACAGTACCAAAAATATGGAGGTTATTGATAAGATGATGTGTCTTCATCAGTGCAATGCCCCTCACAATGTAACATCACATTACAGATGACATTTCTGTGTCAACCAATCTTTGTACACCAATAGGTGTGTAATAATTTTTTTTCCCAAATGGCCGTTTTGTTTAGAGCTGAACTGAGTTTAGGATGCAGTATATAGCAGTATATACAGTATTGAGTTAGGAAAGAATTGTGGAAAATGTTTGGGGTGTTTTTGTTTTACCTTAGAGCAACACCATAGCACCACAGCACCACCCTCACAGTGGTATCAGCCAAAATAAATAAGGGTATCTGACGGGAAAGGGAAGATCAAGAATGGGGGAAAAAACATTGCTAGAAGGAGCAGCTTTACTGTACGTTGTTTACTGTGGTGTTATGCTGCTTGTTTATACATTGTTTATACATTGATATCATACAGTATGCAATAAGCTCTTAGGCTCCCTCTAGTGGTAGTTTTATACGTGTCAGGATTTGGCACTGACTATTATAAAGTTGGTTCATAATAAGAAATTCAATAACAATATTTTGGAACAATTAAAATGAAATAGTGTTCAAGTGTGAAGATTAGAATATTCACATACACCAAAGAACAGCAGAATCTTTACTGCAATATCACACAGGTTGACTTTTAGAGTTTGCAAAACGTATAAAATAAACAAATTAGGTGAAGGAGCTGGGATGACAAAATAACACACGAAATGACATGAAAGGTGTCATTTACCATCCATATTGTGTATTATACTGTATATCAGGCGCCTCCATCCTGTGACTTAGGAGGCACATGTGACTCGCAGGACTATATTGTGTGGCTTGCGGCAGTCTGACAACTTCTTACATTAGCACCAGGGGTAGCAAACAGCTATAAAGAGCAGGTCAGCAGTTGGTGACTTTTGTGATAGTGAAAGTGGGCACTCCTGGATGTAAGTATCCTGCCTATAAGGGAAGGGCACAGAAGGTCACAATGTGTTTTTGTGGGGAAGCCTAGGCTATCTTTATACCAGGTTCTTGGTGTCTCTACTGAGGGGGGACAGGGAGCTGAATGTGGCTTGCGACTCTCTGAGATGAATGTGTTTCTCATGATAAGGAAAGTTGGAGACCTCTGCTCTATATCATTGTGTGATTTCATAAGACAGGCACATAGAAAGCTTTAGTATCAAGTGCCAGCTTTATTCAACGCACCAGCTAAAGATGAACCTGAGGACTTGCTTTCAGTAGGGGAAAGATACCAGAAAGGACATGTTAAATCTGTCTCTATTTATGCACTTAATATCCTAACTAGAGTTGAGCGCGGTTCGCGGTTCGAGGTTCTCCAGTTCGCGGCTCCAGTGATTTTGGGGGCTGTTCTAGATCGAACTAGAACTCGAGCTTTTTTGCAAAAGCTCGATAGTTCTAGATACGTTCGAGAACGGTTCTAGCAGCAAAAAGCAGGGCTTTTTACAGCTACAGTGTGCAGGAGCCATCGCTGGCAGCCTGCCAGAAGCTGGTAACCAAGATAAACATCGGGTATCCAAGCAAAGCGCTTTGGTTAGTTACCCGATGTTTATCCTAGTTACGTGCAGGAAGCCCACACTTCCCCGCTCAGCTCACTCCGCCCCCTCCTGCCCGCGGCATGTACACACGTACACACACACACACACACTCTGCACACACACTCTGCACACACACTCTGCACACATGGTCCCGCTCGGCTTACCTGCGGTGATGAAGTCCCGCCATCCCGACCTCAGCGCTGTCACTCTCCTCCATGGCCGCCGCTTGTCACATCACCTTCTCTCGCTTCCGACCCGAGACTGACTAGCGGTGACGTCACGGGCCTCTCGCGATACTTGGCTGTGAAGGCGGCGCTCATTGAACTCAGTGACAGGGGCTGTCAGTGTGCTGGTGATCAGCGCAGGTAATGTACCTCGCTGACAGCAGCACTTGTCATGCCCTGCAGTGACCTGGGCTGACCCATTGATGTTAGCTCAGGTCACTGCACTGCTCTCCCAGCCAATGGGGAACATTCTGCTCTTCATTGACTGGGACAGTGTGGATCGTCATGGCAACCCCTTGGATTACACCAGAACTGGATTTGTTTTTTTTTCTAATAAATTGGTTAAAGAGGGAATGTATTGGGGAGTGTTTTTTCAAATAAAAATGTGTTTGTAGTGTATTTTTTTTTATTACTGACTGGGTTGGTGATGTCGGGTATCTGATAGACGCCTGACCTCACCAACCCCAGGGCTTGATGCCATGTGACATTACACATCTGGTATTAACCCCATATATTACCCCGTTTGCCACCGCACCAGGGCGCGGGATGAGCTGGGGCGAAGCACAAGGATTGGCGCATCTAATGGATGCGCCACTTCTGGGGCGGCTGCGGCCTGCTATTTTTAGGCTGGGGAGAGTCCAATAACCATGGACCTCCCTAGTCTACGAATATCAGACCCCAGCTGTCTGCTTTACCTTGGCTGGTGATCCAATTTTGGGGGGACCCCTACGTGTTTTTTTTTTTAATTATTTATTTAATTTAAAATAACAGCGTGGGGTGCCCTCAGTTTTGGATTACCAGCCAAGGTGAGGTTGCCAGCTGTGGTCTGTAGGCTGCAGCCGTCTGCTTTACCCTAGCTGGCTACAAAACTAGGGGGAACCCTACGTCATTTTCTTTTTTCATTTTTTTGGCTAAATACAAAGCTAAGCACCCCTTAGTGCCACATGAAAGGCACCAAAGGGTGCAAAATTACAAAATGCAGGAGAGTGGGACATTATGTGTCTTTCTGCCATTATAATGACAGAAAAGACTGATATGAAGTGCACAAGCACAGGAAAATCACCAGAGCGCTCTACGCTGTGAAAAGCAGTAGAAAATGGCACTGGAGTGAACATGTGACCGCCTCATGTAGGATGAAGCTATGGATTCTGGGTAAATTTATGCATTTACCCTCCTTCAGTTTTTTTGCAGTACACAAAAAAAACGGAAGGCACACGGATGACAAACAGATGACATACGGACCGTCTACGGAACGGAAACGGATGCCACACGGATGCACCTGTGAAAAAAAACGGACTGTTTCTTGCAGACCGCAAAAATGGATCGGTCGTGTTAATGTAGCCTTATTCTGATCTGCCGTTTATAAACAGCAGGCAGAAATAAGTGAATAACGCCCCCCAGCGTCAGAAAATCTCCGGGGTTTCAGGGCTAGCTGAGACCCTGGAGATCATGATTCAGGACGGTTTTTCCGGTCCCCGCTCACGTGATCACAGGTATACACCGTACACCGATGATCACGTTACAGTAAATGACAGCGCCGGTAAAAAAATATTTATCTCCCATCTGGCATGAACAAACACTTCTTCTCCACTTCTTCTCCACTTCTCCACTTTTTCTCCACTTTTTCTCCACTTTTTCTCCACTTTTTCTCTACTTTTTCTCCACTTCTCCACTTCTCCACTTTTTCTCCACTTTTTCTCCACTTTTTCTCCACTTTTTCTCCACTTTTTCTCTACTTTTTCTCCACTTTTTCTCCACTTTTTCTCCACTTTTTCTCCACTTTTTCTCCACTTTTTCTCCACTTTTTCTCCACTTTTTCTCCACTTCTTCTCCACTTTTTCTCCATTTTTTCACCACTTTTTCTCCACATTTTCTCCACATTTTCTCCACTTTTTCTCCACTTTTTCTCCATTTTTTCTCCTCTTTTTCTCCTTTTTTTCTCCACTTTTTCTCCACTTTTTCTCCACTCCTTCTCCATTTTTTCTCCACTTTTTCTCCACTTTTTCTCCATTTTTTCTCCACTTTTTCTCCACTTTTTCTCCACTTTTTCTCCACTTTTTCTCTACTTTTTCTCTACTTTTTCTCCATTTTTTCTCCACTTTTTCTCCATTTTTTCTCCATTTTTTCTCCACTTTTTCTCAATTTTTTCTCCACTTTTTCTCCGTTCTTTTTCTATGGTCGGTCTACCCATTAGCTCTGCCATGCATAGTGTAGCTCTACACCTACTGCACATGTTACTTTATGATTGACATCTCTTTCATACCAGAGCTGTCTAAGCCTACTCTGACCCCATATTTGTCATTACTATATTGTCCTTGTACTGTATTATGACATTTGTATCATGTGTTTCATTTCTTGCTGTGTTGCAATTTTTTTGCTGCATCCCAATTGTACCTCTACATTGTTCGAGTTTATGTTATTGTTCTCTCACTGTTATGTGATACTGATTATTGTCATTTTTCATGATTACATGCAGATAAGTCCAATCTGACGAAGGCTCAGGCCGAAACGTCATTTGTAACTTGTTTTGGACAAAAACATATATGCTTATGAAAAAAAAATTTTTCTTAATACGGACCAATAAAGAGTGATTTTGCATTACTATCCGTTGTGACTTACTGACTTAGTCTGGGAGATTTAGAGTGCCGAGGTTACTCACTAATTTTATCTATTATTACCTCTGAGCACCTATATACCAGTGAGCAGAGCTTCCTCTACAGTAGTTCTCCTGATTAGGCATGCCCTTACCTCATGAGCAGGGCATTGCAGCTTTGGTAGCAACCATTACGACATTGACTCTGCTGCTGTGGACCCGGGGAGAGTGAGTGCAGATTCATTGCACCCACACTCCTCACATGAAGGGTCCGCACTCCTAGAAAATGGGGGATACGTTCCCTGAGTGTCTCCCCCCCATATTCTAGACGGTCCAGAGTCGTCGTGGGACCCCTTTATTTTTTTTCATACAATAAATTGGTGAAAGAGGAAATGTTTTGGGGACTGTTTTTTCAAATAAATTTCTTTTGTCGATTTTTTTTTTTTTGTTAGTACTGACAGTTTATGATGTTGGGTATCTAATAGACGCCATGACATCACAAACTGCTGGGCTTGATCTCAGGTGACTTTACAGCTAGTATCAACCCGATTTATTACCCCGTTTGCCACTGCACCAGGGCACGGGATGAGCTGGGGTGAAGCACCAGGATTGGCGCATCTAGTGGATGCGCCACGTCTGGGGTGCCTGCGGCCTGCTATTTTTAGGCTGTGAAGGCCCAATAACTATGGACCTTCCCACCCTGAGAATACCAGACCACAGCTGTCCGCTTTACCTTGGCTGGTGATCCAATTTGGAGGGGACCCTACTTTTTTTGTGTAATTATTAATATTTATAAAATAATTATAAAAAAAGAGCCTGGGGGGACCTCCACATTGGATCCCCAACCACGGTAAAGCTGCCAGCTGTGGTTTTCAGGCTACAGCCGTCTGCTTTAACCTAGCTGGCTATCAAAAATGGGGGGACCCAACGTCATTTTTTTTTAACTATTTTTTAAATAGAAAAAATTAATGGGCTTCCCTGTATTTTGATTGCCAACCAAGGTAACGGCAGGCAGATGGGAGTGGCAACCCATAGCTGTCTGCTTTATCTGCGCTGCGAATCAAAAATACCGCGGAGCGCTACGTCATTTTTTTGAAAGATTTATTTTTACAGCACTGTGATGTCCAGCAATCAAAATACAGGGAAGCCCATTTTGTTTTTAGTTATTTAAAAAAATAATTAAAAAAAATATATATGGGCTCCCGCTGCATTTTTTTGTATTGCTAGCTAAGGGTAATCCAAGCAGCTACTGGCTGCTAACCCCCACTGCTTGGTGTTACCTTCACTGGCAATGGAAAATCCAGGGAAGCATTTTTTATTTTTTTTGCCAAAAAACTACAAAAAAAGGACGTGAGCTTCGCCATATTTTTGTATGCTAGCCAGGTATAGCAGGCAGGTGCTGGAAGAGTTGGATACAGCGCCAGAAGATGGCGCTTCTATGAAAGTGCCATTTTCTGAGGCGGCTGCAGACTGCAATTCGCAGCAGTGGGGCCCAGAAAGCTCAGGCCAACCTGTGCTGCGGATTCCAATCCCCAGCTGCCTAGTTGTACCAGGCTGGACACAAAAATGGGGCGAAGCCTACGTCATTTGTTTTCTAATTATTTCATGAAATTCATGAAATAATAAAAAAAGGGCTTCCCTTTATTTTTGGCTCCCAGACGGGTACAAATAGGCAACTGGGGGTTGGGGGCAGCCGTACCTGCCTGCTGTACCTGGCTAGCATACAAAAATATGGCGAAGCCCACACAATATTTAATGCCAATTGAAACTATCACTGCAATATGATTTTTCAGATACCTGGAGAGTTTTTTCAATCCATAAGCAAAAAGGTTTTTAATAGAGGCTTAAATTATAAGCAGCAATTTCAGCGTTCCAAGTGCCTTTAAATGAATTTGAAGAAACTGCACTTCAGGATTGTAGTGAGGATTGTAGTGAGGATGAGGTGCCCCAGCTCATCACTTGATGAGCTGGGGCACCTCATCCTCACTACAATCCTCACTAGTGTAGTAGTAGTGAGGATTGTAGTGAGGATGAGGTGCCCCAGCTCATCACTTGATGAGCTGGGGCACCTCATCCTCACTACAATCCTCACTAGTGTAGTAGTAGTGAGGATTGTAGTGAGGATGAGGTGCCCCAGCTCATCACTTGATGAGCTGGGGCACCTCATCCTCACTACAATCCTCACTAGTGTAGTAGTAGTGACGATTGTAGTGAGGATGAGGTGCCCCAGCTCATCACTTGATGAGCTGGGGCACCTCATTCTCACTACAATCCTCACTAGTGTAGTAGTAGTGAGGATTGTAGTGAGGATGAGGTGCCCCAGCTCATCACTTGATGAGCTGGGGCACCTCATCCTCACTACAATCCTCACTACAATCGGGAAGCAGCGTGCAGCCTTCACTCCGTGAGAGATCAGTGCTGCTGGCTGTCAGCGGTAACAGCGGTAACGCTGACAGACGCGTTACCATAGCAACGGTGCTCTCGGAGCCGCGGTTAGCGGTGACGTCACCGCTAACTGCGTTGCTATGGCAACGGTGATCTCCATTAATGACCGGCTGTGTCAGCCGGTCCCTAACGGAACGGGGAGTCGACCGTGTGCTAGAGCATGTCGCCGGTACACGGCGATACACATATGTGCACCGAGTACCGGAGAGATGCACTCGCAGGTCCTACATGACGTGTCATAGTCATGTGACCAGTCTGTAGCCAATGAGATAATAGCCACGTGACTGGTCACATGGCTATTTTGACGTCACGATAGGTCCTGCATCTCTGCTGGCAGTGCCGGTCACCGGGAGGATTCAGCGATCATCGGATGGTATAGCTGCAGGAGACAGAGTGCAGGAGGGATCGCGGGGACCGGTAAGTGTTATGGCAATGTTTATTAACTGTTTGTGTACATTTATCATGCATTTTTATGTGTTTGTGATTGCCTCCCATTATAGCCTATTGGTTCGAGTTCGGTTCGTCGAACGTTCGACGAACCGAAATCGAACGAGACCTCCGTTCGGCGAACCGACCTCGAGCCGAACCGCGACCGGTTCGCTCATCTCTAATCCTAACATCAAAATCTTCTAAGTCTTTGGTATCAGTAGCAATATTTCCATGGTCAGTTATTTGCAGTGGCTCATACTGGACAGATAAAGAGGATTAGAGACTTGAAAATGGCAAATAAAGGAACATCTGAAATATAGAAAAGAAAGCAGTAACAAGTCAAGGAAATGACATTACAGCAATATTGTTAGAATAGGATAGGTCATCAATTTATTTATACATGTATAGCACCACCATGTTCCAAAGCACATTATAGGCATTATCATCACTGTCCCCTGTGTGGCTCACAATCTAAACTTCTTATAGGCTTTGAAGTATAAGGAGAAAACAGAGGACATGGAGGAAGCCCATGGAAACAAAGGGAGAACATACAAACTCCATGCAGATGTTCTTCTTGGTGGAATTTGCACCCACATCCTCAGGGCTGAAAAGCAACAGTGCTATCCACTGAGTCACATTGCTACCTACTGTACAGTGCTAAACACTGAGCCACCATGCTGCCCACCATACAGTGCTAACCACTGAGCCACCAAGCTTCTCACTGTACAGTGCTAACCACTGAGCCACCATGCTGCCCATTGTACATTTCTAACCACTGAGTGACCATGCTGCCCACTGTACAGTGCTAAACACTGAGCCCCCATGCTGCCACTGTACAGTGCTAACCACTGAGACCCCATGCTGTCACTGTACAGTGCTAACGACTGAGCCGCCATGCTGCCCACTGTACAGTGCTGGTCACTTAGCCCCTTTGCTGCCCACTATACAGTGCTAACCACTGAGCCCTGTGCTGTCCATTGTACAGTGCTAACCACTGAGTTACCATGCTGCCCACTGTACAGTGCTAACCATTGAGCCCGTTAGCTGCCCACTGCACAGTGCTAACCACTGAGTCACCATGCTGCCGACTGTACAGTGCTAGCCACTCAGCCCCTTTGCTGCCCACTGTACAGTGCTAACCACTGATCACCTGTGCTGCCCTTAATCAATACTCTTGGTGCTGGGTATCAGCTCCCATTGAAATGAATAGAAGCTGAGCTGCAGTAAATGAGGACATCCCCTACACAGTGAGCAGAGCAGTACTGATCGGTGGGGGTGCTGGACCACCAGCAGTCTAATATTGATGACCTATCCTAAGGAAAACTCATCAATTCAATACTGTTCCCTCTAGGTTTTGCACTCTAAAATTGACACAAAGAATACCACACTGCACACAGATATATCTTTAATTGGCCTTGTCATGTGGCTTTTTTAACTATTTTTTTTACCAATATCTTAAGCTCAGAAAGCCCCTTTACTTATATTGTTTGAACAAACCTATTTATCTATGAAATCTTTTCTTGCATAACACATTTATTGCTATTTGTATCAGCTTAAGGAAGTATATTTATTATTTTTTTGCCTTTCTTTTTATCCTTTAAATTGCTAATTCATTCGGCAGGTCAATGTATAATTCCTGCATTGGAGAATTGTTTCTAAATAACTGAAATCACAGCATATTAGTTAACATAGCACAAAGGCACAAAATCTTCCCTGCATGTCCGTAAAATGAATAGTTAGTCTTTGTATCTAGCACAACATATCTCAGAGCACTTAATCCATGGAAGGAAACACAAAGTGCACTTACATAATT
Organism: Anomaloglossus baeobatrachus; assembly: GCF_048569485.1. Classification (NCBI taxonomy): domain Eukaryota; kingdom Metazoa; phylum Chordata; class Amphibia; order Anura; family Aromobatidae; genus Anomaloglossus; species Anomaloglossus baeobatrachus. The sequence continues at coordinate 606,858,466 of NC_134353.1, read as the reverse complement.
ACTGCAGTCCAATTTAATTCTGCAAATACTACATTTTCCATAAACAATTTTTCAAATTACAAAATTACCGTGTAAGAACAGGAAGAATATGTATGTTGATACGTGTATTACAGAAACTACCCTCTTGAAAAGCTTTGCGCTAAATTATTTTTTATGTGTCTACACTTATAGGGCATTGCAAGTTGACTCTTGATATTTTCGATTAGTATACACAAATCCATCCTTATTAAAGAAAATAGGAAAATTGTGCACAGAAATCACCAAACACTTTGTTAAGAAAAATAGCAGACGTGTTTGTATATACAGTATACTTTAAACATAGGGTTTTTTGCAGTATTATTTCTACATTATAGCAAATAGTGGCTGCCAATTTCATGACTTATTCTCCCAACACCTGGAATGGGTCAGCCCTTTTCGACACTGGTGTCAATTGTCATGCAAGTACATTTATACTAAAAATGAAGAGTTAAAAGAAATGGTTAAAAATAAAGCATCATGTACCCTAATTAACTAAAAGAGTTTACAAATTGATATCATTTAATTCTACTTATCTAGAAAAGGTTGTAAATGGTATTTGAACATGTTTCAGAGAAGGACATCAGAAGTGAAATACGAGCTATAAAGACTGATTATTTTTTGTTTTTTTATTTTTTTCAGCCTCTTCCTTAAATATCTAATTTAAAAAATGTCTAACTACTTTGGATTGGGCTTTGTAAGTCTCTTCTTTAAATATTATTTTTTGTTTATTCTTTCACCGACGAAGCCGATGTGTTTTTTAGATAAGTTGTAGTTATAAGTGGCGCCATTTACTTTACCTGATAATGTACTTAAAAAAAAAGCAAAAATTATTTATTATTTAGACATATCTGCCATATTTACTAACCATAAAACATCTTGTAGCGTCAAGATGGAAACCGGTGTTTTCCCCCAAAATAGAGAACCTAGTAGAGAGTTTCCCTCCACAATACATTCGAATATAATTTGGCTCTAAGAGAGAAGAAAAACAAAAAATACAACCAAAAATGACTTCCTTGGATCAAAACCTTCACATACGTGTATATTAATGACTCCATTGACTATGACTAAGCTTTCTTTATGCCATTATATATCCAGCTATGATGTGTATATATATATAATTGCGAAAATAATCACTCAGATTAACAAATTATTAACAAAAGTAAAAAGCTTTGATCTTTCCATGGAAATTTACTTTGTTTGTTTTTTTATTCTTCCCCCTTATCTTTACCCCATGTAATCACCAACCCTAATTTTTCCTTTTGTATGCCCAAACGTTCCTAGTTATTGTACTTGTCCCTATTATGTATACCCTTTCCACATGTAAAGCGCCATGGAATAAATGGCGCTATAATAATAATAATAATAATAATAATTAATAAATAATAATAAAGATAATAATAACACCCTACCCTACATTTGAAAATCAATAAAAACATTTCAAAGAAAATTAATGGTTGTGGGATGAAAAAAGAAACACAATTTCATTGAGTTTTTGATATCTACACCATTTACTGTCCAGTAAAAATATCAAGGTAACTTTATTCTCAGTATAACAGCTGATATTTAGTCTGATAGTTTTTGTTTACTAAAATAAAAAAAAGGAGATGAAATGAAATTTTGCTTGTGTCACTATATTCTGAGAAATATGATTTTTGTGCTATGGAGAATGAGCTGTAGGTTTCATTGGAAGCATTTTGAGGTACATACATTTTTCAATTGCTTTTCACTCTTTTTATAGAGTCAACAGGAGTGAAAAACAACAATTCTGCCTCTGTTTACCATGCCGGATTAATAACATAATATTTTAAATGTTCAGACTTATTTGGATATAGCAATACCATTATGGTCATTTTATTTATTTATTCATTTTATTAAATATATCTATTTTTAAAAAATGGCAAATTTTACTTTTCATATTTTGCTTTGTTTAAACTCAAACATTGTTTTATTGTTTTTTATTTTATTTTTTCTCTTTTTACGTCCTTAAACAAGCCTATCACATTATCTTTTAGTATTTAAAAAATTCCCTGCCTTTTCAAAAAAATTTTACGTTGTACAAATCATTTAAGTTCTTAAAACGTTTGACATTTGTCCCCCCTTAAAAAATGAGCTTGAGTTATGTTATTGTGGGATTTGTTTACACTTAAGGGATATAATATTGCTGTTTCAAGCTGTTAAAATATGTTTGCTGTGTTAAATTTTTAATTTCGGATTAATATTATTGAGAAGATTTTTACGTATGAAGTTGAAACATGGGTTGTGTGCCAGAACCATCAGGTAGGAGAGAATGATTCCCAATGGCCTACTTCTGATTTGGCTTTTTCTGATCTTAAAAATCTACCTCCTGATTTGCTCTTTCTTGTTGATGGGAGAGAAGGTCAAAGAGGAGCAATTTTCCACTAATGTTCCACATGCAACATATAGCCAGGTGTTGGCCTACCTTCAGGATAATCATGTCAACAACCTTTTTTATAGCAGAGACTATTCCATCATACAAGACACCAAACACATCCATAACACAGTTCCATCTTGTTTAATTTCTTATTTTATCCCTTTGTTGCCCACTCTTATAGCCAGGGCCGGATTATAGGCGGGGCAGGCGGGGCTGGAGCCCAGGGGCCCCCACCACAAGAGCTTCTAAGGGGGCCCCCACCATACTTGGCACTAGGCACCTGTCAGCATTTTTTTTTTCACACCCTCTCCCCCTCCGTAAAGACAGTCTAATAAATCAGCTGTGTTTTCGGGGGGGGGGGCACCGCTATTTATTTGCATCTGCGTCTTTAAGACGCAAAAACAAACTGCGGGCACAGGACGCTGATTGACCTCGGAAGTACCAGCGGCCGCATGAACTTCCGGGGTCAGAGGTGTGCTAATGCTCCCTGCTATGTGCTGCGGCCGTACCTAGAAGCAGGGGCATGGTGTGGTGGGCCGCTGTCTGCTGTCCCCGCTGCACTCCTTACATGCCAGGCACACTAGCAGGAGCAGGAGGCAGCGCGCTGTGTGCCAGCTCTGCTGTGTGCCGCCTCTGCTGTGTGCCGGCTCTGCTGTGTGCCGGCATGTACACTGCAGAGGAGCGCAGCAGAGCCGATGACCGCAGCTTCCTGTTTCCGTTCCTATTCAAATGTATTTGCGTCTTTCAGACGTAAATACATTTGAACAGCGCACCGGGACTGGGCCCCGCCCCGACATGCAGCAACGTGATGAGATCAGCACCTTGCTGACGTCATCACAGTGTTGCCGGCGCCACACTGGGGACATGAGGAAGCGAGCGCTCCATGAAGGAGCTGAAGAGACAGGTGTAATTAATGGGGATGAGTGAGGAGGGGCAGAGGACACATAACGGGGAACATTTTTGAAGGAACACAGCTCTGTGACAGGCAGAGGAGGAGTACTGTATTCCGAGGGAGGGGGGGAGGCAGGAGTGTGTAGGGATGGAGCAGTGTAATTTGTGTGTGTAGGAGGTGATGAGGGCTGTATTGTGTGTGGGGGGAGGGGTAATGGAGGGTGCATTGTATTGTGTGTGGAGGGAGGGGTAATGGAGGGTGCACTGTATTGTGTGTGGGGGGAGGGGTAATGGAGGGTGTATTGTGTGTGGGGGGAGAGGTCATGAGGGGTGCATTGTGTTTGTGTGTGGGGAGAGGTAATGAGGGGTGCATTGTAGTGTGTGTGTGGGGAGAGGGGTAATGGGGGGTGCATTGTATTGTGTGTGGGGAGAGGGGTAATGGGGGGGTGCATTGTATTGTGTGTGGGGAGAGGGGTAATGGGGGTTGCATTGTATTGTGTGTGGGGAGAGGGGTAATGGGGGTTGCATTGTATTGTGTGTGGGGAGAGGGGTAATGGGGGGTGCATTGTATTGTGTGTGTGGGGAGGGGTAATGTGTGTGGGGGGAGGGGTAATGGGGGTGCATTGTATTGTGTGTGGGTGGAGGGGTAATGGGGGTGCATTGTATTGTGTGTGTGTGTGTGTGTGTGTGTAGGGGGAGGGGTAATGGGGGGTGCATTGTATTGTGTGTGTGTGTGTGTGTGTGTGTAGGGGGAGGGGTAATGGGGGGTGTATTGTATTGTGTGTAGGGGGAGGGGTAATGGGGGGTGCATTGTATTGTGTGTGTGTGTGTGTGTGTAGGGGGAGGGGTAATGGGGGGTGTATTGTATTGTGTGTGTGTGTGTGGGGAGGGGTAATGGGGGGTGCATTGTATTGTGTGTGGGGAGGGGTAATGGGGGGTGCATTGTATTGTGTGTGGGGAGGGGTAATGGGGGGTGCATTGTATTGTGTGTGTGTGTAGGGGTAATGGGGGGTGCATTGTATTGTGTGTGTGTGTGTGTGTGTGTGTAGGGGTAATGGGGGGTGCATTGTATTGTGTGTGTGTGTGTGTGTGTGTGTGTGTAGGGGTAATGGGGGGTGCATTGTATTGTGTGTGTGTGTGGGGGTAATGGGGGGTGCATTGTATTGTGTGTGTGTGTAGGGGTAATGGGGGGTGCATTGTATTGTGTGTGTGTGTGTAGGGGTAATGGAGGTTGTATTGTGTGTGTAGGGGTAATGGGGGGTGCATTGTATTGTGTGTGTGTGTAGGGGTAATGGGGGGTGCATTGTATTGTGTGTGCGTGTGTGTGTAGGGGTAATGGGGGGTGCATTGTATTGTGTGTGCGTGTGTGTGTAGGGGTAATGGGGGGTGCATTGTATTGTGTGTGTGTGTAGGGGTAATGGGGGGTGCATTGTATTGTGTGTGAGGAGAGGGGTAATGGGGGGTGCATTGTATTGTGTGTGTGGGGAGGGGTAATGTGTGTGGGGGGAGGGGTAATGGGGGTGCATTGTATTGTGTGTGGGGGGAGGGGTAATGGGGGTGCATTGTATTGTGTGTGTGTGTAGGGGGAGGGGTAATGGGGGGTGCATTGTATTGTGTGTGTGTGTGTGTGGGGAGGGGTAATGGGGGGTGCATTGTATTGTGTGTGGGGAGGGGTAATGGGGGGTGCATTGTATTGTGTGTGGGGAGGGGTAATGGGGGGTGCATTGTATTGTGTGTGTAGGGGTAATGGGGGGTGCATTGTATTGTGCGTGTGTGTGTGTGTGTGTGTAGGGGTAATGGGGGGTGCATTGTATTGTGTGTGTGTGTGTGTGTGTGTGTGTGTGTGTAGGGGTAATGGGGGGTGCATTGTATTGTGTGTGTGTGTGTGTGTGGGGGTAATGGGGGGTGCATTGTATTATGTGTGTGTGTGTAGGGGTAATGGGGGGTGCATTGTATTGTGTGTGTGTGTGTGTGTAGTGGTAATGGGGGGTGTATTGTGTGTGTGTGTGTGTGTGTGTAGGGGTAATGGGGGTTGTATTGTGTGTGTGTGTGTGTGTGTGTGTGTGTAGGGGTAATGGGGGGTGCATTGTATTGTGTGTGCGTGTGTGTGTAGGGGTAATGGGGGGTGCATTGTATTGTGTGTGCGTGTGTGTGTAGGGGTAATGGGGGATGCATTGTATTGTGTGTGTGTGTGTGTGTGTGTGTGTAGGGGATGATGGGGGGTGCATTGTATTGTGTGTGTGTGTGTGTGTGTGTGTGTCAGAGATGTGTGTGTAAGAAGCAGTACTGTGTGTGTATATATGAATTAGAGCAGTCTGTGCGCCCCCCCCCCAGAACTATATGCGTTCCCCAGAGCGCTATGTCACCCATCGCAGTGATGAGTACACCACCAGAGCTGTTTGCCACTCCAGTAACGTCTATGCCCCCTGCCCCTCCTGTAATGTATATATCGTAGCCCCCAGCCCCTCCTGTGATGTATATACAGCAGTGCTGTCAGTGTGCAGTCATGTGTGTTAGTGACAGCCATCGTGAAACAGCCACATGTCCTGAAGGAGCTGGACGGAAACAAGCGGGAGAGGTGAGTGAGGCTGCTGGCGACTTTCCCATATTAATACCTGTAAGGGCTCATGCGCACGTAACTGCTGAATATTCTGCAGCGATTTGACAGCACATGTGCGCGTCAAATCGCTGCAGAAACACTGCATAATGGATGCAGTTTTTCTGTACAAAAAAAGCCGATTTCATGCGCTCTGGCTGCTGCCCCCACCATAGACAGAGTGGGAGCTGCATCCATAGCGCACGGAATAATTGACATGCTCATTTTATGAACGCACGGATTTGGGTCAACATTTTAGCACCCAAATCGCTGCGTTCATAAAAGCAATGGGTGCACGTATCATGCACAATCTACATAGATTGTATAGGGGACGCAGGACGCATGCATTTACACTGCAGTGCTATACGCAGCGTAAATGCATGTAATTACGCAACGTGCGCACGAGCCCTAATGCGTCTGTGTCTGCATGTATGTCAGTGTATATAACTGTGCATATATTTGTCTGTTTATATGTATTTTTCTGAATTTGTCTTCAAATATGTATATACGCATGCCTGTACGTGTGTGTGCGTGTCTGTGTGTGGATGGGGCCCACTGAGACTCTTTCACCCGGAGGCCACAAAACCCTGGAGCTGGCCCTGGCTGCCTTAACATTGGGATCAATAAAAAATATGTGACAAAAGCGGGCTTTACACGCTACAATATATCTAACGATGTCTCGGCGGGGTCACGTCGTAAGTGACGCACATCCGGCATCGTTAGTGACACCCCGGGAACGATGAACTGCAGCTTACCTGCGTCCCGCCGGCAATGCGGAAGGAAGGAGGTGGGCGGGATGTTTACGTCCCGCTCATCTCCGCCCCTCCGCTTCTATTGGCCGGCCGCTGTGTGACGTCCCTTTCACTTCAGGAAGTGGATGTTCACCGCCCACAGCGAGGTCATTTGGAAGGTAAGTACGTGTGACGGAGGTTAATCGTTTGTGCGACACGGGCAACAAATTGCCTGTTCCGCACATACGATGGGGGCGTGTGCGATCGCATACGAGATCGAAATGTGTAAAGCAGCCTTAACTCTACTTTCTGTGTGTAAGTGGACAGCTGTGATTTATCCTGGACTGTATCTGTATTGTAGTACTGTAAATCTGAATGTGGCAGAACAGGATAAGATAAATGTTCATTGGATTTATATCTAAATGCTACGGTTCGTGCTCTACTGTTATGGCTAAAAATGTTAACGTTATGGGGCCCCCACCAGATTTTCTGCCCAGGGGCCCCCACCAACCTTAATCTGGCCCTGCTTATAGCCAAACCTCTCATATTATGTCCAGGCTATGTGAAACTCTAATACTGTATCATACTTTGCCACCATCACATTTAGTTGTGTGAACTTATGATCTACATTATGTTTTATAAAGCACCTTTTTGTTCTTCATCAACGAACGTTTAAACTGCAAAAAATGGGAAAATAGGTGTGATAAGTTAAGTTGTTTGGGGATCTTAGTCTTGTTGAGCTATGGCAGGAATATACTACATTTTTTAGTCCAAGGGCTACATTGTCATACTGAACCAAGATGAAAGATTATTATTATTATTATTATTATTAATAATAATAATATTTATATATAGAGCACTATTGATTCCATGGTGCTGTACATGAGAAGTGGTTACATACAGAATACATATACAAGTTACAATAGACAGACTGGTACAGAGGGAAGAGGACCCTGCCCTTGCAGGCTTACATTCTTTAGGATATTGGGGAGGATACAGTAGGTGGGGTGTTGGTCGGGCGGCAGTTCCGGCACAGTGCTGAGGCAGTAGCTGTGGTGGTGGTGACGCAGTGGATTCATTGGAGATTACAGGCGTTTCTGAACAGATGAGTTTTCAAGTTCTGTTTAAAGCTTGCAAGTGTAGCAGATAATCAGACGTGTTGAGGCAGCGAATCCCAGAAAACAAGGGATGCTCGGGAGAAGTCTTGGAGGCGGTTGCATGAAGAGCAAATGAGAGAGGAGGAGAGAAGGAGATCTTGGGAGGACTAGATATTACGTGTTGGAGTGTAGCGGGAGATTAGTTAAGAGATATACGGAAGAGACAGATTATGGATGGCTTTGTATGTCAGTGTTAGTTTGAATCGGATACGGTGGAGGATTGGCAACCAATGGAGGGATTTGCAGACGGGAGAAGTGGGGTGGTATTGAGGAGAGAGGTGGATCATTTGGGCAGCAGAATTAAGGATGGACTGGAGAGGTGCGAGAGTGTTAGCAGGGAGGCCACAGAGAAGGATGTTGCAGTAATCAAAGCGGGAGTTTATGAGGGCATGCATTAGCATTTTTTTAGATTAAAAATTGAGGAAAGGATGTATTCTGGAAATATTTTTGAGCTGAAGATGGCAGGAGGTTGTAAGGGATTGGATGTGTGGTATGAAGGACAAGGCATAGTCGAGGGTCACTCTGAGGCACTGAACTTTGGGTACTGGGGAGAGCGAGATGTTATTAATACTAATAGATAGATCCATTAGGGAGTGGAGGTGAGATGGAGGAAATATGATTAGTTCAGTTTTGGACACATTGAGCTTTAGGAAACGAGAGGAGAAGAAGGAGGATATGGCCGATAGACACTCTTGGATTCTGGACAGCAGAGATGTGACATCTGGGCCAGAGAGGTAGATCTGAGTGTCATCAGCATATAGATGGTACTGAAAGCCATGGGACTTTATGAGTTATCCCAGGCCAAATGTATAGCTGGAAAAAAGTAAGGGTCCCAGGACAGAGCCTTGAGCGACGCCAACAGAGGGCGGGATGAAGAGGTTGTGTGTGAGTGTGGAGACACTAAAAGTGCAGTTGTAAAGGTATGAAGAGATCCAAGAAAGGGCAACATCTCTGACACCAAGGGAAGAGAGGATCTGTAATAGGAGGGAGGGGTCAATTGTGTCAAAGGCTGAGGACAGGTGTAGAAGTAGGAATATAGAGAAGTGATTGTTAGCTTTGGCAGTAAGCAAGTCATTTGTGAGTTTAGTCAGGGCAGTATCAGTAGAGTGATGTGGATGGAAGCCAGATTGTAGATTGTCAAAGAGAGAGTCAGATGAGAGGTGGGAGGAAGGTTCAGCATGGACGTGCTGTTCGAGGAGTTTTGAAGATGGCAATAAAAATTAAAGAGGTATTTATATGAATACACTGTTAAGAAAAAAGTAACAATGTTTTCATTTTTTGACTTTCAGGATCAATATCTCACGATCCAATACAGCTTTGAGCGTGAGACTATCTTCATTATATAGACAATCATCGTGGCTGTCTTATATATAAATTTGACAACAATTTAGTAAATGATTAATTATGCAGATTCTTGTCAAGTCACTGCATTGTTACTGTTTTGCTCCTAGAAATCTAAATTTAAATTTTTACTAGTTGGTTAGTATTTTGTAAATCCATCTTTTGACTTTCAACACTCCCTGAATCCTTCTGGGCATGCTCATGATCACATTCAAGCATGTCTCCAATGAAATCTGATCCCAGGTCTCATTTACATTGTCCTAAAGATGCTGTATACTGGTTGACACACTTGGGTATGTATACAGCTTTTTCTTCAATTCTACCCACAAGTGTTTGTTTGGATTGAGGTCTGGGGACCGTGGGGCCAATCCAGTACCTCTACTTCATTATCATTGAACCATTTCTTCACCAATCCCAACTATGCCTCTGGCCGTTGTCCTGTTGGAACACTATCGTTGTTCTTTTTGATACCCATTGTACTCGAGTGTACGAAGTAACTCGTCTTGAAGGATACTCACATGTAGCTCAGCATTGAGACCACCATTGATCCAAGTCAAGTATCCAATGCCTTTGGCTGTGACACAACCCCAGATCATGAGGCTTCCTCCACTAAATTTGACAGTTCCTTCCATTTCTCGATCCGATAGCCTTACTTTACCTTGTTTCTTCCAGACCTATTTGAACCTATCAGAGCCTAGTCTATTGAATTTCGCCTCATTGCTCCAAGTCACCCATTTCCAATCTTCTACTGTCCACTTTTCATACTTCTTTGTAAACTCGAGCCTTTGCTTTTATAATGATATTGAAGTCGAGGCTTCTTCACCTTTTTCCGGGCCACCACACCATTCCAGACTTGTGTAACTTGCATCACATGGTACTTTCATGGATGTCTGTGATCTCACTATTACAAAGCATATAAGCTATCTCCACTGCCATGTTTGTCATGCCAGAACTGATAGACCTTGTGATTATTGACTCCGATATTTTGCCTGGACGTTCACCTCTTGGCTTTTGAATGAATAAACTGACTTAATTTTGTATTCTTTCAACTGTCATGCCACGCATCTAATGCAGTTTGGCAATTTTCTTGGCTAAGAGACTGCTATCAATGAGATGAATGATGCTGTTTCTCTTTTCTTGGGACATCTTCTTCATGGATGCTCCTCAATTTGAACCAGTAACATTTCACTTGGGAATAAACCTAATAAATCACTAAGCTATTAGGGAATGTGAGAACAGGTTGTAATTTGTATTATACAGAAAAAAAAATGTTTTTCAAACACCAGAAGCAAAACAGTAATAATGCAGTAACATAAGTCAAATTTATGTATGCGATAGCCAAGGTGATTGTCTATAAAGTTAAGGTAGTCTCATACTCCATGATCTAGTGGATGGGGAGATATGGAGCCTGAAAGTCAATAGCTCAAAACATTTCTACCCTTTTGATCGTCCCTGTATAACACCAGAACCACAATAGGTAATCATTAGAACCTAATGTTGAGCATTTAAGAAGGATGTGAAGAGATAATGCTCTAAAAAAAATCTGTGTGAACACGCCCAAGCTTACACTGAGATTTAGTGCAGAAACTGAGTATAAACTCAGTCAAATTCTCCTCATAGTCTCAAAACTAGTTTGGAGAATTTTTCAGTTTTAACATGAAGCACATTATGGATTGCTACATGATGAAATCACCGTTAGTAGATAAATGCAGCACTAGAAACACTTGGTAAGTGGATGCAGCTCCAGAACCACTGTCAGTACATGAATGCCGCACCAGAACCACTGTCGGAATATGAATGCAACACAAGAACTACAGTCAGTACATGAATGCGGCACTGATTCCACAGAACCACAATCAGTACATAAATGCAACACCAGAACCATCAGCGGTACATGAATGCAGCACAAGAACAACAGTCAGTACATATATTCAGCACGAGAACAATCAACAGTATTTGAATGCAGCACCAGAGCTACCCTTGGTACATTAATGCAGCTCAGGTAAAACTCTCAGTACAGGAATGCAGCACCATAACCACTGTAGGTGCATTAACACAGCACTAAAATAACCAACAGTATATGAATGCAGCACCATAACCACCGTGGGAACATGAAGGTAGCATCAGAAAGACCATCAGTACATGAATACAACACAAATGCCACAGAACCACCATTGGTACATGAATGCAGCACCAGAATCACCATCAGTACATGAATGCAGCACTAGAACCACCATCAGTACATTAATGCAGCACCAGAAACAACGTCGGTACATAGATGCAACTCCAGAAACGTCGTCAGTACTTGAATGCAGCACCAGTACCACCGTCGGTACATGAATGCAGCACCTGAACCATCAGTACATGAATGCAGCACCAGAAGTACTGTCAGTACATGACTGCAGCACCAGAACCAATGTTGCTACATGAATGATGAATGCAGCACGAGAACCACCATAGAACATGAATGCAACATGAGAACAATCAACAGTATATGAATGTAGTGCTAAAACCACTGTCGGTACCTTATTGTACCACCAGAACCACAGTCAGTACCCGAATGCAGCATCAAAACCACCGTTAGCACATGAATGCCGCATCAGAACCACCGTCAGTACATGCAAGCAGTACCAGAACCACGGTCAGTACATGAATGAAAGCACCAGTACTACAGAACCACCATCAATACATTAATGCCACACCAGAACCACTGTCAGTACATGGATATAGCACTAGAACATCTGTTGGTACATTAATCCAGCAAAGGAACCAACATCGGTACATGTGTGATGCCCCTGGACTATTAGGTCGTCACAGGGTACTGCACGCTGTGTTACCTTAGTGCAGTTTTCAAATCCCTCATGGTTCTGGGTTCCCATCTTGCGGTGCTGCCTCCAACAGCAAATCAAATCCTATGAACGCCCTGCAACACACCCACTAGACACACCAGTGGGCGGCTTGAGCGGAATAGGGTCTCCCACCTAGGGGTCAGGAAGGGTGGGTCAGGAGAGTGTCAGTGAAGAAAAGTGACGTGAAGGAGTTGGTAGGTGGAGAAAGCAGGGAGCGGTGCCTCCCGAAAGTAGCTGTCTAGGTTGAAGGCGCTGTCTGGGCCTAGAGGAGTTGGACCTCCGGTCGCAGGGGATTGAGATGAGGAGCCTAGGACCTGTCAAGACGACGGTCAGCAGCCTGGTCCTATCTCCAGTCTGGGACAGAAGGCACGGCGGGATACACGGACCCTAGGTCAGGGAGAAGCTTCAGGCAACCCGGCAATTAACCTGTGGAGAGCGGCGCCTTTATAGACTGCTCGCACTAGCTCCAGAATTGGGGCACAAGCGCAACGAGGGGGATAGGGTCTTCCACATATGCAGCCCACAAGATCCCAAGTGTGAGCCCTGAGAGCAGGCTCCCACACTTAGCAACAGTGAGGAGTGGTGCCCGGCAAGTTCCAAACTACCGGCCACTTCAGTAAAATCGCAAGTTTGTGCCAGAAGGCAGGTCACAGTACACCATGCAGCACTGCAGGGGACGGGACCCAGACGAGCTCCCCGAGAGAGGCAGCGGTACTTAGAGACTTGGTTTACCCGGTTGTCAGTGTCTGCTTATTGGCTGCGTGAGTACATGAGTGACCCCCTGCACTGTGTCCCTGCATCACCATGCAGAGTCCCGGGGCCTACCCCTACCTGTGGAGGGTAATAACACCTTGCTGCCCCAATCCATCACCCCGGGTACTCCTAACAACGTCAGTGGTAGTACTCCCAATCACCGCACACCATGAGTGGCGTCACAAACTACAACTCCCCTGTAAATATCCCCTTTTACTTTAGAGTGTGGCCCCTAAGCCCCCGGTGTCCGGAGACCCTCGAGCCATGAACTGACACCATCCCATATCTGAGCGGTTCGATCCGCTGCTGAGGCAGCACACATGAATGTAACATGAGAACGACCAACAGCATATGGATGCAGCACCAGAACAACGCCGGGACATGACTGCAACACCAGAGCCACCGTCAGTACATGAATGTAGCACCAGAACCACCATCGGTACTTGAATGCAGCACCAAAACCACTGTTGGCACATGAATGCAGCACCAGAACCACTGTTGGTACATGAATGCAGCACGAGAATCACTGTCAGTACAGTTAGGTCCAGAAATATTTGGACAGTGACACAAGTTTTGTTATTTTAGCTGTTTACAAAAACATGTTCAAAAATACAATTATATATATAATATGGGCTGAAAGTGCACACTCCCAGCTGCAATATGAGAGTTTTCACATCCAAATCGGAGAAAGGGTTTAGGAATCATAGCTCTGTAATGCATAGCCTCCTCTTTTTCAAGGGACCAAAAGTAATTGGACAAGGGACTCTAAGGGCTGCAATTAACTCTGAAGGCGTCTCCCTCGTTAACCTGTAATCAATGAAGTAGTTAAAAGGTCTGGGGTTGATTACAGGTGTGTGGTTTTGCATTTGGAAGCTGTTGCTGTGACCAGACAACATGCGGTCTAAGGAACTCTCAATTGAGGTGAAGCAGAACATCCTGAGGCTGAAAAAAAAGAAAAATCCATCAGAGAGATAGCAGACATGCTTGGAGTAGCAAAATCAACAGTCGGGTACATTCTGAGAAAAAAGGAATTGACTGGTGAGCTTGGGAACTCAAAAAGGCCTGGGCGTCCACGGATGACAACAGTGGTGGATGATCGCCGCATACTGTCTTTGGTGAAGAAGAACCCGTTCACAACATCAACTGAAGTCCAGAACACTCTCAGTGAAGTAGGTGTATCTGTCTCTAAGTCAACAGTAAAGAGAAGACTCCATGAAAGTAAATACAAAGGGTTCACATCTAGATGCAAACCATTCATCAATTCCAAAAATAGACAGGCCAGAGTTAAATTTGCTGAAAAACACCTAATGAAGCCAGCTCAGTTCTGGAAAAGTATTCTATGGACAGATGAAACAAAGATCAACCTGTACCAGAATGATGGGAAGAAAAAAGTTTGGAGAAGAAAGGGAACGGCACATGATCCAAGGCACACAACATCCTCTGTAAAACATGGTGGAGGCAACGTGATGGCATGGGCATGCATGGCTTTCAATGGCACTGGGTCACTTGTGTTTATTGATGACATAACAGCAGACAAGAGTAGCCGGATGAATTCTGAAGTGTACCGGGATATACTTTCAGCCCAGATTCAGCCAAATGCCGAAAGTTGATCGGACGGCGCTTCATAGTACAGATGGACAATGACCCCAAGCATACAGCCAAAGCTACCCAGGAGTTCATGAGTGCAAAAAAGTGGAACATTCTGCAATGGCCAAGTCAATCACTAGATCTTAACCCAATTGAGCATGCATTTCACTTGCTCAAATCCAGACTTAAGACGGAAAGACCCACAAACAAGCAAGACCTGAAGGCTGCGGCTGTAAAGGCCTGGCAAAGCATTAAGAAGGAGGAAACCCAGCTTTTGGTGATGTCCATGGGTTCCAGACTTAAGGCAGTGATTGCCTCCAAAGGATTCGCAACAAAATATTGAAAATAAAAATATTTTGTTTGGGTTTGGTTTATTTGTCCAATTACTTTTGACTTCCTAAAATGTGGAGTGTTTGTAAAGAAATGTGTACAATTCCTACAATTTCTATCAGATATTTTTGTTCAAACCTTCAAATTAAACGTTACAATCTGCACTTGAATTCTGTTGTAGAGGTTTCATTTCAAATCCAATGTGGTGGCATGCAGAGCCCAACTCGCGAAAATTGTGTCACTGTCCAAATATTTCTGGACCTAACTGTACATGAACGAAGCACCAATACAACTGTCGGTATATAAATGCAGCACCAGAACCACCGGACTCACACTTCATCATACTGTGCTTTCACGTAAACAAAAAAGGTCCCTATAACTTTTCGCTATAGAAGCCACATACCTTTCCCACTTCAGCACTGCTGACTGTAGCAGCAAATTGATGGGGGATGGTGGCAGCAGATTAATCGTAGCAGCAAGTTGTAGTCTCAGCTTTGCATGAAAGCTGCACCAAATTTAGCACAGCGGTCAATTCCAATGTCAGTTCAGCACTCTATATACAGTTAGGTCCAGAAATATTTGGACAGTGACATAATTTTCGCGAGTTGGGCTCTGCATGCCACCACATTGGATTTGAAATGAAACCTCTACAACAGAATTCAAGTGCAGATTGTAACGTTTAATTTGAAGGTTTGAACAAAAATATCTGATAGAAATTGTAGGAATTGTACACATTTCTTTACAAACACTCCACATTTTAGGAGGTCAAAAGTAATTGGACAAATAAACCAAACCCAAACAAAATATTTTTATTTTCAATATTTTGTTGCGAATCCTTTGGAGGCAATCACTGCCTTAAGTCTGGAACCCATGGACATCACCAAACGCTGGGTTTCCTCCTTCTTAATGCTTTGCCAGGCCTTTACAGCCGCAGCCTTCAGGTCTTGCTTGTTTGTGGGTCTTTCCGTCTTAAGTCTGGATTTGAGCAAGTGAAATGCATGCTCAATTGGGTTAAGATCTGGTGATTGACTTGGCCATTGCAGAATGTTCCACTTTTTTGCACTCATGAACTCCTGGGTAGCTTTGGCTGTATGCTTGGGGTCATTGTCCATCTGTACTATGAAGCGCCGTCCGATCAACTTTGCGGCATTTGGCTGAATCTGGGTTGAAAGTATATCCCGGTACACTTCAGAATTCATCCGGCTACTCTTGTCTGCTGTTATGTCATCAATAAACACAAGTGACCCAGTGCCATTGAAAGCCATGCATGCCCATGCCATCACGTTGCCTCCACCATGTTTTACAGAGGATGTGGTGTGCCTTGGATCATGTGCCGTTCCCTTTCTTCTGCAAACTTTTTTCTTCCCATCATTCTGGTACAGGTTGATCTTGGTCTCATCTGTCCATAGAATACTTTTCCAGAACTGAGCTGGCTTCATGAGGTGTTTTTCAGCAAATTTAACTCTGGCCTGTCTATTTTTGGAATTGATGAATGGTTTGCATCTAGATGTGAACCCTTTGTATTTACTTTCATGGAGTCTTCTCTTTACTGTTGACTTAGAGACAGATACACCTACTTCACTGAGAGTGTTCTGGACTTCAGTTGATGTTGTGAACGGGTTCTTCTTCACCAAAGAAAGTATGCGGCGATCATCCACCACTGTTGTCATCCGTGGACGCCCAGGCCTTTTTGAGTTCCCAAGCTCACCAGTCAATTCCTTTTTTCTCAGAATGTACCCGACTGTTGATTTTGCTACTCCAAGCATGTCTGCTATCTCTCTGATGGATTTTTTCTTTTTTTTCAGCCTCAGGATGTTCTGCTTCACCTCAATTGAGAGTTCCTTAGACCGCATGTTGTCTGGTCACAGCAACAGCTTCCAAATGCAAAACCACACACCTGTAATCAACCCCAGACCTTTTAACTACTTCATTGATTACAGGTTAACGAGGTAGACGCCTTCAGAGTTAATTGCAGCCCTTAGAGTCCCTTGTCCAATTACTTTTGGTCCCTTGAAAAAGAGGAGGCTATGCATTACAGAGCTATGATTCCTAAACCCTTTCTCCGATTTGGATGTGAAAACTCTCATATTGCAGCTGGGAGTGTGCACTTTCAGCCCATATTATATATATAATTGTATTTCTGAACATGTTTTTGTAAACAGCTAAAATAACAAAACTTGTGTCACTGTCCAAATATTTCTGGCCCTGACTGTATTTGCATTGCATAAAGCTTGCAACTTCCAATATTTACTCCCCCTAAGTTTATTAAATGTGTATATGTGCATGTAGTGTAGCGTTAGTGTATAGATATACTCACCTACATCCACTCTCTCTTGCGTCAAGCACCACTTTTCCCTGCTTATCACTGACATCACTGAAACTATCCACCTCCCTCTGTGCTCTATACTTGAAACAGAAGTCTATTTTACTGTGAAAGCCTATGGAGCCTGATTCTGACACTCCATTGAATTTAATTGTAAAAGTCACTTCCGTGTCACGCAGAGTGCAAAGTGACGCGGAGCAGTCTACACAGCAGTGACATCACTGAGAAGCGGAGTAGAACGGCACTGGATTCTGGAGGGTAGCCGAGTATATTAATACACTCATACTACTCAACATGCACATATATGTGGCGCCCCTGAGGCTTCAGTCGCCACAGACGTACTGCACCTCAGCCAGAGGTGTAGTATCCCATTCCCGGGTAAGGAGGAGATCACAAACTGGTATGCACAAAACACAGACAGTCTCATCAGCAACACTCCATCAGACCAGGGTTATGGCGGCTTGCTGGGGGGTGGAGTAGTGGGAGCAGACTGTAGAAAGTTAGCCAGTCGGGAAGGAGCAGTGGAGGAGTCAAAGCCTGTGGTCTTGAGCTGCAGCAGCTTGGCCCAGGCACACAACAGAAAGGGCACTAGTTCCCACGGGAAGTATACCATACTCCCGTGGCCTTGTTCCACAGACGACATACCGGAGTGGAGGGACTTGGCCGCAGAAGGGGACCAGCCCCTCAACTAGTGGAGAAAATTCAAGGCTCAGCTAGCAAACCGGAGGCTGAGGTTACTTCAAGTGCCGAAGCCACATCCACACACAACCAGTGAAAAGGTGACCACATAGGGCCAAGGGATAGAGCTTCAAGCCCCCGACAGGGTCTGTGGACACCGGCTCGGGGTTCTGTATGTGCAGGCATGGGGCAGGCGGGAGAGGTCAGCGCAGGAAGATGACCAGGAAAGGAACACAGAAGGGTGTACCAGATTGTGCCTCCGAACTATCCGGAATCAGCTGGAGCCCATCACAGCAAGACTCCGCACCCAAGGGTAGCATTTGTCTAGACGTGCTACCCTGAACTCTTAACTGTGAGCAAAAACCTTGTGACTGCATCCCTGTGTCGTCCGGTTATTCCCTGCACTTCCGGCCCTACATCCTGCCCTCACGGACTACTACTCCCAACAGCCCTGAGGCCCAGCTCTACCTGTGGAGAGCAATTTCAACACTGCTGCATCACCACCGACCCCAGGGGAACTGAACAGCAGCGGTGGCACCCATCTTGCCGGATACCACAGGTGGCGTCACGACAACATCTCCCTTGTAAATATTCCCCCACCATCATCAGCCATTTATTAAAACGACACCGCCGGGGTCACGGAACCGGGCCCTGTCACTGTGACATCCTCCGAGAAGCACAGAGCCGGCCCAGTAATGAGTAACCCCCAGGCCCTGGTGCGGGCTTGTCAACTTGGCGTCACGAACAGGATTTTGTGCCCGCTACAACAGGTAGTGTGCACCTAAAAGACTGTGTAAATAGCATTTACTAAAACAACGGCACAGAGCCGGCCCGGTAACGAGTAATCCCAAGCCCTAGTGCGGGCGTATCATACACTAAGGGGTACTTTGCACGCTGCGACATCGCAAGCCGATGCTGCAATATCGAGCGTGATAGTCCCCGCCCCCGTCGCAGTAGCGATATCTTGTGATTGCTGGCGTAGCGAGCATTATCGCTACGCCAGTTTCACGTGCACTCACCTGTCCTGCGACGTCGCTCTGGCCGGCGACCCGCCTCCTTCCTAAGGGGGCGGGTCGTGCAGCGTCACAGCGACGTCACATGGCAGGCGGCCAATAGCTGCGGAGGGGTGGAGATGAGCAGGATGTAAACATCCCGCCCACCTCCTTCCTTCCGCATTGCAGCCGGGACGCAGGTAGGAGATGTTCCTCGTTCCTGCGGCTTCACACACAGCGATGTGTGTTGCCGCAGGAACGAGGAACTACATCGTACCTGTCGCTGCACCGGCATTATGGAAATGTCGGACCCTACACCGATGATACGATAACGACGCTTTTGCGCTCGTTAATCGTATCAAAAAGGATTTGCACACTACGATATCAACTGCGACGCCGAATGTGCGTCACTTTCGATTTTTTCCCCAACGACATCGCACCTGCGATGTCGTAGTGTGCAAAGCCCGCCTAAGTGCGAGTGCTTTTGTTAACAATTGTAAGTTGTTACCAACCAACATTAGATTTACCTTTCCATACTGTGCCGTCACGTCTCCATGATCACCTCGCACTCCTTCTACATACAGTCCCCACACAGTCCCACTTCTGTATACTGTCCATCCACTTCTCCATATTATATGCCATACTCCCACCTCTCCAAATTGTGATCCCAACTTTCAATACTGTGCTCCCCTATTTTTCCATACTGTGCTGTCCTACCATTCAATACTGTGTTCTCTCACTTCTCCATATTGTCCCCGTCTCTTTATACTATTCCCCACTTCGCCATATGGTCCACCCATCATGCTGCTCTCACTATTTTTCCCCACTGCCTCATAATATTGCCTCGCAGGAACATTACATCTACAAACTATTCAGTGACTGTCTCCATGATAGAGTTCCCCAGCGTGTCATTGACGTCTCTGCGGCATGTTGATGACAGTAGCTGGGTGATCAAGTCTGATCTAATCATGCCACTGCACTTCGGAGCGGGGAGCTGACAAGCACTCCTCTACCCTGTCTGGGTAGTGCCATTTTCTTCAATTGTATTTGTGTCTGAGCTGAGAGATATTTGAATAGAAGGGGAAGGCAAATGGCCATGGGCACAAGAAATCCTTGGGCGGGCCGCATGCAGTCTGCGAGCCATATGTTGTGAAGGCCTGGTTTACGGTCAAATAACAGGTAGTGGTTTCATATTCGTCTCATTTATTTAGAAATGTTTTTATATATTTTTTTTAAAATTTATATTGGTTTAAAATCTGAGCAGTGAAAAGGATTGTTTCTGAAAAATGTTGTGAAAAAAGATGAGGATGGTTGACTCTTTTTATGTAAAAATTCTTTTTATTTAATATTGTTTTATTTATGATTGTCAAGAGTTTTTTTCCCTCTTAATGCAAATTACATATATTTAAAAACTACAAATTCTGGAGAAGGCTTGTTGCTTATGTTGGATATGAATGTATAAAATATACCAAACTTTAATAAAATTATATTCAATTTTATATTGTACTTAAATGGTTGTACACTACCTTGACAACCCCATTTTTTAAAAAAAGGAATCCCATTTATAAAATAAAATACCCTATACCAATCTGCGGTACTTGTGCCATACCAGCAATGTCAGCACTGTGTCTCCTAGGGTTTGCATGACATTTTTATGTCACATGGGCCCTGCTGCCAATCTCAAGTTATTACTAGGCTGCTGTTCTGTTACTACTTTCGTTTGTCTACAGTTTGGACAAATAAAGGGAACTCACAGCAGGCAAGTTGCAGCCACTGATTGGTTACACGGCTCATGTCTCATGTGACATAATGTCATGCAAGCCTCAGGAGAACCGGTGACAGTATTGGAGGTGAGTATCTGCTATTGTTATCTTATAATGGGGACTATTTAATTTAAAAAGGTTTGTCCAGGTAGTGGACAACCACTCTAAAGCGGGAACAAAATAAATATATATACTGTAAAAATTTCAAAAACGCAGCTATCTTCATTAATTGTACAAAAACTTTGAAGACTTTTGCTAAACCACAAGCCCCTGCATACAGCTGCTGAAACAGTCAGTGACTGACTCAAGTCCCCACCCTGAGATAAGAAGGTGGGCTTGAGGAGCTTTTGCCCTATTTCTTCTGCAGTTTGTTGTATTCCAGCATTACACAGAACAGTGAGAGGTGATCAAATAGAATCAAAGACTGAAACTAAAGCTGGGGTCACACTAAACGACAGCGACAACGACGTCGCTGTTACGTCACCATTTTCTGTGACGTAGCAGCGACCTTGTAAGTCGCTGTTATGATCGCTGCTTAGCTGTCAAACAGGAGCCGAAGCAGCGATCATAACGACAGTGCTGCAACATGTGCAGAGAGCAGGGAGCCGCGCACACTGAGCGCTGGCTCCCTGCTCTCCTAGCTACAGTACACATCGGGTTAATTACACGATGTGTACTGCAGCTACATGTGCAGAGAGCAGGAGCCGGCACTGGCAGCGTGAGAGCGGCGGAGGCTGGTAACGAAGGTAAATATCGGGTAACCACCTTGGTTACCCGATGTTTACCTTGGTTACAGCTTACCGCAGCTGCCAGATGCCGGCTCCTGCTCCCTGCTCGCTTCATTTCGTCGCTCTCTTCGCTGTCACACACAGCGATCTGTGCGTCACAGCGGGAGAGCGACGACCAAAAAATGAAGCTGGACATTCAGCAACGAGCGGCGACCTCACAGCAGGGGTCAGCTCGTTGCTGAATGTCACACACAGCGACAGCAACGGGACGTCGCTGCAACGTCACAGAAAATGGTGACATAGCAGCGACGTCGTTGTCGTTGTCGCTGTGTGTGACACCACCTTTAGGGTGGAATTTAATTTCTTGTGCACTTTGTCGTTAAGTTTGAATTGGCAATCTTTTACTTTGTACACTATCCTCTAAGGAGGCCATGACCTCATGAAAGCTTTTAGTCATATTGACCTCATGGTTCCTTCAGTAATTGTGCAAAATGACACATGCTTTCATGGTGCTGATATCTGGTTGCAAGGAACTCAGAAGCACTCTCCACTTGCTTGGAAGAATTCCAAACCTACACGTGACAGAGTGACAGGCACTGGTCAGACGAAGGTTACTTATTTTCCTAACAATGTGGTCTGTAAAATTAGAAGATAATAATTTTCGTGGAAATAACAAAACCTCTATCTGCAAAAATAAAAAACTGGGCTGGTGATTCTATGATTCCACGTAAAAGTATTTATTGAAAAGATCTGATAGTGAAAAGCCGCTGGTCTATTATACAGTAGAAGGACTGAAGATCATGGTGTCAACTGTACTTCCATGGTCCCTGATATCTTTTTCCATAAAGCTATAGTGACAACCAGCCAAAGCTAAAAGAAGTATTGAAGAATATTGCTTATACAATGCTGGCCAAAAGTATTGGCACCCCTGCAATTCTGTCAGATAAGCCTCAATTTCTTCTTGAAAATGATTGCAATCACAAATTCTTTGGTATTATTATCTTCATTTAATTTGTCTTCAATGAAAAAAAATAAAAAAATTGTCATAAAGCTAAATTGGATATAATTCCACACCAAACATAAAAAAGGGGTGGACAAAAGTATTGGCACTGTTTGAAAAATCATGTGATGCTTTTCTAATTTGTGTAATTAACAGCACCTGTAACTTACCTGTGGCACCTAACAGGTGTTGGCAATAACTAAATCACACTTGCAGCCAGTTGACATGGATTAAAGTTGACTCAACCTCTGTCCTGTGTCCTTGTGTGTACCACATTGAGCATGGAGAAAAGAGAGAAGACCAAAGAACTGTCTGAGGACTTGAGGATCCAAATTGTGAGGAAGGATGAGCAATCTCAAGGCTACAAGTCAATCTCCAAAGACCTGAAAGTTCCTGTGTCTACGGTGCGCAGTGTCATCAAGAAGTTTAAAGCCCATGGCACTGTGGCTAACCTCCCTAGATGTGGAAGGAAAAGAAAAATTGACGAGAGATTTCAACGCAAGATTGTGCGGATGGGGAATAAAGAACCTCGACTAACATCCAAACAAGTTCAAGCTGCCCTGCAGTCTGAGGGTACAACAGTGTCAACCTGTACTATCCGTCGGCGTCTGAATGAAAAGGGACTGTTTGGTAGGATACCCAGGAAGACCCCACTTTTTACCCCGAGACATAAAAAAGCCAGGCAGGAGTTTGCCAAAACTTACCTGAGAAAGCCTAAAACGTTTTGGAAGAATGTTCTCTGGTCAGATGAGACAAAAGTAGAGCTTTTTGGGAAAAGCCATCAACATAGAGTTTACAGGGAAAAAAAAGAGGCATTCAAAGAAAAGAACATGGTCCCTACAGTCAAACATGGCGGAGGTTCCCTGATGTTTTGGGGTTGCTTTGCTGCCTCTGGACTGCTTGACCATGTGCATGGCATTATGAAGTCTGAAGAGTACCAACAAATTTTGCAGCATAATGTAGGGCCCAGTGTGAGAAAGCTGGGTCTCCCTCAGAGGTCATGGGTCTTCCAGCAGGACAATGACCAAAAACACACTTCAAAAAGCACTAGAAAATGGTTTGAGAGAAAGCACTGGAGACTACTAAAGTGGCCAGCAATGAGTCCAGACCTGAATCCCATAGAACACCTGTGTAGAGATCTCAAAATGGCAGTTTGGAGAAGGCACCCTTCAAATCTCAGGGACCTGGATCAGTTTGCCAAAGAAGAATGGTCTAAAATTCCAGCAGAGCATTGTAAGAAACTCATTGATGGTTACCGGAAGCGGTTGTTCGCAGTTATTTTGGCTAAAGGTTCTGCAACCAAGTATTAGGCTAAGGGTGCCAATACTTTTGTCTGGCCCATTTTTGGAGTTTTGTGTGAAATGATCAATGATTTTATTTTTGTTTCATTCTTTTTTGTGTTTTTTCATTGCAAGCAAAATAAATGAAGATAATAATACCAAAGAATTTGTGATTGCAATCATTTTCAAGAAGAATCTGAGTATTATCTAACAGAATTGCAGGGGTGCCAATACTTTTGACCAGCAATGTAGTACCTTATAGGACCCGGAGTTTGGCAGTTTTTTAACACAGATATACAGTACTTGCCATCTATAGCTTTGCCACAATTTGAAAGCTAAGCAATGCCTTGAAACTGGGAAAATATCTTTACCGCCTTTCTGACATTGATGGAGAGGACAAATGCATGGAAGAAAGAGCAGATGATGTCACGTGTTTTATAAAGTAACTACATTTTTAATTTATTGATCAGTATTTGGAATGTTATGAATATTGTTCTATACGTCATTACATTATTTTTACACCTTCTCTCCCATTCTCCATCTAGCAGTGCTGTTTTAACTGCCAGTGTCTAGGTCAAACTCCATAGAAATCTGCTTTCCCGCGCAGAAGATCCAGTCCACTTCTTATCACAATGCAGATTTTGCCACTGTGCCACTATGCTCATTCTGCTTTCTCCTATGAGCTTATCTATCTTGTGTTGTGTTGCCACATACTTCTGATGAAGGCCATTTGGTCGAAATGTCATGATAAGTTTTTGTAGATGCAACAATAAAAAAAAATTAAAAAAATGTTTGATTTATTGCTCTGAAGTGCCAAGTACCTTTTTGTTATATACAGTACTTATTGGACCTTGTCCTTCACTTGAGCACTCATCCTTTTCATTCAGGAGTGCCACTTATCCGTTTGTTGACTATGCCCATTAATCCAATGTAGAAGTATCCCAAATGGGTTTTAATGTTATCATCAATCTGATCTCTTGATAAGGGTTTAAATGAGGCAAATCTGGCAGCATTGTTGATATTGTTCCAACTGTATGATGGTGAAAGCCTCTTTGGCATATTTTAGATAAGCCATTGGGTGTCATACAGTTGCCTTGCCACCACTGCTGCCCGATTCATCAACTGTATCTTCCATTGTTAGGTCTAAATTACTGATAGGAAGGATTAGAAGGCACACAATATTGGAGGTATCCTTAAGGTGGTGTCACACACAGCGACGACGACAACGACGTTGCTGCTACGTCACCATTTTCTGTGACGTTGCAGCAACGTCCCGTCGCTGTCTCTGTGTGTGACATCCAGCAACGAGCTGGCCCCTGCTGTGAGGTCGTTGCTCGTTGCTGAATGTCCTGCTTCATTTTGTGGTCGTCGCTCTCCCGGTGTGAAGCACACATCGCTGTGTGTGACAGAGAGAGAGCGACGAAATGAAGCGAGCAGGGAGCAGGAGCCGGCGTCTGGCAGCTGCGGAAAGCTGTAACCACTGTAAATATCGGGTAACCAAGGGAAGACCTTTCCCTGGTTACCCGATATTTACCTTCGCTACCAGCCTCCGCCGCTCTTGCTGCTAGTGCCGGCTCCTGCTCTGTGCACATGTAGCTGCAGTACGCATCGGGTAATTAACCCTATATGTACTGTAGCTAGGAGAGCAAGGAGCCAGCGCTAAGCAGTGTGCGCGGCTCCCTGCTCTCTGCACTGTGACATGTAGCTGCAGTACACATCGGGTTAATTAACCCCATGTGTACTGTAGCTAGGAGAGCAAGGAGCCACCGCTAAGCAGTGTGCGCGGCTCCCTGCTCTCTGCACTGTGACATGTAGCTGCAGTACATATCGGGTTAATTAACCCGATGTGTACTGTAGCTAGGAGAGCAAGGAGCCAGCACTAAGCAGTGTACGCGGCTCCCTGCTCTCTGCACATGTAGCGACGTTATCGCTGCTGCGTCGCTGTGTTTGACAGCTAAGCAGCGATCATAACAGCGACTTATAAGGTCGCTGTTACGTCACAGAAAATGGTGACGTAACAGCGATGTCATTGTCGCTGTCGCTATGTGTGAACCCAGCTTTAGCCTCAGGCCACAAGTACACGATAGTCTGCATTTCGTCTCGTAATGTTCATACTCAAGTTGGTGCCTGTTAAAAAGTTTGCTTTGGGGCCAGCCTCTCCTTGTTATGCCCCTGCTAAAAACTCCATTTGTTTTCCATTTTGTATGGTAAAAAAGACAGAAACTCCAGATTTTTGTATCAAAGCATCAATATTTCTTCTGACATGCCCGCACCGAAGCCTGGGGTGACTTGTTACCAGGCAGCGGTTCTACTCCTATCGTGCTGCAGTGGCGAGGCCCAGTTCCATGACCCCGGCGGTGTCGTTTAAGGAATAGAAAGGGGATGATGACAGTTTATTCGTGACGCCACCTGTGGTATGCGGCAAGTTGGGGTGCCGCCAGGGCTGTATTTTGCCTTCGTGCTGCCCTAGGCACTTTAAGTGGTCGCGCCCCTTAGTGACAACGTAAAACTGAGTTTTCGCACACGACATCTGTTTAAGGCAGATCTACTCTGTAGCACACTTTAAAAAGTATCAATAAGAAACTAACCCCCCCCCAATGGGAATCACCACAGGCACATCAAAACATAGCATGAGTATAAAATATTCCCACCATCCCCAGTTATATACTGTGACTGTCACACTGGCCCTAATAAACTAAAACACCACTCTGCCCTCCCTTATAAACTACTGTATATCCACCACACCTTCCTCGATTATGAAATATGATCTGTACATTGTGAGGAGGGAGCAGCATGATGTGAGGACAATGTCCCATGCATGCTGCCCCCTCCTCACAATGTCCCATGCATGCTGCCCCCTCCTCACAATGTCCCATGCATGCTGCCCCCTCCTCACAAAGTCCCATGCATGCTGCCCCCTCCTCACAATGTCCCATGCATGCTGCCCCCTCCTCACAATGTCCCATGCATGCTGCCCCCTCCTCACAATGTCCCATGCATGCTGCCCCCTCCTCACAATGTCCCATGCATGCTGCCCCCTCCTCACAATGTCCCATGCATGCTGCCCCCTCCTCACAATGTCCCATGCATGCTGCCCCCTCCTCACAATGTCCCATGCATGCTGCCCCCTCCTCACAGTGTCCCATGCATGCTTCCCCCTCCTCACAATGTCCCATGCATGCTGCTCCCTCCTCACAATGTTCCATGCATGCTGCCCCCTCTTCACAATGTCCCATGCATGCTGCTCCCTCCTCTCAATGTCCCATGCATGCTGCTCCCTCGTCACAATGTCCCATGCATGCTGCTCCCTCGTCACAATGTCCCATGCATGCTGCTCCCTCCTCACAATGTCTCATGCATGCTGCTCCCGCCTAACAATGTCCCATGCATGCTGCCCCCTCCTCACAATGTCCCTTGCATGCTGCCCCCTCCTCACAATGTCCCATGCATGCTGCTCTCTCCTCACAATGTCCCATGCATTCTGCCCCCTCTTCACAATGTCCCATGCATGCTGCTCCCTCCTCACAATGTCCCATGCATGCTGCCCCCTCCTCACAATGTCCCATGCATGCTGCCCCCTCCTCACAATGTCCCATGCATGCTGCTCTCTCCTCACAATGTCCCATGCATGCTGCCCCCTCTTCACAATGTCCCATGCATGCTGCCCCCTCCTCACAATGTCCCATGCATGCTGCTCCCTCCTCACAATGTCCCATGCATGCTGCTCCCTCCTCACAATGTCTCATGCATGCTGCTCCCTCCTCACAATGTCTCATGTATGCTGCTCCCGCCTCACAATGTCCCATGCATGCTGCTCCCTCCTCACAATGTCCCATGCATGCTGCCCCCTCCTCACAATGTCCCATGCATGCTGCTCCCTCCTCACAATGTCCCATGCATGCTGCTCCCTCCTCACAATGTCTCATGCTTGATGCTCACTCCTCACAATGTCCCATGCATGCTGCTCCCTCCTCACAATGTCTCATGCTTGATGCTCCCTCCTCACAATGTCTCATGCATGCTGCTCCCTCCTCACAATGTCTCATGCATGCCGCTCCCTCCTCACAATGTCTCATGCATGCCGCTCCCTCCTCACAATGTCTCATGCATGCTGTTCCCGCCTCACAATGTCCCATGCATGCTGCTCCCTCCTCACAATGTCCCATGCATGCTGCTCCCTCCTCACAATGTCTCATGCATGCTGCTCCCTCCTCACAATGTCCCATGCATGCTGCCCCCTCCTCACAGTGTCCCATGCATGCTGCCCCCTCCTCACAGTGTCCCATGCATGCTGCCCCCTCCTCACAGTGTCCCATGCTTGCTGTCCCCTCCTCAGTGTCCCATGCATGCTGCTCCCTTCTCACAATGTCCCATGCATGCTGCCCCCTCCTCAGTGTCCCATGCATGCTGCCCCCTTCTCACAATGTCCCATGCATGCTGCCCCCTCCTCAGTGTCCCATGCATGCTGCCCCCTTCTCACAATGTCCCATGCATGCTGTCCCTCTCCATGAGCTCCTAATGCTGCCTTCCTCTTTTCCATAATGAGACCTTCATGTTGCCCCACTCATGCTAAGACCACCACACTAACGCTTATGCTGAGACCCCCCCCACACACACTACCCCACTCTTGATATTGACTCCCCTACACTATCCCTCATCCCTTGTCCTCTGTCTCTAGCATTAGCCCCTCTCTCCCACTCCCCCAGCATCAGCCTCTCTCCCCCAGCATCAGCCTCTATCTTCCCTCAGCATCAGCCTCTCTCCCCCCCAGTCTCAGCCTTTGCCTCCCCCCAGCCTCAACCTCCCTCCAGCCTCCCTCCAGTCTCAGCCTCAGCCTCCCTCAAGTCTCAGCCTCAGCCTCCCTCCAGTCTCAGCCTCAGCCTCCCTACAGCCTCCCCCCAGTCTCGGCCTCAGTCTCCCTCCAGCCTCCCCCCAGTCTCAGCCTCCCTCCAGTCTCAGCTTCTGCCTCCCTCCAGCCTCCCCCCAGTCTCAGCCTCCCTCCAGCCTCCCCCCAGTCTCAGCCTCCCTCCAGCCTCCCTCCAGTCTCAGCCTCCCTCCAGCCTCACCCCAGTCTCAGCCTCCCTTCAGCCTCACCCCAGTCTCAGCCTCCCTCCAGCCTCCCCTCAGTCCCAGCCTCTGCCTCCCTCCAGCATCCCCCAAGTCTCAGCCTCTGCCTCCCTCCAGACTCCCCCCAGTCTCTGCCTCTGCCTCCCTCCAGCCTCCCCCCAGTCTCTGCCTCTGCTTCCCTCCAGCCTCCCCCAGTCTCTGCTTCTGCCTCCCTCCAGCCTCCCCCCAGTCTCTGCCTCCCTCCAGCCTCCCGCCAGTCTCTGCCTCTGCCTCCCTCCAGCCTCCCCCCAGTCTCTGCCTCTGCCTCCCTCCAGCCTCCCCCCAGTCTCAGCCTCTGCCTCTCTCCAGTCTCAGCCTCTGCCTCCCTCCAGCCTCCCCCCAGTCTCAGCCTCTGCCTCCCTCCAGTCTCAGCCTCTGCCTCCCTCCAGCCTCCCCCGTCTCAGCCTCTGCCTCCCTCCAGCCTCCCCCCAGTCTCAGCCTCCCTCCAGTCTCAGCTTCTGCCTCCCTCCAGCCTCCCCCCAGTCTCAGCCATCCTCCAGCCTCCCCCCAGCCTCAGCCTCCCTCCAGCCTCCCTCCAGTCTCAGCCTCCCTCCAGCCTCCCCTCAGTCCCAGCCTCTGCCTCCCTCCAGCCTCCCCCAAGTCTCAGCCTCTGCCTCCCTCCAGACTCCCCCCAGTCTCTGCCTCTGCCTCCCTCCAGCCTCCCCCAGTCTCTGCCTCTGCCTCCCTCCAGCCTCCCCCCAGTCTCTGCCACCCTCCAGCCTCCCCCCAGTCTCTGCCTCTGCCTCACTCCAGCCGCCCCCCAGTCTCTGCCTCTGCCTCCCTCCAGCCTCCCCACAGTCTCAGCCTCTGCCTCCCTCCAGCCTCCCCCCAGTCTCAGCCTCTGCCTCCCTCCAGCCTCCCCCCAGTCTCAGCCTCTGCCTCCCTCCAGCCTCCCCCCAGTCTCTGCCTCTGCCTCCCTCCAGCCTCCCCCAGTCTCAGCCTCTGCCTCCCTCCAGCCTCCCCACAGTCTCAGCCTCTGCCTCCCTCCAGTCTCAGCCTCTGCCTCCCTCCAGCCTCCCCCCAGTCACAGCCTCTGCCTCTCTCCAGTCTCAGCCTCTGCCTCCCTCCAGCCTCCCCCCAGTCTCAGCCTCTGCCTCCCTCCAGTCTCAGCCTCTGCCTCCCTCCAGCCTCCCCCCAGTCTCAGCCTCTGCCTCCCTCCAGCCTCCCCCCAGTCTCAGCCTCTACCTCCCTCCAGCCTCCCCCCAGTCTCAGCCTCTGCCTCTCTCCAGTCTCAGCCTCTGCCTCCCTCCAGCCTCCCTCCAGTCTCAGCCTCTGCCTCCCTCCAGTCTCAGCCTCTGCCTCCCTCCAGCCTCCCCCGAGTCTCAGCCTCTGCCTCACTCCAGCCTCCCCCCAGTCTCAGCCTCTGCCTCCCTCCAGCCTCCCTCCAGTCTCAGCCTCTGCCTCCCTCCAGCCTCCCCCCAGTCTCAGCCTCTGCCTCCCTCCAGTATCAGCCTTTGCTGCCTCCCCCACCGCATGCGCAGATCTCCGGTCTGCATTAGAGACACTCCCACGCTCCTTATGAATCCACTTATCTGCTCCAGTGCCCGCCGCCATCTTCCTGGCTCACGTGAGTATCCTCTTCTGACACCAGCTTCCATCACGGCGTCATCCGCGGCGTCCTGCTGTGAGCTCTGCATGTGACGTCCACACAGCAGTGGACGCAGCACAGAGGAAGGAGCTGATTGACGCGCGCCTGTGACCCCGGAAGTGCAGGCGCCGGCAGTTCCGGGGTCAATCAGCTCCCTGTGCTCGGCAGCCACAAAAAAAAAAAAATGTAAAAAAAAAAAAAAAAATTTTTTTTTTTTTGCTGCCAGAAGGTGCCGCCCCTCACAATCTTCCGCCCTAGGCACCGGACCACGGGTGCCTAATGGTAAATACGGCCCTGGGTGCCGCCACTGCAAGATAGGGACCTCTGGGGCAGATGGTGATGCAGCTTAGATGGTGCTGCTTTCCAAAGGTAGAGCTGGGCCCCAGGGTGGATGGGGGTAGTAGTAATAGGCGATGGCGGGGGTTGCTGGGTTGGAGGTGCAGGAGAATAACGGATCGACACAGGGATGCAGTCTCAAGGTTTTTACTCACTGTAGCAGATTCCAAGGTAACACGACATGCCAGTGACTGCCTTTGGAGTGCTGGGGTTTCACTGTGATGGGCTCCAGCCGATTGCGGGTAGTTCAGATGTCAAGTCTGGTGCACCTTTCTTAAGTGTCCCTTCCTGGGTCATCTTCCTGCGCTTGCTTCTCCCTCGTGCCTTGCGCCCTCGCTCACTGAACCCTGTGCCAGTGCCCATGGACCCTATTGGGTGGCGTGAAGCTCTATCCCTTGGTCCTTTTGGGTCTCCTTCCAGCGAATTTGTGTTCGGATGTGGCTTGCAGTCACCTCATCCACTGGTTTTACTAGTGGAGTACGTAGGTTCTTCTCCTCTAGCCTAGGGACCTGTCCCCGAGTTGCAGCCAAGTCCTTCCACCTGTAAATTATATGTGGAAAATGGCCACGGGAGGTTTGGGCACTCCCGTGGTCACTAGGACCCCTTTTATCTCTGCCTGGGTTAAGTGGTACCAGCTCCAGGCCACGGGTCTTCGCTCCTCCACTGCTCCTCTCTCTCCTTTCCTCCACACTCCACCACTGACTGAATGTCTATCCCCACCCATAAGACTTCACCCCCCGACCTGGCTTCGGGTATAATCACGCCCTTGCCATGTCTGATGAGGTGTTACTGAGTGAGGGTGTTATGCTTTGTGTGAACCGGTGGTGACTTCCTCCATACCCAGGAGGGAATACCATACCTCTAGCTGAGGTGCAGTACCTCTGTGGCGACCGAAGCCTCAGAGGCGCCACACTTTCATGAGCTATAATGAACATATGCTTTTCTTTCAAGTGGTTGGTTAACTACACAATATAGTGTAACGAACTGTACAGTGCAGAAAAAAAAAAAATTGAACATAAAGATATACTCTCTAAAAATGCTACATGTCTACAGCAAATGGCTTTTTTTATGTTACCTTTTTGTGCAGGTTAATCTTCACGATGTACTCCTTAGTCCATAAGCTCTAAGCTTTGGACTTTGTGCTTTTATTGTGCTATTTATGTATTTTTTCTGCTGCTCTTTTAATGTACTTCATTGTTCACCATAATATAATAACATCATTATATTATAGTAAACTAAGAAATACATTTTTTCTGCCAAAGGGCAGCAGAAAAAAATATATAAACAGCAAAATAAAAAATATAGAACAAAAGCTTACATTTAAAGCACTACTTAGGCTTTTACCTGGATAAAAATACAGTATTTATATGCCAAAAAGACCTGAGAGATTTCCTACAGGATCCCATACATCTATATATATAATTGCCTTATTCTGTCTGTCTGTCTGTCTTGCTCCAAAATTCTGTTCTTACCGTGACAAGCGTCTCATTGGCCGCTCGCCTCGCCTCGGCTCCGCCCCCCCCGCACGGATTGGCCGCTCACCCAGGCTCCGCCCCGCAAACGGATTGGCCTCTCGCCCCGGCCCCCTGCACGCATTGGCAACTCGGCCACGCCCCGCCCCCCTCACGCATTGCACGCTCGCTCTGGCCCCGCCCCCGCACGCATTCCCCGAACTGACACGGAGCCCCAACTCCCATGTGAGTGCTGTACCCCCGGGAGCCCACAACAGCGTACGCCGCCAACCCAGCCGACACATACCCTCGCATTGCTGGGGTTGCCGGCGTACGCTGGTGTGGGCTCCCAAGCGAGCGGGGGGCGGGGTACGCTGGTGACCATGGTACACATCAAGTAATATTGTGTAGCATGGTTACCAGCGTACACCGGCTCCCAGGTGAGCGCATCAAGGTCCTGCAGCGGCGGAACACACACACACGCACACACATAAGAACAGTCACACACACACACATCAGATCACACTCACACACACCTCACACACACATCAGATCGCATCCACACACTCACAACATCCCGTGATATCGCTTGCTTCTCGGCGGCGATACTGTGCGTGCAGTGACCTTCCAGGACCTGCCGGAGGATCACATGGCCAGAAGCATGTGGTATCTCCAGATGTTGTGAGTGTGAGCACGTATGTGCAATATCGTCAATGTGTGTGTGCGTGTATGCGATCGGGTGTGTGCGTGTATGCGATCGGGTGTGTGCGTGTATGCGATCGGGTATGTGCGTGTATGCGATCGGGTGTGTGCGTGTATGCGATCGGGTGTGTGCGTGTCGGCAGAAGGCAGAGGAGCACTGCGTGCAGCACAGCTGCCGAGACCGCACAACGGAGGGCACAGGCAGAAGTGGGTTGTGAGTGTATGCGATCAGATGTGTGCATGTATACTGTCTGATGTGTGACTGTGGAGCACGATGGGGGGTGCACAGCATGGGGGATGGAGCACGATGGGGAGTGCGCAGCATGGGGGATGGAGCACGATGGGGAGTGCGCAGCATGGGGGATGGAGCACGATGGGGGGTGCGCAGCATGGGGGATGGAGCACGATGGGGAGTGCGCAGCATGGGGGATGGAGCATGATGGGGGGTGCGCAGCATGGGGGATGGAGCATGATGGGGGGTGCGCAGCATGGGGGATGGAGCGCGATGGGGAGTGCGCAGCATGGGGGATGGAGCACGTTTGGGAGTGCGCAGCATGGGGGATGGAGCACGTTTGGGAGTGCGCAGCATGGGGGATGGAGCACGTTTGGGAGTGCGCAGCATGGGGGATGGAGCACGTTTTGGAGTGCGCAGCATGGGGGATGGAGCACGATGGCGAATGCGCAGCATGGGGATGGAGCACAATGGGGAGTGCGCAGTATGGGGGATGGAGCACGATGGGGGGTGTGCAGCATGGGGGATGGAGCACGATGGGGGGTGCGCAGCATGGGGGATGGAGCACGATGGGGGGTGCGCAGCATGGGGGATGGAGCACGATGGGGGGTGCGCAGCATGGGGGATGGAGCACGATGGGGGGTGCGCAGGATGGGGGATGGAGCACGATGGGGGGTGCACACCTCCCCCCAAAACACACACACACAAACACCGCCACACACGCACTGCACAACACACCACACACACACTGGGAACCACAAACACCGCCCTACACAGACACCCACACACACAGACAACGCCGCACACACAACACCCAACACAAAAACACCACGGCACACACAAATATACGCACATACCGCACAACACACACATTGCACAAAACATACCTCCCCCCAAAACACACACACACACCCCTCACCCACACAAACCGCGCAACACACACACACAACGCTACAGACACACAGCGCTCCACAAACAACGCAACACAACGCAACACACAAACAACACCGCTCTCACCCCCCACCACACCAAGACAACACCCAGAACATGTACAGCGCCTTACACAAACACTTGGTAAGTACACACAGCAACATCTATATATATATATATATATATATATATATATATATATAAAACAAAAATCATACATTAACTACACAATACGTAAATTCTAGAATACCTGATGCGTAGAATCGGGGAGCACGTTTGGGAGTGCACAGCATGGGGGATGGAGCACGATGGGGAGTGCGCAGCAAGGGGGATGGAGCACGATGGGGGGTGCGCAGCATGGGGGATGGAGCACGATGGGGGGTGCGCAGCATGGGGGATGGAGCACGATGGGGGGTGCGCAGCATGGGGGATGGAGCACGATGGGGGGTGCACACCTCCCCCCAAAACACACACACACACACACCACCACACACGCACTTCACAACACACCACACACACACTGGGAACCATAAACACCGCCCTATACAGACACCCACACACACAGACAACGCCGCACACACACAACACCCAACACACAAACACCGCGACACACACAAATATACGCACACACCGCACAACACACACATTGCACAAAACATACCTCCCCCCAAAACACACACACACACCCCACACCCACACAAACCGCGCAACACACACACACAATGCTACAGACACACAGCGCTCCACAAACAACGCAACACACACAACGCAACACACAAACAACACCGCTCTCACCCCCCGCCACACCCAGACAACACCCAGAACATATACAGCGCCCTACACAAACACTTGGTAACTACACACAACAACATATATATATATATATCTATATATATATATATATGAGCAAAAAGAATAAAAAAAAAAAAAACCAGCTCACCCTTTCAGGAGATTAGCGTATCAGCCGAGAACGGTGCACGGACTTTTGGTAGTTAGACCTTACTACCACGAATTGCAGGGAGGAGGAGATAATCCAGCATCCAGTTCCAGAAATTTAAAACATCAGATTTTATTCAAAATTTCATTAAAATTCCATGTTCCATGGTTGCATTAAAAACGCATCATAGCAGGTGTAAAAAGGGAGGACGCGTTTCGGATGTATATGTCCTTAGTCTAGATAACACTAAGCAAGAATGACATGTTACTATAAAGGTTTAGAACAGGAAGTAGGAAAATAATCAAGTCGAGTGAAATACACATGTTTCACAGGTTTCACACAGAGAGGCAAGGGGAGAGTGAAAAAAAAAAAAATTTTAAAGTTAGAGGACATTGGCAATCTCATTTTTCACATTCATGCCATGCGGCATTCTTGTTTTTAGTAAATACATCCATTTAGCCTCTCTACGCAATAACGTTTCCCCCATATCGCCACCTCTCTTTGGTAAAACAATCTTTTCAGCTGCAACAACTTTTAAAGAATCCAGGTTGCCCGCATGTTGGCTCTGAAAATGTCTGGATACCGCAGACAAAGTGCGAGTGGTAGTGTGACTGACATCATAAACATGCTCACATATGCGTCTTCTTAGTGCACGTGATGTAGAGCCCACATACTGGATATGGCACTGTGTACAAGTCACAACACATATCACACCACTTGTGCCGCAATTTATCATTGTGCGGATTTTAAATTCTTGTTCAGACACACTTGAAACTACTTTAGTAGTGCCTGTCATGAACTTGCAAAGTCCACAATTTTTCTGTCCACACTTATAGGAGCCAACAGTGGGCAACCAACTTTCCTGAGTATTTTTATTTTTATTTTTAACATTTTTATTTTGGTGGTCGCTAGGGGCAACCATGTTTGCTATAGTTTTATTACGTTTGGAAACGAATTTTACACCGTTTTTAAGGATGGTTCTTAGAGTGTCATCCACATACAGAATTGGTAAGTATTTCTTTATGACACTAACAATGCTATGGAAATCGCTGCTATAATCAGTAGAAAAAACTATAGGTGAACAGTCCTTTGAATTAAAGGGAGATGTTTTTTTCGTTTGCAAATACTGTTCCCTAGTTTTTTCATCTGATTTTTCCCTGGCTGCACTGATAATTTTAGATGAATAACCTCTTCTCTTAAAACGTCCCTCTATGATTTTGCATTGATTTTCATATGCATTGGATGATGTGCACGTGCGTCTGGCCCTTATGAATTCTCCCGTTGGGATATTATTGGTGATGTGTCGGGGATGGCAACTGGTAGCATAGAGGAGAGCATTCCCTGCTGTGGGTTTTCTATAAATA
Source organism: Anomaloglossus baeobatrachus (assembly GCF_048569485.1). Lineage (NCBI taxonomy): Eukaryota > Metazoa > Chordata > Amphibia > Anura > Aromobatidae > Anomaloglossus > Anomaloglossus baeobatrachus. Next base: position 606,822,411 of record NC_134353.1, on the reverse strand, counting down.
TCACATGCCACTGTTTCATTCTCTAAGTCTGCACTGAGACTTACATCCAAAAACGGAATAGTTATTTTATTGAATTGAAAAGTGAATTTTATGTTCCAGGGATTGTTGTTTAGATACTCCACGAAATTTTTTATGCTACCAGTTGTTCCATCCCAGATCACTATCACGTCATCTATATATCTCAAAAAAATAAAAATATTAGAAATAAAGGGATTTTTTTCAGAAAAAATATACTCCTCCTCCCACCAAGACATGAAGATATTGGCCAGAGAAGGAGAAAATTTAGAGCCCATAGAGCAGCCTTGCGTCTGCAGGAAAAAATCATCAAGAAAAGAAAAATAGTTGTTTTTCAGCAGAAAAAATGTCACATCCAAAATATAGGTTTGCAATTCCATAGAATAACTGCTATACTTTTAAAGGTAAATTTTAAGTGCTAAAATGGCCAGATCATGCGGTATAGAAGTATACAAATTTTGTACATCACACGTGAGCCAACAAAATGAGTTTTGCCACTTTACACCCTGCATTATATTTAATACATGTTTAGTGTCATGCAGGTAACTGGGTGAGACCTTCGCTAAAGGATTAAGTCTGCTGTCAAGCCAATCTGACAGGTTTTCTGTAATGGACCCGATGCCCGATATAATTGGTCTGAATGGTGGGGGGAACTGTTGTTTGTGGATTTTTGGTAAAGCATGGAGTAGAGGAATTCTTGGAAAAGATGGATTAAAAAAATTACTTTGTTTTTGATTAATTATTCCTTCCTCTAAACCATGCTGTAACAATCCCTCTAATTCTACTCTAATATTACTGGTAGGGTCCTGATTGATCTTTTTATAAACACTACTGTTTTGTAGCATGTTTTTCAATTCTTTTTCATAGAGACCTGTGTCTAGAATAGTAACCGACCCCCCTTTATCAGAGTTTTTAATTACAATGCGGTCATTTTCGGCTAATGTCCGCAGTGCTTCTTTTTCAAGGGGCGTGATATTAGTATGTTTATTTCTTATGTTGTTATCCCTTATTTTCATTAAATCTTCCTCCACTAAATACTGGAAATCGTCCATTATTTGTAACCTGGATTGTTCAGGATAAAACTTGGGGTTCGGAATTCTAGTGGGAAAATTCTTGTCAGTCAAATGGGGGATTTTAGACGCAGTTTCAGACAAGTCTCTCAAAAATTTCAATGAAACCTGCTCCTGAAAAGTCGCAGGAATAAATTCTTCCGGATTCAAGGAATGGGGCACAGGTTCATTAGTGCGGTCATAATCAGCTCTGTCCTCCTGAAAAAAATGTCGTCTCAGTGCTATTCTTCTGACAAAATTATTAACATCCAGAATAGTATTGAATGTGTCCATTTTGACTGAGGGTACAAAATTCAATCCCTTTTGTAGTACTTGAATTTGTGCTGGGGTCAGTATGGTCGCAGACAGGTTGATGACTGTGACCACCAGCTTCATCAGGGAAAGAAAGACTATGACTATTCTTTCTTTCCCTGATGAAGCTGGTGGTTACCTCACTCTTGTGAAACGTACGTAGGTGTTTTCTTCGGTCCCAGGATCCATGGTTTGCTGATTTATTTTGATGTCTGCCTGTGTCTTTTGAGACTTTTGTGAGTACTGATTTGTGCACCTTTATTTGGAGGCGCCGGTTACACTATGAGCACTTTAGCTCTGGCATGCACATACAGTCTTTGTTTACATCCTTTTTAACCCCTTAACGACCGCCGATACGCCTTTTAACGGCGACAAATTAGGGTACTTCTTCCGATCCGCCGCTTTTTAACGGCGGTCGGAAAAAAGGGTCTAGCGCCCCCCAGAGTCAGAAAATTTCTGGGGTCTCAGCTGCCGGGGGTAGCTGAGACCCTGGAGATCATGATTCGGGCCGGTTTTTCCGGTCCCCGCTCACCTGATGACCGGTATACACCGTATACCGATGATCAGGTTACAGTAAATGACCGCGCCGGTAAAAAATGATTTATCTCCCATCTGGCATGATCAAACATGCCAGATGGGAGATAAATCTTTTTCCCGGTTCCCTCCGGTCCCCTCGGTATCCCCAAAGTGCCCTCCCCCGACCCCCAACCCCCTCCCGAAAATCCAAGATGGCCGCGCGCACCGCCGATCACAGCAGCGCGCCGGCCGCATTTCCCCCTTTCCTATGGTTTCTGTCGCATGTGCCATGACACATGCGACAGAAACCTGCTCCCCAGGCCCTGCTGGGTCCCCCGCTATCCCACCCAGTGTTCCCCGGTGTCATACGTACCTGTCGGAGCGCTGATCCCCCGCGGCCCCCTCCTCCGGCTCCTTCACAGCAGACGCCGGTCACATGTGCCGAGCAGCTGACAGCTTCCTGTGTTCAGGACGCTGGCTGCTGGTGCTGCTCGGCACTTTGCAGTTGTGACCCGGGGAGGGTGGGTGCAGATTCATTGCACCCACTCTCCTCAAATGGAGGGTCCTCACACCTAGAAAATGGGGGATACGTTCCCTGAACGTGTCCCCCATATTCTAGAAGGTCCAGAGTCGACGTGGGACGTCCAAATGGATTACAGCGGATTTTTTTTTTCTTTTCTTTTCAATAAATTGGTCAATCAGGGAATGTTTTGGGGAGTGTTTTTTCAAATAAATTTTTTTTTTGTTGTCAATTTTTTTTTTTATTACTGTCAATTAGTTATGTCGGGTATCTGATAGACGCCGTGACAGAACTAATTGCTGGGCTTGATGCCAGGTGACATTACACACCTGGTATCAACCCCATTTATTACCCCGTTTGCCAACGCACCAGGGCGCGGGATGAGCTGGGGCGAAGCGCCAGAATTGGTGCATCTAATGGATGCGCCACTTCTGGGGCGGCTGCGGCCTGCTATTTTTAGGCTGGGAAGAGTCCAATAACCATGGCTCTTCCCATCCTGAGAATACCAGACCCCAGCTGTCAGCTTCACCTTGGCTGGTGATCTAATTTGGGGGGACCCCACGTTTGTTTTTGTTTTTTTAATTATTTATTTATAAATAATTAAAAAAAAAAAAACAGCTTGGGGAGCCCTCCAAATTGATCACCAGCCAAGGTGAAGCTGTCAGCTGTGGTTTGCAGGCTACAGCTGTCTGCTTTACCCTAGCTGGCTATCAAAAATAGGGGGGACCCCACGTCATTTATTTTAATTATTTTTTTTTCTTTTTGGGCTAAATACAAGGCTAGGCACCCTTTAGTGCCACATGAAAGGCACTAAAGGGCGCCAGCTTAGAATATGCAGGGGGTGGGACGTTACATATGTTTGACATCTATCCATTCATCCATTGTAGCATTTTAGGCTATGTGCCCACAATCAGGGTTTGCAGCGTTTTGGACGCAGAATGTTTTCCCTGCGTCCATAACGCTGCGTAGTGCAGTAGAAGCACAGTGGAAGGATTTTTGGAAATCCCATGCCCACTGTGCTTCTTTTCTCTGCAGCATACACTGACCTGTGGTGCAGCTTCCCGAGCCTCAGCATGTCAATTTATGCTGCGGAGATGAGTGTGCTCTGCAGGTAGCATAGAGCTCCACAGCAGCCTGAACCCAAATCGTGGGCATGGGCAGCTGCGTTCTCCCGTGGACAACACTCACATCTCTGCAGGAAGGCTGACATTGTGTACTAGACGCCGTGTCGCTGGATCATGGCCACATAGCCTAAAAGAGAGAAATTTATTGCTACAGCAACATTTTTGTGAAGTACCTGTGGATTCAAAATGCTTACTATACTTCTGAATAAAATCCTTGAGGGGTCCAGTTTCCAAAATGGAGTCACTTGTGGGGGGTTTCTAATGTATAGGTACCCAAGAGGCCCTACTAATGTGACATGGTGCGCGCAATTTATTTCAACTTTTCCAAAATTCAAATGGTGCTCCTTCCATTCCAAGCCCTCCCATATATCCAAACAGAGGTTTTTGGCCACATATGGGGTATCCCTGCGCTCACAAGAAATTGGATAACAACCTGTGGGGTCCACGTTTTGTTGTTGCCTCTTGAAAAAGTGAGAAATGTGATGCTAAAGAAACATTTTTGTGAAAAAAATGAAAATTTTCAATATGGCAACCTAAGCTTATCAAATTCTGTGAAGTATTCGTGGATTCCAAATGCTCAATATACACCTAGATAAAAGCCTTGAGGTTTCTTGATTCCAGAATGGGGTCACTTGTGGGGGGCCTCCACTGTTTAGGCACTTTAGGGGCTTTCCAAATGCGACATAGCGTCCACTAATTATTCCAGCCAAATGTTCAGTCAAATTGCACTCCTTCCCTTCCAAGACCTGCCGTGTGCCCAAACAGTTGATTTCCACCACATATAAGATATCACCAAACTCAGGAGAAATTGCAAAATACATTTCATGGTGATTTTTTCCTGTTACCCTTGTTAAAAAAAAAGCTACCTGGTTGAAGTAACAATTTTGTGGTAAAATTTTATTTTTTTATTTTCATGGCTCAACGTTATAAACTTCTGTGAAGCACCTGGGGGTTCAGGGTACTCACCAAACATCTAGATAAATTCCTTGAGAGGCCTAGTTTCCAATATGGGGTCACTTGTGGTGGTTTTTTGCTGTTTACGTACCTTAGGGGTCCTCCAAATGCAACATGGTGCCCGCAATCTTTTTCAGCCAAATTTCCTTTCCAAAATTCAAATATTGCTCCTTTCGTTCCAAGCCCTCCCATTTGTCCAAACAAACGTTTCAGACCACATGTGAGGTATCACCGCGCTCATAAAAAAGTGGGTAACAAACATTTGGGTCAAATTTTTGGAATTACCTCTTGAAAAAGTGAGAGAATTGATGCTAAAGCAACATTTTTGAGAAAAAAATTACAATTTTCAATATGACAAAGTAACGTTATCAAAATCTGTGAAGTACCTGTGGGTCCAAAATGCTCAGTATACCCCTCGATAGACGCCTTAAGGGGTCTAGTTTCCAAAATGGGGTCACTTGAGGGGGGTTCCTGCTGTTTAGGTACCTTAGGGGATCTGTAAAAGCAACATGGTGCCCGCAATCTGCTTCAGCAAACTTTGCTTTCCAAAATTCAAATATTGCTCCTTTCATTCCAAGCCCTCCCATTTACCCAAACAAAGGTTTCTGACCACATGTGGGGTATCGGCGCGCTCATAAGAAAGTGGGTAACAAAGTGTGAGGTCCAATTTTTGGTGTTACCGCTTGAAAAAGTAAGAAAATTAGTGCTAAAGTAACATTTTTAGGTAAAATGTTAATTTTTATTTTTTTTCATTCCATATTACTTTAGTTCCTGTGAAGCACCTGAAGGGTTAATAAACTTCTTGAATGTGGTTTTGAGTACCTTGAGGGGTGCAGGTTTTAGAATGGTGTCACTTTTGGGTATTTTCTGTCACCCAGGCCTCTCAAAGTCACATCAAATGGCATGTGGTCCCTAAAAAAATGGTTTTGTAAATTTTGTTGAAAAAATGGGAAATTGCTGATGAACTTTGAACCCTTCTAACTTCCTAACCCCAAAAAATTTTGTTTAAAAAATTGCGCTGATCTAAAGTAGACAAGTGGGAAATGTTATTTATTAACTATTTTGTGTGACATAACTCTCCGGTTTATGGGCATAAAAATTAAAAGTTTGAAACTTGCAAAATTTTTAATTTTTTTGTCAAATTTCAGATTTTTTCACAAATAAAATAAAAAAATATCATCCTAAATTTACCTCTAACATGAAGCCCAATATGTCATGAAAAAACAATCTCAGAATCACCGGGATCCATTGAAGCGTTCCAAAGTTATAAGCTTATAAAGTGACACTGGTCAAAATTGCAAAAAATGGCCTGGGCATTAAGTACAAATCTGTCTTCGTCCTTAAGGGGTTAATACACAGGCACTTTATATTTGTTATTTATTCCAATTTTGTCCGTCCTTTTAACTATTTATCTGGGCTTTGTGCAATTTATTGTATGTACTGTCCCTGTATTGGTCGGACATATTTATACCTCTGATTGGCTTATAACCATTGTTCCTGGTCCTTCTTTCACTTCCTTTCTTCACTTTTCTCCTTTAACCCCTTGGGGGGTTTTTTAATTGCCACAGTAATCAATAAAATTATTTTGCAAGCAATATACTCGTGTTCCTCCGGTTTTTATTGCCCTTGAGTATGCTCTATGCCCCTTTAATTTAAGGGGCACACTATATGTAATCCCTATGGAAATTGTTATTTATCTATATATATATATAACAAAAATCATACATTAACTACACAATACGTAAATTCTAGAATACCCGATGCGTAGAATTGGGCCACCTTCTAGTATTAGAATAATGTTACTGTAACTAGATGACCATATAATGTGTATGAGGGCCGCCTGACTGATACACAAGACAAGATGTTGGGGAGAGAAGGGTCAGGCATAATACATTTGTTGCGGGCGGAGTCGGGGACGCTGCGCTCTCCCACTGCTCGGGTCCGGCCGCTGCGGCTGCTGCTGCTCGGTGGTGGCTCAAGCGGTGGGCCGGATCCCGGGGACTCGAGCGGCGCTCCTCGCCCGTGAGTGAAAAGGGTGGGGATTGGATTGTGGGGATTTGGTTATTGTCCGTGACGCCACCACGGTTGTGGTGATATTGGTGACACCACCGCTGCTCTGGACGGGGATCCCGGGAGTGATGACTGGGAGCAGCCTGGATGTTAGTTCTCCCCTCCGTGGGTAGGGGGGTTGGTTGTCCCAGGGCCCAGTGATGGGGTAGGGATGGATGGCAGGCGGGTTACGGGGCCTGGCGAGGTGCAGGGTCGCGGGGGCAGCGCTGTGCCGCACAGCACGGTGGTACTCACTCAGCCAATGATGAGGACACAGTTCTTGGTAAAACACACGGCTCGATGGACGGGTCCCACAGACGGCTGCGGTGTTTCTCCTCCCGGCAGGTTGATGGTGACTGCCTTTCCCTGCACCTGTGTAACGTGTACGGTTCCAATGGGTTCCCACCAGTAACCCGCTCCCCAGCTTGGATGGGTGCTGAAGGAGCCCCTTTTGCCCGCAGGCTCTGGTCCTGGGAACTTTAGCCTTGGCGGTGACTGTGTTTCCCTCTCTCGGTTGGACTATTGCCTTCTGACGGGACTTGGCTGCTGGGAAACCCAGGAGGTTCCCTTCGCTAACGGATTTGGCAAATTCACGGCGACTCCTAGCCTTGCCGGGGTCCGTAAGCCCCTGCCGGATGGTGCTGTCTTCTCTTTGCGTACCAGTCCGGTACCGCCGGGCCACCACCCGTTCACGGTCCTTACGGTTAGCTCCAATAGGCCACTCCTGCAGACGGTCACCACCGTCTGCCAACCTTGCTGATCCGTCCGGGCCACACACCCGGACCAACTTCTGTCTGCTCAACTGCTACTTCCCTCCTTCCACTTTCACTTCCAACACTCAACTCCTTACTTTTCCCGCCTCCAGGACTGTGAACTCCTCGGTGGGCGGGGCCAACCACCTGGCCCACCCCCCTGGTGTGGACATCAGCCCCTGGAGGAAGGCAACAAGGGTTTTTGTCTGACTTCGGTGTGCCTGACCGGGAGTGTGGGGTGTGTTGGTGTTGTGCTTGTGACGTCCTGGCTTGTCCAGGGCGCCACATTCCCCCTTAGTAAAATGCAGACCGTCCGCGGGCTGCTCGTCCATCACCGGTTTTATTTTCACAAACTGGAAAAAATAAACGGTAAAACATATTACAAGTATAATAACATCTTCCCACATCGAGAGGTACTCTTACTTAAACGTTGCAAAACGGTTACGGCTTCCGCTCTCTCCCACCCAAGTAACCTGGCCCTGATGCTGCCCCTAAGCAAACAGGCAGCACCCCTTGACCCCAGTCCAGCACAAGCTACCCGAGCGGGTTCTGTCCTTTTCAGGGGACCCACGTCCATGGGGAACCCCTGAAACCCCCAGAGGATTGCCACTGGTTGTGGTAGTGGCGGGCCTGGGCCATCACTTCCCTCCAGGCCCATCCTCCAAATCAGCCTCTCCGGAGGCGGTTACGGTATAGCCTTAAAACATATTTTTATTTACATACCACAAGTTCGTGGTTGCCCTGCCAGTTCTCGGGCTTGTCCGTAGTAGTTCCTACGCAGTGGTTTGTAAGGGGTCCCACCGGGGACCAGTTGCCGGCAACGACCGGTGCAAATCAGGGCTTCAATCAGGTGAACAACAGTGCTTTGTAGCCAACGGGCTACCACAAACAAAACTGTAGAATCCTAATGGAGACTTGCCGTAGGGTCCCGACGGGGACCGTCAGCTGGTTCCCAGGGGCCATCCACAACACCTGGCTCCGGTACAACTTCCTCCGCAGCTTTCCCACAGTCCACCACCGAACAGCACGAGCCCCCAACGCCACCCACACACAGGGGTGACACTGTCCCACAGGACTCCATTTTCAGCTGCCGATGATGTGGGTACGACTGCCCCTCCAACCGGACTCCTTAGCCTTGAGGGCCGTCTGGAACGTCAGCAGAGTCCCAATGGGGACCGACAGCAAGGTAACCGGGAACCGCTACCATGCTTGAACTTATCTTACTTAATCAGCAATCTCGCGGCGCAGCTGCCTTTGCTGCCGCTCCCGGTGCGGAGCATTTTCTGCTTGCTCCGGTTCAGGCAGTGTAGGGGACGGGCCCAGCCGGAGTCCCCCTGTGCCAGCTAGGACCGGTACCTTCGGTAATGAGGGACCCCGCTGTGACATGGCCTGCTCTGCCTCCTGGCAGCTGCATCCCCGCCGTGCCTCCGGTGCATCTTTGCTGACGGGCTCAGCCTTCGGCTTCTTCCATGGAAGCGGATCAGGGCAGTCACGAGCTTCTGCTGCAGGTCGGTCCGCCAGGGCGGATGGGCAGGGTACCACTACCGGTGGGGGTGGTAGCGGGCCTAGTGGCGGGGCAGCAGCAGCCAACACGGGTAGCGGGAGAGGTAGCAGGGCGAGCGGGTATGGGCCGGGTCCCTCGGCCGCGATGACCGACCCACTAGGGGTACAGGAGCGTGGGTCACTTACCCTCCCTTCCAAGACTGCCTCCACCTCGCGTCTCCGTATGGCCGCCACCACTTCCGCCATGTCGGCCTCCCACTCCTCCAGGAGGAGCTGCATACGGACCTGCAGACGGCTGCTTAGCTGGACGGTTCGGACTCCCACCCACGCTGCGGTGCAAGGCGCGGGGACCACGGTGTTGTCGGTCGGACTCAGCATCCTTAGCAGCGGCCTCTTCCAGGAACGAGTAAATGGCCACAGGTTCCTGGCGTCCCTGCTTCCATAGCCGCGGGCTACATGCGGCCAGACGCCATCAGTCCCCCTTAGTCTCTTTCCGGCTCCTCCTCTACAGGGGCGGGGTTTTGGCCTTCGCGCCTCCACTACTCGAGGAGACGCTCGAGCGGGAATTTTTCGCGCCCAAGATGGCGGCTTCTCAAATTTTCTGGCCGGACACCTCCGACAGTAACAAGGCGCACCTCTACCAGACGGCAGAGTGGTAAGATCCTGTTCGTGACGCCAAGTTGTCGCAGGCGGAGGAGGGGACGCTGCGCTCTCTCACTGCTCGGGTCCGGCCGCTGCTGCTGCGGCTGCTGCTGCTCGGTGGTGGCTCAAGCGGTGGGCCGGATTTCGGGGACTCGAGCGGCGCTTCTCGCCCGTGAGTGAAAAGGGTGGGGATTGGATTGTGGGGATTTCGTTATTGTCCGTGACACCACCCACGGTTGTGGTGATATTGGTGACACCACCGCTGCTCTGGACGGGGATCCCGGGAGCGATGACTGGGAGCAGCCTGGATGTTAGTTCTCCCCTCCGTGGGTAGGGGGGTTGGTTGTCCCGGGGCCCCGTGATGGGGTAGGGATGGATGGCAGGCGGGTTACGGGGCCTGGCGAGGTGCAGGGTCGCGGGGGCAGCGCTGTGCCGCACTGCACAGTGGTACTCACTCAGCCAATGATGAGGACACAGTTCTCGGTAAAACACACGGCTCGATGGACTGGTCCCACAGACGGCTGCGGTGTTTCTCCTCCCGGCAGGTTGATGGTGACTGCCTTTCCCTGCACCTCTGTAACATGTACGGTTACAATGGGTTCCCACCAGTAACCCGCTCCCCAGCTTGGATGGGTGCTGAAGGAGCCCCTTTTGCCCGCAGGCTCTGGCCCTGGGAACTTTAGCCTTGGCGGTGACTGTGTTTCCCTCTCTCGGTTGGACTGTTGCCTTCTGACGGGACTTGGCTGCTGGGAAACCCAGGAGGTTCCCTTCCCTAACGGATTTGGCAAATTCACGGCGACTCCTAGCCTTGCCGGGGTCCGTAAGCTCCTGCCGGATGGTGCTGGCTTCTCTTTGCATACCGGTCCGGTACCACCGGGCCACCGCCCGTCCACGGTCCTTACGGTTAGCTCCAATAGGCCACTCCTGCAGACGGTCGCCACCGTCTGCCAACCTTGCTGATCCATCCGGGCCACACACCCGGACCAACTTCTGTCTGCTAAACTGCTACTTCCCTCCTTCCACTTTCACTTCCAACACTCAACTCCTTACTTTTCCCGCCTCCAGGACTGTGAACTCCTCGGTGGGCGGGGCCAACCGCCTGGCCCACCCCCCTGGTGTGGATATCAGCCCCTGGAAGAAGGCAACAAGGGTTTTTGTCTGACTTCGGTGTGCCTGACCGGGAGTGTGGGGTGTGTTGGTGTTGTGCTTGTGACGTCCTGGCTTGTCCAGGGCGCCACACATTTCTATAACCTTTTGCACATGTGAGAGGTAAGCCACTGTCACAGGTGTCAAACAGCAGCTTACTCCACTGTGTCCTTAAAAAATAACCCCAAAAAACATGCATTTTGGGGCCAAACTAAGAGTGCAGACGTATGGATGGAGTGAGGATAGAGAACTTTCAATCAAGCGAATGTTCTGCCAACAGCAATCTACAGTGTATGGACACCATAAAATGTAAAATGTGTTAGATCCTAGAAGCTCAAACACTAAAGGCCACTTTACACACAGCGACATCGCCAGCGATGTCGCTGGTAAAAGCACTCGCCCTCGTCGGTTGTGCGTCACGGGCAAATCGCTGCCCGTGGCGCACAACATCGTTAGTCCCTGTCACACATACTTACCTGCCTAGCGACGTCGCTATGGCCGGCGAACCGCCTCCTTTCTAAGGGGGAGGTTTGTTCAGCGTCACAGCGGAGTCACTGAGCGGCCACCCAATAGAAACGGAGGGGCGGAGATGAGCGGCCGGAACATCCCGCCCACCTCCTTCCTTCCTTACTGCCGGCGGCCGCAGGTAAGATGTTGTTCCTCGTTCCTGCGGTGTCACACACACGACAAACAACCTGCGTCCTGCAACAGCAACGATATTTGAGATTAGAACGACGTGTCAACTATCAACGATATGGTGAGTAAAGTAATTTTGATCGTTAGCAGTCGTTCGTGCGTTTCACATGTAACGATGTCACTAACGAGGCCAGATGTGCGTCACGAATTCCGTGACCCCAACGACATCTCGCTAGCGATGTCGTTGCGTGTAAAAGCTCCTTATGACCTTAATCTATTACCCCATTCAGCGCAGGGTGAATTAAGCAAACACAATTTGCCGAAAGGGCAACTAGAGGTACCCTACCTAAAGATCTATAAAATGTAACTTTTATTGTTATTGAATTAAATGACCAAATTAAAACTAGCATGCAGGGTGAAACCTAATTCATCACACACTTGGTGAGGTATTCGGCCACAGACTGAAAACCCACCAACAAGTGGACTAATGTCCTATAAATTCATTTAATTCTATATACAGATTGATTTCACCTTACACTGCTTACCTAAAAACATTCAGCTAATACTGTAGCCTCCCCAACATGTTTCACCACGACTAGCTTTATCAGTAATCTATTTTATGTATATAGATAATTATTCCTTGATGAAGGTCATTTTTACAGGCTAAAACGTTGAATTGGATGGACTGTATATGTATTTTTGTTACATTCTCACATTAAAGCATCACTAAAGAAAGCAATTCTCAAATTTTTTATGAGTCTACCTTCCCATTTACATTTGGTGTGCCAGAGTTAAGGCTACTTTACACACTGCGATATCGGTCCCGATATCGCTAGTGTGGGTACCCACCCCATCTGTTGTGCGACACGGGCATATCGCTGCCCGTGCCGCACAACATCGCCCAGAGCCGTCACACATACTTACCTGTCCGGCGACGTCGCTGTGACCGGCGAACCGCCTTCTTTCTAAGGGGGCGGTCCGTGCGGCGTCACAGCGACGTCACTGAAACGTCACTGAACCGCCGCCCAATAGCAGCGGAGGGGCGGAGATGAGTGGGACGTAACATCCCGCCCACCTCCTTCCTTCTGCATAGCAGCCGGGAGGCAGGTAAGGGGAGCTTCCTCGTTCCTGCGGTGTCATACGGAGCGATGTGTGCTGCCGCAGGAACGAGGAACAACTTCGTTACTGCTGCAGTAACGATTTTTAAGAATGGACCCCCATGTCGCCGATTAGCGATTTTGCACGTTTTTGCAACGATGCAAAATCGCTTATCGGTGTCACACGCAACGGCATCACTAATGCGGCCGGATGTGCGTCACAAATTCCGTGACCCCAACGACTCCGCATTAGCGATGTCGCAGCGTGTAAAGCCCCCTTTAGGCTATGTGCGCACGTTGCGTACTAGCCCTGCAGAAAATTCTGCAGCGATCTGAAGAACACACGTGCGCTTCAAATCGCTGCAGAAAATGTCCATAGAGAAAAAAAAAAAAGCCGATTCCATGCTCTCTGCCTGCAGCTCCTGCCATAGACAGAGCAGGAGCTGCCGGCAAAGCGCACGGAAGAAGTGACATGTCACTTCTTAGAACGCAGCGCTTCGGGCAGCAGCCGAAGCGCTGCGCTCTAAGACGCCACGTGCGCATGGCCCCTGCACAATCTCCATAGACTGTGCAGGGGACGCAGGACGCATGCAGTTACGCTGCGCTACAAAGCGCAGCGTAACTGCATGTATTTACGCAACGTGCGCACATAGCCTTAAGGGGGCTTTACACACTGCGACATCGCTAATGCGGAGTCGTTGGGGTCACGGAATTTGTGACACACATCCGGCCGCATTAGCGATGTTGCTGCGTGTGACACCGATGAGCGATTTTGCATCGTTGCAAAAACGTGCAAAATCGCTCATCGGTGACATGGGGGTCCATTCTCGATTATCGTTACTGCAGTAGTAACGATGTAGTTCGTCGCTCCTGCGGCAGCACACATCACTATGTGTGACGCCGCAGGAACGAGGAAGCTCTCCTTACCTACCTCCCGGCCGCTATGAGGAAGGAAGGAGGTGGGCGGGATGTTACGTCCCGCTCATCTCCGCCCCTCCGCTGCTATTGGGCGGCCGCTCAGTGACGTCGCTGTGACGCCGCACGGACCGCCCCCTTAGAAAGGAGGCGGTTTGCCGGTCACAGCGACGTCGCCGGGCAGGTAAGTATGTGTGACGGGTCTGTGCGATGTTGTGCGGCACGGGCAGCGATTTGCCCGTGTCGCGCGACAGATGGGGGCGGGTACCCACACTAGCGATATCGGGACCGCTATCGCAGTGTGTAAAGTAGCCTTTAGTGTTAGATTAATAGCTTCATCAGGGGACTGAAGCTATGTTTTTAGGTAAGCAGTGTAGGCTGAAATCAATCTGTATATAGAATTCCATGAATTTATAGGATATTAGTCCACTTGTTATTGGATTTTCTGTCTGCGGCTGAATACTTCACCCAGTGTGTGATGAATTAGGTTTCGCCCTGCATGCTAGTTTTAATTTGGTCATTTAATTCAATAACAATAAAAGTAAAATTTTATAGATCTTTAGTTAGGGTACCTCTAGTTGCCCTTTAGGTCATAGAAGCTGGATTTATAAAGTATAATTCTGTAGACAGCTAATAGGGAGGCATAATACAGTATAACTGTTATGGGTGTGCCCCCCTCTAGGAAGATCTCTGATGAGACTAGGATCAGAACGTCACAATGCTTTATGAGACACAGGTCTACAGCTTGTGTTTAAATGTATCTGCTTTCTTTTAGTACTGGAGGGGTTAAGGAGTCCTTCCTATCTGGCTGTCCTTTGGAGCCTTAATCTCAGGTGCAGGTCTATGTAATCTCTCCTCTTCGTTATAAATGGTCATGTGTAATACCATATGATTCCGGTTATAGAATCTCATCATTCTTATGCTAATCTCTTTGGAAGAAGCTGAGGAGTCCTGACAATTGCAGCAGTAGTGTTTAGCTGCATTGGAGTAGCTTGAAGTGTTTTACATTTTTTCTGTCTATTTTCCCTTCTGTCTCCCTCCCTTTGTGTTGTATTATTGTAGTGGTGAGACTAGTTCTTTCGCCAGCCTTTTCATTAGCCAGGGTAAGTTCAGGGCAAGCAAGGACCTAGACACATGATCGATGACAGGGAAAAAGGACACGTATATGAACATTAGGGAGTACAGGGATCAACCTCAGGTGAGTTTGGAGGTGACTCTTCTCCCTAGCGCCAGGGACCACTGTTGTATCATGTTCCCAGTGTATCCTGTGTGTTGCGGTGCTTGCCGGGGTTCCCTTATACCTGACGGAACCCTGATTGTCACTGTGTGACAATAGTGCAGTGTATTATGTAAGCAATCAATTGTATGTCTAAGGCTTTGTTCACACAGGCCTTTTTTGGTAAGTTTTTTTCCTGACCAAAACCTGATCTTGTGGCAGGAAATCTCCTTTGAATCATCTGCGTTTTTGGTCCGTTTTTTAGTGGCATATATGGTGGGTTTTTGGTGTGTTTTTTCTACAAAATGGCTTGTATTAATGAAAAAACGTTGCAAAAACGCTACAAAGAATTAACATGCTCATTCTTTAAAATCTGCAGCAAAAACGCAGGTATTTGAAAAAACAGTCAAAAAATTTGCAGGTGTTTGTGTGTGTGCATGAGATTTCAGAAATCTCATAGACTTAGGGGTACTTTGCACGCTGCGACATCGCAAGCCGATGCTGCGATGTCGAGCGTGATAGTCCCCGCCCCTGTCGCAGGTGTGATATCTTGCGATTGCTGGCATAGCGAACATTATCGCTACGCCAGCTTCACACGCACTCACCTGCCCTGGGGCGTTGCTCTGGCCAGCGACCTGCCTCCTTCCTAAGGGGGCGGGTCGTGCGGCGTCACAGCGACGTCACACGGTAAGCGGCCAATAGAAGCGGAGGGGCGGAGATGAGCAGGATGTAAACATCCCGCCCACCTCTGTCCTTCCGCATTGCAGCCGGGGCACAGGTAGGAGATGTTCCTCGCTCCTGCGGCTTCACACACAGCGATGTGTGCGGCCGCAGGAACGAGAAACAACATCGTACCTGTCGCTGTACCGGCATTATGGAAATGTCGGACCCTGCACTGATGATACAATAACGACGCTTTTGCGCTCGTTAATCGTATCAAAAAGGATTTGACCCCACCGACATCGCACCTGCGATGTCATAGTGTGCAAAGCTCGCCTTAAAAGCAGCTTTTTATTAGAATGGATTTGCATAAAAACAAGCCAAATCTACAGCTCAGCTAAAAAAACGCTGCAAAAACGCACCAAAAAAGCCCTGTGTGAACATACCCTAAGTCCTCTTGTAGGACTAAGGAATATTGTAAGACAAAAAAATTTTTTAAAAATAAAAAATGCAAGTAAATACACAAACATCTCAATTTTAGCTATAAAAACTGATTTATTATGGGGAAAAAAATCTAAGAAAAACCTCTAAAATTGGTATCACAGTGTCTGTAACTACCCAAAATATAAAACCATTACATTACTTCTTATCACATACAGTAAATGCCACGGAATAAAAACAATGTCAGAACTGCTATATTTGTTCATTCCAACTCAAGCAGAATAAAAAATGCAACTCAAAATGGGGACAATGAAAATAATCCCATAAAAAATAGGTTATGTGGAGAGAAAAATAGAAGAGTTAGAGCTCTTATAATATGGTGAGGTGACAAAAATAATGATTTTAAAAAATAATGGTTCTATTGTTCAAAAATTGTAAATCACTGCAGTGCAGAATGGAAAAAAAACATACAAAAAAGTTGTGAAATTGATGGCTTTTCCTTTGTTATCAAGAATTAATAAAAGTTATTCAATAATTTATTTATGCCAAAATATTGGCCTTGAATTGCAAGTCATCTGAATAAAAAAACAAAAACCTTACGAGTAAATAAAATATATAACAATGAAAAACAAAATGTATCCATAATGATCCAAACTATAAAATTATCACATTAATTCACTCAGATAGTGAAAGGCATAAAAAACAACAGATTTTTTGATACAAAAATGAGAAAAAGTGGTCCCCAAATGCTGTAAAACACCTAACATATCAAACAGAGCGGGTACTCCCGGGTCCAGCGCCCGCTTGCCCCAGCTACTCCGGTCTTGGTGGTTGGCTGCAGTGATGACATCACATCGACAGCACACATCACTGCTGTAGCCAATCACTGAGCTCTGTGTTGTGTTCTTGGCACAGACACTGAGCCCGGTAATATATTGTGCTCCATATATGACGGACCACAATGTCTGGACTAACCGTGGCCTCCTGTCTTTAACTTACCACCTTGTATAAGCCTATGAGACTGTAAGTTTCAGGAATCCGGAAGTCAGTTTTGGCATTATGGCCCATATACGGAATGTGAAAAATGGTCATATGAACCCTGCTATATAGAACTTCGCAAATGGTGACAAAAAATAAATATATTCCAGAGTTATTAATACCTCAAAACGTTTCAGGTTTCCTTTGTCCACTCTTCCATATTATCCAAATTACTCCTGTGAGATCTATGGTATAAGGAGAAATTATTTGGTAACTATTCTATATGGAGTGAACATGAGTGGCAATTTCTATGTCAATTGACAACACTTAACCCCTTCACGACCGGCCGATTTTTCGCTTTCCGTTTTTTTTTTTCGACATTCTTTTTCTGAGAGACGTAACTTTTTTTATTTTTCAGTCAATATGGTCATGTGAGGGCTCATTTTTTGCGGAACGAGCTGTACTTTTAAATGAAACCATCAGTTTTACCATATAGTGTACTGGAAAACGGCAAAAAAATTCCAAATGCAGAAAAATTGCAAAAAAAGTGCGATAGCACTATTGTTTTTGAGATCTTTTATTCACTGTGTTCACTATATGGTAAAACTGATGTGTGGGTGTGATGCCTCAGGTCAGTGCGAGTTTGTAGACGCCAAACATGTATAGGTTTACTTTTATATAAGGGGTTAAAAATAAAATCGGAAGTTTGACCGAAAAAAGTGGCGCACGTTTTACGCCATATTCCGTGACCCGTAGCGTTCGCATTTTTCGGGATCTATGGCTCAATGACGGCTTATTTTTTGCGTCTCGAGCTGACGTTTTTAACGGTACCATTTTTGCGCAGATGCTACGTTTTGATCGCCTCTTATTGCATTTTGCGCAAAAGTTGTGGCGACAAAAACCCATCGTTTTGGCGTTTGGAATTTTTTTGCCGCTACGCCATATACTGATCAGATTAATTGATTTTATATTTTGATAGATCGGGCGTTTCTGAACGCGGCGATACCAAATGTGTGTATATTTTTTATTTTTTTAACCCTTTAATTTTCAATGGGGCGAAAGGGGGGTGATTTGAACTTTTAGGTTTTTTGGGGGTTTTTTTAAATTTTTAAAACTTTCTTTTTAACTTATTTTTATTTTACTAGTCCCCCTAGGGGGCTATTGCGATCAGCAATCCGATCGCTCTTATCTATCTGCTGATCACAGCTATACAGCTATGTAAACAGCAGATACGCTCACTTTCTTTTTCACTGTGCTGCGGGCACAGCGAAAGTGAAAGCAATTCATGTGTAGTACAGGAGTCATCACATGACCCTGTGCTACCATGACAACTATCGGAAGTCACGTGATCGCATCACGTGACTTCCGGTATCGGGCGGTAAGTAAAAGTTTACCGCGATCACGCTTATAATGGCGCTGTCACATATTGACAGCGCCATTTAAGGGGTTAAACGGCACGAGCATATAACGATTCTGCTCGTGCCTAGCAGGCGCACATCTCAGCTGTGAAAATCAGCTGAGATGTGCGCCGATTGCAGCATGCTGCCGGCGGCAGACCGCGGGCAGTAAGGTTATGACCGCTAGGACGTAATTTTACGGCCCGCGGTCGTTAAGGGGTTAAAGGGAACCTGTCACCAGGTTTTTCTCTTATGAGCTGCAGCCAGTATTCCAGAATAATGTATGTAGGAGCCCAGTCTGTGCTTTATAATGTAAAAAACACCTTTATAATACTCACCTCCGGTCCGATGGATATCACTGCTTTGGTCCGGCGCCTCCTCTTTTCTTGCTATAGCCATCCTCCTGGCCAGCCCCGTGTGCATAATGCATCCTGCATCATTCACAGAGAGGCCTCCATTGTGCTCCTGCGCATGCGCACTTTGATCTGCCCAACTGAGGGCAGAGCAAAGTACTGTAATGCGCAGGAGCAAGAAAAGTTCAAAGACTGCCCGCACATGTGCACTACAGTACTTTGAGCTGCCCGCAGCCTGGCAGATCAAAATGCGCATGCGCAGGAGCGCAATGGACTCCTCTCTCTAAGTGAGGCGGGATGCGTCATGCACATGGGTTGGGCAAGAGGACGGCAATCGCACAAGATAGAAGAGCTGCCAGACCGAGAGCAGCGACACTTATCCGCCAAGACTGCCCCCTAAGAGAGTATTATAAAAGGTGTTTTTTTTATGTTATACAGTGTGACCTGGGTTCTTATATACATCATTCTAGAATACTGTATATAAGAGCTCACTGGTGGTGGCCACAGCTCATAAGGGAAACACCTAGTGACAGGTTCCCTTTAACTGTGCAATACTAACTAAATCCAGGGAATTTGTCACCAGTTTTTACTATCTCATCTTAGAGCAGAATGATATATGAGTAGAGACCTTGATTCCAGTGATGTATCATTTACTGTGCTGCTTGTTGCAGTTTTGATAAAATCCCTGTTTTCTGTACTACAGACTAGTTCCTTGAATCCTGAGCTCTGTATAACCTCACCCACACCACTGATTGGTAACTTTCTGTGTACACTGTGCATAGGCAGAAAGCTGTCAAGTGGGGTTGGGGCAGGATCATATATAGCTCAAGAATTTGGAAGACTACATAACAGGTTTAAAACAGTAATTTTATCAAAACTACAGCAAGCGACCCAGTAAGTGATACATCATGGTAATCAGGGTCTGTTCTCTACATTATGCAGCTATCAGATTAGCAGGCAAAAATCGGGTGACAAAGGTCCTTTAAGGACTAAAGTTGAGAAACATTGTCTTAATACTTCGAAACTTTCACTAGATGGATATTTAGCATGCAATGTTATTTTATACTTGTGTATTCATTTCTCGTGGCTTTAAGATCCCTTCTTAACCTTTCTTGTTTATTGTCATAGGATAAAATAGAAATATCAAGTAAAATCAGATGGTCACTTTGTCCACTAAGAATCCTTGCCATTGTGTGAGTGAGACTTTGTATGGAAAGGTTATTGTCTTTGATTACTTAAAAATGAAGATTCCCATTCAGTGACAAAATATCTTGAAAACTGAGTATATTAGGGTTAATTTTGCAATAAATATATATTCCTGTAGCCCTTTAACATTAATAATAGTTAATACAAAAAAATCATTAATAAAAAAATGGCCGTGGATTAATTTACGGTAACTCTTAACTCGCAGTTATTAAATGACATTTAGATAATTAGAATTACAGCCGTCACAATCAACTATAATATCTGTTATTTAAGGGGAAAAAAAAGTACAAGAGTTAAATATTGCATATGACTAATTATTCTAAAAGCATTCATTAATTTGATAAGAACTCTTCAACTCTAATGCCATCTCATTAATGTGGACAGAGTAGGCAATACGAGCTCGGTATATAGTAGCTGCTTAAAAAAAAAATTAAAAAAAGGATCTCCGCCTCATTGGTTAATTCCAGAAAAACATTTACAAGTGCTTGGAACTGAAAGGGATAGTAAATAAATTTTTTAGACTGAAATCTGAAGTGGATTGATTAGGAACAATTTTGTTCTGTTTTATACAATAAAGGGAGATGAACTATACCGTGCGCTGAGCCAATTTGCAGAGCAACCTCTTCTCGCTAATTGCAGCTAGACAAATGTAGAAGCACACTCCTAGGTAAGTAGAGAAATCCATTTACCAAACCATGACATTTAAGCAGAGAACACAAAAGGTGGATTTTTTTCCATTACCCTTCGTATTAGCCCTTCTACATTCCACCTGTGACCCTAGTCTTACGAGGACAGAGCTCTTCTCTACAATTCCAGATTCACTAGAAAATTGTTAGGATTGCAGAACATTAAGAAAACATCATTAGCGACATAACCAAACCCATTAATTCCTGATAATGTTTTGAAATGCCAAATTAATTTATTAATTGTTTCTATAGACTTGGACGATACTAATTGTAGGCCACAGTAAATTTAGCACTCAATTCTGGTCATCGTTCCTTCAAAACGTCCCTTTTGAATTATTGACCCAATACTTGCGAATAGGATGTTTACATTGTCATTTTATTGATAAATTTAGCACAACAATCAAGTCCATATTCCAGGAAGATGTAATGATTGTAGTAATGACCCAAAGCTTGTGATTAACTGTGTATATGTCTCCGGGTTCATGTACACGACCGGATAACAGTACTTAGAGTTTATGTAGCTTGGTTGTACCTCTGACATCATCGAGACATACATTTATCTATTCTTGTCTGCGAAAAAAACAATGTGCTCTATGAGATGCTGTATACAGAAGGACCATACGGTGGCATATAAAGTCCATGTGCGCCGGGTTTCAGAAGTTACCATTTCTCCTTCTAATGCCAACTGGCTTCGAGTCTTTCAGACCAAGCATTGCTCGATGAACGTAAAAGTATGTAAATTGTCTTTCCTCAAAAAGAAAAATGTCTCTATAAAGCCACAAATTGATTTTGCCTATACATCTGTATCCAAACCATTTAACAAGACTTGAAATATGATAAAGGCTTATATTTAATTTCCTTTATTTTGTAAAAAGAAAATATATGAAAAACTTTAGAAATATGAAAAATCACACTGGATTTGCAGGTCATGGAATTGTCTTGGCAGTCACTACGCTAAAATCAAGAGCAAATTGCTGAAAAAGACATAAAAGTAAATATAAATATATATATATATATATATATATATATATATATATTTAGGCTAGGTTCGCACACTGCGTCTTTTTGACGCTGCGTTTTTGTGCGTTTTTGGCCGCTAAAAACGCACAAAAACGCACCTGCGTCGAAACAACGCATCAAAAAACGCATGCGTTTTTGCCGCGATTTAGTGCGTTTTTGGCTGCGTTTTGCTGCGTTTTTGATCTCTGCGTTTTGCTGCGTTTTTCAAATGCATTGCATGGGCGGAAAACGCAGAAAAACGCAGGAAAGAACTGACATGTCCATTTTTTTTTTTAACTCAAAAACGCAGGTAAAAAAAACAGAAGTGTGCGGACAGCAAAAATGAAAACTCATAGACTTTGCTGGGGAAGCAAAGTCCTGCAGTTTTGAGGCCAAAAACGCACCCGAAAAACGCCGCGAAAAACACACTGTGCGCACATAGCCATACAGTGCTTTTTTTGCGGTGGTATGTGCCGGTACGGCGTATCGGAAAACCTGAAGAGTGCTGATGGCCAGCACCTCTGGCTCTGTCCACATGGCTAATTTGTAAACTATACAAATTAGCCATGTGTGGAGCGGAGGCACAAGCAGAGCAGCTACTGGAGCTGCAGGACCTGCCTGACCTCAGGAGGGGTGGTGCCTCCCCGGACCTACGGAGGCTGTGATTGGCTGACGAATGCTGCTCAGCCAATCATAGCCACTGTAATGTTTTAGCCATTGAAAATGGTTGAAACATTGAAATCCAGCCATGATCAGTGCAGCTATAGCACTGATCATTGGCTGGAGCTGGGTGACCTCTGCTTCAACCCTCCCCAGCTCTGATTGGAGAGACCGGCCTCGTGACCGATCTCTCCAATCACTGTGGATCTGGGGCCGGTGACCGCTCCTCTCAGCTTCACTCCGTCCGTGGAAGCTGAGGAGAGTGATCCCTGCAAGTGTCGCCTCAGTAAGTTATAGCCGCCACCCCCCCTCTCCATCTGCTGTCCCCCCTCCATCTGCCGCTGCTCTCCCCATCAGCATCTGCCCCCTCCATCTGCCTCCCCCCCTCCATCAGCCACTGCTCCCTCCATCTGCCACCGCTCTCCCCATCAGCCACTGCCCCTTCCATCTGCCACCGCTCTCCCCCATCAGCCGCTGCACCCTCCATCTGCCTCCCCCCCTCCATCAGCCGCTGCCCCTCCATCTGCCACCGCTCTCCCCATCAGCCGCTGCTCCCCTCCTTGATTGAAATTAGCGTACAGACTACAAAACTGAATAATGAGAAACCGGGCCGCACAAGTTGAGCAGTTTGCTCAGGCGGCACTATATTCAGAGGGGCGGCAATGCGGCAGGGGGGCGGAGCTGTATGGGGACTGCCGTTTTCCGCCGCCCAGTGCCTCAACAGGTAAACTGTGCACAGGATCACCCGGCCGCCCAATGGCACCCTCTTGGCTGCTGGCTGACAGATCCCCCACCGCTCCTAAATCTCGGCCGCCGGCGCCTGACAGCACCCCCCCTACCCGCGCCTCGCCTCAGAGATGCGTACCGGCAAATTTTTTTTTACAAAAAAGCGCTGTATATATAGATATATATATATACACAGTGTATATATATATATATATATATATATATATATATATACATATATATATATATATATATATATATATATATAGTGAGACGGCGACTGGCTACATAGCTATGGCCAGTATGTACCACATAAGTGGTGTGAGCCTGGAGTTCCATGCTGGTGCTTGTAGTACCACATGTTTCTCCTAAGGTATTCTTAGGGCATGTTCACAGGTGGTTAAAGAGATGGGTGGTTCTGGTAACCTACATATGCTGCCCTTCGGTGTGTTTGACATGTATCTGACAGGCCACATGGTTTTTAATGGAGTCTGTTGTTTGGCATATGGCAGACTGTGTGGAGTCTGAAGAGGCTGCGTGTGAGGCCTCTGACATACTGCAGCCAGCAGGGATTGTGCTGGGCTGTTGAGGAAGCTGCCAGGCGACAATGAAGAAAACTCATGGAGAGGTGTGTTGACTCACATTAGTGAATGTGTGGAGAGACTGCTAATCTCTGAGAGGTAGGAGCCTCTGGATGGAACACAGCTAAGAGAAGTCAGCCTGTGTTGAGAGTCAACCAGGAGCCAGACTGAGAGAGACTGCCAGGAGCCAGACTGAGAGAGACTGCCAGGAGGCAGACTGAGAGAGACTGCCAGGAGGCAGAATGAGAGAGACTTCCAGGAGGCAGAATGAGAGAGACTGCCAGGAGGCAGAATGAGAGAGACTGCCAGGAGCCAGACTGAGAGAGACTGCCAGGAGGCAGACTGAGATAAACTGCCAGGAGGCAGAATGAGAGAGACTGCCAGGAGGCAGAATGAGAGAGACTGCCAGGAGCCAGACTGAGAGAGACTGCCAGGAGCCAGACTGAGAGAGACTGCCAGGAGGCAGACTGAGAGAAACTGCCAGGAGGCAGACTGAGAGAGACTGCCAGGAGGCAGACTGAGATAAACTGCCAGGAGGCAGAATGAGAGAGGCTGCCAGGAGGCAGACTGAGAGAGACTGCCAGGAGCCAGACTGAGAGAGACTGCCAGGAGGCAGACTGAGAGGTACTGCCAGGAGGCAGACTGAGAGAGACTGCCAGGAGGCAGACTGAGAGAAACTGCCAGGAGGCAGACTGAGAGAAACTGCCAGGAGGCAGACTGAGATAAACTGCCAGGAGGCAGAATGAGAGAGGCTGCCAGGAGGCAGACTGAGAGAAACTGCCAGGAGGCAGACTGAGAGAAACTGCCAGGAGGCAGACTGAGAGGTACTGCCAGGAGGCAGACTGAGAGAGACTGCCAGGAGGCAGACTGAGAGAAACTGCCAGGAGGCAGACTGAGAGAAACTGCCAGGAGGCAGACTGAGAGGTACTGCCAGGAGGCAGACTGAGAGAAACTGCCAGGAGGCAGACTGAGAGAAACTGCCAGGAGGCAGACTGAGAGAAACTGCCAGGAGGCAGACTGAGAGGTACAGCCAGGAGGCAGACTGAGAGGTACTGCCAGGAGGCAGACTGAGAGGTACAGCCAGGAGGCAGACTGAGAGGTACTGCCAGGAGGCAGACTGAGAGAAACTGCCAGGAGGCAGACTGAGAGGTACAGCCAGGAGGCAGACTGAGAGGTACTGCCAGGAGGCAGACTGAGAGAGACTGCCAGGAGGCAGAGTGTGTGGAAAGCAGCCTGTGTGGAGAGGCTGCTCCAGTGCACAGAGGTATTGAGGCCTCTCTGGATACCACTAAGGAAAGTGGATCCAAACCTGTGCGGGCGAACCGCTGAATTAATGGACTGCAAAACCGTGGGTGTGACAGCCAGTAAGCCGTGTGTCCCTTTTTGAAGAAAGAGATTTTTGTTTGTTATATACCCGGAGTGCGGTTTATCTCTTTAAACTGCTGGACTTTATTTGAACTGTGTGTTCTCCTATTCCACCGCGCATTGCAGCAAAAGCGAGTAAAAATCCCCATGTTGCGGTGTGTGAACTAGGTGCAACTTCACACACACACACACACACACACATATATATATATATATATATGTGTGTATATATATATATATATATACATGTGTATATATATATATATATATATATATATATATATATTTTATTTGACATATCTCATATCTGTGCAATGCAGTTTTCCTCCGGTTGAAGCTCCTTAATGTTCCCACTCATTAAGATACCCCTTACATGGCCTCCATAAAGTATAATGCCAACAAAAATGGCCCCCAAAACACAGTATGACACCGCCACAGAGAATTCCTCTACAGTACTTTTCACATGCACAGTATGAGGCCACTACAGTACCTCCTCTTGCAAAGACTGGTGACCACGGTGCAGTATGATGACCCACAGTGATCCCAACACAGCCCTCCACACAATATATTGGCCCACACACAGTGCTCTATAATGTATCATAGCCCACATCACTCCACACAGTATAATGTCCGCTACACACCTCTACTCAATATGATTGCACCAACACAAGCCTCCACAAAGTATAATGGCCTCCCACTAGCCCTCCACACAGTATAATGGCCCCCCACATAGTCCAACAAACAGTATAATGGCCTCCTCATAGTCTTTCAAACAGAATTATGCTCCCTATAGCCCTGTAAACAGTATAATGGTCCCTCATGTCTTCAGTGATTAGAAAAAATAAATACTCACCTCTGCTCGTTCTCCCCACTGCTCCGATCTCTGCAGTGTGTGGATTGCAGCTCTGCAGAGTGGGTGCGATGCAGTGACATTATGACGCCCACTGCGCTGAAACATCAAGGCTCAGATGCACGGGAAGAATGATGGAAGATGGAGCTGATTGCTCACTGTTTCATTATTGCTTTCAATTGTATCAGCTGATACAGTTGATAATGCGATTCTAGGTGGGAGGTACTGGGACCCCCGACTTATAATCCCCATAGCGCCTGTGTGGTCTGTTGCCATTAGTGATACGACACTATTGGTAAACAATCACCTAAATTTTATTAATCTATTAGCCAGCATGCGAGTAATGCCAGCATCACACGGTACGATCTATCGAGCGATCTTACCCGCCCCCGTGGTTTGTGCGTCACAGGCAATTAGTTGCCCGTGGCGCACAATGTCGTTAACCCCCGTCACACATAGTTACCTCCTGGACGACCTCGCTGTGGGTGGCGAACATCCTCTTCCTGAAGGGGGATCGACATTCAGCGTCACAGTGACGTCACACAGCGGCCGGCCAATAGAAGCGGAGGGGCGGAGATAAGCGGGACGTAAACATCCCGCTCACCTCTTTCCTTCCTCATTGCCGGCGGGTCGCAGGTAAGCTGTGTTCGTCATTCCCGGGGTGTCACACGGTGTGTACTGCCACGGGAACGATGAACAACCGGAGCACAGAAGGAGGACCGACATTTTGAAAATGAACGACGTGTTAACGAGCAACAATAAGGTATTTTTGCTCATTCACAGTCGTTCAGAGGTGTTACACGGTACGATATGTCACACGATGCCGGATGTGCGTCACTAACGACGTGACCCCAACGACATATCACCCGATATATCGTTGCGTGTGACGTCGGCATAAGAAATTTTAATGGCCAATGTTGTTTGAAGCAACTTATTCTCATTTTATAGTATTGGTGATATGCATGGAAGTTTCACGCAGACAGGCTCTGCTAGCATCTCCAGCATGTCTCCTGAGTTCAGTGAAAGTTAATTTGGTTTTCAAGCTTGGGCTTCAAGTTTGCAGTCACTCCATGTGGCTGCAGACTTGTGAATCCTCACAGAGCACACACTGCACGGTGTCAGGATTCCCTGGTGCTGGTGTGGGCGGGTGCTTGAATGCAGGTATGTGATTTGTGATTGCCAGTATGCGATAAAAGAGGATTTGCGAGGCCAGAAATGTATAGTCGGAATGTGTCCTGAAGTATATTGCATACTTGTAGTCACATGACCACCAGCTCTTGGAACTGTAGAGTCTTGACTGCGGAAAATGCATGCCTTGTGAGTAAGGCTGGGCGGACCCGGACTGTAAAAGTCCAGATCCACGCGGTTTCAAAGTTGCCCAGAAACCAGACTTGGGCCCGGGATTCTGGCTGTTTGATCTGGATCCTGAAAAATTAAAAAAATACAGGAAAAAAAATGAAAATAACTCTCCGAGGCTTCAGCCGGCTGTACAATGCTGCTTTACTCTGCTCCAGCAGCCTCCCTGTGCCACTCATTTCATATTGATTGATCTCAGTGAGAGAAACATAATTATAATTTTGTAGTTGTGATACCTTTTAATTGCTCATTTCATATGCACGGATTTCCCTGGCCACCGGCCAGCCTGGCATCTGTGATTGGTTGCAGTCAGACACGCCCCCAGCCTGTGTGACGCGTCTCCCTGCATCCAGTCACCGCTCATTGTGGCTCATTAATTCTGCACTCACAGCAGTCAGTCATGCTTCTCTATGCCCGCTCTCTGTGATATTCCGATGTAGCAGAGCTGAATCACCGTGGGACCTTGTGTAGATTACGTCAAACCTACAGGGGTGTGTTGGGCTTAATAAAGTGGTGAAAGAGGGTGGTTTTTGGATTATAGTCCAAATAAAGGATTTTATTGGTGTTTGTGTTTATTTACTGTCACTTACAGATTAGCGACAGGGTGTCATATACGCTGCCATTACTAATCCAGGACTTAGTGGCTGCTGTGGGCTGCCATTAACTCCCTATTACCCCAATTGCCACCGCACCAGTGCAGTTGGAAAGACCGATTTAAAGCTGAAGGATTGTCATATCTAATGGATGCGACAATTCCGAGCAGATGGAGGCTGATATTTTTAGGCTTGGCCTCCTCAGCCTGAGAATACATCCCCAGCTGTCACTCACTCTCCTGTCAGGAGAGAGCGGGTCGGCTGCATGTAGTTCTATGAAACTGCACGCTCGTGTTTGGAGAGCATCAGGCCGTGCTGGGTAATGCGATGCAACACTGGTACAAGTGTGACTCTGGCCTTACTGTCCGTTCACAAGAACCATATGACTCACATGAGTCTCGCATCGCATCACTTGGCAGCTGCACACTCTCCTGACAGGAGCGTGCATCTGCATGTACATCTATGCAGCTTCACGCTCGTGTCTGGAGGGTGTGCGGCTGCCAGATGATGCGAGACTCGTGCGAGTCATGCAGTTCTTGTGAGCGCACCATTAGTCCCCATACTTTACCTGTGAGACTGGTGATGAGCAGTAACATTACTGACGTCAACACCACACGTCACACATTCAGAGATGTAGTGGGAACGCCATGGAGCCAATTTATATATGTGCTCTATACACATGGATCTTTGCATAACAGAATTACCAAGCTCATACATCCCCACTTATACCTTCTTATGACATATTGGACTAGTTCTTTGTACATTTCAGAAGGTGCAGATACAGGAGGGCATGTTTGCAAACACTTCCTGTAAAAGGATGAGCATTGTAATAATATTCACAGGTATAAAGAGAAGTTCGTACAGGGCCGCCATTAGTGCATTATTGCCCTCACTGGTGCATGGGGCCCGGTAAAGAGGGGGGCCAGGTCGGGCCTGGCATAATTACTTAGGTTTATTAAGCCTTGACCCCGGGCCCCAGTAATAGCCGCAGCAGAGGGAGCCGGCCATGTGGCTTCACCCACTATGAGTGAGTGCGCACCCCCACATGGCTAATTTGCATGCAAAACCCTTCAGGTGTGTTGCATGCAAATTAGCCTTGTGGTGGCACCAGGGGAAGTGGGGCAGAGCAGTACGTGTCATCTTCGGTCGACGTGCAGCAGCGTGATGAGGTCATCATGCTGTGACATCACCACACTGCTGCAGGAAGGCCTGTACTTGCCATTAGGCACCGGAGGTAGGCATCTGAGAAATGTTATTCTTTTTTTGACTCCCCTCTGTCTTGCTGTGCAGGGAGGAAGCTTCACAGTCTGGCTGCAGTCGGGAGGTGAGGAGAGCAGAAGAGGAGCATTTCTCTGATTGGTAGATAAGTAATCAGTGTGCTGCTGCTGCTAGACCAATCAGTGCAAAGAATATTGACATCAACACCACTGAGGAAAGAAGATTTAGCTGCCTGCGATGCTGCACTCTGCGCATTTATGGGTTTTATGATTACCGAGGTTCGGGAGAGCAGGGAGGGAGGAGACTATTGGTGAGCGGAAAGCACAATGACCATGGGGGGGGTTCTGATGTGCGAAGATGTGATGCATAATGGTGAGGGAGAGTCTAGGGGGAGGGGAAACAACACTCAGATTGCCTGCAATGAGGGAGCAGGGATGGGGAGACAACACTCGGTGCGTATATTTGTGTGTGCCGCGGTGTTTGTGTGTTGGGTGTTGTGTATGTGCGGTGTTGTCTGTGTGTGTGGGTGTCTGTGTAGGGCGGTGTTTGCGGTTCCCATTGTGTATGTGGTATGTTGTGCGGTGCGTGTGTGGCGGTGTGTGTGTGTGTGTTTTGGGGGGAGGTGTGCACCCCCATCGTGCTTCATCCCCCCCATGCTGCGCACCCCCCATCGTGCTTCATCACCCCCATGCTGCGCACCCCCCATCGTGCTTCATCCCCCCATGCTGCGCACCCCCCATCGTGCTTCACCCCCCCATGCTGCACACCCCCCATCGTGCTTCATTCCCCCATGCTGCGCACCCCTCAGAGAGGAGTATAATAGGAGGCCTATAATAGGAGAAGTATAATAGGAGCAGTAGTTCTGGGGAGAGAGGAGTATAATAGGAGGAGTAGTCCTGGGGGGAGAGGAGTATAATAGGAGGAGTATTCCTGGGGGGAGATTAGTATAATAGGAGGAGTATTCCTGGGGGAAGAGGAGTATAATAGGAGGAGTAGTCCTGGGGGAGAGGAGTCTAATAGGAGGAGTAGTCCTGGGGGGAGATGAGTCTAATAGGAGGAATAGTCCTGCGGAGAGAGGAGTATAATAGGAGGAGTAGTCCTGGGGGGAGAGGAGTATAATAGGAGGAGTATTCCTTGGGGAAGGGGAGTATAATAGGAGGAGGAGTCCCTGGGGGGAGAGGAGTCTAATAGGAGGAGTACTCCTGGGGGGAGAGGAGTCTAATAGGAGGAGTAGTCCTGGGGAAAGAGGAGTATAATAGGAGTAGTCCTGGGGGAGAGGAGTATAATAGGAGTAGTAGTCCTGGGGAGAGAGGAGTATAATAGGAGGAGTAGTCCTGGGGGGTGAGGAATATAATAGGAGGAGTAGTACTGGGGAGAGAGGAGTATAACACAGCACAACAAATAAACACTTTTTGTCTGCTACTTGGCAAAAAACATGTGCGATATACTAAATCGAATGCGCTGAATCCAAATCTGAAGTTAGTTTTTTTGTAGCACGTCAGGATATTAAGTTATTCCAATTTTTGTGAAAATTAAAATAAGCAATTAATAAAGATACAGAATCGTTATGTCCCACAGTTTCACAACATGTATTATCATTTTTATTGAAAAAGAAGTATAGGTAAATAAACCAAAAAACTTAAAAATCACTTATAGTAGCTTAAGAAATCGCCTTGAACTCAGCAGAGTACTTTTAAAAGTGCTTCAGGCACTTGCTTTTGCGCTTGTGAGTGGTCCTAGTGGCCCGTTGCAAAAACCAGCAGTAATCGCCCATCATGTTGGGGTTAAAGCGACCTGGGTATCTTTTTTCCATAGTAGAAATGTCCTGGTGGAATCTCTCACCATGTTCGTCACTGACATTACCCATATTTGGAGGAAAGAAGTCAAGATGTGAATGTAGGAAATGCATTTTCAATGACATTCGGGCACCATGCATTTCGTATGCTTGAAGCATATTGTCTATTAGTTCAGCATAGTTTTCTGCTCTTTCGTTTCCAAGGATGTTTTGAACTACTACTATAAATGCATCCCATGCAGTTAGTTCAAGTGGGGTGAGTTCTTTCTTGAAGATTTCATCATGGATTAGTTGGTGGATTTCAGGACCAATAAAGATTCCTGCTTTGAGTTTGGCCTCAGTTTTCAATGCACTAAACTTTTCCTTCAGATACTTAAATCCATTCCCTTGACGATCCATTGCTACTACAAAATTTTTCATTAGTCCTAGTTTAATGTGAAGAGGTGGAAGATAAACTTTAAGTGGATCGACAAGTGATTCGTGTTGAACATTGTGCTTACCAATCTTATGTTCATCTCTATTGGGCCACCGTTTAATTTTATAATGGTTGTTGTCATCTCGACTGTTCCATAGGCACAGAAAGCACATATGCTTAGTGTAACCTAACTGCAAACCAAGGACTAGTGCAACACCTTTGAGGTCAGCACAAATGTTCCATTGATGTTCTGAATATTTAATCAATTTCAGAATGATCTGCATAGAAGCATAGGTCTCTTTCATTCCAACCGCATGTGCAATGCCTTCAACAATGCCTGAATAGGCGTATGGCCTTTTCTAAGTATAACTCAAAATCTGGACGTGCTGTGCAAATTCTGAGTTCATATTTGGAATCAGCATGTTCAAATTAGTAAAGAACACATGTTTTACCCTCAGTAGGAAAATCATTGTTGTGCTGTGTAATAGGAGTAGTAGTCCTGGGGAGTGAGGAGTATAATAGAAGGAGTAGTCCTGGGGAGAGAGGAGTATAATAGGAGGAGTAGTCCTGGGGGGAGAGGAGTATAATAGGAGGAGTATTCCTTGGGGGAGGGGAGTATAATAGGAGTAGTCCTGGGCGGAGAGGAGTCTAATAGGAGGAGTAGTCCTGGGGGAGAGGAGTCTAATAGGAGGAGTAGTCCTGGGGAAAGAGGAGTATAATAGGAGTAGTCCTGGGGGAGAGGAGTATAATAGGAGCAGTAGTCCTGGGGAGGGAGGAGTATAATAGGAGGAGTAGTCCTGGGGGGTGAGGAATATAATAAAAGGAGTAGTACTGGGGAGAGAGGAGTATAATAGGAGTAGTAGTCCTGGGGAGAGAGGAGTATAATAGGAGGAGTAGTCCTGGGGGGTGATGAGGATAATAGGAGTAGTGCTGGGGGGAGAGGAGTATATTAGGAGGAGTAGTCCTGGGGGGAGGGGAGTATAATAGGAGGAGGAGTCCTGGGGGGAGAGGAGGATAATAGGAGGAGTAGTGCTGGGGAAAGAGGAGTATAATAGGAGGAGGAGTGCTGGGGAGAGAGGAGTATAATTGGAGGAGTAGTCCTGGGGGGAGAGGAGTATAATAGGAGTAGTAGTCCTGGGGAGAGAGGAGTATAATAGGAGTAGTAATCCTGGGGAGAGAGGAGTATAATAGGAGTAGTAGTCCTGGGTGGTGAGGAGTATAATAGGAGTAGTCCTGGGGGGAGAGGAGTCTAATAGGAGGAATAGTCCTGGGGGAGAAGAGTATAATAGGAGGAGTAGTCCTGGGGGGAGAGGAGTCTAATAGGAGGAATAGTCCTGGGGGGAGAGGAGTATAATAGGAGGAGTAGTCCTGGGGGAGAGGAGTCTAATAAGAGGAGTAGTCCTGGGGGGAGAGGAGTCTAATAAGAGGAGTAGTCCTGGGGGGAGAGGAGTCTAATAGGAGGAGTAGTCCTGGGGGGAGAGGAGTCTAATAAGAGGAGTAGTCCTGGGGGAAGAGGAGTCTAATAAGAGGAGTAGTCCTGGGGGGAGAGGAGTCTAATAGGAGGAGTAGTCCTGGGGGGAGAGGAGTATAATAGGAGGAGTAGTCCTGGGGGGAGAGGAGTATAATAGGAGGAGTAGTCCTGGGGGGAGAGGAGGATAATAGGAGGAGGAGTCCTGGGGGGAGGTGTCTAATAGGAGGAGTAGTCCTGGGGGGAGAGGAGGATAATAGGAGGAGTAGTCCTGGGGGGAGGTGTCTAATAGGAGGAGTAGTTCTGAGGGGAGAGGAGGATAATAGGAGAAGTAGTCCTGGGGGAAGGTGTATAATAGGAGGAGTAGTCCTGGGGGGAGGTGTCTAATAGGTGGCGTAGTCCTGGGGGTAGGTATCTAATAGGTAGACTAGTCCTGGGGGGAGGTGTCTAATAGGTGGAGTAGTCCTGGGGGGGAGGTGTCTAATAGGTGGAGTAGTCTGGGGGGAGGTGTCTAATAGGTGGAGTAGTCCTGAAGGGAGGTGTCTAATAGGTGGAGTAGTCCTGGGGGGAGATGTATAGGTGCCCAATCTGTGCGGGAAGCGGGGCCGAACGGCCAACGTGTGCCGGGGCGGGGCCGAGTGGACAACGTATGCTGGGGGCGGGGCCAAGTGGCCAACGTGTGCCGGGGGCCGAGCCGAGCGGCCAATGTGTGTGGGGGTGGGACCGGGCCGAGCCGAGCGGCCAATGCGTGCAGGGGGCGGGGCCAGGCCGAGCGAGCGGCCATTGCGTGCGGGGGGCGGGGCCGGGCCGAGCCGAGCAGCTAGTGCGACGGTTGTCACTACTGACGTCGTTTTGGCGCAAGACAGACAGACAGAATAAGGCAATTATATATATAGATTGGTTCATTCAGAGATCCTCAATGAACTTCTGGAGTGAGTTTGCTGCACTGAAAGTAAAGGGGCTAAATAATATTGCACAACCCACTATTCAGTTATTTATTTTTTTAAAAACAAGTTTAAAATAAGCAATAAATTTCGTTCAACTTCACAATTGTGTTCCACTTGTTGATTCATCACCATAAAATTAAAATTTTTATCTTTATGTTTGAAGCCTGAAATGTGGGAATAGGTTGAAAAATTCAAGGGGCTGAATACTTGAATACTTTCGCAAGGCACTGTACTTTTTTTCACAGACTATAGTATGCAGCTGTTGCATCAACACTGTATATTCACCACAAATGTAACAGAAAATGTTAGGCGACTTAATACACTTCCACTGAGCCATAATGCTAATTTTTGGAAACACGGCTGAATAATCACAAGCTAACACAAACTGACATGAAAAAGTGTGACCAGTCGAGAAACAAGAAAAAACAAGCCCAGGCATGTCCGAGCCCACGCGTTCAGCTTGCAACATGTTGATGCTGGTTTCATTAGCTCATCTGAAAGTTCTTTTCTTTGAAAGCAATTTTTTTTTTGCATTGTATATCTTGAATACACTGATGTGAATTGATAGTAATTTTGACTTTAAATTAGGTTAAAAACCCTAAAATCAAAAAAATACCGAAAAATTTACTAAATTTGAAGATAATTTTGCATTATGTGGCAAATCCTGATGTCCAGGATTTTTTCAATATTTTTTCATTTGTAGCACACCAAAATACATGAAAATTAGATGACAATATATTGTGAGGCTGCGCTCACTGAATATATTGGGGTACACTCACTTGGCTGCTATAACTAAGGCACACAGGAACACTTTTCCATTTAAAAGTCCAGTTGGTTTAATTAAGACTGCATAAACCACACTTGCAACTTAAACACAAAAGCCTCTTTTGGCTTAAAGGAACACACATGGTATTACAGTCCCTTTAACTGTGTACTCACCCAGTGAGCACACTAACCCCAGTCAGGTTTAATGCACAGATTCTCAGGAGATTTAGCAGTCTCTCCACACATTTACTAAAGTGAGCCCACACACTTCTCCATGAGATTTCTTCATGGAAGCCTGGCAGCTTCCTCACACACACACTGCCTCCTGGCAGTCTCTCTGAGTCTGGCTTCTGCCAGTCTCTCAACACAGGCTGACTTCCCTCAGCTGTGTTCCATAAACAGAGTCCTACCTCTCAGAGATTAGCAGCCTCTCTCAGGCTACTTCTCTTACAGTGTGGCACCACACACTGCTCAGACTCCACACAGTCTTCCATGTGCCAAACAACAGACTTCATTAAAGAACCATGTGGCCTGTCAGCCACATGTCAAACAAACCCAAGGGTGGTGTATGTGATTATCATGACCTGTCCAGCACACTGGCTATTCTTAAAGGGAACCTGACCCTTAAATACAATACCAAGACTTGTGGAACTACAGGTCCCATAGTGACATTTTCAGGTTCATTTTGCAGCGGACCTTCTCCACTGTGACACATAGCGACCATTTACAACATTGGTGGTCACTACTTCACTAATATATACTGTATATATATATATATATATATATATATATATATATATATATATATATTAGTATCTGTGTGATTGGTGAGGATGTAGTGCAGAAGTGGAATTTTTCCAAGAGTGGGATGGGATTGCGGAAGGTTTGAGTGAACTCGGAGCTAGGGTGGAACCTGGGCGGAGTCTCAAGGGGGCATTTCCAGTTTTGCAAAGATGGGGCCTTGAAATTCCTTTGTGGCAGCCCTGAGTTCATATACCCCTGCTGGGAGACAATGGCAGGATTCACATTACCCTTTACAGCCGCCTGTATTATCACAATATACACCCCTTAGCTGCCATGCTGTACTGTCATACCAAACTGAAATATTATACAGTCAATAACAGTATATTAGGGAACTGCTATACCATATATTCTGACAGTAAATCGAAACTGGATCTTCACTTATCCGCTTCCCTGACGATTTTTAAACAATATATGAGAATATTCCTGCCTTTTCACAATATTCTCTCCAGCTGTGATGGTGTAATTTAGCCATATTATGTTCGGTCACTTCCATATTAGCAGAAACTGAGGACCTGCTGAGTAATTACTCTATAACCTTATAACGAAATGCAGCAACCAGCCATAATTATATTCTGAACTTTATTAACAGCTTTGTCTTCAAACCTGAAGCATTGCTGATTATTTGCTTATTTGTTTTGGATTCCTGTAAATAAATCAATATACAGCAATTACAAATATTACCAAGATAAATTAGCTTTAAATAAAAAAATCTAAAGACAAGGGATTTATTTGGTTCATATTAAAGCGTTTACCCAGATTTGCCAAAGTTGATTTTGAGGATAAAAGGGCCTACAGATGGATACATCATGGTAATAGGATTCTTATTAGGGGTACTTTGCACACTATGACATCGCAAGCCGATTGTAGTGATGCCGAGCGCGATAGTACCCGCCCCCGTCGCAAATGCGATCTCTTGTGATAGCTGCCGTAGCGAACATTATCGCTACGGCAGCTTCACAAGCACTTACCTGCCCTGCGACTTCGCTCTGGCCGGCGAACCGCCTCCTTCCTAAGGGGGCGGGTCGTGCGGCGTCACAGCGATGTCACACGGCAGGCGGCCAATAGAAGCAGAGGGGCGGAGATGAGCAGGACGTAAACATCCCGCCCACCTCCTTCCTTCCTCATGCAGGCAGGACGCCGGTAAGGAGATGTTCCTCGCTCCTGAGGCTTCATACACAGCGATGTGTGCTGCCGCAGGAACGAGGAACATCATTGTACCTGTCGCTGCAGTGACATTATGGAAATGCCGGACCCTACACCGATCATACAATTTCTACACTTTTGCGCTCGTTAATCGTATTAAAAAGGATTCACATACTCCGATGTCGACAACGATGCCGGATGTGCGTCACTTTCGATTTGACCCCACCGACATCGCAGCTGCGATGTCGTAGTGTGCAACGTACCCCTTAGACCAGACACTAAGAGCACACCATGACTTCCACTACTCGAAAACAGCGTTCAAGAAAGTGCATCAGGAGGGGTAAATGCAAGCCCAAAAAAATCTAAAAAAAGAAAAGACGCTTCAAGGATTAGTTACCAACCTGCAAGAAGGAGACAAGACAGCACTAGAGGATATTAGGAACAGCACGACAGTTCAGTTCCACCACAGGTATTTTCCAAATCATCAACCATTCTAACTATTCCCTTTCTGATGTAGAAACCACTCTTCTGTCTAGAGGCCTTACTTTCATCTCCATGAATGTCTTAGGTAAGTTTGAGTTAACTAAAGATCTATACCTACTTGGCAGACCACTCATATTTAAACTTCTATATCATCAACTATCCATTGTGGATACTCTACCGTTGGATGAAAGGCAAGCATTTTCTAATCTGCTGTAACTATTGGATGAGAATTCAGGTAGAATAGGTAAGAGGATCCTGTTTTCACATGTATTGCCATAACAGGCTTCACCCTTCTTTTCGTTGTTCCCGGTTATCCAGATTTTTTATGACACCATATATCGGAACATTCAAAATATGAAAATTGACTGTAACAGACACAATAACCTCAGTACTGTAGAACGACAGGCTTTATCTAATCTCCAAAAGAACAATACGTTCCTTATTAAGGGAACCAGAAATGAGTGCGGAAGATGATTGGCAGGTGCTGCAGGAGTGAGCCTATGTGGATCAGCACTTCCTTTATTATTCCTCCCTTATGTGGTTTCATTACTCTATGTAAATATATTTCTCCCGTCGCTGCCATTATAATTTCAGTCACTTCAGTCACTGCGCATACTGCTAACTCCGGCGCAATCTAATCAAAGACGCTGTCTTTCTGTTTACAAGGGCAGAAGATACAAGGCGGAACAAGCATCCGATGCGTCACAAGCTGAAAGACAGCAACTTCAATAAGATGGCGTCGGAGGTAGTCGTATACGCAGACGCCAACTCTGGCGCCATTTTTTTTAAGTGACTGCAATACTTCAAGTGTATACTAAGCACGTACCAGCCATTATTATAATGTCAGTGACAAGGGGAATCCATCTACATAGAGGCCATGACACCACACAGGGGAGGAATAATAAAAGAAGACCTGGCCCATACAGTCCTACTCCTGCAGCACATGCCAATCAACTTCTGCACTAATTTCTGGACCTCTGATAAGACATTTTACTGCAATGATACATACAATATGGAAACTGAAGGTATGATTTTATTCACCATCCTAGCGGCAGTATGGCACTGCCTTTACTTTATATGTGCAAATCCTAGTAGTTAACCAAAATTAAAATTGAAATCTAAATCTTTAAAAATACCTCTTGCTATCAGGTTCTGCCTTTTGATCAAACTACTGCCTTGAAGATGAAATTAGACAGAATTGTACTTATGTCACACCATTATGGCATCCTTAAAGAAGGAGTTGAATTTTCTCATCACCAAATGTCCATTGGTGCCCACGTTTTACATGTTCCCGTTCATCCTTACAAGAACCTCCAGGTACACCCATAGGGTCAGGTATTGGTGGTATTTTGGTATTTTTGAACATCCTTGTGTTTATTTATTTTCCTATTATTTAAAACCTTTGGTCTCTATACAGGGCTCTGCATTAGGGATTCATCACATCTGATTGGACAACTTGATGGCCTCATGGTTCCTTCCAACACAATTTTGGTGACCATGGATGTGACCATGGATGTGGAATCTTTATACACATGAATCAACTATGAGCATGGGCTCAAAAAATTGACTTATTTTCTGGACTTCCACACCACAGGTCCCTTATCCTAGACTTTCTCAGATTAATACTTGAATATAACTATTTTATATTTGTAGACTGTGAGCCCTCGCGGGCAGGGTCCTCTCTCCTCCTGTACCAGTCTGTGCCTTGTATTGTTTATGATTATTGTACTTGTCCCTATTATGCATGCGCTTTTCACATGTAAAGCGCCATGGAATTGATGGCGCTATAATAATAAATAATAATAATATTTGTGTCTTCTATGAACAAACATTTAGACAAAATAATCATCTCAGGGAGACCAGTCTGAGAAAACACTGCTGGCAGTCAATGAAGGCGCTCAACACAGTGAAATCCTAGGTGCATTGCTCCATGGGAAGTATGCAAATCAAAAAAGGTCCGTGGAGCCTCTGTTAGAAGTCTTGACACAAAAAATAGCCAGATATCCCTCAGGGAAGGACCTAGCCAAGGAGTGGCTCTTTTTAGGATACCACCATAACCACCATATTACATGGTCCTTTTAGTCAATATTGAGCTCTTGACGAGTTTAAGGATATGACAAGGGAAATACCAAGGCCAGGTATGCATCCACAGACAGCTGTTTTGAGGTATTGCCCCTCATCAGTGTGGAGTAGGATTCTGGCCAGGTGGGAGCAATTCCTAGTAGACCAGCAAGAAAAACAATCATTGATCTCAGGAACACCAGCCTGAGAAAACACTGCCGGCAGCCAGCGAAGGAGCTCAACACAGTGAAATCCTAGGTGCATTCCCCCGTGAGAACTATGCAAATCAAAAAAGGTCCGTAGAGCCTATAGGGCACTTTTCACACAGCGATATCGCTAGCGATGTCGCTGGTGAAATCACCCGCCCCCGTCGGTTGTGCGTCACGGGCAAATCGCTGCCCATGGCGCACAACATTGCTAACAGCTGTCACACGGACTTACCTGCCTCGCAACGACGCTGTGGCTGGCGAACCGCCTACTTTCTAAGGGGGCGGTTCGTGCGGCGTCACAGCGACATCACTAAGTGGCCACCCAATAGAAGCGGAAGGGCGGAGATAAGCGGGCGTAACATCCCGCCCACCTCCTTTCTTCCTCATTGCCGGCGGCCGCAGGTACGGTGATGTTCCTCGTTCCTGGGATGTCACACATAGTGCTGTGTGCTGACGCAGGAACGACGAACAACATCGTACCTGCAGCAGCAACAAATATTGGGATTAGAATGACGTGTCAACGATCAACGATATGGTGAGTATTTTTGATCGTTAACGGTCGTTCCTGCGTTTCACATGCAACAACGTCGCTAACGAGGCCGGATGTGCGTCACGAATTCCGTGCCCCCCAACGGCATCTTGTTAGCAATGTCGTTGCATATAAAGTGGCCTTATGTTAGGGGTCTCGACACGGAAAACAATCATTTGGCATAGCAATGAGTGCTCGCTGTGCCCCATCCTGCCAATTTATTCTTAGGATCATGGCAGGAGACACATGAACGATCTTTGCTGCCATTTCAAAAACCTGTCTGGCATTAGTTCAGGTATATTGATGATGATGTTGTTTAAGTTTGGACTGGTTCCCTATCGAATTGTGAAAATTTAATTTCAGGACTTAATCAAAACTCTTGGAACATCAAACTAACCTCTAATCTCTCTCACGTAACTGTAGACTTTCTTGATTTACAAATCTTAGTGATTGATGGTCATGTTCAAATTTCTCTATACCTGAAAGTCACAGCTACTAATAGTCTACTGCACTAGAAGAGCTTCCATCCCACTTATATAACAGCATACCTAAATGCCAATTATTTTGCATTAGATGCAAATGAAGTAGTTTGGATGACTTTTGCACCACAACAAAAGAGCTCACAATGAGAGTCAAAGCTTGAGGCTATCCACACAGGGTCATTTTACAGACTTTTCAGCATTCTCTTCATAGAAGATGTGACACCCCAGGAGTGCCAATCCTGTTCAGGGACGCCACAGGGCTTGTTCAATATGGCGAACAGGTAATGTCAGTTTTTATATGTCGTGACGCCACTCACGGCTTGCGGTCAGGGATGTGGATGACCGCCGCTGCAGGTTTTACGAGCATCTGGGGCTGATGGGGTCTGCAGCCAGATGATGTAGCCTCCCGTGAGTGAGGCAGGCCCCAGGAGCTCGGGTGAGCAGGATAGCGGGATCCAGAATAACACAGGCTGAATCCAAAAGTCTTTTAACTGTTTTTTACTCACTCCAGATGTTATGGTGAGCTGACCCGGGCGTTGCTGTGATGAACCAGGTAGGACCAGGGGCTCCTTCAGGCTAGTCTGAGGGTAACCTGTTAGCTCGCCTTCCTAGCAGTCTGTATTCGGATAACCCCCTGATGTGGAGTACCATGGGGGTCTATCCAGGGAGTCACTGCTGCCTTTTCTCCCCTGTGTTTGGCCCGTTTGCTGGCAGTGTGGACCAAGTGAGATGTCCCCTTATGGGTCCCTGCGTTGCTGCTGAGGCTCGGACTCTGTGAGATTGGTGAGGTACTTGTAGTTCCCCTCACTGGCAGGTTTAGCAGGTCGTTAAACTGGAGTCTGCTCTAGGTACCTGTACCCCGTACGTGCCTAGTCACCAGGAGCACCGTACTGTTTCTCACCAGGTGACCGTTCTCCCCCGCTAACCACTACTACCCCGTGCAGGGTCTGACTAGTGGGGGCGCGCGTATCTACCTCGCGACCGCCGCTCACCACCACCAGACTGGCTCTCTCCCTCCTTTCCTGACAACCTCTGCACTCTAGCCCCCAGCCCCTCCGCTTCACACCTTGACAAGATTTGAAAGCCAGCCCCCTCTGGAGACTGCCCAAGGGTCCCATCTACTGGTGTGGGAGAACTGGTTGCTATGTGTCTGTGCGTACATACCTCATTCTGGCCCATAGGATTACCTGTAAGTACTGTCCCAGCATGGGTGCAGTACTCAGTGGCACCTGACCGGGTCAGGGGCGCCACATAAACATCAGGAAATGTTGAGACCACATACAAGATGAAAGCAAGCAGACCTTTGATCAATTTGATCACACCTATAATAACCATTGGGATGACATTAACAAAACTCTTCAAAATAACTCAAATTGAAATGAAATAAATTTTATTTTTCCAAAATATTGAACAAGCAATTTCGTGTTCTCAAAAAAACGTTTTCGGTCAAATGACCTTCATCAAGTGTTTAACACAAAGCTTGTAAGGTAATGTGAATAGAACTGTCAGTTTAAAGATAAGAAGCTGCCTCTCCGGGTCCGTGAATGCATATCAACATTACTGATACGGGGTTGGACCCTATTCAGGCACCTTATCCAATAGCAGGAGTGCCGCACTTCTATAAAACATTACTGATACGGGGTTGGACCCTATTCAGGCACCTTATCCAATAGCAGGAGTGCCACACTTTTATTAAACATTACTGATACGGGGATGGACCCTACTCAGGCACCTTATCCAATAGCAGGAGTGCCGCACTTCTATAAAACATTACTGATACGGGGTTGACCCTATTCAGGCACCTTATCCAATAGAAGGAGTGCCACACTTTTATAAAACATTACTGATACGGGGTTGGACCCTATTCAGGCACCTTATCCAATAGCAGGAGTGCCGCACTTCTATAAAACATTACTGATACGGGGTTGGACCCTATTCAGGCACCTTATCCAATAGCAGGAGTGCCACACTTTTATAAAACATTACTGATACGGGGTTGGACCCTATTCAGGCACCTTATCCAATAGCAGGAGTGCCGCACTTCTATAAAACATTACTGATACGGGGTTGGACCCTATTCAGGCACCTTATCCAATAGCAGGAGTGCCGCACTTCTATAAAACATTACTGATACGGGGTTGGACCCTATTCAGGCACCTTATCCAATAGCAGGAGTGCCACACTTTTATTAAACATTACTGATACGGGGATGGACCCTATTCAGGCACCTTATCCAATAGCAGGAGTGCCGCACTTCTATAAAACATTACTGATACGGGGATGGACCCTATTCAGGCACCTTATCCAATAGCAGGAGTGCCACACTTTTATAAAACATTACTGATACGGGGTTGGACCCTATTCAGGCACCTTATCCAATAGCAGGAGTGCCGCACTTCTATAAAACATTACTGATACGGGGTTGGACCCTATTCAGGCACCTTATCCAATAGCAGGAGTGCCACACTTTTATAAAACATTACTGATACGGGGTTGGACCCTATTCAGGCACCTTATCCAATAGCAGGAGTGCCGCACTTCTATAAAACATTACTGATACGGGGTTGGACCCTATTCAGGCACCTTATCCAGTAGCAGGAGTGCCGCACTTCTATAAAACATTACTGATACGGGGTTGGACCCTATTCAGGCACCTTATCCAATAGCAGGAGTGCCACACTTTTATTAAACATTACTGATACGGTGATGGACCCTATTCAGGCACCTTATCCAATAGCAGGAGTGCCGCACTTCTATAAAACATTACTGATACGGGGTTGACCCTATTCAGGCACCTTATCCAATAGCAGGAGTGCCACACTTTTATAAAACATTACTGATACGGGGTTGGACCCTATTCAGGCACCTTATCCAATAGCAGGAGTGCCGCACTTCTATAAAACATTACTGATACGGGGTTGGACCCTATTCAGGCACCTTATCCAATAGCAGGAGTGCCACACTTTTATAAAACATTACTGATACGGGGTTGGACCCTATTCAGGCACCTTATCCAATAGCAGGAGTGCCGCACTTCTATAAAACATTACTGATACGGGGTTGGACCCTATTCAGGCACCTTATCCAATAGCAGGAGTGCCGCACTTCTATAAAACATTACTGATACGGGGTTGGACCCTATTCAGGCACCTTATCCAATAGCAGGAGTGCCACACTTTTATTAAACATTACTGATACGGTGATGGACCCTATTCAGGCACCTTATCCAATAGCAGGAGTGCCACACTTTTATTAAACATTACTGATACGGGGATGGACCCTATTCAGGCACCTTATCCAATAGCAGGAGTGCCGCACTTCTATAAAACATTACTGATACGGGGTTGACCCTATTCAGGCACCTTATCCAATAGCAGGAGTGCCACACTTTTATAAAACATTACTGATACGGGGTTGGACCCTATTCAGGCACCTTATCCAATAGCAGGAGTGCCGCACTTCTATAAAACATTACTGATACGGGGTTGGACCCTATTCAGGCACCTTATCCAATAGCAGGAGTGCCGCACTTCTGTAAAACATTACTGATACGGGGTTGGACCCTATTCAGGCACCTTATCCAATAGCAGGAGTGCCACACTTTTATAAAACATTACTGATACGGGGTTGGAGCCTATTCAGGCACCTTATCCAATAGCAGGAGTGCCGCACTTCTATAAAACATTACTGATATGGGGTTGGACCCTATTCAGGCACCTTATCCAATAGCAGGAGTGCCGCACTTCTATAAACATTACTGATACGGGGTTGACCCTATTCAGGCACCTTACCCAATAGCAGGAGTGCCACACTTTTATAAAACATTACTGATATGGGGTTGGACCCTATTCAGGCACCTTATCCAATAGCAGGAGTGCCGCACTTCTATAAAACATTACTG
Source organism: Anomaloglossus baeobatrachus (assembly GCF_048569485.1). Taxonomy (NCBI): domain Eukaryota; kingdom Metazoa; phylum Chordata; class Amphibia; order Anura; family Aromobatidae; genus Anomaloglossus; species Anomaloglossus baeobatrachus. Next base: position 606,778,894 of record NC_134353.1, on the reverse strand, counting down.
ATACGGGGATGGACCCTATTCAGGCACCTTATCCAATAGCAGGAGTGCCACACTTTTATAAAACATTACTGATACGGGGTTGGACCCTATTCAGGCACCTTATCCAATAGCAGGAGTGCCGCACTTCTATAAAACATTACTGATACGGGGTTGGACCCTATTCAGGCACCTTATCCAATAGCAGGAGTGCCACACTTTTATAAAACATTACTGATACGGGGTTGGACCCTATTCAGGCACCTTATCCAATAGCAGGAGTGCCGCACTTCTATAAAACATTACTGATACGGGGTTGGACCCTATTCAGGCACCTTATCCAATAGCAGGAGTGCCGCACTTCTATAAAACATTACTGATACGGGGTTGGACCCTATTCAGGCACCTTATCCAATAGCAGGAGTGCCACACTTTTATTAAACATTACTGATACGGTGATGGACCCTATTCAGGCACCTTATCCAATAGCAGGAGTGCCGCACTTCTATAAAACATTACTGATACGGGGTTGACCCTATTCAGGCACCTTATCCAATAGCAGGAGTGCCACACTTTTATAAAACATTACTGATACGGGGTTGGACCCTATTCAGGCACCTTATCCAATAGCAGGAGTGCCACACTTCTATAAAACATTACTGATACGGGGTTGGACCCTATTCAGGCACCTTATCCAATAGCAGGAGTGCCACACTTTTATAAAACATTACTGATACGGGGTTGGACCCTATTCAGGCACCTTATCCAATAGCAGGAGTGCCGCAGTTCTATAAAACATTACTGATACGGGGTTGGACCCTATTCAGGCACCTTATCCAATAGCAGGAGTGCCACACTTTTATTAAACATTACTGATACGGGGATGGACCCTATTCAGGCACCTTATCCAATAGCAGGAGTGCCGCACGTCTATAAAACATTACTGATACGGGGTTGACCCTATTCAGGCACCTTATCCAATAGCAGGAGTGCCACACTTTTATAAAACATTACTGATACGGGGTTGGACCCTATTCAGGCACCTTATCCAATAGCAGGAGTGCCGCACTTCTATAAAACATTACTGATACGGGGTTGGACCCTATTCAGGCACCTTATCCAATAGCAGGAGTGCCACACTTTTATAAAACATTACTGATACGGGGTTGGACCCTATTCAGGCACCTTATCCAATAGCAGGAGTGCCGCACTTCTATAAAACATTACTGATACGGGGTTGGACCCTATTCAGGCACCTTATCCAATAGCAGGAGTGCCGCACTTCTATAAAACATTACTGATACGGGGTTGGACCCTATTCAGGCACCTTATCCAATAGCAGAAGTGCCACACTTTTATTAAACATTACTGATACGGGGATGGACCCTATTCAGGCACCTTATCCAATAGCAGGAGTGCCGCACTTCTATAAAACATTACTGATACGGGGTTGACCCTATTCAGGCACCTTATCCAATAGCAGGAGTGCCACACTTTTATAAAACATTACTGATACGGGGTTGGACCCTATTCAGGCACCTTATCCAATAGCAGGAGTGCCGCACTTCTATAAAACATTACTGATACGGGGTTGGACCCTATTCAGGCACCTTATCCAATAGCAGGAGTGCCGCACTTCTATAAAACATTACTGATACGGGGTTGGACCCTATTCAGGCACCTTATCCAATAGCAGGAGTGCCACACTTTTATTAAACATTACTGATACGGGGATGGACCCTACTCAGGCACCTTATCCAATAGCAGGAGTGCCGCACTTCTATAAAACATTACTGATACGGGGTTGACCCTATTCAGGCACCTTATCCAATAGAAGGAGTGCCACACTTTTATAAAACATTACTGATACGGGGTTGGACCCTATTCAGGCACCTTATCCAATAGCAGGAGTGCCGCACTTCTATAAAACATTACTGATACGGGGTTGGACCCTATTCAGGCACCTTATCCAATAGCAGGAGTGCCACACTTTTATAAAACATTACTGATACGGGGTTGGACCCTATTCAGGCACCTTATCCAATAGCAGGAGTGCCGCACTTCTATAAAACATTACTGATACGGGGTTGGACCCTATTCAGGCACCTTATCCAATAGCAGGAGTGCCGCACTTCTATAAAACATTACTGATACGGGGTTGGACCCTATTCAGGCACCTTATCCAATAGCAGGAGTGCCACACTTTTATTAAACATTACTGATACGGGGATGGACCCTATTCAGGCACCTTATCCAATAGCAGGAGTGCCGCACTTCTATAAAACATTACTGATACGGGGATGGACCCTATTCAGGCACCTTATCCAATAGCAGGAGTGCCACACTTTTATAAAACATTACTGATACGGGGTTGGACCCTATTCAGGCACCTTATCCAATAGCAGGAGTGCCGCACTTCTATAAAACATTACTGATACGGGGTTGGACCCTATTCAGGCACCTTATCCAATAGCAGGAGTGCCACACTTTTATAAAACATTACTGATACGGGGTTGGACCCTATTCAGGCACCTTATCCAATAGCAGGAGTGCCGCACTTCTATAAAACATTACTGATACGGGGTTGGACCCTATTCAGGCACCTTATCCAGTAGCAGGAGTGCCGCACTTCTATAAAACATTACTGATACGGGGTTGGACCCTATTCAGGCACCTTATCCAATAGCAGGAGTGCCACACTTTTATTAAACATTACTGATACGGTGATGGACCCTATTCAGGCACCTTATCCAATAGCAGGAGTGCCGCACTTCTATAAAACATTACTGATACGGGGTTGACCCTATTCAGGCACCTTATCCAATAGCAGGAGTGCCACACTTTTATAAAACATTACTGATACGGGGTTGGACCCTATTCAGGCACCTTATCCAATAGCAGGAGTGCCGCACTTCTATAAAACATTACTGATACGGGGTTGGACCCTATTCAGGCACCTTATCCAATAGCAGGAGTGCCACACTTTTATAAAACATTACTGATACGGGGTTGGACCCTATTCAGGCACCTTATCCAATAGCAGGAGTGCCGCACTTCTATAAAACATTACTGATACGGGGTTGGACCCTATTCAGGCACCTTATCCAATAGCAGGAGTGCCGCACTTCTATAAAACATTACTGATACGGGGTTGGACCCTATTCAGGCACCTTATCCAATAGCAGGAGTGCCACACTTTTATTAAACATTACTGATACGGTGATGGACCCTATTCAGGCACCTTATCCAATAGCAGGAGTGCCACACTTTTATTAAACATTACTGATACGGGGATGGACCCTATTCAGGCACCTTATCCAATAGCAGGAGTGCCGCACTTCTATAAAACATTACTGATACGGGGTTGACCCTATTCAGGCACCTTATCCAATAGCAGGAGTGCCACACTTTTATAAAACATTACTGATACGGGGTTGGACCCTATTCAGGCACCTTATCCAATAGCAGGAGTGCCGCACTTCTATAAAACATTACTGATACGGGGTTGGACCCTATTCAGGCACCTTATCCAATAGCAGGAGTGCCGCACTTCTGTAAAACATTACTGATACGGGGTTGGACCCTATTCAGGCACCTTATCCAATAGCAGGAGTGCCACACTTTTATAAAACATTACTGATACGGGGTTGGAGCCTATTCAGGCACCTTATCCAATAGCAGGAGTGCCGCACTTCTATAAAACATTACTGATATGGGGTTGGACCCTATTCAGGCACCTTATCCAATAGCAGGAGTGCCGCACTTCTATAAACATTACTGATACGGGGTTGACCCTATTCAGGCACCTTACCCAATAGCAGGAGTGCCACACTTTTATAAAACATTACTGATATGGGGTTGGACCCTATTCAGGCACCTTATCCAATAGCAGGAGTGCCGCACTTCTATAAAACATTACTGATACGGGGATGGACCCTATTCAGGCACCTTATCCAATAGCAGGAGTGCCACACTTTTATAAAACATTACTGATACGGGGTTGGACCCTATTCAGGCACCTTATCCAATAGCAGGAGTGCCGCACTTCTATAAAACATTACTGATACGGGGTTGGACCCTATTCAGGCACCTTATCCAATAGCAGGAGTGCCACACTTTTATAAAACATTACTGATACGGGGTTGGACCCTATTCAGGCACCTTATCCAATAGCAGGAGTGCCGCACTTCTATAAAACATTACTGATACGGGGTTGGACCCTATTCAGGCACCTTATCCAATAGCAGGAGTGCCGCACTTCTATAAAACATTACTGATACGGGGTTGGACCCTATTCAGGCACCTTATCCAATAGCAGGAGTGCCACACTTTTATTAAACATTACTGATACGGTGATGGACCCTATTCAGGCACCTTATCCAATAGCAGGAGTGCCGCACTTCTATAAAACATTACTGATACGGGGTTGACCCTATTCAGGCACCTTATCCAATAGCAGGAGTGCCACACTTTTATAAAACATTACTGATACGGGGTTGGACCCTATTCAGGCACCTTATCCAATAGCAGGAGTGCCACACTTCTATAAAACATTACTGATACGGGGTTGGACCCTATTCAGGCACCTTATCCAATAGCAGGAGTGCCGCACTTCTATAAAACATTACTGATACGGGGTTGGACCCTATTCAGGCACCTTATCCAATAGCAGGAGTGCCACACTTTTATAAAACATTACTGATACGGGGTTGGACCCTATTCAGGCACCTTATCCAATAGCAGGAGTGCCGCACTTCTATAAAACATTACTGATACGGGGTTGGACCCTATTCAGGCACCTTATCCAATAGCAGGAGTGCCGCACTTCTATAAAACATTACTGATACGGGGTTGGACCCTATTCAGGCACCTTATCCAATAGCAGAAGTGCCACACTTTTATTAAACATTACTGATACGGGGATGGACCCTATTCAGGCACCTTATCCAATAGCAGGAGTGCCGCACTTCTATAAAACATTACTGATACGGGGTTGACCCTATTCAGGCACCTTATCCAATAGCAGGAGTGCCACACTTTTATAAAACATTACTGATACGGGGTTGGACCCTATTCAGGCACCTTATCCAATAGCAGGAGTGCCGCACTTCTATAAAACATTACTGATACGGGGTTGGACCCTATTCAGGCACCTTATCCAATAGCAGGAGTGCCGCACTTCTATAAAACATTACTGATACGGGGTTGGACCCTATTCAGGCACCTTATCCAATAGCAGGAGTGCCACACTTTTATAAAACATTACTGATACGGGGTTGGAGCCTATTCAGGCACCTTATCCAATAGCAGGAGTGCCGCACTTCTATAAAACATTACTGATACGGGGTTGGACCCTATTCAGGCACCTTATCCAATAGCAGGAGTGCCACACTTTTATAAAACATTACTGATACGGGGTTGGACCCTATTCAGGCACCTTATCCAATAGCAGGAGTGCCGCACTTCTATAAAACATTACTGATACGGGGTTGGACCCTATTCAGGCACCTTATCCAATAGCAGGAGTGCCGCACTTCTATAAAACATTACTGATACGGGGTTGGACCCTATTCAGGCACCTTATCCAATAGCAGGAGTGCCACACTTTTATTAAACATTACTGATACGGGGATGGACCCTATTCAGGCACCTTATCCAATAGCAGGAGTGCCGCACTTCTATAAAACATTACTGATACGGGGATGGACCCTATTCAGGCACCTTATCCAATAGCAGGAGTGCCACACTTTTATAAAACATTACTGATACGGGGTTGGACCCTATTCAGGCACCTTATCCAATAGCAGGAGTGCCGCACTTCTATAAAACATTACTGATACGGGGTTGGACCCTATTCAGGCACCTTATCCAATAGCAGGAGTGCCACACTTTTATAAAACATTACTGATACGGGGTTGGACCCTATTCAGGCACCTTATCCAATAGCAGGAGTGCCGCACTTCTATAAAACATTACTGATACGGGGTTGGACCCTATTCAGGCACCTTATCCAGTAGCAGGAGTGCCGCACTTCTATAAAACATTACTGATACGGGGTTGGACCCTATTCAGGCACCTTATCCAATAGCAGGAGTGCCACACTTTTATTAAACATTACTGATACGGTGATGGACCCTATTCAGGCACCTTATCCAATAGCAGGAGTGCCGCACTTCTATAAAACATTACTGATACGGGGTTGACCCTATTCAGGCACCTTATCCAATAGCAGGAGTGCCACACTTTTATAAAACATTACTGATACGGGGTTGGACCCTATTCAGGCACCTTATCCAATAGCAGGAGTGCCGCACTTCTATAAAACATTACTGATACGGGGTTGGACCCTATTCAGGCACCTTATCCAATAGCAGGAGTGCCACACTTTTATAAAACATTACTGATACGGGGTTGGACCCTATTCAGGCACCTTATCCAATAGCAGGAGTGCCGCACTTCTATAAAACATTACTGATACGGGGTTGGACCCTATTCAGGCACCTTATCCAATAGCAGGAGTGCCGCACTTCTATAAAACATTACTGATACGGGGTTGGACCCTATTCAGGCACCTTATCCAATAGCAGGAGTGCCACACTTTTATTAAACATTACTGATACGGTGATGGACCCTATTCAGGCACCTTATCCAATAGCAGGAGTGCCACACTTTTATTAAACATTACTGATACGGGGATGGACCCTATTCAGGCACCTTATCCAATAGCAGGAGTGCCGCACTTCTATAAAACATTACTGATACGGGGTTGACCCTATTCAGGCACCTTATCCAATAGCAGGAGTGCCACACTTTTATAAAACATTACTGATACGGGGTTGGACCCTATTCAGGCACCTTATCCAATAGCAGGAGTGCCGCACTTCTATAAAACATTACTGATACGGGGTTGGACCCTATTCAGGCACCTTATCCAATAGCAGGAGTGCCGCACTTCTGTAAAACATTACTGATACGGGGTTGGACCCTATTCAGGCACCTTATCCAATAGCAGGAGTGCCACACTTTTATAAAACATTACTGATACGGGGTTGGAGCCTATTCAGGCACCTTATCCAATAGCAGGAGTGCCGCACTTCTATAAAACATTACTGATATGGGGTTGGACCCTATTCAGGCACCTTATCCAATAGCAGGAGTGCCGCACTTCTATAAACATTACTGATACGGGGTTGACCCTATTCAGGCACCTTACCCAATAGCAGGAGTGCCACACTTTTATAAAACATTACTGATATGGGGTTGGACCCTATTCAGGCACCTTATCCAATAGCAGGAGTGCCGCACTTCTATAAAACATTACTGATACGGGGATGGACCCTATTCAGGCACCTTATCCAATAGCAGGAGTGCCACACTTTTATAAAACATTACTGATACGGGGTTGGACCCTATTCAGGCACCTTATCCAATAGCAGGAGTGCCGCACTTCTATAAAACATTACTGATACGGGGTTGGACCCTATTCAGGCACCTTATCCAATAGCAGGAGTGCCACACTTTTATAAAACATTACTGATACGGGGTTGGACCCTATTCAGGCACCTTATCCAATAGCAGGAGTGCCGCACTTCTATAAAACATTACTGATACGGGGTTGGACCCTATTCAGGCACCTTATCCAATAGCAGGAGTGCCGCACTTCTATAAAACATTACTGATACGGGGTTGGACCCTATTCAGGCACCTTATCCAATAGCAGGAGTGCCACACTTTTATTAAACATTACTGATACGGTGATGGACCCTATTCAGGCACCTTATCCAATAGCAGGAGTGCCGCACTTCTATAAAACATTACTGATACGGGGTTGACCCTATTCAGGCACCTTATCCAATAGCAGGAGTGCCACACTTTTATAAAACATTACTGATACGGGGTTGGACCCTATTCAGGCACCTTATCCAATAGCAGGAGTGCCACACTTCTATAAAACATTACTGATACGGGGTTGGACCCTATTCAGGCACCTTATCCAATAGCAGGAGTGCCACACTTTTATAAAACATTACTGATACGGGGTTGGACCCTATTCAGGCACCTTATCCAATAGCAGGAGTGCCGCAGTTCTATAAAACATTACTGATACGGGGTTGGACCCTATTCAGGCACCTTATCCAATAGCAGGAGTGCCACACTTTTATTAAACATTACTGATACGGGGATGGACCCTATTCAGGCACCTTATCCAATAGCAGGAGTGCCGCACGTCTATAAAACATTACTGATACGGGGTTGACCCTATTCAGGCACCTTATCCAATAGCAGGAGTGCCACACTTTTATAAAACATTACTGATACGGGGTTGGACCCTATTCAGGCACCTTATCCAATAGCAGGAGTGCCGCACTTCTATAAAACATTACTGATACGGGGTTGGACCCTATTCAGGCACCTTATCCAATAGCAGGAGTGCCACACTTTTATAAAACATTACTGATACGGGGTTGGACCCTATTCAGGCACCTTATCCAATAGCAGGAGTGCCGCACTTCTATAAAACATTACTGATACGGGGTTGGACCCTATTCAGGCACCTTATCCAATAGCAGGAGTGCCGCACTTCTATAAAACATTACTGATACGGGGTTGGACCCTATTCAGGCACCTTATCCAATAGCAGAAGTGCCACACTTTTATTAAACATTACTGATACGGGGATGGACCCTATTCAGGCACCTTATCCAATAGCAGGAGTGCCGCACTTCTATAAAACATTACTGATACGGGGTTGACCCTATTCAGGCACCTTATCCAATAGCAGGAGTGCCACACTTTTATAAAACATTACTGATACGGGGTTGGACCCTATTCAGGCACCTTATCCAATAGCAGGAGTGCCGCACTTCTATAAAACATTACTGATACGGGGTTGGACCCTATTCAGGCACCTTATCCAATAGCAGGAGTGCCGCACTTCTATAAAACATTACTGATACGGGGTTGGACCCTATTCAGGCACCTTATCCAATAGCAGGAGTGCCACACTTTTATAAAACATTACTGATACGGGGTTGGAGCCTATTCAGGCACCTTATCCAATAGCAGGAGTGCCGCACTTCTATAAAACATTACTGATACGGGGTTGGACCCTATTCATGCACCTTATCCAATAGCAGGAGTGCCGCACTTCTATAAACATTACTGATACGGGGTTGACCCTATTCAGGCACCTTACCCAATAGCAGGAGTGCCACACTTTTATAAAACATTACTGATATGGGGTTGGACCCTATTCAGGCACCTTATCCAATAGCAGGAGTGCCGCACGTCTATATCAATTTGAGTGCTGAATTTTTTGTCAATTTGAGTGCCGAATTTTTTGAACATTACTGATATGGGGTTGGACCCTATTCAGGCACCTTATCCAATAGCAGGAGTGCCGCACTTCTATAGCTATTTGATACTCCTTTATTGCGAGCACCCAGCACAGAAGCTTGTTCAATATTTTGGAAAAATAAAATTTATTTCATTTCAATTTGAGTGCCGAATTTTTTGAACATTACTGATACGGGGTTGGACCCTATTCAGGCACCTTATCCAATAGCAGGAGTGCCGCACTTCTATATCTCTTCAAAATAACTGGTATATATTACTTAGTGAACTTAAATTGAGTTCCTTTTTACATGAGCATCTGAAATTGATAGCTAAAATGTCAAAAAAATCTGAAGGAAAGTCTTACCAACAGTTATTTTTGATAACTCACAATTTGGACAGGGGTTTCAGATTCGTTGTCTCATATCCTTGTGGTGGCTGTATTGTTTGTCCACTCAGGCTTATGGACAAGACTGTGATTATTTCCATCTTTTCCAAACAGCTTACAACAGGAGTTTATGAAAATTGTTGCACACATAATGTTGTCTACATTATCATGTGAGATTGTCTGGAGATCTGTGTGGTCCATTCCTCTCAAGAACTCTGGCGGAGAATCCAACATCTCTTGGATATAGCAAGAAGTTGTAAGAACAAATTACAAGGCAGGACACATACGTGGAGGAACATTTTCTGAATTATCATGACAGCTCTCCAAGAGGAGTACAGGCCATGGTGGTGGATGCAACACATTCCACCATCAGAGGGGGTAACATGACACAGAAACTTTTAAGAAGGGAATCCAGATGGATCGATAATCTCAAAAGACTGAATCCGTATGGACTTAATGAAGAGCTTTACTTTACAGGTTTTTACGAAAAATACTAATCAACAATAAATTGAAGTCCTTAACAGTAATAGCACACTCATAATAATTTTTATCATATTTTTTTTAGTATTATTTTTATTTTTTCAGATTCCTCTTAACATAGCATTTGTATTCACGTGCACTTCCTAAGCTCTTGGCATTGCACGTATCATTGGCTTGCCAATTAATTGCCTATGGGTTTTTTTCCTTAGGTTTTATCTAATTTATTTCATCTTAATTTGTTTTCTTTTTCCTTGCTCTACAGTTTTTCTAGCATAGATTTCTATCACCATCGACTTGACTTTGCTTTCTACAAGTTTTTCATTGGACGTGTACCTCAACTGTCATCATGCCATTCTACATCACTTCTAAGCTCAAAATGGTTTTCAATTTGGATTTATTCTTTGAGTACAATTCGTGTTTTGTTTTTCATTTATTGAAACTCTTCATAGTATTACACTCCACACTAGCAATTTAATCAATTGGTCTTTGTATTGTTTCGCCATCTTTACACACTGGTAGACGTTCTTTTCCACTTTTTAGTGAATAGGTCACTGGATAATATATAAGTGTATCCAACTATTTTTGGAGCTGTATTCATTATGCACTCTGTCCTCTTTATGTCTTTATTTTTTAACCCCCTTTTTCGTTTTTTTTTTTTTATCTTTTGTACGCTATTATCAGCATCACTTTCACTTACTCGTATACTCTTGCAAGTATGTATTTATGGCACAAACATGTCTGCACATCAAATTCTTTTTGACACTATTCCAATTATGTAATTGTATTTCTGATATTTTACCTTACACAGATGTTTCACTTTAATATGTCACACTGTATGTATACAATGGCTAGTGAAAGTATTCACCCCCTTGGCATTTTTTTATGTTTTGCTTCATCACAACCTCTAATGTCACAGGTTTTTTGCATTTGATAAGTCTCTATGACCTTTACATATCTTGCCACTGGGATTTTTGCCAATTCCTCAAGGCAAAACTGCTCTAGCTCCTTCAAGTTAGATGGTTTCCTCTGGTGAAAAGCAATCTACAAGTCTGACCACAGATTCTCAACTGGATTAAGGTCTGGGCTTTGAGAAAGCTATTCCAAAACATTTACACATTTCCCCTTAAACCACTCTAGTGTTGCTTTAGCAGTATGCTTTGGGCCATTGTCTTGTTGGAAGGTGAACCTCCGTCCCAGTCTCAATTCACTGACAGAAACAGGTTTTACTCTAGAATATCCCTGTATTTCACCACATCCATCTTCCCCTCGACTTGGACCATTATCACTGTTCCTGCTGCCGAAAAACATCCCCACAGCTGCCACCACCATGTTTTACTGAGGGGATGGTGTTCTTGGGGTGATGCGTTGTGTTGGTTTAGCTCCAGACATAGTGTTTACCTTGGTGGCCAGAAATGTCAATTTTGGTCTCATCTGACCACAGCACCTTCCTCCAAATATTTGGGGAGTTCCCCATGTCTTTTGGCAAACTCAAAATGAGCCTTCCAATTTTTGGCTGTAAGTAAAGGCTTTTTTTCTGGCCACTCTTTTAAAGGACAACTCTATGGAATGTACGGCTTATTATATCCATATGGACAGACACTCCAGTGTCTGCTTGAGAACTCTGCAGCTTTTTAAGGGTTAGCATTGGTCTCAGTGCTGCCACTGTGATTAATGTCCACCTTGTACAGGCTGAGAGTTTAGATGGGTGGCCCTCTCTTTGGCAGGTTTGTTGTTGTACCATGTTCTTTCCTCTTGATGATAATGCCTTTGATAGTGCCCCAGGGGATCATCAGAGATTGGGATATTTTTTTTATAACCCAACCTTGACTTGTAGTTCTCAACAACTTTGTCTCTGACTTGTTTGTAGATCTCCTTGGTCTTCATGGTGTTGTTTGGTTAGTGGTGCCTTTTGCTTAAAGGTGTTGCAGCTTCTGAGGCCTTACAGAAAAGGTGTGTATATACTGAGAGACCACATGACACTTAAGGGGGCGTTACACGCTATGATATCGTTAATGTTTCATCGTCGGGGTCACGTCGCTAGTGACGCACATCCGGCGTCATTAACGGTATCGCAGCGTATAACACTTACCAGCGACCTTAAACGTCCTCCAAAGTGGTGAAAATCGTTCACCATGGAAAGGTCGTCCTAAAACCAAAAATTGTTAATGGTTGTTTAAAGATGTTGTTCCTCGTTTCTGCGGCAGCACACTTCGCTGTGTGTGACACCGCAGGAATGACGAACCTCACCTTACCTGCGTCCTGCCCGCAATGAGGAAGGAAGTAGGTGGGCGGGATGTTCGTCCCACTCATCTCCGTCCCTCCGCTTTGATTGGCTGGCTGCTTAGTGATGTCGCGGTGATGTCGCTGTGACGCCGAACGCACCTCCCCCTTGAGGGAGGGATTGTTCGGCAGTCACAGCGACGACGATGACCAGGTAAGTGCGTGTGACGCTGCCGTAGCGATAATGTTCGCTGCGGCAGCGATCACACGATATCGCATGCACGACGGGGGCGGGTGGACGATATCGCTAGCAAATGCTAGAAATATCGTAGTATGTGAAGCCCGCTTTATATTGTACACAGGTGGACTTCTTTTCACTAAGCATTTGACATATGAAGGTAATTGCTTGCACCAGAACTATTAGTTGTCTTATAGTAAAAGAGGTGAATGAATATGCCCATGACAATTTAGTTTTTTGATCCCCTAAATTAAAATTTTGTCTATAATTTTTTTTATTTCACTTTCTCAACTTAGACTATTTGGTGCTAATGCATTACACACAAATCAGAGTACAAAAATATTGAAAAACGGGTTGTAATAAAATTGTGAAAGAGGGTGTTTTTTGTATTTTATTCCAAATAAAGGATTTTATCTGTGTTTGTGTTTATTTACTTTCACTTACATATTAGTGATTTGGTTGTAATAGACGCTGCCATCACTAATCTAGAATTTAGTGGGAGCTATGGGCTGCTATTAATTCCTTATTTCCCCGATTGCCACCGTACCAGGGCAATTGGGAAGAGCTGGGTAAAGCGCCGGGCTTATCACATCTAATGGATGCAACAATTGTGGGCGGCTGGTGGCTGATATTTTTAGGCTGAGACTCCCCAGCCTGAGAATACCAGCACCCAGCTGTTGGGCTTTTTCTTGGCTGGGTATCAAAATTGGGGGAACTGCATACGGTTTTTTTTTAATTATTTATTTAAATAATTTTTTAAAAAAATAGCCGCATGTGGTTCCTCTTCTTTTGATACACAGCCAAGATAAGTGCAGGGCTGGGGCTGTAGCCATAGGCGTTATCTGTACTGGGTATCAAAATACGGGAGGGGGCCCTATGCCAATTGTTTTATTTATTTTTATACCACAATACTGAAAGTAGATGTTAGAGTGTATGGGGTCCTTCCAGGAAGATGTCATTTCAACACACCCTCTATCATATTATAGGGGCGTATTCAAAATGCCGTCCGACATTTCCAGCCAGAATAAACATTATTTTTCTAAGTCCATGTGGGCATTGAGCTGTTTATAATCGAAGCGAGGGTGTGGAGGTAAGACCTCCAGATAGGTGGGGTGCTTCGCCCCACCTTGCATGATTAAGGTGGAAGAGAGGAAACATCGACGCCCACCAACCTAGCGAGTCATGCCCACTAACCTGGAATGAGTCCATACATTCTAGGCTCACGGTAGATGCAGTTTAACTGCTTTCCCCACCCACTGGCCATCCTGGTGCCTGTGATTGGATGTAGTCAACTGACACGCTGCCACTCAGGGTGCGGGCGCATCTTACTGCAACCAATCACAGATGCCGGTGGGCGGGGAAAGCAGTGCATATGTGATGAACGTAATGTGCAGTACCAGAAAAGGAGGCGAGGCCTCGGAGCAGGGTACAGCCATGCTGGAGCCTTGGTAAATATAATGTGTGCGCTTTCAGTCCCCTATCCCTTCTACCACCATTCTTAATTTCCAGATTCTGATCCCCATAGGCATATATGGGGGCGGATTCCAGACCTGATCCAGATTTTTTATTAAAAGTGAACAGGGTCCCGGTTATTTGTGAATCCACCCAGCTCTAGTCATAGGTCATGGGTCTTCCAGCAGAACAATAACCCAATCATACTCCAAGAAGCAACCAGAAAAATGGATGGAAAGAAAGCGCTGGAGCGTTCTGAAGTGGCCAGCAATTAGTCTGGATCTAAATCTCATTGCACACTTCCAGAGAGATCTTATAACTACTGTTGGGAGAAGGCACCCTTCAACTATGAGAGACCCGGAGCAGTTTACAAAAGAAGAATGATCCAAAATTCCAGCAGAGAGGTGACAGAAGCTTGTTGATGGTTATAGGTAGCGATTGATTGCAGTAATTTATTTCAAAGTGTGTGCAACCAAATATTAAGTTAAGGGTGCCACCAATTTTATCTGGCCCATTTTTGAGGTTGTGTGTAAAATTATGTCCAATTTGCCTTTTTTTCCTTAGGTTTTTTTTTTGTTATTCCAATACACACAAAGGAAATAAACATGTAGAGCAAAACATATGTAATTGCAACAATTTTCTGGGAGAAATACTTCATTTCCTTGAACAATTTGAAGGGTGCCAACACTTTCGGCCATAACTGTATGTATAATATTACTTTCATACTTGCAATTATTATTTGATATCGCAACTATATGCACATTTTTGTGCATTCACGTTATAACATTAAGCGTGCTCATATATTACAAGTCCATGTCCTTTTTGTAAATAACTAATAACTAATATATCAGCTGGATGTGTAATAACTATAACAACTTGACCTCTATTTGTCGTGTTCCTTGATACTATAGACTTGCCATATCTGCACAATAGGACCCCGAGGTCCACTTTGTTGATTTAGGTGCCTGGCAACAGCAGCGGAAACGTGGTGTTAATTGGAATTAATCATCTGACCAAAAAATTGTTTAAAAGAACTGAAGTCCTTAGTGGTTGATACCTTTTAATGGCTAACTGAAAAGATGGTAATAATAGCAAGCTTTCAAGACTACTCAGGTCTCTTCTTCAGGCTCAGTATAACACAAGGTCTGAAGAGTCACACATTTATACACAATTTATACTCATCTGACCAACACTGTCATCTCACGTGAACAGACCTCCTTTCTTGATCTATTGGGCAGAGTTGGGCTTGTGCTGCCGCACTTTGATTCTTCAAACATGATTACATCTACGCAAGCGTGGCATTGAACTCTACATAGAGCCAACACTTACCATTTCCAGACGCTAGGCCCAGGCGATGCTCTGCTGTGTCAGTTTAACCCCATGTGTCTGTGGTAACACGTGTTTCCCCTCCAGATTAGAACACTAGTAAGCACTTTCCTCCATCATACCTGGTAACTAACTTTTGTCTAATTATTTAGATATATAATTAGACTTATTGACTCACACTATACACCTACCCATGAGGAAGCCACAAAACTGGTGGCTATATGCGTGCGTTTTATTCCTTTCCTCATTTAATTCAATCTGACATGGGGGAAGGGGTTAGGACAGTCAATACACTAAGCAAGAATAGAAGTACATAGAAATACATAACGTGCCTGTACACCAATGCCAGAAGCCTCACCAACAACATGGAGGAATTAGAATTAATATTGGTGGAAAATAATTATTGATATGGTGCGGATAATGGAGACATGGCTGGACGAGAGCTATGACTGGACTGTTAATTTACAGGGATATAGTCTGGTCAGGAATAACTGTGTACTCACAGCAGAAAAGAGGGAAACCAGTCCAGTTAGCCCAGGCCAACACATCTAATGCACAAACAGGATGCAGACAAACCTCTCAACATGACCTGCAGTGGGTAGTGTCCGGGTTACCCGTCTAATCTAATAGTAAGGGCGTGGTAATAGGTTGCTGGCTGGATACCATGCACATACAAGTTTGAACAGTGCCCTATGCGCGCCACTGGTGTGCAATTTACCTTGCCCCTGTGAAGTGTCCATCATGTTGAGAGGTTTGTCTGCATCCTGTTTGTGCATTAGATGTGTTGGCCTGGACTAATGGACTGGTTGCCCTCTTTTCTGCTGTGAGTATATTAAATTTTTGGGGGAGTTTTTCTCCTCTTTTTGTTGCTATTTTTGTTGTTTTTTTCAGTTATAACTGTGACAAATAAGTGAAGAGGAAGGGTTTGCTTATATCTAAATTCATCCCTAAAACCCTAAAACCCATCCTACGTGATAATATATGTGGGGCTAGTAGAAATGTAAAGTCCCTATGGGTGGAGATAAGGAGAGGGAGAAAAAATAATAAAATACTGATATTGGTTTGTAATACATCACCAAATATAATAGAAGCGGCAGAAAATATCTTCATAATTCAAATTGATGAGACAACAAATCAGCTAGAAGTCTCTATTATGGGGGACTTCAACTACCTTGAAATAAATTGGGGAACAGAATCCTGCAGGGCCAGCAAAGGACAACAATGAAACACTAAATTTCATGAAGGCAAATTTCCAAGGTATAAGAGATGAACTAGCGCCATAAACTTGTTCAATGTCCTGAGAAATAAAAGTACACAAGGCAAATGGGACACTTTTATAAGTATCCTGAATAGGACATGTGCACAATAATAAGGAATAAGCAAGCTAGAAATAGGAGGAAACCACTATGGCTAAATAGAGCTGTAAGGGGGGCAATAAATGACATAAATAAAGCATTTGAGGCCCCGTCACACTAAGCAACATCGCTAGCAACATCGCTGCTAACGAACAACTTTTGTGACGTTGCTAGCGATGTTGCTGTGTGTGACATCCAGCAACAACCTGGCCCCTGCTGTGAGGTCGTTGGTTGTTGCTGAATGTCCTGGACCATTTTTTAGTTGTTGCTGTCCCGCTGTGAAGCACAGATCGCTGTGTGTGACAGCGACAGAGCAACAACTGAATGTGCAGGCAGCAGGAGCCGGCTTCTGCGGACACTGGTAACCACGGTAAACATCGGGTAACCAAGAAGCCCTGTCCTTGGTTACCCGATATTTACCTTCGTTACCAGCCTGCACCGCTCTCACTGTCAGTGCCGGCTCCTGCTCTGTGCACATGTAGCTGCAGGACACATCGGGTTAATTAACCCGATGTGTGCTGTAGCTAGGAGAGCAGGGAGCCAGCGCTAAGCATTGTGCGCTGCTCCCTGCTCTGTGCACATTTAGCTGCAGTACACATCGGGTAATTAACCCGATGTGTGCTGTAACTAGGAGAGCAGGGAGCCAGCGCTCAGTGTGCGCTGCTCCCTGCTCTGTGCACGTGTAGCTCCGTGCGCTGGTAACCAAGGTAAATATCGTGTTGGTTACCCGATATTTACCTTAGTTACCAAGCGCAGCATCTTCCACGCAGCGCTGGGGGCTGGTCACTGGTTGCTGGTGAGCTCACCAGCAACTCGTGTAGCGACGCTCCAGCGATCCCTGCCAGGTCAGGTTGCTGGTGGGATCGCTGGAGCGTCGCAGTGTGACATCTCACCAGCAACCTCCTAGCAACTTACCAGCGATTCCTATCGTTGTTGGGATCGCTGGTAAGTTGCTTAGTGTGACTGGACCTTTAGACAACTAAAACAAGAGGGTAGTGAGGAGGCATTACCGTAAATACTTAGAGAAAATAAATTCTGTAAGCGAATCAAGGCAGCAAAGATTGAGAAAGGTAGACTCACTGAAAGCAAAAGTAAAAATAATCCAAAATTATTCTTCAACTACATAAACAGTAAGAAACTTAAAAATGATAGTGTTGGGCCCTCAAAAAGTCTGGGGGAAATGGTGGAAGATGATGAGGGAAAGGCCAATCTGCTAAATGCCTTTTTCTATACCGTATTTATACAAGAAAATCACATGACAGATGACATGATCGGGGATACCATAAACTCTCCAATAAATGTCACCTGCTTAACCCAACAGCAAGTATGGTGATACCTCAAAATCACTGAAGTAGACAAATCCCCAGGCCTGGATGGCATACACCCCGAGCACTGCAGGAATGAAGTACGGTGATAGACAGACCATTGTTTTTTATCTTCAGAGATTCCATAATAATAGGGTCTGTACCACAGGACCGCCACATATCACATGTGGTGCCAATAGTTAAAGAGGGGACAAAATCCAAGCCTGGAAATTACAGGCCGGCGAGTTTAACTTCCAAAGTGGGTAAAATCCTTGAGGGTTTCCTAAGAGAGGCTATCCTGGAGTATTTCAAGAAGAATAACCTCATGACCCAGTATCAACATGGGTTTATGAGGGATCGTTCCTGTCAAACTAATCTGTTCAGCTTTTGCAGAGGTATATCTAGGCTTTCTGGCACCCGGGGCAAGACTTCAGTTTGGCGCCCCCCTCATGTGACCAATTATTCATATGTGATTTGCATACACTCAGTCACGTGATGACGAGCTGCTCTTAATTTAATTCTCTCAATGTTCACAGAGAAACATAAAGAAAAGCCAGTTGTCACATGCAAGTATGAAAATCACATTATGAGTGGAGTGACCATATGATGACTGCTGGAACCGGCGAGCAGAGCTGAATCCTGACAAGGAATATGCTGTTATGATTGGGCTACAGTGCTTAATTTTATAAGTAAAGGGGTTGTCAAGGTTTGAGATGAAAATCTGCAGTCACTATGTGACTGCAGACTTCTGAATTCTCAGTGCGCACACTACACGCTGTCAGGATTCTGTGGTGCCGGCGGTGAGAGTGGGAGGTCCCGAAACTGCAAGTATGTGATTTATATATACAGTATGTGGTCACGTGCCGACTAGACATGCATGGCCTCGCTCAAAATGAATTGAGTGAGGCTGGACATGTCAAATCAGAATGTGGCCAGAAATATAAAAATCTCATACTTGAGGTCACATGACCGTCTACTATTGCCACTGGCACTAGAGAATCTCAAAAATTGTGCAGAGCATGCATTGTGAGAATTCAGAAGCCTGCAGTCACCTAGAGTCACTGCAGAACTTCATCTCAAACTTGGACAAGCCCTTTATTTATACAATTAAGCCCTGTAGCCCAATTCTAAGTGAAGGGGTTGTCCAATCTTACAATTTATGACTTGTTACTTGTGTACAGGATCAAAACTAATAACAGCACCAGAAGCAGCAGAGGTACAGAAAATTCATAAATATAGCAACCGACATACCCCCCGAGGAAGACTACGAAACGTGCGCGTCGGGGCACGTTGCTTAGGACATCTAACTATTATGGGTGAGTTCATCTTTTCTACATGTGGCTAGTCTGTTTAAAGGCAGCATTTTGGGATGTTAGATATGGATGGGCTTAGAGGTATGACGATTATGATTTATTTGTGGGTTATATATGCATATTCTATATTTTGCCTTACAGTTATGCATGAGGCGTTTTTGACAGTCTGCTACATTACATTATACTAAATGTCATCCGTTAATCTTGGGAGTAATGTTCTCACCCATTTTGTTTTTTGCCCTATAGCTTTTCTTCAGGGACTCCCTATGTTTACTTGATTACCATTAATGAGATTGTACACATTGTATTTTACTTCTTCTTATAACTATTCTAATAAAAAGCTTTTCTAATTTTTTGCAAGAAGTTTGTATGTGACTTTTGTATATTGGTCATTTAATGACTAGGACTACATATACCCCGTATTTCTCTTGTTACAAATATTCCCGTGTTGGGGTGTAGTCAGTATATATGATTATTATGGTTTCATACTCTGTCCTCATTTGTTTTATTAGTACCGAAACACAGCACCACAGCCACGAGTAGTACAGAAATTCATCATCAAGACCACCAGCAGTACAGAAATACATCCATATAACCCCATCAGTTCAGAAACACAGCATCAAAACCCTCATCGGTAAAGAAATACATAATCAGTACCACAAGCAGAACATGGTACATTAATTGTAATGTCAGGTCAGACCCATACACATTTGTATTGCATGAACCTACAACGTCCGGTACATTCAGTAACAAGGGCTGGCTCCAGAGTTTTGTGGGCCCCGGGTAAAAGAGTCTCAGTAGGCCCCATACACACATAGAAACGCACATATACATATTTAAAGACAAATTCACAAGAACACATCTAAATAGACAAATATATCCACAGTCATACACAATGACATACATATATGCACACCCAGACACATTAGCGGTATTAATATGGGGAAGCTGGCAGGAGACTCCCTCACCTCCCCTGCTTCTCTCCCGTCCATCTCCTCCTGGGCATGTGCCTGTGCCATGCTTATTGGTGGCCATGGCTAACAGACATGGCTGCACACTGACACTGCTATATATATCCCAAGAGAGGCTGGAGACATACAGCAATGGGGGCACATACAGCTCCAGATGGGGGCATGCAGCTCTTAAGTGGTATTCAGCAGTGGGGTAGGGGGATATACAGCTCTTGGGGTATACAGCTCTGGGGGGTATACAGCTCTGGTGTGGTATACCACACTGAGGTGGGGGGGACATACAGCTCTGAGGGGTATAGCGCACTGGAGTGGGGAGACAGACAATTCTGGGGGGGTACACATCACTGGGGTTATTCAATTTGGAAAAACGGAGGTTTAGGGGTGATCTTATTACAATGTAGAAATATATGAGGGGACAGTGCAGAGACCTTTCTAATGATCTTTTTACAACTAGGCCTGCGACGGAGACAAGGGGGCATCCACTTCGTCTAGAGGAAAGAAGGCTTAATCATAATCAGACACAGATTCTTTACTGTAAGAGCAGTGAGACTATGGAACTCTCTGCCACATGATGTAATGGTTGATTCATTACAAAAATGTAGGAGAGGCCTGGATGCCTTTCTTGAAAAATATAATATTACTGGTTATGTGCACTAGATTCTGTGATTGGGCATTGATCCAAGGTATCTGATTGCCATATGTGGAGTCAGGAAGGAATTTTCCCCCTAATTTGGAGATTACTATTTGCCCCGTGTTAGGTATGGGTTGATCTCTATGGAATTAAGGCTACCTTCAACCTTAACCCCTTCACCCACGGGCGATTTTCCGTTTTTCCGTGTTTTTTTTCGCTTCCTTTCTTCCGTTCCGTTCGTTCACTTTCTTTTTATTTTTCTGTCAATCTTGCCCTATGAGGGCTTAGTTTTTGCGGGATGAGTTCTACTTTTAAATGAAACAATAAGTGTTACCATGTAGTGTACTGGAAAATAGCAAAAAAATTCAAAGTGCAAAAAAATTGCGAATCGATGATTGTTTTTTTGGGATATTTTACTCATCGTGTTCACTATATAGTATGGTGTCAGTGTGATGCCTCAGGTCGGTACGAATTCGTAGACACCAAATATGTATAGGTTTACTTTTATCGAAGGGGTTAAAAAAAATTCTGAAATTTGTCAAACAAAAGGCACACTTTTTTGTGCCATTTTCCGTGATCCGTAGCGTTCTCATTTCTTGGAATCTATGGCTCAGTTACAGCTTAGTTTTTGCGTCTTGGACGGTTGTTTTTAACTGTACTATTTTTACGCAGATGAAATGTTTTGATCGTCTAGTATTGCATTTTGCGAAAAATCACAGCAACCAAAAAAACGTAATTTTGGCGTTCGGAATTTTTTTTGCCGCTACGCCGTTTATTGATCGGAATAATTGATTTTATATTTTGACAGATTGGGCATTTCTGAACACAGCGATACCAAATGTGTGTATATTTATAATTTTTTTAACCCTTTAATTTTCAATGGGGTTAATGGGGGGTGATTTGAACTTTTATTGGTTTTAATTTTTTTTAATTTTTTAAAACTTTAAGTTTTTTTGTTTTTTTATTTTACTAGTACTCTTAGGGGGCTATAATGATCAGCAGTCTGAGCGCTCTTCCATTTCTCCAGATCACAGCTGAGATCTGCAGAAAAGCAGCTCTCCTATTACAAACGGCAGTCTGCCGGGGTAAGAGGAAGTGACTCATGATAGCTATAGGAGTTATCACATGACCCTGTGCTACCATGACAACCATTGGATCCACGTGATCTCATCACGTGACTTCCGATGGAGCCGGGTAAGTGAATGCTTACCATGGCCCGCTATTACATCGCGCTGTGAAATTTTCACAGCACGCTGTAAGGAGTTAACAAGCACGAGTGGGTAGCTAATCCACTCGTGCTTAATAGCTGCACATGTCAGCTGTTCAAATCAGCTGACATGTTCAGCTATCGCTGCCGACTTCCGGCGGCTGCAGGCAGGCATTAACCTGACACGATAGATGACGTACCCAGTACGTAATGTGTCGTGAAGAGGTTAAAAACTATGAAACTCAGGTTCCACTTCTCTTTCATAGCATTCTTTAGGATCTACATGTCTGTGACTACATGAGCTATTATTTGGGACATGTTGTCAAGCATTTACTTTATTTTTTGGGCTGTTCATCCATCTTTGCCTTGTACACTTATTTCATAGATTGCTATGGTGTGTAATTTGCTGTACAGCCCAATACACTTATCCCATAGATTACTATGGTGTGCTTTTGATTCAGTGCAATTTGTTGTACACCCAATACATTTCAAGCTTTTCATTTTGCATTTCATGGTCATCTCAACTACATGACATTGCTCTTCATGTATATTTCCCATCTGCATTCCTTGCTCATACTCACTTTTCATACAGACATTTGGTATTACCATATTGTTCAATATTTTGTGACCTTTTTTCACAAGTTATTAATTAGGCTGGCAATGTTTTGTGACACCTCATTATTGCACTTTTGTCTGCTGCTATGTACAGCCTTTGTTTTTTTAATGGTTTTAAAATTCTTCATGTTTGTCTTGTCCACATGAATTTTCAATAAAAGTATTTTCATTTGGTGATCGATCCCGATATCAGTTGCATACTTTCCTTTCCCTCTTTTTCATGTGGGATTGCCCAGACGTAGGCCTCATTCACTTGTCAGTATTTTTGCATTAGTGTTTCATCAGTGTTTGTATGCCAAATCCAGTAGAGATGACAACTGTAATTGAAAGATTGACACTTGTTCTCTGGTTTGGAGACACTCCTGGTTTTGTCATACAAATATTGATAAAAATACTGATGTGTGAATGAGGCCTTAGGCTGAGGCAACACGGGGATTACTGCATGTCATTGCAGTAAACACTCTGCACACGCTCACAGCACAGCAGGAGCCGAGTGTCATGCGACTGTGGTCCAATCGTGTGATCAGACCACAGCTGCAGAGGGGAGGGCGGCACTGTGGAGGAGAAAGAGGGATTTATCTCCCTATCTCCTCTGTTGCCAGCTATCGCGATTCTCGCACTGCACTAGCACGGTGTAACGTGAGTGCAGTGCAATGTTTTTCTCACATAGACATGAATGGATGCAAGTGAAACAAGCTCACATTGCACTCGCAGCATACTGCAACTATTTTCTTGGTCCGATTAGGGCTGAGAAAATAAATCGCTCAAGGGAGCGGCCTATAGAGTACTATTGGTTCGAATGGAATGCGATTTTTTTTTTATCGCATTCCACTCGCTCTGATTTTCTTGCCGTGTGTCCTAGACCTTAGAGTGACTGCAGACATGTGCACCATGTGATTGTACACCTGTGAATTGTCACACTGCACACACAGTAAAGGTCCAGTCACACTAAACAACTTACCAGCGATCCCAACAACGATAGGGATCGCTGGTAAGTTGCTAGGAGGTTGCTGGTGAGATGTGACACTGCGACGCTCCAGCGATCCCACCAGCAACCTGACCTGGCAGGGATCGCTGGAGCGTCGCTACACGAGTTGCTGGTGAGCTCACCAGCAACCAGTGACCAGCCCCCAGCGCCGCGTGGAAGATGCTGCGCTTGGTAACTAAGGTAAATATCGGGTAACCAACCCGATATTTACCTTGGTTACCAGCGCACGGAGCTACACGTGCAGAGAGCAGGGAGCAGCGCACACTGAGCGCTGGCTCCCTGCTCTCCTAGTACAGCACACATCGGGTTAATTACCCGATGTGTGCTGCAGCTAAATGTGCACAGAGCAGGGAGCAGCGCACACTGAGCGCTGGCTCCTTGCTCTCCTAGTTACAGCACACATCGGGTTAATTACCCGATGTGTACTGCAGCTACATGTGCACAGAGCAGGGAGCAGCGCACACTGCTTAGCACTGGCTCCCTGCTCTCCTATCTACAGCACACATCGGGTTAATTAACCCGATGTGTCCTGCAGCTACATGTGCACAGAGCAGGAGCCGGCACTGACAGTGAGAGCGGCGGAGGCTGGTAACAAAGGTAAATATCGGGTAACCAAGGACAGGGCTTCTTGGTTACCCGATGTTTACATTGGTTACCAGCCTCCGCAGAAGCCGGCTCCTGCTGCCTGCACATTTAGTTGTTGCTGTCTCGCTGTCACACACAGCGATCTGTGCTTCACAGCAGGACAGCAACAACTAAAAAATGGCCCAGGACATTCAGCAACAACCAACGACCTCACAGCAGGGGCCAGGTTGTTGCTGGATGTCACACACAGCAACATCGCTAGCAACGTCACAAAAGTTGTTCGTTAGCAGCGATGTTGCTAGCGATGTTGCTTAGTGTGACGGGGCCTTAAGGATTCCCCAGTGTCAGGAGTGGGTGGGCGCGTGACCGCCATAATCCAACTTGCAACAAGTGAATTGAGTGAGGTTGGACACGTCTAGCCAGAATGTGGCCAAAGGAATGCAAAAGAATGCAAATCGCGTACTTGTCAACATGGCCACCCGCTCCCAGTATTGGCACACGAAAAAAATTATTTCCATTTTTTTCACCATTTACATATTATTACCAGGTCTATCAGGCCTGTGATTTCCATCATTTCATGACTTTTCCTTTATGCTGTTGCAAGTGTATTGTGAGACTGTGACCGGGGTTTTTCCCTGCCGCCCATGACAGCACCACATGAGAGATAGGTTCCGCCCACATCAGGACAGGAAACCCACTGATAAAAAGGCGGTACCTCTCCTCCACATCAGTTTGGTTTCCTGTCCTGGTATGGACAACCCATTGCTGTCCCAGGTCCGACCCGGTGTGGAAGCCTGGTACTTACCTGAAGCCGGTGCTCGGGCCTGGATGCACCCCCCCTCGGTCTCAGACCTCTGCGGCGGTGAGGCGCGGGCCTGGAGCGGGAGCTCGGCCCGGCGTCGCTCCAGGGATGTGCGCACTCACGGCGGCCGCTGGAAGGCTTGTCCCTGCTGTGCTGCACGCTGGAGTGAAGCTGGAGCTCCGACCGGAAGTGACGCGATTCCAGGGTGACGTGCGTAATGCGACCAGGAAGTGACTGGTGTGCGCATGCGCACTAGGATCCAAGATGGCGGCGCCCATGTAACGAGACAAATGTGACCGGCGCTTGGGACTGGTGAGTTTTTTCTCCTCCATTGTTGCCGTTATGGCAGGAGATTCACCCCGCAGCAAGGAGCAGCGCAAGGAGTCGCCACAGCGGGGCTCGGAACGCGGCTCTGCGGATCGTTCCCGGAAGGCTGTATCCAGTCCGGGCAGCGTTCGGTCGGTGGGTCCCAAGAGGTCCAAGGGAGATAAGAATCCGCCTCCTGATCCGGTATTGCCTGGAGTCGTGGGGGTGAGTGGACTTCGTGGTCTTCCATGTTTCTAAGTCCCCGTTTCCGTGTCCCCTCTCTTGTTAGGTACCGAAAAAATGTGCCTCCAAGCAGCGTCACAAGGAATGTGCCATATGCCAATCCTCCCTGTCTTCGGATTACACCAAGGCCCTGTGTGCAGGCTGTATCCAACAGACCCTGCTCAAAGAGGGGCCGGGGTTCTCATCTGAATTACGTTCCATTATCAGAGCGGAAGTACAGGAGTCCCTTAAATCCCTTAAGGGGGGCAAGAGGCGCAAGAAGTCCCGTCATCATAAGCTGTCTACTCCCGATACCTCGGCGGGTTCGGCTCAGGGCTCTCGGTCGTCGGGATCCTCGGGATCCTCCCCCTCCGATTCTGGCTCCTCTTCCTCTTCCGATGAAGGTGGTCGCCCTTGTTTCCCTACAGCAGATGTCGGACCTTTGGTGAAGGCAGTACGTTCGACCATGGGTATAGTGGACCCCAGGGGGCCCGAATCTACCCAGGATGTCATGTTTGGGGGCTTGGATTCCAGGAAGCGTAAGGGGTTTCCCATTCCCCAGAAGGTTCAAAGTCTCATTACTGACCAGTGGAAAAAAGTGGACAAAAGGTTGAATCTTAGCTCTTCCCTTAAAAGGAAGTACCCCGTGGATGAGGAAGCATCTACCTCTTGGGATAGAACCCCAAAAATTGATGTCGCTATTGCCAAGGCATCTCGTTCCACTACCTTGCCGTTTGAGGACTTGGGGTCCCTTAAGGATCAGCTAGATAGGAAGGCTGATGGTTTTCTGAGAGGGACATGGGAGTCTACGGCAGGTGGCTTGCGCCCGGCCGTGACCAGCGCCTGTGTTGCCTGGTCTTTAATGGTGTGGCTTCAGCAGTTAGAAGACCAGTTGCGCAATGACACTCCTAGGAAAGATATTATCTCGTCCTTGCCCTTAATACAGGGTGCTGCTGCCTTTATGGCTGATGCCTCGGTTGATTCTTTAAGACTATTTGCCAGGTCGGCGGCGCTTTCCAATTCCGCGCGTCGGGCCCTCTGGCTGAAAACTTGGAAGGGTGATGTCCAATCCAAGGGGCGACTATGCAGCATGCCTTGTGAAGGTGCCTATCTTTTTGGCTCTGGCCTGGACGACCTCCTCACTAAGGCGTCCGATAAGAAACAGGGGTTTCCAGTTTTTCCGGTGGCGTCCTCTCGCAGCCGGCCCTTTCGGAGGTGTCAATTTTTCACAAAGAAGTCTCAAAAACCGCAAGATCAGTGGAAGGACCGTAGAAAGACTACCTCGGGCTTTCTCTTTGGCAAGCACTCCGATAATAAGCCCAAGCCCTCTCAATGACGCCTGTCATCAGGTAGGGGGTCGGCTGTCCCTCTTCCTCCATGCATGGCAGGCAATCTCCTCCAACAGGTGGCTCCTTCAGATTGTGGAGGAAGGGTTAAAATTGGACTTCCGTTCACCCCCTCGGGGGTCTCTCATGATAACCTCCTTGCGGTCCCCAGAGCGGCAGATGGCCTTGGAAGTGGAAGTGCTAACTCTCCTCTCGAGGAAAGTCGTTCAGGAGGTCCCCATAGAACAAGAAGGGGACGGCTTTTACTCCACTCTCTTTCTGGTTCGGAAGCCGGACTCCACCTTCCGCACCATCTTCAACCTGAGGAACTTGAATTTGCATCTGGTGCAGCGAGCCTTCAAAATGGAGACCATGAAGTCAACTGTCAGGCTGTTGTATCCAGAGTGTTTTATGGCGGTCCTCGACTTAAAGGACGCCTATTATCACATCCCTATTTTTCCGTCTCACCGGCGGTTTCTCAGGTTCGCACTACACGTCTCCGGGAGGCTGAGACACTTCCAATTCGCAGCGCTGCCATTCGGGCTTTCCATGGCCCCACGGATCTTCACCAAAGTCCTCGCGGAGGTCATGGCACATGTCAGGGAACAGGACATATTGATCATTCCGTATCTGGACGACCTCCTGATAGTGAGTCAGTCGGAGTCTCTATGTGCGGCTCACGTGACCAGGGTCATCACCATCCTGGAAAGCCTGGGGTGGGTGGTGAATCAGCAGAAGTCCAGACTCCAGCCTCTCCAGTGTCAAATCTTCCTGGGTCTCGTCTTGGACTCTACCAGACAGTTGTGCCACCTGCCAGAGGACAAGGTCGCCAGGATCTTGTCCTTTCTCTCTTCCGTAAGGAGTTGCCCAAGCATGTCCTTACGGCAGGCTATGTCGCTGGTCGGGACTCTTACCTCTTGCATCCCAGGAGTGTGGTGGGCCCAACTGCGTTCCAGAATCCTCCAGATGGAGGTCCTTCAGTTTCAGAGACTGTTTGGAGGCTGTTTGGAGAAACAATTGACCCTGTCTGCGGACGCCTTGCACTCCCTGGGTTGGTGGCAGGACCCCTCTCACCTCAGGATGGGGGTTCCTTGGCTTTCCCCGGTCACGGACACAATAGTCACAGATGCCAGCCATTGGGGGTGGGGTGCCCATCTACGCCAACGGGTGCTCCAGGGTCCCTGGGACGCTCGGTTGGTCAGACAGTCCTCCAACTACAGGGAGCTCATGGCGGTTCTCAAGGCACTGGAGGGGTTCCTCCCCTTCTTGAGAGGTCGCCATGTTCGGATCCTTTCGGACAACAGGGTGACGGTGGCGTACGTCAACCATCAGGGCGGCACCAGATCCCCTTCTCTTCTGACTCTGACTATGCACATCTTCCAGCTGGCCGAACAACATCTCTCCTCCTTGACTGCTCTTCATATCAAGGGGACGGACAACGAGGAGGCAGACTTCCTCAGCCGGCACTGTCTCCGTCAGGGGGAGTGGTCCTTGGACCCGGAGGTCTTTCGCAAGATCACGCTTCTATGGGGTGTCCCTGTTCTAGACCTGTTCGCTACCAAGGCGAATCGGAAAGTGGACAGGTTCTGCTCTCTCAACCCCCGAGACGATCCTGTTGCCCTCGATGCCTTCCAGATGTCTTGGTCTCACGGCCTCCTGTACGCGTTTCCTCCCCTGATCCTGTTGCCTTCGGTTCTCCGGAAAATCCGGACCGACAGAGCAGAGGTTATTCTCATCGCCCCCTTCTGGCCGAAACGGGCGTGGTTTTACTGGCTGCGGACACTGTCTCTGGTGGATCCTTGGGTTCTCCCGGACGCCCCTCATCTCCTGTCCCAGGGCCCAGTCCGTCACCCCCCCGACCCGGCTCTCCATTTGACGGCTTGGCGTTTGAGCGGCGGCTGCTAGCTCGACGGGGGTTTTCCTCTTGCCTAATCGATACTCTTCTTCGCAGTAGGAAAGCGGTCACCACGGCCATTTACGGTAGGGTCTGGAAGCGTTTTCTCCTTCAGTCGGGGGCTCGGGCGGAGGGCCCCCCTCCTATCTCGGCTATTCTAGAATTCCTCCAGAGGGGGTTGGAATTGGGGCTCTCCACCAGTACGCTCAAGGTGCAGGTATCGGCCTTAGGGGCACTGTTTCATTGTAGTCTGGCGCAGAATGAATGGATTTGCCGGTTCATTAAATCTAAGTCCAGGTCTGTACCTGTTCAGGCTCCCAGGGTTCCCCCATGGGACCTTAATTTAGTGTTGGATGCCCTCACAGGACCTCCGTTTGAGCCCTTAGGGGAAGTCCCTCTCAAACTGCTGTCCCTTAAGGTTTTTCTCCTCGTCGCACTCACCTCGGCCAGGCGGGTGGGGGATCTCCAAGCCTTGTCTGTGGTTCACCCTTATACCCAGATTCTGGGTGATAGGGTAGTGTTGCGGACTGATCCCTTCTACTTGCCCAAGGTTTCTACACCTTTTCATAGGTCCCAAGAGATCGTGCTCCCTTCCCTCTGTGACCCCCCTCGGAACGAGGAGGAGGCTAGGTTACACACGTTGGATGTCCGGAGGGCCTTAGTCACGTACCTAGATAGGACTAGGGAATGGAGGAAGTCTCAGGTCCTGTTTGTCACTTTTCAGGGGCAGTCCAGGGGGCATGGGGCTTCTAAGGCTACCCTGGCCAGATGGGTCAGGGATGCCATCGGTTTGGCGTACTCGGCTAAAGACGCCACTCCTCCTCCGGGCATAAGGGCGCACTCCACTAGAGCGGTGTCTACGTCTTGGGCGGAGAGGGCGGATGCCTCTCTTGACCAGATCTGTCGGGCAGCTACTTGGTCGTCTCCTGGGACTTTCTTTCGGCACTATAGGCTGGACTTGTCCTCCACAACTGACCTTTCCTTTGGGAGACGGGTCTTGCAGGCGGTGGTCCCTCCCTAAGGTGGATGGTCTATTTAAATCTCTCATGTGGTGCTGTCATGGGCGGCAGGGAAAAATCTTAATTACTCACCGGTAATGGGATTTTCAATAGCCCATGACAGCACCCTTAGTTCCCCCCCTATTCACTGGTTGTGGGCACCCTTCGGGGAGTGTTAGTTCTGGATGTTTTTCCTTGGGTGGTGGTATGATTAATCTGTTTCTTGTGTTTTGTTGGTCCTCTCTGGCTCTGAAAACCTACTGATGTGGAGGAGAGGTACCGCCTTTTTATCAGTGGGTTTCCTGTCCTGATGTGGGCGGAACCTATCTCTCATGTGGTGCTGTCATGGGCTATTGAAAATCCCATTACCGGTGAGTAATTAAGATTATCTATGACGGCCGGTATGTCTCGCCCCGGTTGTGCTCACTCCATGATAATCCACTATAGGGTTAATACTGTTTCCCTACAGGCTGAAGGAAGGGTTAAATAGATTCAGGAACAAGGGCAGGTGTGCCGGGTGTGAGGGGGTGATCACATCTCCCTGAGTTCTCTGCCGGAAAGGCACCTATGTACTATTGTGGACTTTTTCTTTGGAATAAACCGTGTGCTGTGAACCTTGGTGCCTGGATCCCGTGTCTTCTGCAGCGCAGCCGACGACGCTACCTCACATATGGTGGAGAATCGGCGGGCATGACAGCCGGTGAGGTGTAGCATCCATCCCTGGTGACCCAGCTGCGCATGTCCTGGATTCGAGCGGCTATACTACAGCCCAAACCCGGCGACGCCATGGAGGACATACTAAAGCATTTGGCTCAGGCTAATGCACAGCAGCAACAGACCAATGCACACCTGCTCCAATCCTTGCAAATGCAGAAAAAAAAATTCCAAGAACAGATGGATCAGGCCAATGCACGTCAGCAGCAATCCTTGCAAGTGCACCAAGAACAGATGGAGCAGGCCAATGCACGTCAGCAGCAAGCCTTGCAATTGCAGGAAAAAAGGCACCAAGAACAGATGATTCTCCTGGCCAAGTCGATCCGTGCCAGACCGGCAGCAACAACCCCGGGACCGGATGACGACGGCAGCGTCCGGAAAGCGGTGAGACAAGTGTTGCAAAAGATGACCCCGGGTGATGATGTGGAAGCGTTCCTGGCGGTGTTTGAGCGGGTGGCCGAGCGGGAAAAGCTGCCGACCCCGCAGTGGGCTGAGGTATTGTCGCCCTATCTGACGGGGGAACCCCAAAAAGCGTACCTGGACCTCTGTACCGAGGACGCCATTGACTATGTGACCCTGAAAGCCGAAATACTGGCTCGGTTGGGGGTGAATACCTATGTACGGGCTCAGCGGGTAAATCAGTGGTTCTTTGAGGAAGCCAAACCCGTACGCTCCCAGGCCTATGACTTGTTGCATCTTGTAAAAAAGTGGTTGCAGCCTGACACTCTGAGCCCGGCGCAAATGGTGGAAAGGGTAGTAGTGGATCGTTTTGTGCGCACTTTACCCGTCACCGTTCAACGGTGGGTCGGACAGGGTGACCCGAGTACCCTGGACCAATTAGTGTCCCTGGTAGAGCGGCATGTGGCTACGCAGGACTTGATACGGGACACTGAGACTTTGCGTACCGCCCGTCGGTCCGGCCCCTCCAAGCCTAGGGCCAAGGACCCACCGCTGACACCGGTGCGGGAGTCCGCTACCGTCCCGTCTGAAACCGCACCCTCCGTCCCTGAGGTCCGGAAAACTATGTACCCTAAACGACAACTCGTCAAGGGGGTGTCCTTCCCTATTAGATGTTGGCGGTGCCAGCGGGTGGGACATATGGAAGCCCAGTGTCCACTCACCCCGGAGCCCATGGATTGTGGGGTTACCCGGCGGGGTTCAATGTATGCTCAGGTGGTGTGTACCGCTGACCTGGTCTACCCAGAGACTGAGCCCCACTTGTGCCAAATTCAGGTGAATGGATGTCCGGTTACAGGCTTGTTGGATTCCGGAAGCTTAGTGACCCTTGTGCGATCAACCCTAAGGGCTAAAGTAAAGGCCACAGGACGTACCGTGGGGGTGGTTTGCATACATGGGGCCCGCCGAGACTATCCCACGGGGATAGTCACCATCACAGCACCTTGCGGTCAGGTGCAACATGAGGTGGGACTTATTAATACTCTTCCCTATGATGTGATCCTAGGAAGGGATCTGCCCTATTTTTGGACTTTATGGAAGGGACCTCCTAAGTCCCCTCAGATATTGGTCAGTCCGGGACCTGAGCCCTACAATCCTGAATCCGGGACGCCTGCCGTAGGGGTCCCCATGATAGGGACAGGATGTGAACCTGATAGGTCGCCCCTAGAGGTATTGGCAGGAGAGGCTGAGACGGTCGAGCCCATCCCGGAGTTGGAGGCGTCCCCGGATACGTTTGGGACAGCCCAACTCCAGGACCCTACATTAATACATGCCCGGAGTCGGGTGACAGTAGTTGACGGGGTGGCACAGCTGCCTGGTGCCCAGGTAAGATACCCCCATTTCGCTCTTAAGCAGGATTTACTCTACCGGGTAGATGAAATACGGGGCGTAGTGGTGGAGCAGTTGGTGGTGCCCCAGCCGTATCGCCGGCGGGTCCTCGACTTGGCTCATAAACACCTGATGAGTGGTCACCTAGGGGTCAAGAAAACGCAGGAGCGAATATTGCAAAGGTTCTATTGGCCCGGGGTCTTTGGGGAGGTAAAACGGTTCTGCGAAACCTGCCCGGAGTGTCAGCTTACCGCACCCCTGACCCACTTTCGCAGTCCGTTGGTACCGTTACCCATTATAGAAGTCCCTTTTGAACGGATAGGGATGGATCTGGTGGGGCCCCTTGTAAAGTCTGCTCGAGGGCACCAGCATATCCTAGTGATCGTTGACTATGCCACCCGGTATCCAGAGGCGATACCTCTCAGACATACTGCAGCCAAGCTTATAGCTCGGGAGTTGTTTGCTGTGTTCTGCCGGGTGGGGTTGCCCAAGGAGATCCTTACGGATCAGGGGACCCCATTCATGTCTAAAGTGACCAAAGAGCTATGCCGGCTACTCCAGATCAAGCAGTTGCGTACGTCTGTGTATCATCCTCAGACGGATGGTTTAGTGGAACGATTCAATAAAACCCTTAAAACCATGCTCAAAAGGGTGATTTCCAAAGACGGGAAAGACTGGGATATGATGCTTCCCTATTTGATGTTTGCCATACGAGAGGTGCCACAGGCATCCACGGGGTTTTCGCCTTTTGAATTGTTATACGGGCGACATCCCCGGGGATTGTTGGACCTGGCAAAAGAAACCTGGGAGCAGGAGCCCACCCCCCATAAAAGTGTGATTGAACACATTTTGGGTATGCAGAACCGCATAAGCGCGGTCATGCCAATTGTGAAGGAGCATTTACAGGAGGCTCAGGCCGCGCAAAGCGGCCGCTACAATAGACAAGCCACCGTGCGGACCTTTAATCCCGGGGATCGGGTGTTGGTATTGATTCCCACGGCGGAGAGTAAATTCCTGGCTCAGTGGCAAGGCCCCTACGAGATAAAGGAAAGAGTCGGGGTGGTTAACTATAAAGTATTGCAGCCCGGTAGGCGGAAACCTGAACAAATATACCATGTCAACCTATTAAAACCTTGGCAGGAACGGGAAAGCCTGATGGCTGTTTTTTCCCCACCTCCCTCCTCTTCGGGTCGTTCACATCCGGCTCCAGCGACCTCCGGAGAGGACGAACCGGAAGTAAGGATTGGAGAAGCCCTCACCAAGACACAGAGGCGAGAGGCCAGACGGTTGGTTCAGCAGAACCCCGATGTCTTCTCCGAGCTGCCCGGTAGGACCAGTCTGATACGACATGATATTGTCACCGAGCCCCACCTGAAGGTACGCCTGAAGTCATACCGAGTACCGGAGGCTCGACGACAAGCCATATCGGAGGAAGTAAAGACAATGTTATGCCTGGGGGTCATCGAAAAATCCCGGAGTGAATGGGCTAGTCCGATTGTCCTAATACCAAAACCCGATGGCTCCTTAAGGTTCTGCAATGACTTTAGGAGATTGAACGAAATATCCAAGTTTGATCTCTACCCCATGCCCCGGATGGATGAGCTGATTGATAGGCTGGGACAGGCACGATATTTTACCACGCTCGACCTGACCAAGGGGTACTGGCAGGTGCCACTAACGGAGTCCGCCAAGGAGAAAACCGCTTTTGTTACGCCGGAGGGTCTCTTCCACTATGTTGTCTTGCCTTTTGGGTTACATGGCGCTCCGGCCACGTTCCAGAGGTTGATGGACTTAGTGCTGGAACCCCACCAGGCGTATGCATCAGCGTACCTTGATGACATCATTATTTACAGCTCCGATTGGCAGACTCACTTGGAACAGGTACAAGCGGTGGTGGACGCGCTTCGAACAGCCGGATTGACAGCCAATCCCAAGAAATGTGCATTGGGACTCACGGAAGCCCGCTATTTGGGCTACGTGATAGGCCAAGGAGTGATTAAGCCCCAATTTAACAAGGTTGAGGCGATCCAGAAGTGGCCTAGACCCCTGACCACGAAACAGGTTAGGGCCTTCCTGGGTATCGTGGGGTACTACAGGAGGTTTGTAAAAGATTTTGCGGGACTATCAGCCCCCTTGACGGACCTTCTCAAAGGCAAGAAGTCCGTCATGGTGCGCTGGACTCCGCAGGCCGAGGACTCCTTCCGGGCCCTGAAGGAGGTCCTGTGCGGACAGCCCGTTCTGGTCAACCCTGATTTCCGGAAGGAGTTCATAGTACAGACTGACGCCTCGGAGGTCGGCCTGGGGGCAGTGCTGTCTCAGGTGGTTCAGGGGGAGGAACACCCCGTCACCTTCTTAAGTAGGAAGCTCACCCCTCCCGAGCGGAATTATAGCGTAGTGGAGAAGGAGTGCCTGGCGATCAAGTGGGCCTTGGAGTCCCTACGCTATTACCTGCTGGGACGTCAGTTTCGCTTGGTGACGGATCACTCTCCACTGGTCTGGATGAGGTCCGCCAAGGAACGGAATGCCCGGGTTACCCGGTGGTTCCTTTCTCTGCAGAACTTCCGGTTTACGGTTGAACACCGGGCCGGTAGGTTGCAGGGCAACGCCGATGCCTTGTCCCGCGGCCCGTGTTTGATGGCAGGAGTTCAACCCCGCTCGCTTGAACTGAAGGGGGGGGTATGTGAGACTGTGACCGGGGTTATCTATGACGGCCGGTATGTCTCGCCCCGGTTGTGCTCACTCCATGATAATCCACTATAGGGTTAATACTGTTTCCCTACAGGCTGAAGGAAGGGTTAAATAGATTCAGGAACAAGGGCAGGTGTGCCGGGTGTGAGGGGGTGATCACATCTCCCTGAGTTCTCTGCCGGAAAGGCACCTATGTACTATTGTGGACTTTTTCTTTGGAATAAACCGTGTGCTGTGAACCTTGGTGCCTGGATCCCGTGTCTTCTGCAGCGCAGCCGACGACGCTACCTCACAGTATATACAGCACCAGTCTCCTTTTAGCAGTTCCTGACTACCCAGCCTTATAAGTATCTATGTTTCGTTGAGAGTAGACTGATATTCCACCACTTTCACAATTCTCCCTTGTCAATCTGGAGTTTTCTACATTTAAGTGAAAGGAGTCGAGGATTATAGTGCGAGACCAAGAGTCTGCCACCTGGTACCTTTGGTTGGGCACTACTGTAACATTAAAGCGAGCTTTACACGAGACGATAGATTGTGCGATATGTTGTTGGGGTCACGGTTTTCGTGACGCACATCCGACATACCGCACAATGTGGTTTCGTGTGACACCTCCTAGCGACGCAGTATCGCTCACAAATCGTGAGTCGTGTACTCGTCGCTAGGTTTCATAAAATCGTTTAATTAAAATGGCGGCGGTAGTTCATCGTTTCCGTGGCATCACACGTTGCTCCATGTGACACCACGGGAACGATGAACAACAGCTTTACCTGCCTCCCGCGGCACTCGACGGCTTAATGGAAGGAAGGAAGGAGGTGGGCGGGATGTTTACATCCCGCTCATCTCCGCCCCTCCGCTTCTATTGGCCGCCTGCCGTGTGACGTCACTGTGACGCCGAACGTCCCGCCCACTCCAGGAAGTGGACGTTCGTCGCCCACAGCGAGGTCGTCCGGAAGGTAAGTACGTGTGACGGGGGTTAAACGAGTTTGTGTGCCATGGGCAACTAATTGCCCGTGACGCAAAAACGACGGGGGCGGGTACGATCGATTGTGCTATCGCACAATCTATCATCTCGTGTAAAGCAGGCTTTACTCCCCTGTTGACTCTACCATGTGGGTTTTTTTTTTTAATTGCTGGTACAACTATATAAATTTGGAGGGGGGGATGACATGTAAATTTGTGCGGTTATTACTTTGCCATCACCACCATTTAGCACCTCCATTACTATAAGGTCATTGCAATGTGAAATAACTGCAAGGGTTTGGCTAATAACTAAGACATTTAGGGATACGAATCTGCGGTGGATGATAACCAGATAGGTTGTGTATGGGTGATATAGCTAGCTAGGTAAGGAATGGACTCCTCAACTTTAAAAGAGAAAAACTTTAAATGCTATAAAACACTTTAATTGGTCAAACTTTAAGATACAAAGAAATGTCAAAAATAAAGCATTATAAAACAAGTAATCAATAGGAATTTGAAGAATATACATTATATACATGAACACAAAAAGACTTGGCGGACAAACTACATTTAGTCTGCACAGTAAAAAGCTCAGTGTTGACATTTCCTACTAACCTATTGCATAGTTCGTGAATGCCCGATGCTCTTTTAAAAACGAGAACGCTCATCTTGCCAAACCTGTTTGGCTTTTTGCATTTAAAGGGCAAGATCATTATGTACTTTTTCTGCAGGTAATTAAGCATAAGGGGCCGTTTAATAACCGCCGCATATCGGTACACTTTTACAGATCAGCGGTAATTTAATAGCCTGGCAGACCAAAGTAGACCATGAGCACAGGGATCTATAGTAGATCGTTCAGTGCACATAGCCTGCCATTGTTCTCGACAGTGCGAGTCCTGTTTACACTGCTGCACCGCTGAGAACAATGATCTTTTGCGCTACACAAAAGTTAATTTCACCAGATGAAACGAGTAGTTTGCTCATTCATCAGGTAATCGGTAGCCTGTTAAACAGGAAGATTATCGTAAAACCAGCATTTTTAAAGGGAAGCTATCATAAAAAAAAGTAGATGGGGTTAATCTAGGTTAATGCTGTTCTGACGCTATGGGGTCGTTGTGTTGAGAGCTCCGCTGCTAGGAGGAAATTAACTTTACTCCTCCTGGCAGCCTCAGGCTTTGAGTCTTAGGGGAGTGTCTTCAGTCCCCGCTAAATGCATAGTGACCGACAGTTGTAACAATTCCCCTTGCCCTTAATGACAGCAGGCTCAGTAGTGGATCAGGACCGTGGCGCGGTAGTAGTGGCCAATCACTATGTACTTAGTGATGACTGAAGCTGCGCCCCTATGACTCAAAGCCTGAGCCTGCCAGGAGGAATAAAGTTCATTTCCTCCATAAAGCCATGTGGTGGCCACAATGTGTCAGAACACAATTAAGCTGCAGAGTAAAGCTGGTGTCACACACAGCGACAACGACGTCGCTGCTACGTCACCATTTTCTGTGACGTTGCAGCGACGTCCCGTCGCTGTCGCTGTGTGTGACATCCAGCAACGACCTGGCCCCTGCCGTGAGGTCGCCGGTCGTTGCTGGATGTCCAGCTTCATTTTTTCATCGTCACTCTCCCGCTGTGACACACACATCGCTGTGTGTGACAGCGAGAGAGCGACGAAATGAAGCGAGCAGGGAGCAGGAGCCGGCGTCTGGCATCTGCGGAAAGCTGTAACCAGCGTAAACATCGGGTAACCAAGGGAAGACCTTTCCCTGGTTACCCGATATTTACCTTCGTTACCAGCCTCCGCCGCTCTTGCTGCTAGTGCCGGCTCCTGCTCTGTGCACATGTGGCTGCAGTACACATCGGGTAATTAACCCGATGTATACTGTAGCAAGGAGAGCAAGGAGCCAGCGCTAAGCAGTGTGCGTGGCTCCCTGCACTGTGACATGTAGCTGCAGTACACATCGGGTTAATTAACCCGATGTGTACTGTACCTAGGAGAGCAAGGAGCCAGCGCTAAGCGCGGCTCCTTGCTCTCTGCACATGTAGCACAGCGACGTTATGATCACTGCTGCGTCGCTGTGTTTGACAGCTAAGCAGCGATCATAACAGCGACTTACAAGGTCGCTGTTACGTCACAGAAAATGGTGACGTAACAGCGACGTCGTTGTCGCTGTCGCTTAGTGTGAACCCAGCTTTACAGGACAGGTTCCCTGTAAGAATAAATAAGGATGATAATCTTTTATTGTAGATAGCCCCTAACACTTGGAAAACTATATATGTGGTTATTAAAACCTTCAACTGTAAAATGCTAAATGTAATGTTTTGTACATTTTACATAGTTGAGAAATAGAAATATAAAAACATTTATGCTCTGCACCCTTCATCCAAGGGGGCAATCTTGCTAGTGATCTCTAAAGCCTTTGCATAACAAGTGAGGGTTTTTTTTTGTGTAAAAGGAAACACAGAAGACATCCAGGTCCTCATTAATAGCCCAGTGGCATCAAGCACAAATGAAAATTAACTAGTATGGTAATTTCCAATATCTTCCCATAGTTAATTTTTACAAAGGAGCACAATCTTATGGCATTTTTTGGTCAGTTAATACGATTTACATGGGAGTCGAAGTCCTTACGTTCTTACGGATTTAACCTTTTCCTCAAACTTACACTCATTTCTTCAGTGACCTCTTGTAAAGAGATCACACATGCTTCAGATGTTGTAGGGTTGTATGAGACTGTCATTATGCCACAGAAATCGGTCAGCATTGTCTGACACTTCTGAAGGCCATCTAACAGTTTATGCTGCTGGCTAGGATCCCTTTTAAGGCTTTTCATTTCAGGCACCGAAAACCCTATAAGTTTTGTAAGCACTTCATTGCTAAACTCAACATCTAGGTATCCAGTGCCATCAGATATCTTAGCTTTTATACTCCAGATGCCACTACTGCTGGTGAGGTTTCCATTTAAAGTAACAATAAAGGACTTTAACTTTACACATTTGACAGTAGTACTTGGGTAAGTCAATACGGTTGACAAATAGGTAAATGGGGGAAGATCTAGTTGACAAGGAACTACTTCAGGTATCGGCGTTTGTTTAGTCGATGGAGTACTGGTAGCGATTGCTGAAGACATAACTATTTCTCTAGATGAATGGTGGGAGATTTCAGGCTGAATAAAAGCCATCTCTTCTATTTCTCTTTGAATTTCTTCCTCTAAAAATAAATCATCATCGAAATCATAAGCCTCATCCAAAGTATCTGCAGCTGAAATGTTTTCATTGGAAGCTGTGACATATGTGCGCCTAATATCGGATACCTGTGTCCTTTGATGATCCAAGTATAAAATATTTGAACTGTGATTTGAAGTTTCACGTCTAGTGTCGTAGCCACTGTCAGGAACTGTATTATTGATTGTGAATTCCTCACTCTCATTAAGACCGGCTAGTAGATCTTCATCTGATAAGTCCATTGCTTCTACAATTGCCTCTTGTGGCCTTGCTGTACTTTGATTTTCCACTGGTGTTCGTTGGGGCACAGGATCATCTTCCACACCAATCAATCTCGAAAGAACTTTATCTTGTGCATGTTCTGCCACCAGAGCTTCCACTTCGCCTCCGAGAACTTTCACATTTTCTGATTTAAGGAGCAGAACACCTAGACGGCAAGACATAGTACCCTGTAACAGGATCTTTGTTCCTGGTGGAAGTCCAGCATGAAGTACTTGGACAGTTTGGTACTCCATTCCTTGAATGTTCTGAATTCCATCCGTTAACTGTAGCATGAGCAATCGGGATGGTTTTGATTCCCAAGAATGTTGCGTTGCTTGAGTTGTAGCTGTAACCTGATCATTTGAGTTTTCTCTTCCTCTCAATTTCTGCAGCTGAGAGTATGCAGGTTGGCTGACATCAACTAAGGAATCTATCTGTATCGCATAAAACCCACTTAGTTCAAATTTAAGGGAATCCAAGACACCTGCTGGCAGAACTTGCTGTTCCAAGTCTCTTAAGTCAGTAAGTAGCCATTGATCAAAAACTTGTTTATTGATTACAGCCTGAGACATTGAAGAGCCTCCATTTTCTTCCTGAATCCAGCTAATGCAGGCTTCTAACCATGGATCTGGAACTTTAATATGCCAAGTCGATGACAGCCATGCCTTCACTCTATCAGCACAAGTACTCATTTTGGAACCTAGGATAAAAAAAATTATTAGAACTTTTATCTGAAGAATAAAATTTTAAAACCATAATCATTCTAAAGGTGCCCACGATTGGAGTCAGAAGGCCTCTGTACACATAAGTTGTATATTCCCACCAAAATAAAGGGGATTGGATTCAATCTACTTTTATGTATGTGGGGACCTTTCAAAAACAGCAACGGAGCTAATCATATGTTGTGTCTGGTATTGCAACTCAGCCCAATTGAATTAAATGTAGCGGAGCTGCAATACCACAAACAAACTATGGTCAGGGGTGGCACTATTTCTGAATGAAAAAAAGCTGTTTTTCTAATAACAACCCCTTAAAGAGAACCGGTCATGTTAAAAAAAAAATGCCATTAACCTGCAGCTATGGGGTTAATCTACACGTAAATAGTGTTCTGAGGCTGTGTGGCTGCAGAAATGAGAGCTCCGCTATCGGGAAGAAAATGGTCTTTATTTCTCTTGAAAAAAAGAGGGGGGAGCTTTTAATGTATTTAGGAGGCCGCATGGCACAGTGAAAATAAAGAATGTAGAGTAGGACCCCTCTATTGAGATTTGCTGTGACGTGGCAGGGGTGGCTCAAAAAAGTGATCAATTGTTTGCTAAAAATCTCATTTTGCATTATAGTACAGTTGGAATAATTTGTGAATTTACACTTTTTATTTGTTGTCTGCCATTCTCAAGCAGTGCGGGCGCCCTCTTTTATTGTTACTTATTGGTTCGGTGGCTGACCCCCATCATGCCGCGCATGCCTGGTTTTGGCTTGCATAATCTTTCTATTTCCATCAAAATTAATTTTGGTGGCTGTTCACTCAGCCACTTCACCCTCTTCCACAGGCATTCTTAATTAAGCACCATTTACTTGGGCCTGCTCCGCCTTCATTCATGGCTGCGGGTCAGGCACTGTGAGGGCCAGTTCTGACATTGTCCTGGTGAGTGTGGAGTTCGCTGCACATGCTGGGACCTGGACTGCCTTTATTCGCAGCTGCCTCTCTTTGCAACATGGAAGCGGTTCTGAAATGTTACAGGTATATGTGTTGCTTTAATATGGCTCTGCTTTTAATGTATTTAGGAGGCCGCATGGCACAATGAAAATATAAAATATACAGTAGGACCCCCTATTGAGATTTGCCATGACGTGGCAGGGGTGGCTCAAAGAATTGATCAATTGTTTGCTAAAAATCTCATTTTGTATTATAGTACAGTTGGAATGAATATGTGAATTTACACTTTTGTTGCATGCCATTCTCAGACACTGCTGTCTCCCCCTCTTTTTTTTCTCTTTATTTCTCTTGGCAACCTCAGATTTTAGTCATAGGTGCACAGCTGGAATGGTATCAGTCGTCACTCAGTGCATAGCTAGTAGCTATGCCCCGGCACTGACTCAAAACCGGCTCAGTAGTGCATCAGTGCAGAGCCTCTGGCAGTCAGTACCAGCGGTGCGGTTACAGCTGCTGCTCACTATGCACAGAGCAGTGACTGAAAGTGCACTGTCCTCAAACCTATGACTGAAAGCCAGAAGATTCTGGGAGGAACAAAGATCATATCCTCCCTGCAGAATCAACATTAAAAAAATGACATAATGCAAGGCAATGTAAAGACATTGCTGTACAGGCTTAGTCTTTTGTTACTTCCTTTAACTGCTTCCAGGTTTCAGAAACCATGAAGAGGTTAAAGTAGCATGTTTGTTCTTGAGGAAGCTTCATTTCTAAGTAAACTGCTCGTTATAGTTGAAACAATAAAAAAAAAAAAAAAGACGTGGGAGGTGGAAGCTCTGCAAGAAAAGATGGCAAAACCTCCACCAAAGAAGCTTCAAGAAAAAGATTGTTTGTTTTTTCCTTAAAGCGACTTCGGCTAGGTAAACCTCGGCCGCTCTGCTGTAGAAAGAGAGATGTTGTGTGCACACACCCTAAGGCCGCATGCACACATTGAGTATTCGGTGAGTTTTTTACCTCAGTATTTGTAGCCAAAACCAGGAGTGAGACATTCAGAGGAAAAGTATAATAGACACATGGGCACCACTTCTGTATTTATCACCCACTGCTGGTTTTGTCTACAAATTCTAAGGTAAAAAACTCACTAAATACTTTACTATGAAGAGGCAAAATAGGCAACAGCAAAGCAAAGTAAAAGAGCAAGCAACAGAGACTGAGCCAGGTGTTAAATAGTATTTAAAGAAGCACTGCCATCAAAGATTGTATCCTCTTAATATATTGCAATCATCATATTATATAGCACTGTGTATTTACAATTGCTCATTTTGCCTTTCTACCCAGTTAATTCTTTTCTTCTCTCGATTTGGAACAGAAAACAACTTTACCCTGCATGAACCATCCCCCTCCTGAACTCCTTACCCAGCTGTTCTCCCCCCCTCCTTGCCATTGACTTTTGCAGTGATGACTCATGCAGGGAAAACTGACTTCCTATTTCTACATAGCGCTTAGAAGGATTCAGCTAGTCTGTTTTTAATCAAGTGATGTCATAGACCTAATAGAAAAGAGAAGGATTAACTGGGCAAAATGAGCAATTGTAAGTACACAGTACTATAGATGATGACTGCAATATATTAAGAGGATAATAATTTTGATGCAAGTGCTTAGTAAATAAAATGAAATCTTTACTAATAAAAAAAGAAAATATGACAAATATAAAATCTTGTACTAAACTAACTACAGGGAGAATGAAATTTACCAAAATCTGTTTAACAATCCAATTAGTAAAATCCTCATTCAATTTCAAGGTTGGCCACAACATTCCTACATATTAAGACCAATATTTTAAAGAATTAGTAATAGAGGTACCGGCTGCAAAAAAAAAGCGTGTTTATCTGACTTTGGATGCTAGTTCCATCCAAAAACAGAAAATATTGTTCAGATCTTAAAGCCCTGGGCATTTAATCTTCATGCCATCTGTACAAATAATGGCATCAGCATACAGGTGCCATCATATTTCCTACCATGGCAAAAGTCATATCATTTTTAATCACTAATTGCCAATGATCCCAGACACAAAATTATTATGACCCCAAAAAGCTAAGGGTCAATCCAGTGGAGGAGATTTGCACCTCTGCATTGGAAAT
This sequence comes from Anomaloglossus baeobatrachus, assembly GCF_048569485.1. NCBI lineage: Eukaryota > Metazoa > Chordata > Amphibia > Anura > Aromobatidae > Anomaloglossus > Anomaloglossus baeobatrachus. The sequence goes on along the minus strand of NC_134353.1, from coordinate 606,735,549 downwards.
TTAATGGCTGTATGTGAAATAGGGATTTGAGATGGCAACCAGGTGTTTATTCAGCATAAAAATCACATAGAAAATCCACAACAAATCCTCCATGTCTGGTCAGTCAAATTCTGTATAAACTACCCGTATGATCATAATAGTTTATGCCCAGAAAAAATGAAGAAAAAAAAATACATTTAAATAGCTACATTTTATGCCAACATTTGTATTTAGGAATGCTTTGCAAAGATAGAACAATGCAGAAAAGATACATATATGCCAACGGAACAATCTTTGGCATATTACACATAGAAAAGATGCACCAAAACATATTGATTTTTATAAAATAAAAATCTATTGCTTTATAACAGAGTGATCTATCAGATGTTTGTAAATGTCAATCATGGTCATAATAGAGAATAAGGACATATATTTTTAAGCTAGGTCTCTAAAGTCTTGTATTGCTACACCGACTTGTGTATTCTGTACCAATGGTGGGAGGGGGTGATCTGGAAAGTGGTTCAAATCACAAAAAGCCAACACTGTTCTTATGTCCTGCCCGAAAAAAAAGATGTAGACATGAAATGTTATCTGCTCATATAACTATACCACAGTGATATCACAATGCAACGTGCGACATCTTGATGTGCGATAATCGCAGACTTTAAGTTGTAATTGAGCCCTTGTCGAAAGCAAAACTATTAAAGGGGTGGTTTGCCCCTTTTCATTACTGGCCACATCGATATTATGTTGAGAAACAAGGTTTCTCTCAAATACCTTGTGTTGCCAATAGTGCCTGTGAGTGGCGCTATTGCGGTTCACTCACCCCCTTCACGTGACCCCCGGGCTCAGTGACCTCTGATGTCCAGTGATGTTAACGTCAACTAAAGTGGGCTCCAGTCTTCCTGACTGACTAGGCTGTGGGCGGCGTATCCCCACTCGTCACAGCGCAGCATCTCCCTGCTCCCTCCTTCACCGCAGAGAGCCGCAAGCAGGAGCGACGTTGGGCAGTGATTAGCGGTGAAATGCTGCCCACAGCCCAGTGACTCACGGAGACTGGGGCTGGCCGCGGTGAGGTCAGGTCAACTGAAAGTTGACCTGACATCACCAGATCCCAGAGGTCACAGATCCCGGGGGTCACGCAAAGGGGATGAGCGGAACACAATAGAGACGCTCAGGCACTATTGGCAAGGCAAGGTAAGGTATTTGAGAGAAGCTTGCTTCTCAAAATAATATTGATGTGGCCAATAATGAAAAGGGATGAACCACCTCTTTAATGTCATACTGTTAAGGTTTTTATAATGACCGCTTTGGACTGATTTTGATTTAATTAGATAAAAAAAAAAAAATTGTACATCTTTACATGGTACAGTTTCAATCTGTGCAATAAGAATCTGGTGCTAATCCCCATCGGAAAGTGTAAAGTGTGTCATTATTGCTTAGGGAAGGTTAACGGTCACTAAGAACAGCATTCGTATTTAGTGAAATCAAGTCGTCACCTATCCAAAAGATAACTTATCAGTGGGAGTCCGAACGAAAGGCAGAAAAGGGAACTTTTACCCCCTTTAGAAAGGAGCTGCAGTGCACCTGTGCTACATTTATTACATATGGGGATGGTGATCTCTGTACTCGGCTTTTTCTGGCAGCCATAAAGACTGAATGTAGGACAGGTTGAGTATCTGACCTGCCCCTTTATTTTGTAGGAAAGGGAAAAATCGGACCCAGCACCAATTCCAAAAATATGTTAAAAATCAAACTTCTTTATTAATACATGGTTAAAAAATTCTTATATGAAGACCATGGTGAGGAGTATGGAACATAGCACTTTACGCGTTTCGGACTTCATAAATTTAAAAACAAAAAACTAGTCCTTAATCATAATCTACTTATACACTGACCAATCAATTCAAAGAAAATGGCAACACTCAGTTGTCATTTTAAATTTCCAAGAGAATAAGGCGGGCTTTGCGCGTTGTGACATCGCAAGCCGATGCTGCGATGTCGCACGCGATAGTCCTCGCCCCCGTCGCAGCAGCGATATCTTATGATTCCTGGCGTAGCGAACATTATCGCTACGCCAGCTTCACATGCACTCACCTGTCCTGCGCTGTCGCTCTGGCCGGCGTCCCGCCTCCTTCCTAAGGGGGCGGGTCGTACAACGTCAGAGCGACGTCACACGGCAGACGGCCAATCAAAGCGGAGGGGCGGAGATGAGCAGGATGTAAACATCCCGCCCACCTTCTTCCTTCCGTATAGCCGCCGGCGGCAGGTAAGGTGAGATTCCTCGCTCCTGCGGCTTCATACACAGCGATGTGTGCTGCCGCAAGAACAAGGAACAACATCGTACCTGTCGCGGCAGCGTAATTTTGAAAAAGTCGGAGCCTACACAGATGATACGATAACGACGCTTTTGCGCTCGTTAATCGTATCATCTAGGATTTACACACTACGATGTCGAAAGTGACGCCGGATGTGCGTCACTTTCGATTTGACCCCACCGACTTCGCACGTGCGATGTTGTAACGTGCAAAGCCGCCCTAAGGCAACGTTCACATAGATGGTTCTGCCTGCGCTTATGTCAGAAATCCCGCAAAATAGGATTTGGACATATGCACCGATGGGTCCGCTGACCATAATATTGCGGGCGAAGACACAGTGTGCCCCAATGTCGGCAATATACACTAATTGGAGGTGGAATCCAAGACGCAGTTGACTATGTCTTGCTGCCAGTCTGAACTAGACCTATATGGCTGAAAATGATGCACAAAATGGTGTGTCCGCCCGCAACATTATAGTCAATGGTCCCATGGATGCACAGGTCCGAATCCTGTTTTGCGGGGTTTCCGACATAATCCGTAACAGAGCCCCTGAACTTAGGCCAAACGCTGTGTAACAATAGCCTGAAAGAGGAAGGACAAAATGAAAAGTGGTATGCAAACAATTCTGGGACATTTTTTTTTATTATTTGGGGAATAGAAGTTTTCACTAGAAGCGACATGGCAGTGGAGACGGGCCCCTATACTGTAAGTGCGCGGAGGGAATATGGTCGCCATAGCTGACCTCATGAGCCGCTCATACAAATATACAGTTTCCGTGCTTATTAAATAAACAGAAGCATCTTCTGCATAAACAAGCATTGCGCTTAGAACATCTGTTGTCGGAGGCATTTTGTAAATATGCAAATAGGCGTATTGTGCCCGTCTACGGCTTTTATCAATCGGTGATTATACAATACCTCTGTGTGGGAGGCATAATAAAGAGAATGTTTCAGGCAACGATTTATTCTAAATGACTGAATGATGAAATGTCAGACACGCCAGCAATGTCTGAATGATTTTTCAATCACATTGTAAGCCCTTTTGGGTGACATTTGCTAAGATTCACTGTTCGGTGACTCAAGATGAGGGCGTTTCTTCCCATTTCCTGAGCCAAGGCTACTGCGGCAGCACTTTACTCAGCCAATTAACGATCTGCATCCCTGTTGCAATGGCAACCAGAGCAGACTGCCTGGCAGAGGGAGGAGGGCAGCCTGCCCTCACCCACTCCGGGCTGCCAGGTGAGGATTAAGGCCGGAACACTTAATTTCTTCTCACCCGGGAGGAAGCTATGGCTTCCTTCACCTTTTTTTTTATAAACCTAATTGTTTTGTAAAAAATAAAATAAAAATGTACTTGCCAGACAACCCTTTTCAGGTATTGGTATGAGTTTGGGATTTTCTCACTGAGGTCCTATGGATCTGTTCAGAGAAGCCTTTAGTACTGTGTGCTGCCATATGGTACCTCCATGAGGCACTGGACTTTTCTCAGAATACCTCTTATGTCTAGCATGCTTATATTTTTTCCATCAGCCTCCGGACACTACATGATGCCTTAGGCCAGTTTCAGATGTCCATGTTTAATCAGGTACAAGCCACACGCACAGGTATGGTCATACGTGTGTCACACATGTGACATCTGTGTTTGCATACGTGTGACATGTACCGGAGAAAACATGGGTCTTTGTAATAAAAAGATTTTCTATATTTACCTGTATCAAGCGATACTGTCTTCGGCAATGCCGTCTCCCGCTTCTGCACCCCACTAAGTATGCTCATTGAATATTCAGTGTACTGAAGACCTGCAAGCAGGAGCATCGCCGGGGACTGCATCATCGGGGACAGGTAAGTGTTCAGCAAGCAGTGTGTGTGCAGTGACATCCAAGACATCATCAAAGTTCCCATTGAACTCGGATGACCTCCTGATGACACCCCCGCGACCCCCACGCTACAGCGGGTGTCATGACTGTGACTTCACGGGTTCATCAGAGTTCATTGGGAACTTGGATAACCTCCTGGACGTCACTGCACACACACTGTTTGGTAGATACTCACCTGTCACCAGCGATGCTTTCCCCAGCGATGCTCCTGCTTCCAGGTCCGAGGTGCACTGAATATTCAATGAGTATAATTAGCGGGGGTCAGCAGCTGTAGACAGCAGAGCCGAAGAAAACAGCGCTGGATACAGGTGAATATAGAAAATCTTTTTATTTCACAGACCCGTGTTTTCTCCGGTACATGTCACAGGGGTCACATCAGTGTGCAATCTGTGTGAGACCTGTCATCCTGGAGAAAAAAAAATGGACATACCTCCATGTGTACATGCGGTGCAACGTGGGGTCACACAGATCTGTGTGTAACTCCAGAGAATAACATGGGTACATGTGGCATCCGTGTGAAAAACGAATATCACATGTACCTAAAACACGGACATCTAAAACAGACCTTATACTGAGAATTAAAGGGTTGATCTCTTTACTGCAGTTCAGCCTTACACCTCTCCTCTGCCTCGTTTGGAGGCAGCGCGCTCCTGAAGATTGACAGTTCATGTCGCAGCATGGATGAGCCTCTGGCCCAAAATGGTGTGTTCTCCTATCCTGCTGGCAGAGGATACTTTGCCTCTGCGGCATCAGAGAAGAAATCCTGCTAGCTTCAGAGCAGCGCTCACAGGCTATGCAGCAGAGTTTGCACGCGTGCGCTCCTTGTCCTGATAGACTGTGTAGGTCTTCTGTAATCTAGGAAACAAGCAGCAGATTAAAAATCTCTCCGTTCTTGAGAACGGAAAAGAGTTTCAATAAGAGGTAAATTGAGCCACATAATACATAGATAACGGGCATCATACCTCTTGGGCCTTGTTCACTAAAAAGTAAACCTTTGAGCAGTTGCCTATAGCAACCGCATACAGGTGCAGTTCAATAAATTAGAATATCATCAGGAAGTTAATTTAAGTAATTCAGTACAATAAGTGAAACGCATATATTACATAGAGGGATCTATTTGATGTGTTTATTTCTGTTAATGTTGATGATTATGGCTTACAGCCAATGAAAACCCAAAAGTCATTATCTAAGAAAATTAGAATGTTATATAAGAAATGTTGGCGCTTACTGAAAAGTCTGTACAGTAAATGCCTCAATACTTGGTCAGGACTCCTTTTGCATGAATTATTGCATCAATGCGGCGTGGCATGGAGGCGATCAGCCTGTGGCACTGCTGAGGTGTTATGGAAGCCCTGGTTGCTTTGATAACAGCCTAAAGCACGTCTGCATTGTTGGGTCTGGTGTCTCTCATCTTCCTCTTGACAATACCCCATAGATTCTCTATAGGGCTTAGGTCAGGCGAGTTTGCTGGCCAATCAAGCACAGTGATACTGTGGTTATTAAACCGCGTATTGCTACTTTTGGCAGTGTAGACAGGTGCCAAGTCCTGCTGGAAAATGACATTTCCATCTCCAAAAACCTTGTCAGCTGAGAGAATCATAAAGTGCTCTAAACTTTTCTGGTAGATGTCTTGATAAAACACAGTGGACCTACACCAGCAGATGACATGGCTCCCCAAACCATCACTGATTGTGGAAACTTCCCACTAGACCTCAAGCAGCATGGATTTTTTGCCTCTCCATTCCTCCTCCAGACTCTGGGACCTTGATTTCCAAATTAAATGCAAAATTTACTTTCATCTGAAAACAACACCTTGGACCACTGAGCAACAGTCCAGTTCTTTTTCTCTTTGGCCCAGGTAAGACGATTCTGGCGTTGTCTATTTGTCATGACTGGCTTGACACAAGAAATGTGACACTTGTAGCCCATGTCCAGCTTATGTCTGTGTGTGGTGGCTCTTGAAGCACTGACTCCAGCGGCAGTCCACTCCTTGTGAATTGCCCCCAAAATTTTTAATGGCCTTTTCCTAACAATCTCTATGAAAGTTGTGGTTATCCAGTTGCTTGGCACCTTTTTCTACCACACTTTTTCCTTATACACAACTTTCCTTTAATATGTTTGGATACAGCACTCTGTGAACAGCCAGCTTCTTTAGTAATGACCTTTTGTGGCTTACCCTCCTTATGGATTGTGTCAATGACTGCCTTCTGGACTTCTGTCAAGTCAGCAGTGTTCCCCCTGATTGTGTAGCCTACTGAACCAGCCTAAGGGACCATTTTAAATGCTTAGAAAACCTTTGCAGGTGTTTTGTGGTAATTATTCTAATTTTCTGAGATAATGACTTTTGGGTTTTCATTGGCTGTAAGCCATAATCATCAACATTAACAGGAATAAACACTTGAAATAGATCACTCTGTTGTAATGACTCTATATATGTGTTTCCCTTTTTGTATTGAATTACAGAAATAAATTAACTTTTTGATGATATTCTAATTCAGTGAGAGGCACTTGTATATTAGGTTTAAAAAAAACTCAAGCCCTCATAAGCGTAATATATAGCCATACTTTATTTAATAAGGAAACATAAATTAGGAATTCATTAAATTAAGGGATATACACATTGTACGTAAATCTGATACAGATTAAAGTTGCCAGGGAACTGAACCCACTGGTGACATGAAGTAATCTGCAAACATGTCCCTGACCTGGAGTGCAGACATGTCAGGCATTTCGTTAACTCTTTCTGTGACTCTTTCTATGGATGGCATGTTCTCCACAACATCCACAGCCTCATGGAGACGCAGATAATTATGTAGTATACAGCAGGCCTTTATAATCGACTCTACCACATCAACATCCAGCTGAAATGCTCGTAGGAAAACCCTCCATTTGCTGCTGAGGATGCCAAACGTACAGTTAACATAGTGGCGTGCCCGGGAAAGCCTGTTATTGTAGATGCGCTTCCTAGTGTCAAGTCCTCGCTTAGGAAAGGGCCTCAGGACATTGGTGGTCACTGCAAAGGCCTCATCTGCCACAATAACAAAGGGCACTGGCGATCCTGTGGTTCTGGGCAACGGTCTGGCGTTGGGCAGGCATAATTGAGCGGTCAGAATCTGTTGTCCATTCCTAGTTGCGCTTAACATCCTAGCGTCTGTTGTGCTCCCATCAGCCACGGTATGAACAGCTACAAAATGGTTTCGACTGTCAACCAACGCCAGGAACAGGACTGAAAAATATTTCTTAAGGCTGTATGATCCGGACCCTTTTTTTGGCGGCACCCTGACTTGAATGTGCTTGCCACCTAAGGACCCCACACAATTAGGAAATTGTGTGGTTGCTTCGAACTGTGACGAGATGTCCAGCCACGCCGCTGTGGTGGGAGTGGGCATTACGGTCGGTTGTAGTCTTTCCCAAATTAGGTCGCACGTTGCTCTAATGATTTCCGCAATGGTGATTTTACAGAGTAAAAATTCTAAATGAAGAGACTCCAGAGAATTGCCAGTTGCCAGGAACCTGCAGAAGGGCAAAAAAGATGTAAGCTTTGTAAAAATTTAAAAAAAAAATAAAAATGGATAGAGACAACTCCCCCCCCAAGATACAACACACTACTTACCGCAAGGTGACCAACAGCTGCTCCTCCGGCAGTATGCTTTGCCTAGTGCTGGTATCCTGCCGGGTCAGACCGGAGCACAACTCTTCCAGAAGCTTGTCAAACGTCTGGAGTGAAATTCTACAAAACTGGGAGAACTTTTCAGGGTGCTGTCTTAGGTCCTGGTACAGGGTAGCAAAGTGACACTTTGGGCTCCGCTGCGGCACAGTGGGGTACACGTGAAGTGTGGAGGTCCTCTGCTCCTCCTCAATGGCTCGCTGTCTCCTGAACCGTCTACTTATAAGCCATGCCAGGAGCACTCTATCTCTGGATGTCATAGAGAAAGCCATCCTGTAATAAAAATGCAACGGCTATGGGCAACAACAAAACTCAACAGCTGCAGCAAGCAACTAGCGCCTGGCTAGCAATGTGCTGCATGTACGTGCCCAGAGATACTGAGCAGCCAGAGCACGGGTAGTTGGGCGACATATAACTATGCAAATATGCAGGGGAGGGGTGAATTAGGGCTATAAAAAGAGGTTTCGGTCTCTTACTTCTTCTTCCTTATTCACGCAGTCTAAGGGCTACTTTGCACACACAGATAAATCTTTGGCAGATCTGTGGTTGCAGTGAAATTGCGGACATATTATTCCATTTGTACACAGCCACAAACCTGGCACTGATTGTCCACAATTTCACTGCAACCACAGATCTGCCGCAGATTTATCTCTGTGTGCAAAGTACCCCTTAGAATTGCTTTAGATCACACACCTATACAGCCAAAGAATAAAGCCAGTCGATAAACCAAAATTACAATGGTACTCCAGAGAAATAAAAATGCATCTACATCTACATTCTGTCTAACATGATAAAGGCACCTTTTACTACTTTTCACAGTCAAGGCTGTGTGCTCCGCTTCTGGGAAGCTACGTCAGAGATCAGGAGGCATGGCTTTCATCCTGCTGCCTGTGCAAGCCAGCTCTCTGACCAAGGCACATCAAAGTCTGTGTGGGTGTGATGCCTCCCCTCCCCCTCACTTTGCATTACATACTCTGCAACATAGACCAAGTGCAGGGTCTTGGTGTAGCATGGCGGGGTCAAACATTTAGTTGCACCTTCCCACCTGCTTGTTTTCCATCTATAGCCACCCTCCCGTTTTCCTTTGATTGGCAACTCTGGCTTCATAGAGGGAATAGATGCAGAAGAAAGTTTGAAGTTGTACTTAAAGGGATTCACCAGAATTTTCCTATGTAACCTAAAGCCAGTGCTATACTGGCACTATCATGCTGATTCTACATATAAATGTAGTGGTCAGCTCGGAGGTTTAAATTTTGAAATCCAAGAAAGTAAAGTTTATAAAATCGGTAGATTCTTGAGTGACAGCAGCTGAGGATCAGATAATATCGGGGGGGGGGGGAATTCATAGTTATTTCCTCCCACTGTTATGCTAATTCTAAGTATTATACAAATGATTCACTCTTTCCCTTGCAGGACCTGTGAGGTCATACCCATGTGACCAGAAGGGACGGGCCCTCTGCCAACAAAGCTGATACTATGTAGCAACATTTTTCTGTTGGCTGAGGCCCCGTCCCTTCTGGTCACATGGGTTTGGCCTCACACAGGTCCTGCTAGTGAAAAAGTGAATTGTTTGTATAATACTTATCCCCTGCCTCTGTTATAATTAGTATAACTATGAATACCCCACAGATATTATCTGATCCTCAGCTGCTGTCACTCAAGAAGCTACCAATTTTCCAATTTTATAAACTTTACTTTCTTGGATTTCAAAACCTAAACATCCGAGATGGCCACTAAAGGTATGTATAGCCTGATAGTGCCAGCATAGCACTGGCTTTAGGTTATATACGAAAATGTTGGTGATTGGTTCCCTTTAATTGTTTGGCCCCACCATGAATCATAAGCATCTGTACTTGGTTTGAAGTCATTGAGCGCTGACAGTCCCTTTAAATGTTTGACCACACCCGTGATGCACTGAGTGCCTGTACTTAGTGTGAACAGTCATTGAGCGCTGACAGTTCTATTTAAAAAATAAGATTTTCAGAACTAGTCTCTTTTTTTTTGCCTGCTGTCATTGCACATGTATGGCCAGTATAAATTACTAATGTGGACTAAAAAGTGGGTGGCTGTGTTGGTGCAGCGGGTGTTCACCAGTTGAATATTTCTGTGACTATTCAGTTATCAAGCTGCTACTACAGTATCTAATGCACACACTCAAGTGGCCAAGTTCGGTTTGGCGGGTTCAGTCTGACTTAAGATAAAGTTGGGTTTTGGACCCGGACTTGACCTGAAGCCCAATGGAAGTCACTAATTGGGCAGTTCAGGTCTCCACACACATACAGCCAGCCATAAACAGAACTCTTCCGGGGGAACTTTTTTTTTTAGTACACACCAATTCGATCACGCAGTTGTTACCCCCAGTGAGAGCCGATCACACACTGCAAGCGACTCGCACTGGGCTGCCTGAGTACAGTGATGGTGGTGCGAGTAGATAGCATATGTAAAGTATCCAAGCTCTGAACACATTTTTAGTAAAGTCTGTGTTCGGTACAAACACCGAATTTTACTTTTCAGATTCGCTCATATCTAGTCACAATGAATTCTACGAATTTGCTAATATTTATTAAAAGGCTTTCTTCAAATGCAAACTTCAGAAGGTCATCACAACTACACCCAGTATAGTAAGAGATACAGTGGGTATGGAAAGTATTCAGACCTCTTTACATTTTTCACTCTTTGTTTCGTTGCTGACATTTGGTAAATTCAAAAAAGTTCACTTTTTTTCTCATTAATGTACACTCTGCACCCCATATTGACAGAAAAAAAACAGAAATGTAGAACTTTTCGCAAATTTATTAAACAAGAAAAACTGAAATATCACAGTCATACTGTATTTTTCGGACTATAAGACGCACCCTGGTTTTAGAGGAGGAAAATAGGAAAATAAAATTTTAAGCAAAAAATGTGGTCATGACACACTGTTATGGGGCGAGGATCTGCTGCTGACACTGTTATGGGGGTAATGTAACTAAATTCTCTACTAAGGTACCCCATCCTGGTAATGATCCTCCTGCCTTGTATATGATACCCATCCTTGTATATATGTCCACCATCCTGGTATAGCCCACGTCCTGTTGTATACCCCCATCCTGTTATATACCCCCATCCTGCTCATATACCCCTATCCTGCTATATAACCCCATCCTGCTATATAACCCCATCCTGCTCAAAATATGCCTCCATCCTGGTATATGCCCTCATCCTGCTATATACCCCATCCTGCTATATGGCCTGTATCCTATGGCACAAAAAAATAAGCATTTATACTCACCTTTCCTCACTCCCTGCAGCGTCGCTCGTCTTCCTGTCTGTGTCAGCAGCAGTGCCGCTGACCTGTGTGGAGCCGGTCACCGTTCCCTGCAGCATCGCTCGTCCTCCTGTCTGCGGACACTGCTGTGTGTGGAGAGCACGCACAGCGATGACGTCATCCCTCTGCTCACCGCTCTCTACACACATCAGCTGGCAGACAGACAGGAGGACATCGTGATGCTGCAGGGATCAAAGACCACTGAGTATACCGTACTTATTGACTCCCCCCTCGCGCTGATGATGATGCGCACGGGGCAGTGAATACAACCGCACATGATCACTCCAGGCTGTAGTTGCCAGTGGTGATCATGCGGGCCGTCTGTTTACTATGCGTTCACCCCCCGCCCATCAGTCAGCGCTGGCTTCAGAGCTGAAAGATGATGGGCAGGAGGATGCGTGCATATGAAATGAGCGGGCCCACGTAGTCACGGCAGGCGCTGCACAGCCTGCTCGTGCCGCCGATGATCCACTCCACCGCAGCACCTTCATTCCCCGCAGCCCTACATTCAGACTATAAGACGCATCACCAACTTTCCCCCAACATTTGGGGGGAAAAAGTGCGACAGTGAAAAATACGGTAAGTATTCAGATCCTTTGCTCAGACACTCATATTTAAGTCACATGCTGTCCATTTCCTTGTGATCCTCCTTGAGATGGTTCTACTCCTTCATTGAAGTCCAGCTGTGTTTAATTAAACTGATAGGACTTGATTTGGAAAGGCACACACTTGTCTATATAAAACCTCACAGCTCACAGTGCATGTCAGACCAAATGAGAATTATGAGGTCAAAGGAACTGCCCAAGGAGCTCAGAGACAGAATTGTGGCAATGCTCAGATCTGACCGGGGTTACAAAAGAATTTATGCAGTACTCAAGGTTCCTAAGAGCACAGTGACCTCCATAATCCTTAAAAGGAACACGTTTGGGACCACCAGAACTCTTCCTAGACCTGACTGTACAGCCAAACTGAGCAATCGTGGGAGAAGAGTCTTGGTGATAGAGGTAAAGAAGAACCCCAAGATCACTGTGGTTGAGCTTCAGAGATGCAGTAGAGAGATGGAAAAATGTTCCACAAAGTCAACTATCACTGCAGCCCTCCACCAGTCAAGCCTTTATGGCAGAGTGGCCCGATGGAAGCCTCTCCTCAGTGCAAGACATATGAAAGCCCGCATAAAGTTTGCAAAAAAACACATTAAGGACTACCAGACTATGAGAATAAGTATCTCTGGTCTGATAAGATGAAGGTAGAACTTTTTGGTGATAATTCTAAGTGGAATGTGTGGAGAAAACCGGGCACTGCTCATCACGTGCCTAATACAATCCCAACAGTGAAACAGGGTGGTAGCAGCATCATGCTATGGGCGTGTTTATCAGCTGCAGGGACAGGACGACTTGTTGCAATTGAAGGCAGGATGAATGCAGCTAAGTACAGAGATATCCTGGAAGAAAAGGACCTCAGACATGGCTGAAGGTTCACCTTCCAACAAGACAATGACCCTAAGCACACAGCTAAAATAACAAAGGAGTAGCTTCAGAACAACTCTGTGACCATTCTTGACCGGCCCAGCTGGAGCCCTGATCTAAACCCAATTGAGCATTTCTGGAGAGACCTGAAAATGGCTGTCCACCAACATTCACCATCCAACCTGACAGAACTGGAGAGGATCTGCAAGGAAGAATGGCAGAGGATCCCCAAATCCAGGTGTGAAAAACTTGTTGCATCATTCCCAAGAAGACTCATGGCTGTACTACCGTGTTTTTCCAAAAATAAGACACTGTCTTATATTTTTTTTGCCCCCCAAAAAAGCACTAGGGCTTATTTTGGAGGAGGTCTTATTCTTGGAGAAACACGGTTGGGGGTAAGTTTACCCCCCCAAAAAAGCAGACCCCCCACTTCCCAGGAGACTCATACTCGCCAGACCAGGACGTCTGCGTGGTTCCCAGGTCCTCCTGTGATCGCCGGTCGGTGCTGCACGCCGGTCTCCCCTGCTGCTGGCTGACACACACAGCAGATCACACACACAGCAGATCACACACACAGCAGATCACACACACAGCAGATCACACACACAGCAGATCACACACACACAGCTCAGAAGGGTGCTTCTACTCAATACTGAGCAAAGGGTCTGAATACTTATGACCATGTGAGATTTCAGTTTTTCCTGTTTAATAAATTTGTAAAAATATCTACATTTCTGTTTTTTTCTATCAAGATGGGGGATGGGGTGCAGAGTGTACATTAATGAGAAAAAAAGGAATTTTTTTATAATTTACCAAATGGCTGCAATGAAACAAAGAGTGAAAAATTGCTCTCAGATTACAAGATTCCCCTTAATGACAAGTAAATTGAAAAAGCGTTTGCTTTTCTAAGCACTATGCAATTCCAATCATTTATCATTGTGAGACAACCCCTTTACTTATTCTGCAACAATTGAAACTGCAAAGGGGAAGCTGGCAAGATCTGTGCTTTATTAAGGGATGTCCATAATTCAGGCAACACCTTCTCAATCAGTTTCCCCAAGTAAAATAATGCCTATACTCACTCACCAGTGCATGTGCCATTCCAGTGGTGTTGAATTGGCTCTCCTGGGGCTCACGTGACATATTACACAATGCCTGCGGCCACTTAAAGGGAACCTGTCATCAGAAATTTAGCTTGAAACCTAAACGTTTCCCCCTCTGCAGCTCCTGGGTTGCATTCTAGCAAGGTTCCTGTTCATCTTGTGCCCCCTTTCTGACCAAAATAAAGACTTTATAAAGTGGTACCTTTTTGTATTGAAATCTTGATAATGGTACACGGGGGGGCAGGCTCTCTGGTGGCCGTTAGTCTGCCTCCTTTCGCTTTAGGCCGTCCCCCATCGCTCCATTTCATATCTCAGGACGCCGCCCACTGCACCCGAGGTGCTGCGCATGCGAGGACCGCTGGTCACGTGTGCGCAGGCACGAGGTTATGGGCGGCGCTGAGATTGCATCGCAAGTGACCGCCCATCATCTCGTGGCCACGCTCTCCCCTCTGCCTCCAGCGTTCTGCGCAAGCGCTGGCTAGATGACCCGACGTCACCTCTTTCCCATCTTACCCTGCAGTAGGAAATAGATGGGAGGAGCGGAGCAGGATACCACCGGTTACGAGAGGTGACGTCGGGTCATCTGGCCAGCGCTTGCACAGAACGCTGGAGGCAGAGAGGAAAGGGCGGGCACGAGATGATGGGCGGGCACTTGCGATGCAATCTCAGCACCGCCCATAATCTCGTGCCTGCGACACACGTGACCAGCGGTCCTCGCGTGCGCGGCACCTCGGGCGGCGTCCTGAAGTATGGAATGGAGCGATGGGGGACGGCCTAAAGCGAAAGGAGGCAGACTAACGGCCACCAGAGAGCCCGCCCCCCCGTGTACCATTATCAAGATTTCAATACAAAAAGGTACCACTTTATAAAGTCTTTATTTTGGTCAGAAAGGGGGCACAAGAACAACAGGAACATTGCTAGAATACAGCCCAGGAGCTGCAGAGGCGGAATCTTTTAGGTTTAGTGCAAAATTTCTGATGACAGGTTCCCCTTAACTGTCCGCTTCTTTGGACATAATTGACATCCAGAGAAAGGGAGATCTGCAGCTGCTCTCTCAATTCCTCCAGATGTCTGAATGGGGACGATAAAGTGGCTGCAGGGATCGTGTGACATAATGTCATATGAGCCCCAGGAGAGCCAGTGTCAACACAGCTGCAACGGCGCAGGTGTTATTTTACTTGGGGAAACTGATTGAGAAGGGTTTGTATATGGCCAATTTCATGCTGCGACATCGCTAACGATATATCGTCTGGGTCACGGTGTTTGTGACGCACATCCGGCGCCGTTAGCGACATCGCAACGTGTGACAGGCAGGAGCGACCTTAAACGATCGCAAAAGACAAAATCGTTGGTATATGAGAGGTCGTTCATTTACCAAAAATCGTTGTCTCGTACATAGCGAGGTTGTTCCTGCGGCATCACACATCGCTATGTGTGACACCGCAGGACCGACGATCATCTCCTTACCTCCGTCCACCGGCAATGAGGAAGGAAGGAGGTGGGCGGCATGTTCCGGCTGCTCATCTCCGCCCCTCCTCTGCTATTGGACGGCCGTTTTGTGACGTCGCACGCACCTCCCCCTTGAAGGAGGGATTGTTCGGCGGGCACAGCGACGTCGCAGGACAGGTATGTGCGTGCGACGCTGCCATAGTGATAATGTTCGCTACGGTAGCGATCACCACATATCGCACCAACGACGGGGGCGGGTGCTAACGCTCGCGACATCACTAGCAATCGCTAGCGATGTCGCAGCGTGTAAAGCACTCTTAAGAGTGGTGGACCAACCTTTTAATAAAACCAGTGCATTTAGAATGGTTTGCCTCAGTTTTTTATGGCGACTTGTCTTTTCAAAACTATGATACATTCCCAGAAATCAGCCTTTATTGAAATCTACTGATGAGGCGCTCGGTGTACCCTTGGCACAGCATTTCGTGTACCTTTCTACCCATCTCCGTCATCCACCTGTCAATCAAGGAAGAAGGGGCGGAGATAAATGGAAAACAAGCATGTGGTGGAATTTATGCCCAGACCCCCCAGAGCGTGGACGAGGGTCCGCCAGGATGCGATGAGGGGAGGCTGCTTTCACACATCCGGTTTGAGCAGTGCGGCTCAATCCGGCTGTGAAACCTATGCAACGGATGCGGCGAAAACACCGCATCCTTTGCATAAGTTTTTTACATGCGGCCCGTCCGGTTTTTGCCGCTTGCGGCAGGCTACTGAGCATGCGCAGTGGAAAAAATGCATGCTGCAGCCAGATGCGTTTTTTGCCGCTTCCGGCATCCATAGGCATGCATAGGAAAATGCGCTGCATCGGCCGGATGCGGCGCAATGCGTTTTTTTTTGCCGCACAAAAAAAAAGTGCCAGGCAACGTTCCATCCAGCTGCCGCATCGGCTAAATCTGCCGCATGCGGCAAAAACTGGACGAAACGCAAGCCCATGCGGTACTGTTAGTCTATGCAAAAGAAAACGCAGAAAAAAAAACGGTTGCGTTTTTTCTGCAAAGTGCTGGATTGTGCCGCACAGGAAAAAACGGAGGTGTGAAAGCAGCCGGAGCGTAGTTCCACTAATAATCATACTGCTATGTGCATTGCTATTTCACCAGAGATAAACGACCTGCGATAAACCGGCCTGGAATGGGTGGGGGGACTGGAAATAATAAACGGAGGTGTACTCGCCTTCCAGGACCCCTACAGAGGTCTGCACAGCCCTGGAAGTGGGCTCTGCTCCATTCAGAAGAAGCAGAACAGCAGCAGCCTGTGACTGCCTGCAGCGGTCAGGTGGCAGAGAAACATTTGGTGACCCCCACACTCAGATGAAGAGAAGACACATTTAGATGAGAACCACAGTATAAGTATCAGGGAAAAGGAGGATGGGGCTTGTGAAGCGTTCAGATGGCTAGGAGCAGTGAGACTCTATAAGCCCAGTCACTGCTGGTTGGCGCCTGACCGCTGCAGTCAATCACAGGCTGCAGCGGTCTGGTGACATCACAGCCTCTATCGGTGCAGACTGAGGTGGGTGCTGGAAGGTATAGTGCCCTGCCCACACTCCAGAGTCCTCTATGGGGCAGTGTGCCAGTACACGCGCGATCGGCTGCACTGAGCGTGCACTGTACAGGGACAGCACCGGGGCCATAGAATAGAAACTACTCCCCTGTCCAACAGATCGGATCTCAAAGTTGTGGTATGGGTTGATAATGTCCAATACTGAGGCCGATGTGATCGGTGACGATCGGTGAGCCGACCAGCAGCAATGTGCTGCTCTACAGCCATGTGACAGGCCCGCCTCCCCCATACACAGGACCGCACGGCACTCACCCGCGGCTCACACGAGGCGCCAGTACACGAGACAAGGCCGCAGGCTGCGCACAAACCCGCAGAGTATCGCGAGACTTCTCCCCTCCCCCACCCATTGTCTTGGAAACCGTCTTTAGAACATATGGAGAGCCGCTTTGTGTTGTTCCTGCGCTGACATTATACGTGTGTTATACTCTGGGTCGCCCTTTACAGGACGTTACTGCTTCTCTGCGGCCGCCCCTGAGAACACGCCGGTACCGGCCCGGGAGCGGGTACGTGCGCCACATTGCTAGGCGCTGCTTTCATTTTCTTCGTCTTGCCAGAATTTCTATTCAACCAAGCTTGCTTAGCACACAGTGCCCTGTTGGAAGAGGTGGGCGGGGTTTACATTGATTGGCTTTTTCCTTAGCCAATCCAGTGTGCTCGCTTCGTGAGCGTCCAATCGCAGTTAGAGAGCAGAGCCGCACACTGAGCAGTTCTGTAGGTTGCATCCTGTGTGGTTTCCTCTTGTGCTTCGGCCGCGCTAGTGGAGGGAGCTCGGGAGCGGCGGAGGAGCGAGGTAAAGCTGGTGCTGCATAGGCGGGGTGTGGACGCAGGACTCGGTATGGCGGGCCGACACGGAGTAGGAAGCGCCTGTATGAGGTGTATTAGTGGGTGCGTCACTGTCGGCGGGCGTGGTGTCGACCGACAGCGCGTCTGATACCGAGCCGTGACTGGGCACGTTATACACACTCCCGGGCAGCACGGTGTCCGCGGCCTGGGCCTGAGTGACGGCGGAGAATGCGGTGCAGCCGTTACCGGGCGCGCCCAGCCCATCCCCCCGCGCTGCCCTCATATACCCGGCTGCGGGCCGGAGGCGGTGCCGCCGGTGTATAAGTCGGTGCCGTACTGGGCCGGGGCTGGAGGGCAGTGGCGGGCGGTATTAGGCGGGCTTTGTGTGACTCGCAGCCGCCATGCTGTATACTCGTCTTTTCTCACTCACAAAATGGCTGGTGGCGGAAGCTGGCGGCCGAGGGGCGGGGCTGCTGTGGCCGGTGTCCTGGAGACAAAGGAGGGGGCGGCGGCGGGCTTTGTACCGGCCATTGTGAGGGCAGCGCGCTGTTGTTCGCTGTTAGCAGCCCGCTGAGGTCGGGCGCCTTTCTCGGTGTCCACAGCTGTTTCCATGCCTGATGTGATCCGAGTGCTTTACATGGCCTCTGTATTCAGGATGGCCCTGCACTGGCTTCTCCAGATCCCCGACACCTCCTATATGTGATACAGGTGGTGACCTCTCATTCTGTCCCCTGAGAGAGCCCCATGGGGAGATTCAGGACCCCCCTACACCAGCCGGAGGTGCTTCTGCCAGCATGGATCCTCTGCATGGCCGCCTGTCTGGCTATTGGATAGTGGACAATGGCTGGGGCCCTGCTGTTCCCCGGGAGCCGGGCTCTACACCGTACGGGATACACGTGCGCATGCTCAGCCTCTGCTCCATTGTCTAAGCTGGAGAAAGACTGTTCTTGGCAATTTCCAGCAGTCCTATTAGAGCCCCCTTCTGAGGGTCCTTATATTCATGGAAGCTTGTCCTAACGCTTTAACTCGCTCTCCTTGGCCATAGCCATTATTCCTGGAGCATGTAAATGACCACAGATTCTGACATGTAAGGCTGCTTTCATACATCCGGTTTTGGGTTTTTTTTGCCGCCGGTTGCGGTTTTTCCGCATAGACTTTTATTAGTGCCGGATTGTGCCGCATGGCCTTGCGTTCGGTCCGGTTTTTGCCGGATGCGGCATATTTAGCCCATGCGGCGGCCAGATGGAACGTTGCCTGGCACGTTTTTTTTTTTTGTCCGGCAAAAAAAAACCCGCATCCGGCCGATGCGGCGCTTTTTCCAATGGATGCTGGATGTGGCAAAAAATGCATCCGGCCGCCGCATGTGGTTTTTTTTGCACTGCACATGCTCAGTAGCGTGCCGCAACCGGCAAAAACCAGACGGGCCGCGTGTAAAAACTTATGCAAAGGATGCGTTTTTTTCGCCGCATCCGTTGCATAGGTTTTAGAGCCGGATTTAGCCGCACTGCTAAAACCGGAGGTGTGAAAGCAGCCTAAATTACCACCGATTCTGAAATGTAAGCGAGTTATAAGGATATGTGCACACTGTTTTTAGATGCAGAAATTTTCTTCACCAAAAACTGCACCCTGTGGAAGAAAAACGTGTTTTTGTGCCATGCGGTTTTTGAGAAATTGGCTGTAAGGGCTACAAAACGCACCAACAATTGACATGCTTCTTTATTCTGCACCTAGCACTGCAAGTAAAAGTAAAGAAGCAACATGCGCACAGCACTTCAGAATCCTCATTGACTTTACTGGGAGAAGGATGGACATGCAGATTTGGGCAACAAACTGCACCAAAAACGCAGTATACGTATAGGTTACCGTAAAGTGAAAGAATTAGGCCCCAACAGCTGATACTGCCTATCATTGGGGCAGCGTGCATAGACAACGTCTGTAGTATGGGCTGCGGTGTATCAGGGAAAAACGTCCTTTAGAAGCATAATAAGTTTATATAAAAATAATGCTTTTTAGGCACGGTTTTCCCTGATACGCTGCAGCTCATACTACAGACGGTGTCTGATGCATGCTGCCCCAACAATAGGCAGTATCAGCTGGCATGTTGACTTTAAAGGCTCAATACAAAAGTAGACTGGCTGGCCATCTAATGTGTATGAAGCTGCCCTGACTACCCCTATATGCTGGCATATTAGATGGATTTCAACATATTTATTTTTCTATGTTCCCTTGTCATTATGTCTTTGGAGTGTGGGAGGAAACCAGAGAACCTGGAGGAGGCCCACACAAGCACTGAGAACATACAAACTCCTTGTAGATGTAGTGGGAAAGGAGCACTGAGGGTACAGTGCTAGTCACTGAGCCTCCATGCTGCCATATCTGATCTTTTAGTTTCTTGGAGACGTTTCTAAGGTGTATGGGCAAACAGTTGCTTGATCTTTTTAGAGGGAACCTGTCAGGTGCCTAGTGCTCCCTGAACCACTAGCAGTTCAGTGTGCATATTGATTCCTAACAGTCTCAAAATATGCTAGCACACATAAACAGATCTTTAGAAACAGTATTTCTAAAGAAATTAGGGCAGTGACTAGTCGCAGGGGCGTTTGTTCCATGGCTAGCCGGCCCACATGGGTGTGATAGCATACTTTAAAACATCTAACATCATGGCAGCGCAAAACAAAGTCGCGCATGCATAGAGCTTTTCACTAGTTAGCTTTGAGCTTCTTGGACGCCAGGTGTATGTGTCCCGGCTTCAGAGAGGCTCACTACCCATGATTGGAAGTCGTACATACTACCAGTCACGCGCACAACTCCTGTCTGAAGCCGGGACACACAGACCCGACTTTTGAGTAGTGCGCATGATCGGAAGTGCAGATGACTTCCGAACATGGGCAGTGAGCATGTTTAAAGCCTGGATGCATACGCAAGGCGTCAAAGAAGCGCAAAACTGACAGATACAAAGCTGTATTGCGCTGCCATGATGCTGGCTATTGTAAATCATGTTATCATGCCCACAGGGGCGTTATAAGATGCTAAGTGGGCCGACTAGCCAGGGAACTAACGCCGCTGTGACTAGTCACAGCCCTAATTTCTTTAGAAATTCTTTTTCAAACGATCTTTTTATGTATGCTACTATAGGCAGGGACTGTTGGGGAGGGATTATAAATATGCACAGAGAACTGGTCGTGGTTCTGGAGGCACTGGGGACCGAACGAGTTCCCTTTAACTACAGATTATCAGCTTCCAAATTACCCACTGTTGTTGGCATCTCTTGTATAGGCAGTTTCTTTTAGGTTCCAACCATGTTAGCTGCTCTTGTATAGGCAGCTTTTTCTAGGTTCCCCATCATGTTAGCAGCGCTTGGATAGGTAGGTTGCCACTTTGTTAGCAGCTTTTGTATAAACTGATTCTAGTTTGTTCCCACCAAGTTAGCAGCTCTTGTATAGGCAGCTTCCTCTAGGTTCCCCATCATGTTAGCAGCTCTTGTATAGGCAGCTTCCCCTAGGTTCAGGTTCCCCAACATGTTAGCATCTCCTGTATGGACGGCTTCCTCTAGGTTCCCCATCATGTTAGCGGTTCTTGTATGGACGGCCTTCTCTAGGTTCCCCATCATGTTAGCAGCTCTTGGGTAGATTCTTCCTCTAGGTCCCTGCCATATTAGTAGCTCTTGTATAGACTGCTTCCTCTAGGTGTCCCGTACCCCCCCCCTCACTATTGGCAGCTCTTCTATAGGTAGGTTCCTCCCCCCACTATTGGCAGCTCTTCTATAGGTAGGTTCCTCTGTTAGCAGCTCTTGTACAGGCAGCTTCATCTAGGTTCCCCCCATATTGGCAGCTCTTCTATAGGCAGCTTCCTCTAGGTTCCCCAACATGTTAGCAGATCATGTATACACTGCTTTCTCTGGGCTCACTGTGTGTAGCACTGATTGGCTGGAACAGTCAGACTTGCAAATGACTGATTTTCTTCAGGGAAGGCTCTCATAGGTCGGTGAAATAGTGAGGAGTCATCCCTTTGTCCCTCCCCTACCATTCATGTCTTATAACCTGGATGGCCTGCTTAGGTTCTGCCATCGGCTTTTCTCGCCTTGATCAGCAACAGTATGTGTGTCCCCAGGAAGACCTCAATGATCATCTTCTCTTTCGATTGTCTTTACACAGATAGCTGCCACCACCTTATTAGTCTATTGAATGAAGATGGAGACAGAGCAGGAAGAGGTTGAATTCACTAACACAGAGACCAACGGTGAGACGCTGCCCTGCATCGGGTAGCCTCTTTCTATTTTTGAATGTGCTAGATAAAGATGTCTGTTGCATCCTGATTCTAATCTGATTGCATTTGTAGGAAAACGTCCAGCAGAAGACATGGAGGAAGAACAGGCTTTCAAGAGATCCAGAAACACCGATATGATGGTTGAATTGCGCATTCTGCTCCAGAGTAAAGTACGTTTACTTTCCAGCAGATGGCCAGATGATTTCTTCCGCAGTTATACCTTCCCTTAACGTGACTTGGGTGCTGGTGTCTGTCAGTCACTAATTTCTAGTATTTTCTGTCTCTTCAGAATGCTGGCGCAGTTATTGGAAAAGGGGGAAAAAATATAAAAGCACTTCGGACAGACGTGAGTGTTTCAAAACGAATCCGCTCTCCAGCTTTTTAAGAATGTTAGGGTATCTACAACATCCAGAAAGTTTACTTTAGACTTGTGCAGGGATACTATGGAAGCTTGTTAGTTTTTGGACACTTAGATATAGAACTTGCATTTCAGATTTTAGCTTTCAGTATGATTAGTATAGCTTAATGTGAGCATTTCTGTAGAGTAATAACATAACCTTTAATGGTTCATACAATGCCTAAGTGGGTTGACTCGTGATTAGACACTTGTATAATAAGACTGATGTCTTCAGTAAGCTGGCCTGGCACCATGTGTCTTACACAATCTTTTTAGTGTATTTTTTTTGCCTTGCTTTCACTTGTATATTTTTCTGTAGTTCCTTTTGGCCTTGATCTGAGCGCTGTTTTTAGTCTGCTCAGATCCTTCATGTTATGAGGAAATGTGTCTATACCCACGAGCCAGCCTGCTACTGTTGTTTGATGTCAGATTTACCTACCTTAGTGTTGAAGTGCAGTCAGTATTTAGAAGTTCCTAAGTGTAATTTCGATATGCCTTAATACCATTTATTTTTTAACTGATAATTGAGTCTAGTTTTGTATTAAATTAAAATGTATTGCTTTTCCCCCCCTTTTCCCTCTCCTTGTTTTTTTGGCCACATATCTCCGTTGCCCATGTACTGGATCGTCTTACCCCTGCGTTGCCCATCATGATGGCCCATCTACCCCTGAACGCCCATGTGAAAACCCTGGTTGGCTATGCCCAAAAATGTGCTCGTTGCCCAACGGGCATTATTCCTGACATCTTCCGATTGAATGCCCATGCCCAATGCCAACATCCACG
Organism: Anomaloglossus baeobatrachus; assembly: GCF_048569485.1. NCBI lineage: Eukaryota > Metazoa > Chordata > Amphibia > Anura > Aromobatidae > Anomaloglossus > Anomaloglossus baeobatrachus. Next base: position 606,712,544 of record NC_134353.1, on the reverse strand, counting down.
AACGCCAATGACCAATGCAGTACAATTCCAGTGTTTCAGTCCCAGACAGCAGTGGCCCCGAGCGGTATGTCCCAACAGTTTATGCCTCACTGCCTGATTAGAAAGAGAAATGTGTTATAACCTGCCTTTTAATATGATTAGTTTCCCCTACATAGTGTTATTTTCTGTCTTGTTTTCCCATTGATTATTTTCTTTTTTTGTATTTCCTTTCATCTTTCTTCACTGATCTCTACATAAGTTAATCTTTGGAGCCACTAATTTCCATATACAAGGGAGCAAACATCGCTTCAAGAGTTGCATATTTCCACACTGTACAGTTATTTTCTGAGTGATTTCTGTCTTTGTGGCTCGCCTGATTCCTGCAGCATTGCTTGTTTCATTGTCTACTATTCCTATCCTAATTAGGCGCTAACTCTTAATCACTTTCACTTCACGTTTCTTTTGCTTATTGTCATTTTAATTTTTCTTCTCTTCAAAGCTCATTTTATATTTCCAGTTTCTGAAGGTGTTTCATTCATACAGTATTCACCGATTGCATTTTCCAACTCTCCCTGTAGTTTGCCAGTTTCATTCAGATAGTGAGGGTGTCCTGAATTAGTGGTGACGGGGAATGTGATCGTTCACTTGTTTCCAGTTCTGTGCCTCTTTTATGCCAGCTTTTATCTAAATCCTTCCAGAATCCCTTTCCCTCACCAGCATCTAAACGTTTACTGCCCAGTCACATTCAACTGAAGGAAATTTAAAAATCTGAAGGAAATAAAAGCACATATGCATGTGTACATCTTTAATAGCAGTTATCTCACCAGAAATGTGAATGGTTTACTGATACTCTGTTTTTCTCCTGTGTCATGTCTGTGTCATGCAGTATTTTAAGTATCAGTGCAGACATCGAAACAATTGGTGAAATCCTGAAGAAAATCATTCCCACGTTAGAAGAGGTATGTCTGGCCTTTTACTTCTATCGCCAACTCTTTTTAATAGGGTTGTTAGTAAAATTGCCCCTTCTTCGCAGTACCAGCATTACAAGGGAAACGACTTTGACTGTGAGTTGAGGCTCCTTATCCACCAGTCGCTGGCAGGAGGCATTATTGGTGTCAAAGGCGCAAAGATCAAGGAACTTCGAGAGGTATGTGGTGGCTCTTTTTATTTATTTTGTGTTCTTGTATATATTGTGTATTTTTGTCTTGTTTCCTAAACTGGCTCCATGTGATGACTTTTCCAGAACACACAGACTACAATTAAGCTATTCCAGGAGTGTTGTCCCCATTCTACAGATCGTGTTGTGCTTATTGGAGGAAAACCAGACAGAGTGGTTGAGTGCATCAAAGTCATCCTTGACCTCATATCTGAGGTAAGCATATATTATTTTTATTTTTTTTTATATTGGGGGGGTGTTTAAAACAACTAGTCTGTTTTCTTTCTGGTCTAACATACCATGCTTTTTCAGTCTCCAATCAAAGGCAGAGCACAACCCTATGATCCCAACTTCTATGATGAGACTTATGATTATGGTGGCTTCACCATGTTGTTTGATGAGCGACGAGGACGTCCTATGGGTTTCCCCATGCATGCTAGGGGTGGTTTTGATCGGATGCCTCCAGGACCCGGTGGTCGTCCAATGCCTCAGTCAAGAAGAGATTATGATGATATGAGCCCAAGGAGAGGGCCTCTCCCACCTCCTCCGGGTCGTGGAGGCAGAGGTGGCAGTAGAGCTCGCAATCTTCCACTTCCACCACCCCCACCACCAAGAGGAGGGTAAGAATTATTGGTGACAATAATTCTGTACTGCATTTTTGTCTTGTGACTTCCGTGGCTGACTACTGACATTTGTTTTGTTTATACATAGAACTTTTGATTTTAATTCTAGTGATCGTCGAGGGAGACCTGATCATTATGATGGGATGGTGAGTGTCTGTTGGTATATTTTTGTGACGGTCTCACGATGATTGCACATTTTTGCGGGTATTTCCAATTTATTTTAATTTAGCCTTTCTTAGAAAAACGTTTTTGTTTTTTTTTTTTCCCTTTCTAAATTTTGTAGTTATATAACTTAAAAACTATTTTTAAGAAGGTTTTTCTATTTACTTCATATTGACAAACATAAAATAGGCAATGTTCTGCAGGATTAATATAGTCTGATGTTTCAGTGATTTACAACTGGTCTGCTTTTGTAATTAACATTGTTTCTGTTCTTCTTCCCTAGGGTGGCTCTGGATACGGTAAGTTTTTTTGTTTTTTTTTCTTGTATTTTCCCCAGCCACACCCCTTACGTATAATACTCCTATTACACTTGTGGGGGTGTCACCAGTAGCAAATTTTTTTTTTTTTTTGTTTCTAGGTCGGGGATCCTATGGAGATATAGGAGGTCCTGTCATAACTACTCAAGTCACTATTCCAAAAGATGTAAGTACACACCATTTAACATTGATAGTATTTCTACGGTTAGCATTCTTAATTGTCATGTCTCTTTTACCTTTAGAAGTGTTTAAAATTCATTTTTTCTTTTTTTTTTTTTTTTCCTTTTTTTTTCCAGTTGGCAGGCTCGATCATTGGAAAAGGAGGTCAAAGGATTAAACAAATACGCCATGAATCTGGTGCATCCATCAAAATTGATGAACCTTTGGAAGGGTCAGATGATCGAATCATCACGATTATTGGCACCCAAGACCAGATACAGAATGCACAATATTTGCTTCAGAACAGGCAAGTTGTTGGCACTTTATCATGCATGGGTCTCACACTAAACTCTTCCAAAGTTGTCTGTAAGCTACTTTAACTCCTTTTTTTCCCTTTTCAGATATTCTGACTTTTATTTTATATCTTCCTTTTTTTTTTTTTTTCTTTATATATTACTAAAAATCAAGGTGCTTTAAAACTAATTCTGCTTCACGAGATTAACAGCTCAACTCTGTCGTGAAACGACTGCAAACGATTTGTAAAAAAGAGCATTAATATAAATGTGCCTGTAGATATTAGAAGAAATCAGTGGATGTTGGTTTAGTTCTGTGTGGAAGACTAGTGATTTTGTTGTTTTTAGATAACAGCATTGACAACAAATCACGGTCTGCCATATGGCACAGACCATGCCTCTACAGGACAAGTTACAGTCGTTTTGATTGGATCCTATAATGCAGCGTTTCACACCTTTTTTCTATTTACTAACCACTACTTTAATTTTTACTTTTAATTAGCTTAACGCTGTAGCATGTTTTCTGTTTCATAATTATCACTAACCCGCGTATTAATCATGCCTTAACTTGTGTGCTAGCCTTTTTTTTTGGGTTGATGACGTCTTTTATTTTTGTAAGGTTTATGCGCTTACAGGTTCTAATGCGAGATTTTCTTTTTTTTATAGTGTGAAGCAGTATTCTGAAGATTATGCTTATGGGTTTTGACTTCTAAACATTGAGAGGCACATGCTCAAGGGTTCTAATGTAAGGTTCTCTTCTTTTATAGTGTGAAGCAGTATTCTGGCAAGTTTTTCTAAGACTAGTGAAGAATGAAGGAATCCTGCATCTTTTTTTTTTCTTTATCTTCGCTTCTGATTACAAAAAAAAAAAAAAAATTAAGAATAATAAAAACCTTCCTCTGCTTCATAGGTGTAATACATTGTAAGGTGTAGAGAGAAACCGGTGGTTGATATTTAATCTAGTCCTTTACCATGAAAGATGTGCTATATAGTAGTGCAGTTTGTGATCAGATGCAGCATGAGCGAGGGTGTGCTTTTAAGAGCAATTTTTCTCATTTATCAAACCTAGTGGTTGGTGTACACAATATACATATGTTAAGGAAGGGCGAATGCCTATCACTATCTACCATGAGCAGTGGAAGTTGCTGTTTGTACATTAAATGTTATTAATGTAGTGAGTTATGGGGTTTATTATTCACTATTTATAAACTTTATATTTGTGACTTTCCCCACTTTTTTTTTTTTTATGTTTAGTGTCTTAAGTTGGATAAAGCACAAACGCCATCTTTTGGTTTCTCTTTTCCAGGATTCTGTGACCACATTAATGATGAAGAGGAAAGTGTACAGTGAGCAGTGATGAAACTTAGTTCTCCTTTGCACTTGATCTTGTTTTACAATAATTTCTATTCTCCCAATAAAAAAAAAAGTTTTGTTTTAAGGAATCGACTTTTTATGTTGTATTTTATCAAGCGTTTTCAAATCTAAATGGGTATTTGGCCGGATTTAATTGGAAATTTGTGTTGTCGTAAAATACTTATTCATTTCATTTTTAATGTCCCCCCCCCATTTGTTCTGGATCTTAAGTACACTTCATTTTTAATATATCTCATGGCTCACACTAGATTTATTTTCTCTTTCCTCCCCATTTCACACTTTTACATGACTATTATGTCTATTGAATGTTTACAATACTATAAAAAAAGACAGGTTTCCCCATTTGGATTTGAAAAAAAAAATTCTGGAGCGTGTTTATTTTTTCACAAGTGCAAGTAGCGCTTTTTTTTGCCACTGCCCCGGTACAGCTTTCATCTGCATGATACGTGCTAGTGGAAGTATAAGTGTGCACAGACTCTCTCTGAGGGCTTAGAATAAGGCAGCTAGTTTTAGTGTAGGTCGGCTTATACTTCAGAGCTAGTAGTAGTGGTTAATCTGGCAATCTGCATGGGAACAGCAGTGTGATAATGTTACACTTTGAGGGGTTTGTCTGATTATGGGTAATACTATTCAGTAACTTCACAGTAGAGTTTGTTTTTGATGTCCTGCTTGGGTTTAGCCAGAAGCTTTGCTTTTACTGTTTTATATATGAGGAACAAAATATGAATTTCTTTTTCAGGCATAAGTGGAATCCAAAATATTTTGTTTAGGACAGCTCCAATGAAAAAAAAAAAGTAAACAAAAAAAAAAAACCCTGGAATGCTTTCTTCCCTCGTTCTTCCGTTGCTTTTGGATTACAAACCAAGATCTGGATCACCGGACGCATTGGTTACTAGTGACCAGCAGCACAAACAGCGGAGAATACCCCACCTCCAAGAGAATTGTACAGAATTAGTAAAGCTGAATGATTATATCTGCTTTATGTTAAAGATTTTTTTTTTTCCTTCTCTTCTTAATTCAGTTATTACATGGAGAATAAAGTTCTGCTTAAGCATGTTTGTGCAAGTCCTATTCAGATTGTTTATATTTGAGCAACTGCTAAGTTTGGGTTTTTCCAATTTTTATTTTTTTTCCTTTACATTCTAAATGTCCTAATTTTCAGCCTGTTTTAACTGCATTGTCTGTTTAGAAATGGGGGATTGTGTTCACTGTAACAATGTGACGATTGTACACATTGCTGTTTTTATCACTTTTACATTGGTATGTTGTAACAGAAGTTAGTCACTTGTGTTAGTGTATTGAGATGACCAGCTGTGCTCTCAGTTTTTATCAATATAATTAAAGTTTAAAGAATTTCTTTTTTTTTTCTTTAGATGTAGCCAATGGAGTAGTGAAACCTTTTATTTAACTTAACAAACATCACATTTGAAATGGCCATTGTCTTTTGCGTTCTGTCAAAGTTCGGAGATGTTGTGCTAGCCAATATAGATATAGGCTTTATTTAGGTGAAGCTAAACCTTGGGTGCTTATTTAGTCACTTCTAACGTGCTAGCTTCCCATTTATTTGGTATGCAAATAAAACCTTTTGCATCTGTACCAATCTCTTTCATGGCAACTGGAAAAAATAAACAACTTAGTAAATGGTTAACTTAAAACAGCGTTTGAAGTATACTGTGTTAAACATGTAGTGTAGACAAATTACATATAATCCACAGCAAAAAATTGCAGTTGTAAGCCACTTCACTGCCAAGAGAGCAGGATTTGCGCGCAGAAACTTGTGACTATAGCCAAACCAATTACTTACATATTTTTGTTTATTGTTGTGTAGCACAGTAGATAATTTTGTTGTTTGCAGAATTTCCCCCTCCCTTGTAGTTTTATTCATCAGTTAAGAATTTGCCTTTATATCAACCTATCATCATGAATGCCGTCCAGTCTGCAAGTATTATTGTTATCGAGCAGGTGGAAATTCATTATAACCCAATTTTTAATTTAAAGGGAATCTGTTGCCAGGTTTTTGCTACCTCATCTGAGAGCAGCATAACGTAGAGACAGACTATGATTCCATCAACGTGACACCTACTGAGCTGTTTGCTGTCATTTTGATAAAATCATGTTTTCTTTGCTGCATATCGGTTATACAGAGCTCATGAATATGCTGGACTACCTGGCATCAATAGTCTTCTAATGCAGAGTTTCCCAACTCCAGTCCTCAAGGCCCACCAACACTGCACATTTTCAGGATTTCCTGTATTGCACAGGTGACAGTTTAATCACTTGCACTGGTGATGATTCCAACATCTGTGCAATGCTGAGGAAATCCTGAAAACACGCACTGTTGGTGGGCCTTGAGGACTGGAGTTGGGGAACCCTGCTCTAATGATCTATTGCCGCTTAAGCAGTGATTTTTATCAAAACTACACTAAGCAGCGCTGTATTTGAGATGTCTGGCCCTACGTTATGCTGTTCTCAGTTTAGGTGGCAAAAACCTGTTGACGGGTTCCCTTTAAGCCCTCTGCTCTTTCTGGGCCCAGTCTGTAGTGCTATCAATGACATACAAAAGGAGCTGTGAAAGTGTGCATAGAGCAGCTGTCAGTTATTGATAGAACTGTGCCCTGGATGATGAAAGTATACTTAATATTGAATTGTTTCACAAAAAAATGGTGCATGCAAAGTGGACTGCATTTTCATGGTGACAGGTTCTTTTAAAATATTTTGTGCATAGTTTTGTAAGAAGTAGAGAAGGTGCAAATCTAATGAAGACCTGGTCTCGCGGTCGTCCCTGCAATCCTAATAACTACCTCCCACATCCTTGGATCTTTATATTGATTAGCTTGCCTGACTAATCAAAAGGAGCAAGGGATGCTGTCAGGTACAAGGTGGATTTCATGGCTTGTGTCAAATGGCCATAAATTAATAATCTGGCTGCTGGACTGCTTGCAAATTTATTTACATGACTATATCCAGTAACTTGTTATATACACGCTCAGACAAGTGCAATGCGAGAAAATCTCCAATGCACTCGGCCCAATGTTAGACAATGCTGCAACTCAGCGAATTTTCTTCTTTTTCTCCACCCTAAACGGACTGAGGAAAAAATCGCAGCATTCAAGTGAATAGGTGCGCGAGAAACATCGGACTGTACTCTTATCATAGTGCAGTGTGATATACACACAGGCTCACAATGGAGAAGATGGGGAGATTAACCCCTCCCTCTCCTCCGCAGGGCCCGCCCTCAGCTTCGCAGCTGTGACCTGATTGCAAGATCCAATCAGTTGCATGACATTCGGCTCATACTCGCAGCATAGCCTAAGCCGGGGGTCATTAGCATATCGCATCCGAAGCTCTTGTATCAGCTGCCATACGCTAATGTGTCCGCAGCCTTAAGCATATTTCAAAAGTTCTCCACTAGTCTTATGGCTGTCACCAAAGACATGCTTGCAAGATTAATTTTTAAATACTTATGGAAACCATACACATTAAAATCTTTGGTAATATGATTAACTGAGTCTAGGTACTCTATCCCTGTAGTGAATGTAAAACCATTAGCCCATTATGGTACTTTTTTTTTTATTAGCTAGATACCTTGCAGATTGAGGAAAGATCTTAGGCAAAAAAATAAATTTGGCTGTATTACGGTTTGTTTTTACCATACAGTGTATAATGTAAAAAAAAAAATAATCAAGAACTACAGTGGAGAAAACGGTGTAGTGATTTTGCATACTTTGGGTGGGAAAAATCTATTCCATGTTTTTGTGTAACATTTATTTCACTGCTGTAGCACTGCATTGTTGAGATATTGCCTAATAATGCAAACCACAATCGTAATAACCATTAGGAACATGCTGTAGTGAATTAATGGATCTTAGAAATATTGTTTGCTCCTACAACAACACTGGTCACCCATCCACAGGAAATCTAACTCATACATCGATATGTAACGCCTTGGTGTGCATCAGTCACGAGAACATAAATGGGATAAGTAGTGCTATTTAAAAAGTGCAACACGACTATTTTAATAAGTGGTTTCTCCAAATTCACTACAAAATGCAACTTTTAATGTTGATTGCTAGCTCAGAATTATTCAGTGGCCATGAGTTAAATTTCCATCAGGTATGCTTGAGATAACCTCTACACAGTCCAAGTATTTAACTGACTGTGGCTTAGTCCAAGAATGGTTTGGTTTAGATCAGGGTTTCTCAACTCCAGTCTTCAAGGCCTCTCCAACAGACTTTTCCAGGATTTCCTCACCATTGCACAGGTGATGGAATTCGCAAGGCATCAGAAATTGCTATAGGTTCTCTATTGAATATTGTCAAATGAAGGCCTGGTGCTGGTGGGCTTGATCTCTGAAGTTGAGAAACACTGGTCTAGATCATTACCTTGCACAAATGTGAAGTAATTTAAAAAAAAATAGAAAATGTATTAAATGTTCCTAAAAATACAGTTTAAACTTGCAAACTATGCTTTCACGTTAAAAGGAAAACTGGCTACACTGTTCTGTCAGCTATCATCGTGCACAATATTCCACATCACTCCAGACTTTTATCAAGATTCGTATTGTATGAAGCGTTTACGGTTGCCACCATTTTGATATGTGGAATAATTTAGAGGTCTCCTACTTTAACATTGGTGGCCTATCCTGGTATAGGTCAACAATGTCTGATAGGCCAGGGACTGCACCTATTGCCAATTAGCTGTTGGCGGTGGTAGTAGGTGGCTGGAAATGCTTAGTTCCGGAACTTCTGTCTTCAGATAGTGGCTGTAGCTGGGTACTGCACATCTGCCTCCCTTTCAAATCAATAGTAGGCGGATGTGTAGTACCCGGCTGCAGCCGCGGAACTGAGCATTTCCTCCGCTAGCACCGTGAACAGCTGTTTGGTGGGGCTGAGACGTGTTAGACCCCGGCCGATCAGATATTGATTAATTTTCGTAAGGATAGGCAGTCAATGTAAAAGTAGTGGACTTACTGTCATGCCTGTCAAAGAAGTTTTCCATTTCACTGCAGTGTATCAGAGAGCTGTGGTAAGGAATTACATCATATATTTGCACAATACCAAATGTCAAGAGTGCCACCAATTTTCCTATGGCTACACTAGTTTGGTGTGTTAATAAAAATAAACTATCAGTGACTTCCAGTAAATGCCTCAGGAGGCAGGTAGTCAAAAATCCTTAAGTGATTGGAAAGACCTACAGCAAGATTTGGAGTCAGCAGCCACTAAAGGTACCGTCACACTAAGCAACATCGGTGTTGAGGCACAACTTGCTAGCGATGTTGCTGTGTGTGACATCTAGCAACAACCTGGCTCCTGCTGTGAGGTCGTTGGTTGTTGCTGAATGTCCTGGACCATTTTTTATTTGTTGCTCTCCTGCTGTGAAACACACATCGCTGTGTGTGACAGCGACAGAGCAACAACTAAATGTGCAGGGAGCCGGCTTCTGCGGACGCTGGTAACCAATGTAAATATCAGGTAACCAAGAAGCCCTTTCCTTGGTTACCTGATATTTACCTTCGTTACCAGCGTCCGCCGCTCTCAGCTGTCAGTGCCGTCTCCCTGCTCTCTGCACACGTAGCTGGAGTACACATCGGGTAATTAACCCAATGTGTACTGTGGCTAGGAGTGCAGGGAGCCGGCACTGGCAGTGTGAGAGCGGTGGACGCTGGTAACGAAAGTAAATATCGGGTAACCAAGGGAAGTGCTTCTTGGTTACCCGATGTTTACCCTTGTTACCAGTGTCTGCAGAAGCCGTCTGCCTGCATACGTAGCAGAGTACAATTAATTAATTAACCCGATGTGTACTGTGGCTAGGTGTGCAGGGAGCCAGCGCTAAGCGGTGTGCTCTGGTAACCAAGGTAAATATCGGGTTGGTTACCCGATATTTACCTTAGTTACCAAGCGCAACATGCTTCCACGTTTAGCGACGCTCCAGCGATCCCTGCCAGGTCAGGTTGCTGGTGGGATCGCTAGAGCGTCGCTTAGTGTGACATCTCACCAGCGACCTCCTAGCAACTTACCAGCGATCCCTATCAGGTATCGTTGTTGGGATCGCTGGTAAGTTGTTTAGTGTGACTGGACCTTAAGGTTTGAGGTTGCTTAGTAAGGAGCATGCTAAATGTCTACTTGCCCAAAGCACATGAGAAGTCTCCACTATGCACAAAACCATATAAATAATACACAGATGTATGATAAAACTTTAATTTTTATGGACGATATATCAGCAGTATGTCTGGAGGAAAAAGGGAGAATAGGAGGAAGAGAGCAGTCCAGCTACAGTAAATCATGACGGTGGTTCATTGATGCCTACTGTAAAGTGCTACCTCCAATAGGTGGCACTAGAGTTTGTCTACTTCCTCACTACTGAAGAGGCAATTTGCATATTTCCCAGAAGAGCATTGCAGCTTAAAGTCTTACCACTAGCGTACCGGATTGGTGTGTCAGTCTCCGCAAGAATAACTTTCCCTTTAGTCCCTGTCTTAAAATCTAATACAGCCACAACAGATATCAGATCTCATACTTTGCACTGACAAGGGACAACCATCCCAAGACACTGTGTCTGCAAATTGTGATTTGATCCTGCATATATCCTAAGCTATATGACAAGGCTCGTTAAACGGTCATTTTTTACTTTTAGCATTGCTACTGAGGGGACATTAGAATTTGTCTGCTTCCTCACTGAAGGCGCAACTTTTTTTTTTTATTTTATTTCCCAGAGGATGCGGCTTAAAGTCTCCTCATCACTGACATGCTGTAATGGTGTGTCAGTCTCTTAAGGAGAATAGCTTTCCTCTTACACCATGTCTTATTAGCCTCTCATACAGTCACATCAGAGCTCAAGCCTTGCACTGACGAGGGACAACCATCCTAAAACATGTCTGTTCTCACCTACCTACAGAGGTGTCCCTGAGTCAAGTGAGTGGAATTTAAGGAATAGGGGGTCACTTCCTGTTTCCCCAGAGTTATGTTTTACCAGTTATTCTAGGACAAGGAAACTCCTAAAAAAATTGCTACTAAGAAGAATATTAAAAGATGTGTCACATGCAGTATGAAACTGCCAGAAGATTATAGGAAGCAACTAAACTCATTGCAAAAATACCCAAAAAGAAAAGAGATTGTCTTAAAAATATATTTTATTTAGATTATTAGTCAAAAATACTTAAAACATACATAAAAACATATGTGGTAGGTCAGGATAAACAGTGGATACAGGGCTTAATATTGAACACAAGGACAATAACCCCACCAATGAACCAAACATTGCAATAAACAACGCATGAAACAGGAATCAACAATTTTTGAAATCTGAAATTCGAATGACTAGTGATGGGTGAATAGTAACTATTTGGTTTTGGATTAATCCTAGTGAATCCCAAAGTACTATTCCACTATTCATCACAAATAATGAACCTAATGCAGGTCAATGTGAAACCCAAGCCTTTTTTTCTGGGAAATCTTCAAGAAAAATGCTCAAGTTCCCTATTGACTTGCATTAGGTTCATTATTCATGACAAACACTTTAGTATTTTGGGATTCGTTACAAATAGCCTGAACCCGAATAGTTACTATTCGCTCATCACTACTAATGACCCATCCACTGGGACCAAAGGCAGAGGTAATGGAAAAGAAGTTCCAGAAGGCAGGTATTTTTTTTAACAGAGGCCTGTGAAAAACAATATGGATTTTGAATGATGCTGGTAAGACCAGGCGGAAGCCACAGGATTAATGACCACAGTAATTTTATAAGGACCAATAGACAGGGGTCCTAATTTTAATGAAGGTATTTTGAGTTTAATGTTCTTTGTGGATAACCATCCCACATAGGTCCAGACCAGACAAACATCTACAGTCAGCTGCACTTTTATATTTAGAATCCATGTCAAGCAAAGGTTGCTGAACCTTCCCCCAAGTATACGATAAAGATGAGACAAATAACTTCTCCCCAGGTATCCATGAGGAGTGCTCCTCCTGAAATGTACAGAACTGGGGATGCCAACCATAGACACAAATATATGGTGATACCCCCGTGGATTCATGACGATAACTATTAATGGCAAATTTGGTGAGATGAAGGAAAGAGGACCACTCTTCCTAATTATCAGATACCACTGTAAAAACTGTTCCAAATTCTGATTTATACGTTCATCAGACTGAGGGTGCAATACCAAAGAATAAGATAACTTAATCCCTAACGGAGAGCAAAAGGTTCTCCAAAACTTGGCAATGAACTGAGTTCCTCTATCCAAGACAATATCAGACGGAACGCTGTGGAGTTTAATGATTTCTCGAATAAAAACTGAGCTAAAGACTTGGCATTAGGTAAGGATGGTAAGGCGATAAAATGGAATTTTAGTAAGCCTATCCACAATCACCAAAATTACTGTATTACCAGCAGTGCAGAGAAAATCCATAGAAATGTCAGACCAAGGTTCACTGGGAAGATTCAAAGGCTGTAAATATCCTGAAGGATGAGAATGAGATGCCTTAGAATGCGCACAGGTGGCACATGCAGACACATAGGCTACCACAACCCTATAGATTTTGGGCGTCCAAAAGTGATGCAATATGAGATCAAGAGTTCCTTTAATCCCATCGTGATGAGCAGGAACAGAATCATGAAGTTCCCCCAAGAATTTAAGACAACGATTTAGAGGAACAAATGACTTGTTCACCAGAACCCCAGATGGCGCATCACCTTGAGCTTCTGCAATCTCAGATGCAAAATCAGTAGTGACACCACTATTCCCTTCTGAAGAATGGGGACAGCTTCCTCACAGGGTTATTGTTAATATTCTGTAGTAATTTTAAAAACCTAAAAATCATTGCAGAGCCTTAAGGTTTCCAGGACGGTCCTATTTTAATTTAGCCTCTAATTTAGAGGGATCTATCTGAAAGCCTGCAGCCAAAATGATATACGCCAAAAAAAGGAAGTTCCTGTATGGTATATGCACACTTTCCAAGTTTAGCATACAACTTGTCTCTGAGAATTTGTAGTACGTGTCTGACATGTTCCATATGAGACCATAATATCTTGAGTTTATGAGAATGCCTCTCAGATGTCTTAAAGACCATTTCCCACTCATCCCCTGCTAGACCCAGATCATATTACAGGCCCCTCTAAGGTCAAGTTTAGAGAATCATTTAGTACTGGCAATCTGATTAAAAAGGTCAAAAATGAGTGGAAGAGGATAAGAATCCGGAACCATTATTTGATTGAAGTCCATGCATGGCCGTAGCCAGCCATCCTTCTTTTTAACAAATAAGAATCCAGCAACAACTGGCGTCAAAGACGGCCTATTGTGCCCCTTCACTAAACTTTCTGTTATGTACTCTTTTGAGTCAGTCTCTCAGAGCCAGACAAATTAAAGAGTTGCCCCCGGGATCAACCTAATGGTCCAGTCGTAAGGCGTATGGGGTGGCAACTCTTGGCTTCCTTTCTCTGAGAACATGTCACAAAAATCAGAGAGAGGACCAGGAAGGCTAGTGGTTATCGCCAAAATACAGGCACCCAAACAGTAGGCTTTACAATATGTACTCCATTTTGTTATCTCCTGAGTTTGCCAATCTACGGTGGGGTTATGTAAGACTAACCAAGGAAACCCCAATACCACTTGTGCAACTATACAATATCTACAATAATGTATATAATATATGTATAATAGATATACAATCTACAGTAGAGTTATGCATAGCATTACTTGTTCTCATGTACATTAGATGGACACAGGGTCCTCAAAATTCTTGGAGATAGGGGAAAGCTGCAGCAGCTCATGTGAGCGAAGTAACCCAGATAAAGCCCACTGTAGTGAGGGGAAAGGTGATGTGACTTCTTTTGTTTGAGGGTCCTTGGCGCTTCCACACCTACTATCTGACCGCATGTGCTACAGCTTTCCCCTGTCACCAGGCATTTTGAGGACCCTGTGATCATCTAATATACATAAGAACAAGTAATGCTATGCATACCTCTATTGTGTGCATGAATTTCCAACACAACCAGGGATGCTGTGAGCAAGACCTCAAGTTGAAACGTCAACGCTTTCATTGCTTTCCCAATTGCACCTCTCCTCGCCTGTGTGACAATCCACTGTACACAATAAATTTCACTGAATTGCAAATACTTGATAGTGTAGTGAAACTCCATCCTATACTTCGAGACAAAATGTTCCATTGACCAGCACCTGGACCCTAAACACTTAGTGCGCAACATTGGGATTTACTTTGGAATAGATTGTGGACGCCATGTTGCATTTGCAGCGCCATCAAGGTTCTCAAACAGCAGAAACTTCCCAAAAGTGACACTATTTTGGAAACTACACCCCTCAAGGAATTTATAAAGGGGTGTGGTGAGCATCTTGAACCCATAGGTACGTCACAGAATTTTATATTATTGGGCTGTGAAAACAAAATACTACATTTTTTTTTCAATGAAAATGAGGCTGAATGCACAATATTTTAATTTTAACAAGGTTAACAAGATAAAATAGACCACAACATTTATTATGCAGTGTCTCCTGAATACAACATATGTGGTTGGAAACTACTTTTCTGGCGCAGTACAAAGCTCAGAATGGAAAGAGTGCCGTATCGGATTGCTGATTTGTTGGAGGGTGCCATGTCACATAGGCAGAGCCCTTGAGGTGCCAGAACAGCAGAATCTCCTATAAGTGATCTCATTTTACAAACTACACCTCTTAAAGAAATCATCTAGTGGTGCAGTGAGTATATTGACACCACATATAGTGACACCACATATACAGTACAGACCAAAAGTTTGGACACACCTCATTCAAAGAGTTTTCTTTATTTTCATGCCTCTGAAAATTGTAGATTCAGATTGAAGGCATCAAAACTATGAATTAACACATGTGGAATGAAATACTTAACAAAAATTTGTGAAACAACTGAAAATATGTCTTATATTCTAGGTTCTTCAAAGTAGCCACCTTTTGCTTTTATTACTGCTTTGCACACGCTTGGTATTCTCTTGATGAGCTTCAAGAGGTAGTCACCGGAAATGGTCTTCGAACAGTCTTGAAGGAGTTCCCAGAGATGCTTAGCACTTGTTGACCCTTTTTCCTTCACTCTGCGGTCCAGCTCACCCTAAACCATCTCGATTAGGTTCAGGTCGGGTGACTGTGGAGGCCAGGTCATCTGGCGTAGGACCCCATCACTCTCCTTGTTAGTCAAATAGCCCTTACACAGCCTGGAGGTGTGTTTGGGGTCACTGTCCTGTTGAAAAATAAATGATGGTCCAACTAAACGCAAACTGGATGGAATAGCACACCGCTGTAAGATGCTGTGGTAGCCATGCTGGTTCAGTATGCCTTCAATTTTGAATAAATCCCCGACCGAAGCGCCGCCCACGGGGCCAACCAGCACCGCAGCGACCGGTTTAGGTGAGTATTATAAAGTGTTTTTTATGTTCTCACAGCGGCCTGCGCTCTTATATACAGCATGAATGCTGTATATAAGAGCCCACTGGTGGTGGCCGCAGCTTATAGGCCATAAAACTGGTGACAGGTTCCCTTTAACTCTATGGCTGTACAGCTGGAGCTCCTCTAGTGCTTAAAGGGAACCTGTCAGCAGAAATTTTGCAATAAACCTAAAAGATTCCCCCTCTGCAGCTCCTCCTGTTTGCAGCTCTGCTGCAGTTGAGGTCAGCTGCACCTGCTTTGTAGTCATACCTCTTTATGGGTGTACCCAGCGAGGGGCAGGGGGGGGGCAGCTGCACCCCCCTAGAAGCAGGGGCAGGCACCTATTATGACCTGTCTATGTCAGGTAGCAGGTGCGTCAGGCAGCGCGGGTGGTGAGGAGAGGACAGGGCGGCATGGTGCATCAGCATCCGCCACCCACTAGTACCGCAGGGCAGGCTGACACTGCTCCCGCAGCCGCTCCTAATAGGAGCTGTAAAATCCTGTCCTCAGTGCCTGCCGGCCGCTCTGCACTGCAAATCAGCACAGCGGGGACTGGACTGGAGTGATGACATTGACATCATCACTCTGCGCCCCGTTGTGTCGAGTCCTGCAGTGCAGAGGGGCCGGCACAGTCACAAGCTGGGGAGACTGCTGGGAGGCTGAGCTGCTGCCACAAGTAAAAAAAAATGTAAATATTAAATCAGACAGTCTGGGGGGTCTGGGGAGCTGTTGTATATGATGGGGGGGGCTGAATATGGGAGCCCTATGGGGGGCCTTATATGAGATACAGCCCCCCATAGGGCTCCTATCATGTGAGCACTATGGAGGGGCTGTATATGACATGGGAGCCCTATGAGGGGCTGTATATGACATGGGAGCCCTCTGGGGGTGCTGTATATGAGATGGGAGTCCTATGGGGGGCTGTATATGAGATGGGAGCCCTATGGGAGGCTGTATATGAGATGTATATGAGAGACAGCTACTGTGGAACCATCTTTTAGTACCCTTCGAAGAGTAAAGACCTGGCTCAGGAGTACAATGGGAGAGAACAAACTGACTGGGTTGTGCTTGATGAGCGTCCATCAGAAATTCTTCAAGGAAAATCGTGACTGAATTGAAACAAAACTTTTGAACAAGTTTTCTTCAAACCCAAGAAAAATTATATTAATATAAGACATGTAATCAGAATAAAAATTTAAATTTATTTTCAAGCAAATAATTGTAATAACTAATAAAGCACTGCTAAAATTACATTTAATTCTCTTAAAATTTTCGTTTCATTCACCTTTTCCGTTGTAATATTTTACAACCTGAACGACCATGGCTTGCCCCCCTCTAGTTTTGATCTTGGGTACACCCATGTACCCCTTTGTGCTTAAATAGCCAGGTATTCCAGCAAGCTTTGTTGACTAGACAAATCATTTGTAGGAAAGCCGCCTTGGAGGAAGGAAGCTGCTGCGGATAGTCTTCAAGTCGTATCCTCTCCTCTTTTGGTTCTTTACTCCATGTTTATCTCCCTAACCATTTGTCTCTTTAGTGCAGTGGTCGGTCTAGTGAACATCACCTGCCTCTCACTAATCAGGGCCCCTCTCACTAATCAGGGCTTCTATAGGGTTTCTTAAGCCTGCTTTACACGTTGCAATTTCGCATACGATATCGTATGCGATTTGCAACACCCCCATCGTATGTGCAGCACGTTGAATTTGTTGAACGTGCCGCACATACGATTAACCCCCGTCACACATACTTACCTACCATACGACCTAGATGTGGGCAGCGAACGTCCACTTCCTGGAGTGGGAGGGATGTTTGGCGTCACATCGACGTCACGCAGCAGCCGGCCAATAGAAGCGGAGGGGCGGAGATGAGCGGGACGTAAACATCCCGCCCACCTCCTTCCTTCCGCATTGTGGGCCGGGAGCCGCAGGAGGCAGGTGAGATCTGTTCATCGTTCCCGGGGTGTCACACACTGCGATGTGCGCTACCTCGGGTACGATGAACAATATGACGTTGAATTCGTCAGGAATGAACGACGTGCATGCGATGAACAGTTTTTCGTTCAATCGCAATTGCACATCGCTGTCACACACTACAACATACCTTACGATGCCGGATGTGCGTCACTTACGACGTGACCCCGCCGACACATCGTAAGATATCTTGTAGCGTGTAAAGCAGGCTTTAGGAACCCACGATGCTGCTTGGCGACAGTTGCGAAAACTGTATAGGGACTGGTTAGGAGAGCAGGGACAGCTCAGTTGAGGTTAGGTGTCCAAGGCCCACTATTGTTATTGTGTCCTCAGTGTTTCCCCCTTTTCTGTGGTGTTTAGGTGTTTTTTCGTTGCACGTCAGACCTCAGTTGGTCGGAACACACTTGCCACATCTGTTGTATGTTCCATTACATCTAGCTAGCATTGAAGTAACACAGCATTTCAGAAAAGTAACATCATACATACAGTAAAATATGGTGGTGGTAGTGTGATGGTCTGAGGCTGTTTTGCTGCTTCAGAACCTGGAATACTTGCTGTGGTAAATGGAACCATGAAGTCTACTGTCCACCAAAACATCCTAAAGGAGAATGTTCGGCATCTGTTTGTGAGCTCCAGCTGAAGCACACGGTTTATGCAGCAAGACAAAGATCCAAAACACACCAGCAAGTCCACCTCTGAATGGTTTAAGAAAATTAAATTAAAGGAGTATTCCCATCTCCAAGATTCTATCCTAATATGTAGTAGGTGTAATAATAAAATATATTAGCAAATACCTCCAATTAGAAATGTAGTATAGTTCTTCCGATTAACTATATCGCCTACCTCATGTGCATGGCATTGCAGGACTGAGCCGAAAATCTAGCGTCGGACGCGATGGTAGCAGAGAGGTGAGATCATCCTCTGATGCTGGGCATTCGTTAGCATGTTAGCACAGCTAAAGGGGCGTACTAACATGCTAATGGAGCCGACTGGCCAGGGAACTAACGCCCAGGAGGCTAGTCCCCTCGCTCTTTAGCATACGGTAAAAGATCTTAAAACATACTCTTTCTAAAGATCTCTTTATCTATACTAGTGTATACAGGGACGGGTTAGGCAGGGATTAGGAATATGCACCCAGAACTGCTCGTAGTTCTGGGTCCATATTGGACCTGACAGGTTCCCTTTAAGTGTGACAAACATGCAAAAGAATAAGAAATCAGAAAGGGGGCAAACACTTTTTCAACATCACTGTATGTTTCACTAATTGTTATACCATTGAGAGGTGAAGAAAAAAATAATTGAGTTTTTACCACTTAAATGTTGTTATAGCTCCAGGATTTTACATTTTCACAAGGGAAATACATAAAAATGACTGCCTAATTATTATACAATTTCTCGTGAATGTGTCAATAATACTAATTATGTGACTATATAGTACCATCTGGCCACACGGTGAGACTCAGGAGAGTTATTTGACTTTTGGAGAGCAGACGTTTCCTATAGTTTGCAGACTCCATATACAGAACCCTTTAGTGTCAGAAGAGCAGAAACCTCCTTTAAATGGCCTCAATTTGTAAATTACACCCCTTTGGGAATTCATGTAGGGGTGTACTGATGATTTTTACTCCATAGGTATTTTCCAGAAACAAGCAGCAATGGATGTTGCAGAGTGAAAAGGGAAATCTGTCATTGTAGTGCCTATACATTGTAGTGCCCATACATTGTGCCAACCTTGAGCTTCTGAAGACCTGTACCCAGTGGCGTACCGTCCATAGAGGCAGGCCACGCAGCTGCTATGGGGGGCGTGACCTGAGGGGGCCCGCAGCAGCTGCCCGCTGTGTGTGTGTACTTTCACTTTCCTCATCGCAGCATGGGCGGGCTTCCCCGGGACGGTCACCAAGCAGCTGGGGGCCCGCACTGTTTGGATATCTCCAGGCGGCCGCAGCACGGAGATGCAGACACTGCACACAGCGCAGCCTCTGCTGTAGAGGGGGGAGTGGCCAGGCAGCGTCTTCTTCCAGTCAGAAAGCTGAGAGAGCTGCCAGGAGGAGAACAGCCAATCAGGAGAGTGGGCGGAGCTTGTTCAGTACAGTGCGGGAGATTCAACTTTGAAGATATGGAAAGCTAAACAGTGCAATAGGAGCAGAGCAAGGAGAGAGTTAAGCAAACAAGAAGAAGCTGAGAGCAGAAGCACCAGACCGAAAAAGCAGAGGAACGGAACACAGCCAGGGGGACCCACAAAACGTGGAGGCAGAAACCACTAACATCTCTCAGTGCACAGGAGCAGGTGAGTATAATGTGCAGATGTCTGCCTGTAACACTACAGAAACTGCCCTGTGCTGTGTCATCCCTGTGTGTAATATCTCTGTACTAAAAGGGAAACCATCAGTAAGCCATAAGTAAATGCAAGGTGCAGCGCTGTGCAGCAGAGCATGAAGCAGAGCCAATATACCAGCGATGTGCAACAGAGCATGAAGCAGAGCCAATATACCAGCGATGTGCAACAGAGCATGAAGCAGAGCCAATATACCAGCGATGTGCAACAGAGAATGAAGCAGAGCCAATATACCAGCGCTGTGCAACAGAGAATGAAGCAGAGCCAATATACCAGCGCTGTGCAACAGAGAATGAAGCAGAGCCAATATACCAGCGATGTGCAACAGAGCATGAAGCAGAGCCAATATACCAGCGTTGTGCAACAGAGCATGAAGCAGAGCCAATATACCAGCGCTGTGCAACAGAGCATGAAGCAGAGCCAATATACCAGCGCTGTGCAACAGAGAATGAAGCAGAGCCAATATACCAGCGCTGTGCAACAGAGAATGAAGCAGAGCCAATATACCAGCGCTGTGCAACAGAGAATGAAGCAGAGCCAATATACCAGCGCTGTGCAACAGAGAATGAAGCAGAGCCAATATACCAGCGCTGTGCAACAGAGAATGAAGCAGAGCCAATATACCAGCGTTGTGCAACAGAGCATGAAGCAGAGCCAATATACCAGATGTGGCACTGCAGAGGGGTATCAGAGTAGGAGGGACGCCGTACACAGCTATAGGCCTCCGCCACACATCCGTGAAAACCACGTCCGTGTAAAATGGGCCGTTTTTCGGGTCCGTTTTCCGTTTTTTAGGTCCGTTTTTATGGTATGTGTGGCCTGCGTGTGTATCCCGTATGCTAGCCGTATGTGCGTGTGGAATGTCCGTGTGTGCGTGAGTGAAATAACTGACATGTGTGTGTGTTGTCCGTGCGAAATGTACGTGTGTGATGCAAAATGTCGTTACTACATGTCGGAAGACAGAGTAGCGGGATGAGAATGAACTCGGGTGAACTTCACCCGACTTCATAGTCATGCCGCGGCTCTGTCTTTGTGCCGTGTACTGATTAGCGGTCACTTGTGAAGGATTCACCGGTGACCGCTAATCCCCCGAGTGACTGAAGTGTCCCCCCCTCTCTCATACTCACCGTTCCCCGATCACCGGCGCTGCACGGCGTTCACACTGCTCCGGCGGCTTTTTCTAATTTGAAAAAGCCGGCCGCTCATTAAACAATCTCGTATTCCCTGCTTTCTCTCCCCACCGGCGCCTGTGATTGGTTGCAGTCACACATGCCCACCACGCTGAGTGACAGCTGTCTCACTGCACCCAATCACAGCAGCCGGTGGGCGTGTCTATACTGTGCAGTGAAATAAATAAATTAATTAAAAAACAGGCGTGCGGTCCCCCCCCATTTTAATACCAGCCAGATAAAGCCATACGGCTGAAGGCTGGTATTCTCAGGATGGGGAGCTCCACGTTATGGGGAGCCCCCCACCCTAACAATATCAGTCAGCAGCCGCCCAGAATTGCCGCATACATTATATGCGACAGTTCTGGGGCTGTACCCGGCTCTTCCCGATTTACCCTGGTGCGTTGGCAAATCGGGGTAATAAGGAGTTATTGGCAGCCCATAGCTGCCAATAAGTCCTAGATTAATCATGTCAGGCATCTCCCCGAGATACCTTCCATGATTAATCTGTAAGTGACAGTAAAAAAACACACACACACCCGAAAAAATACTTTATTAGAAATAAAAAACACAAACACATTCCCTCATTACCAATTTATTAACCCCGACAAACCCTCCATGTCCGGCGTACTCCACGGACCTCCAGCGTCGCATCCAGCTCTGCTGCATGGAGGTGACAGGAGCAGCAGAAGACACCGCCGCTCCGGTCACCTCCACGCAGCTAATGAGATGAGTAGCGCGATCAGCTGCTGTCAGTCAGGTAACTCACGGCCACCGCTGGATCGGTGGGCGGGTAAAGCAGGGAATACGAGATTGATTAATGGGCGGCCGGCTTTTTCAAAATAGTAAAAGCCGCCGGAGTTATTATAACAGCCGTGCAGCGCCGCGCCGGAGATCGGGGAACGGTAAGTATGAGAGAGGGGGGGGAACTGACCGACAGACAGCTAGAGGGACAGATAAGACAGAGAGACCGACCGACGGACTGAGGGAGAGAACGAAACAGAAAAAGAAAAAAGACCGACATCACATGAAAAAAGCACAAAACGTACAGGGAGCAAACAGAGATGCGTCCGTGTCACTCGGACGTGCGCACAGACCCATTGACTTTCATTGGGTCCGTGCAGCGTTTTGCGTGCAGAAAACGGACATGCTGGCGTGAGACACGGACCAAAAAACGCATCACGGAGACGGACTCACAGACATAACCAAAAACGCAATTGTAACCGCTGAGATATAGTAACATTGGTGCACGTTTGGCCGTGTCTCCAGTATACACGGAAACGGACCAAACACGCACGTGTTTCACGGATGTGTGTTTCAGGCCATACATGGGGCTTCCTGACTGCTTCCCTCCTACTCTGATACCCCTCTGCAGTGCAACATCTGGTATATTGGCTCTGCTTCATGCTCTGTTGCAGAGCACTGCACAGAGTGATTACTTTTGGCTTGCTGACGGTTTCCCTTTTACTCTAAGGCTATGTGCGCACTGGGAAATGTAATTTTCTTGTGAAAATTCCGCAGACTCTCAAAGATTTCCTAACCTCCGGAAAAAATCCGCACCAAATTCCGCACCGAAATCCGCATGCGGATTGTTGCGTTTTGGTGCGGATTTGGTGCGGATTTCTTGCGGTTTTTCCGCAGGCAGTTCCCAGCGGGATTTTACAACGAAATTAGTGAAATCCCGCAGCTACCTGCGGAAAAGAAGTGACATGCACTTGTTTTCGCTGCGAGATTCCTGCAGCAAAACATGCAGCTGTCAAATTCCGCCCAGTGCGCACAGGATTTTTTTTTCCCATAGGATTTGCTGGTGATTCACTGCAGAGATGTTATGAACATTTTCTGCAGCGAAACATGCAGCAAATCCGCGGAAAATCCGCGGCAAAATCCGGTAAGTGCGCACAGGGCCTAATACTCTTTTGCAGAACATATTTAAGGGTCATCAGGCCTGCTTTATGCTTTGCCGCACAGATCATTTATCTAAGTCCTCCACCCCTTTTCTCTTTGGTCAGCACATGTATATTTCTGTTTTTCTTGGCATATTTTTGCACTCGTTGCCCCAGATCTACATGTGCACAGGGATTGATAGTTCCTGGGTCAGTGAATCATCATACTGGGTATATAGGATCCTATGTATTACTTTTTTCGTTATTTGATTGGATCACATAGATGCCCTGACATGTTAGCAGTGAACTATAGTAGCCTGTAATGAAGCTATGCATATGACTCTGTACTGGCTGTGTAGCACTACGCGTATTTAATCTATGTATTGTTATTGTGCATTATTTTTTATGGGCATATTATAAGAGTTCGTTATCATAAGTGCCACGTCTGATATACTGGGTCCGCTCCATGCTCTATTGCACAGAGCATTATTCAGGGATATCTGACTATCTTCTCTTCTATACTAATCCTTCTGCACCACCCATATCTGGTTTATTACACAATAAGTTGAATGTAGCTGTACGTATGTCTCTGCGCTAGCTGTGTGGCACTGCACATACGTATTCCAAGTATTGAATTGTTAAGCGCACTAACTGTATATGGGTATTGTATTACAGTAGGTTATCACACTTTTGCAGAGGTTGTCATTTGTGATTTGTTCATATTTTTAAAGGGAACCTGTCACCAGATTTGGTGACTATAAGCTTTGTCCACCACCAACGGGCTCTTATATACAGCATTCTAACAACCTGTATATAAGAGCCCAGGCTGCTGTGTAGAATGTAAAAAAAACACTTTAAGGCTATGTGCGCACATTGCGTAATTACATGCAGTTACGCTGCGCTTTGTAGCGCAGCGTAACTGCATGCGTCCTGCGTCCCCTGCATAATCTATGGAGATTGTGCAGGGGGCCGTGCGCACGTGGCGTTTTAGAGCGCAGCGCTTCGGCTGCTGCCCGAAGCGCGTGTTCTAAGAAGTGACATGTCACTTCTTCCGTGCGCTTTGCCGGCAGCTCCTGCTCTGTCTATGGCAGGAGCTGCAGGCAGAGCGCATGGAATCGGCTTTTTTTTTTTTTTCACTACGGACATTTTCGTCAGCGATTTGAAGCGCACACGATCTTCAGATCGCTGCAGAAATTTCTGCAGTGAAGTACGCAACGTGCGCACATAGCCTAATACAAACCTAAGGGGCAGTGCTTTGCAGACCGGTCGGATGGGTGTCTTTGTTCTCCGGTACCAGTGCCTCTTCTTTCGGCCATCTTTGTCCTCCTTCTTCTGAAGCCTGGGTGCATGGCGCATCCTACGTCATTCACACTCGCCGGGATCGAGGTCCCACACAGGCACACTATAATACTTTGATCTGCCATGTGTGTATTATCCCTGTACTGTGACATCAGAGTGCATTATCCCTTACGAAGGTCTAACCATAGCAATTTCGGTCAACCCCCACTTAGGTACAGAGAGTAAAATCTTGAGTGAAATATATAGTCATTAATGTACATAATGTTCAAATGTTGTGCGTTTGTTATTTTCTTTGAAAATCTGCATAATCATTTGAAAAAAATTGTTGATGATACCTGGAAAAGTAACCTGATTTTCTACAAGTTGATAATGTTGATAAATAAGGACCACTGGTCATTGGACTAGGAATGACCCGAACTCTCGCAGTGTAAATAGTTGCACCATGTGTGCCTACCAGAGTAATCCTTGTTACCATCAGGACGCTGATACCGCCACCAAGGAGAAGAAGGTTGGAGGAAAGGTCTGGGATAGAGATGGCCCAGACCTGGTCACCACAGGGACCGGTGATCTGCCTCCTTAGAGGGTTCTGGGGACCAGGACATTTGGTGGGTTGATGGGGGATTGCTGCAACGTTTAAGAAATGAGCCTCCCCTAAGTGGGAAGAATGTTATCTATTAACTAATAACCTTTTATTCTAGTTTAATAAAACTCTATTTTGCTTACAGCCCGAGGACGTGCTGTGTTTAACTAAGGGGGAATGTAGTTCCCCTGAGCCACTCAAGGCACTACAAGGAACTGAATCCTCTTGGGGATGCAGGGCCTACCCCCTGGGATCTGGAGTACCAGTGCCGATACCACCAAAGCACAACCAAAATCCTAGTTCTACACTCCACACTGAGTATAGAGGGTTAACCATGAAAGGGGATGG
The DNA here is from genome assembly GCF_048569485.1 of Anomaloglossus baeobatrachus. Lineage (NCBI taxonomy): Eukaryota > Metazoa > Chordata > Amphibia > Anura > Aromobatidae > Anomaloglossus > Anomaloglossus baeobatrachus. The sequence continues at coordinate 606,687,487 of NC_134353.1, read as the reverse complement.
TCGCCTAGAGGTAGGAACGAGTCCCGGGATTAACCAGCCTGGTGGGAGGGGACAGGGAGTTGGTGGCACACAGTGAGGTGGGCGGACGTACCTGAGCTGGGTCTGTGCAACAGTGACCCGGGGGCACGGGAGAGAGCTCGCTAGGGCAGGTTCGGACAGATACTGCTGAGACTGGGGCACAGGGCTCTAGATCAGGCGCCAGTTTTACACAGCTTGATAATCACCTGCACGGTGAGGACACCTTCATGGACTTCACCGAACCAAATAATCCGGGGGCATCAGCAGTGAACTAGGATCGGGGTTCGGACATTTACCTCCCCACAGGGTCTGCATTGCCCGCCGTATGGAGAAGGAGACTGTAACCCAAAAAGGGACAGTCGGGCCCCAAATGCTCCACGCTACGGGGACCCAACCAACAGAGAGTGCCGGGGACAGAGAAACCTGGGTCACTACATTGGCACTGATACTCCATGGGATCTGAACCAGTAATCGAAGGGTCTGAGTAGAGACTGTTCAAAACAACCTGGTGTGGTCTCCGTTATTGCCACTCACATCTCCCAGGCACGGCCTTACCTGAGGAGGGCTTAACATCATTGCTGCTACCACCACCAGCTCTGGGAGTACCCACATTCAGCAGCAGCGGTTCTACACCTTTAACCGCAACCCGCAGGTGGCGTCACGTATACTAACTTTCACCCCTACTGTAAATATCCTCTTTTTACAAAAGAAGCCCCACGCCACAGGACCGGGCAATGGCCACCAGAGTGACATTCCCATTTGCAACCTCCTGGGACTGAGTACCCCCTTCTCTGGGCACGACACAAATACTTGCTCAATAATTATACACACACTCGTAGATATTCTTTTAAGAAAGGCAAAACCTCACTTCTTCTTTCTTAAATATTCAGGTTTATTAACCTTTTGGATTGACTGACAGTGCTATAATTGTTCATTAAAAAATTAATCAACACAAATGCAAGTTGTTTAATAATTGTGAACCCAGTGTATGATGTCCCCCGGACCGCTCACACAGAATTATAACAACACATCCCCGAACACATAATGTGATGCTCCCACAACTAACATAAACAGTACAATGTCCTCACAGTCTTACCACACACTATGTGGCTTAAGGGTGCTTTACACGCTGTGACATCACTAACGATATATCGTCGGGGTCACGTCGTTAGTGACGCACATATGGCGCCGTTAGCGACATCGCAGCGTGTGACACCAAGGAGCGACGATTAACGATCACAAAAACGCCAAAAATTGTTGATCGTTGACACATCGCTCCTTTTCATAATATCGTTGGTGGTGCATGCCGCTGGTTGTTCGTCGTTCCTGCGGCGTCACACATCGCTATGTGTGACACCGCATGAACGAGGAACATCACCTTACCTGCGTCCACCGGCAATGAGGAAGGAAGGGGTGGGCGGGCATGTTCCAGCCGCTCATCTCTGCCCCTTCTCTGCTATTGGGCGGCCGCTTAGTGACGCCGCAGTGGCGTCGCTATGACGCCGAACGCACCTCCAACCTTGAAGGAGGGATTGTTCGGCGGTCACAGCGACGTCGCTGAAAAGGTAAGTGCGTGTGACGCTGCCGTAGCGATAATGTTCGCTACGGCAGCGATCACCAAATGTCGCACGAACGATGGGGGCACACACGCATTATAATGCCCCTATTTTCCCCACTTGATAAGATGCCACCACAGCCCCCTCCTCACACTCGGTTTCATGCCACGACTAAAGATGGGCAAACCTTAACTGTAAAATTCGAGGACCGTATTGGACACCTAAAATCCGCTGCTCGAACTCGAGCACGGACTTCTCACAGAAGTCCGTGATTGAGTTTTAGACTATGTGTCCACGTTGCTTTTTACCTGCTTTTTACCTGCTTTTTCAACTGCAGCGTTTAATGCCAAAATGGATGTGTTCTGCTTTTCAAGCATAGTCTATGGGAATTTGGGTTTCTTGTTCACGCTATGCTGTTCAAAATGCTGCCATTTTGTGGCAGAAATTTGGGCAAAAACTGCTTTTCAAAGAAGCAACATGTCAATTGTTTTTGCCATTTGGGTTTTGCACTGCAAAGCTGAGTTTTTGCCCAACTTTCTGCCACAAAAAGGCTGCAGTTTGAACAGCATAGTGCGGACAAGAAACCCAAATTCCCATAGACTATGCTTGAAAAGCAGAACACATCCATTTTGGCATGAAACGCTGTAGTTGAAAAAGCAGCAAAAAAGCAGGTAAAAAGCAACGTGGACACATAGCCTTAAGTGTGGATGCTGCTTGTATGCTGAATAAAGTATGTTGAAAGGCTGCAGCACAGCCAATCAACAAACGTTTTGGCTGTGGACACTTCCTCAGCCATCAGAATCATGCCGAGTACTGGCATGGCTGTGATTGGCCAGCTGCGATTGCATCAGTGGGTCTATATTAGGACCCGTTGACGCAGTTGTAGTGGGTGAGCCTACCCCCTACTAGTACCAGCATAGTTTACCCGGAATTGTAATTATTAAAAATGTTGATTTTTTTATTATTGTATGTTGTGTTAGGGCACCCCCTAGTGGCCGGGTGGGACGGCTGTTGCCACCGGGGAAGGAGGAGTCGGCTGGATGTCTAGGGAAGGGCTGTATGTGTGGAAAGTAGTCGGATCCGGGACAGCAGTGTGTGACCATCGGTGGCAGTGTGTTTGAGCGGAACATCAGGGGACACCGGAGTAACGGAGGAGTACGCAACCTCAAGGTCTGATTCCGCTGGTGTGGGTCCGGTGTGTGCTTGACCTAGGAGTGGGAGCCCGGAGAAGCGGAGTACCCAGGGCATATCCCCACTAGAGGGCGCGTTTGGGCAGGTTGTCCCCAGCTCCACAGAAATTGCCGAATTCTGCTGACCGGATTGTATCTGTGCAAAATAAATGTTATCTTTTATTGGCATCAACTTCTGCCTGAGGACTGTTTGTGCACCTTCCGACGAAGATACTGACCCACATTGTCTCACTAAGTCAGTCCCCAACATTGAAGGAGTGGTGGAGCCAGGGTTGTGCCTTGAAATCACTGAGGTCACGACTACACAGCCAGAGGCCTCCCTGTCTCATCACTTCATGTGGCGTAGTCAGCAGGATGCGAGTCCCCTGCCAGGGACCCAAGAAACTGGAGATCAGGTCGTGCCTGGGACACAGGATCCCGACTACGAGGGAAGATTTCCAGTCCCCTGGTGGGAAGAGAACACAGTGCCCGTAGTGTTGGACAGGGTACAAGATGGCGGCAAGAGGGCCGTTATCTGTGAAGTGGAAGAAAAGGCGCGAAAAGTTGTCGCCGAAAGAAGAGCCTGGGGCTGGCCGGTACCAAGGAAGAGGTACAGAGTACTCCGCCCAAAGAGGGGAGGCGCCAGTTCCAGGGCATTGAAGAAAAGATACGAAGTGGGCGGTGTTCGGAAGAAAAAGAAGTACCGCCGCGGAGGAGTCAAGAGGATGTACGAGGCTGGGGGAGGATTCTGTTTAAGAGCGGGAAACGAAGGTCCGCCTCCTCTTCCCTCAGTCTCAACTTTGACACAGTCGCCATTGGTCATACAGCCAACAGAGACAGATATGGAGATGTCGGGACAACCGGAAGAGCTTGCTACCACTATGGCTCTGGTCAGTCTAGGCCGAGGGTGGCCTAAGTTTGCGGCTGCAAGTGAAGCCTCCCTTGTGGACCTGCCGATTGGACCGGGAGGTTCCACGCGGCCCGAAAAGGTGTCATGGAAGACTACATGGGATGCAAAGACCGGAGGCACGATCACGGAGGTCCGGGCAACGTATGCCATGCGCCCCCCTTGGGAGACCCTACAGCCGGGCGCCGTCGCTGCCGCACCAACTGCCTCATATGGAGTGCCGGCCGAAGAGCTAGCTGAGCAGCCGGAGGAGGATCACCTGGGCTTTGTGTGGGATCCGGTCATCGTCCCTTCCCCTGTGCAGCACCCCAGAGCTCCATCCCCGGTACCCGACCCTGTCAGAGAACGCCTGATGGCTGAAACCGTCGTCCGGGAAATGCTGTCCGGTCCCGGCGGCGAGGAGCTGGCCCTGCAGTTCACCACCGGAGTGGTGGTGAAATTTAACCAGCAGGAGGGATACGGGTTCATCCGAGAAGTAGAGACCGGGGACGACTACTTCTATAATAGAGTCCATCTGGATGTGGAGGGGCTGCCTAAGCGACTCCATACACTTTGGCCGGGCGAGAAAGTCCAATTCTTGCCGGACGCAGGAAGTCGCGGCCTGTTTGCCGTTGCCGTTAATCGGATGCCGACCGCCCGGGAAGCGGCCCAGTGGCAGGACGAGCTGGAGTGGGAGGAGCAACAGGAGCGGCGCCGGAGCCATCCAAGACCGGTCCCGTCCGCGCCCTCTCATTCCCGGCGCACCTTGTCTGCTGCCCCGGCATCATCTGGCCCGACCGCTGACCCGTAGAAGGTTCCCCCAGTGGTAACAGTGAGTCAGCATGTGACCAATAAACCGGTCATCGTTCTGGACGCGCCGCCACCCGCGCCACCACCATCCCGAGTAGCGACACCATCACCCCCGCCAGGAGTTGAAGCAGCTGCGTCAGCGGAGCCACCCTTTGCCCCCGTGTCCTTCCGAAGGATACGCCGCCAGCCGGGGCAGTCTCTGGGAGCCTATATACAGGCACAGGCGGAGGAGTGGAAACGGTCCTGGCCTCCAGAGTAAATCTCTTCAGTCAACCTGTTTGAAGTCCGGTAGTGTTGTTTAACCGGCAGAAGTTTTTGTTGCAAGTTCTTATACCTGTTGCGTCTCCGGGCGCCATCGAAAGACCGGGAGCGCTGTTGAGCCTCCGGGCACCACCTAAGACCGGGAGCGCTGTTGAGCCTCCGGGCACCACCTAAGACCGGGAGCGCTGTTGAGCCTCCGGGCGCCATTCAAAGACCGGGAGCGCTGCTGCGTCTCTGAGCGCCACCTAAGGACCGGGAGCGCTACTGCGTCTCTGAGAGCTACCTAAAGACCGGGAGCGCCGCTAAAGCCGCCGGACGCGGGACTGGTGCCCTTGCGGGTGCTGCGCCTATTGTGGACTGGGCTGAAGGTTTTTATGTACGTTATGTGTGTTTTAAAGAAGAGCCGTGCCGGGAGGCTCGGATTTTAAGAGGGGAGGCATGTAGTGGGTGAGCCTACCCCCTACTAGTACCAGCATAGTTTACCCGGAATTGTAATTATTAAAAATGTTGATTTTTTTATTATTGTATGTTGTGTTAGGGCACCCCCTAGTGGCCGGGTGGGACGGCTGTTGCCACCGGGGAAGGAGGAGTCGGCTGGATGTCTAGGGAAGGGCTGTATGTGTGGAAAGTAGTCGGATCCGGGACAGCAGTGTGTGACCATCGGTGGCAGTGTGTTTGAGCGGAACATCAGGGGACACCGGAGTAACGGAGGAGTACGCAACCTCAAGGTCTGATTCCGCTGGTGTGGGTCCGGTGTGTGCTTGACCTAGGAGTGGGAGCCCGGAGAAGCCGAGTACCCAGGGCATATCCCCACTAGAGGGCGCGTTTGGGCAAGTTGTCCCCAGCTCCACAGAAATTGCCGAATTCTGCTGACCGGATTGTATCTGTGCAAAATAAATGTTATCTTTTATTGGCATCAACTTCTGCCTGAGGACTGTTTGTGCACCTTCCGACGAAGATACTGACCCACATTGTCTCACTAAGTCAGTCCCCAACATTGAAGGAGTGGTGGAGCCAGGGTTGTGCCTTGAAATCACTGAGGTCACGACTACACAGCCAGAGGCCTCCCTGTCTCATCACTTCACAGTTCTCAGCATACATTATCCTTGACAAAAGCAAGCTAAGTCCCCCCCATATATTTTGTAGACTTGCACGCTTTAGTGCCTTTCATGGGGTGTTTTTAGCATTATTTAACTACTAATTAAAAAAAAAAATAACCAGCCAAGGTAAAGCAGATAGCTGCGGGTTGGTATTATCAGGCTGGGAAGGCCCATGGTTATTTGGCCCTACAAGGGTACAGAAACAAACTTTTAACTAAAGTTTGGCAGAACATGGCAAACCCAAACAACCACGGGTCCACTCATTCCTAGCATTTACAGGTCCACTCATTCCACAACAGCCCTCCATACAATATGATGCCCCCCCACACAGTTTGATGCCTCCACAGTTCCTCCTTCCATAAATAATATTGCCACAACAGCCCCCCCTCCCTTCAGTATTATAAACCTACAGCCCTCCACACAGTGATGGTCCTCACATATCCACACCCTGTATTATGGCCTGCAACATCCCCACACAGTATGATACCCCCACACACAGTTTGTTGACCCTACAGCCCCCCACAGAGCATGATGCAACCACACCATTCCACACAATATAATGAGCCTCACAGTCCCACACAAGTATGAGACCCCTTCAGCCTTTTATAAGTACTGACTGACAAAATAAAATGTGCTCACTACCTCCCGCTTGCAGGGAGCTGCACAGATTGTGCTGTCTGAGGATTAAAGGGCACCTGTCAGGTGCAATATGCACCCAGAGCCATGAGCAGTTCTAGGTGCATATTGCTAATCCCTGCCTAACCGTCCCTGTATACACTAGCATAGATAAAGAGATCTTTAGAAAAAGTATTTCTAAAGATCGTATATCGTATGCTAACTAGTCCCCTGGACGTTCGTTCCCCTGGCTAGTTGGCCCCATTAGCATGTTAGCACGCCCCTGTGGGTGTGCTATCATGCTAATGAATGTTCAGCGTAAGAGGATGATGTCACTCACCTCTCCACCACTATCGCATCTGACGGGGGATTTCGGCTGAGTTTGCATGACCCCGGAGTTTGGGTCATGCGCACTATGAAGCTAGGTGTACGCGTCCTGGCTTCAAACTTAAGTAGTGCGCATGACCCAAACTCCGGGGTTATGCGCACTGTGCCGTATCCCCCGTCGGAGGCGATGGTGGCGGAGAGGTGAGTGAGATCATCCTGTGACGCTGCGTATTCATTAGCATGTCAGCACACCCACAAGGACGTATTAACATGCTAATGGAGCCGACTAGCCGGGCAACTAACGCCCAGGGGACTACTGCCCTTGCTCATTAGCATACGGTAAAAGATCTTTAGAAATACTTTTTCTAAAGATTTCTTTATCTATGCTAGTGTATACAGGGACGGTTAGGCAGGGATTAGGAATATGTACCCAGAACTGCTCGTGGTTCTGGGTGCATATTGCACCTGACAGGTTCCCTTTAAGGCTCCGCAAAGCGGGTGCATTCTAGTGATGTTATCGCACCTGCGGTGCGGAGACTCAGACACAGACGGTGAATGGTGGAACAGGGAAGTGACTGCTCCCTCCTGAAACATTGTAATGATTTTTTTCTTCATCCTGAGGATGCAGATACCATTAAAATAAATCAGGTTGGGAGGGCGGCGTATGGTACCGTACACCACTGATTACTGTCCTTTGGCTGTCTTGGTCTGTGGGCTGGATGGATTTGGCCAGATGTGGCCGGTGGGCAGCAGTTTACCCAGACCTGCTCTAGAGTAAGAAAATTGTTATATAACAGATAGCAAAAAAAAAAAAAAATTGAAAAAAGCAAAAAATATATATAGTATAAAATTGTATTTTTTTAAACTTTTTAGAGAAAATCACAAATAACCTGGAAGGTCAAAGTGTAAGTATAATACCATCAGTATTTCCCCCACATTACAGTGCATGTGCTTGGGGGACAAGAGGGGTCAGTACTCGCCTGGGGCAGTGCTTCATACCACAGAGGGCATCAAGGGCTTATTTTGCTCCAACAGACCTTTGTGGATGGTAAGTCAGGATGCGACAAAGGTTCTTAGGCTGGAAACACATCTATGCGAGTAAAATCGGTCCGAGTAGGCTGAAAAACTCGGCTGATTTTAGTTCACGTTAGGTCAGAGTGCAATGCAACTGCACTGCAATCCTGAGATTTTTCTCCTGATTGCAGTGCGTGTGCAATGTGTGTGTGATCCGTGTGTGATCCTTTTTTTTTCTCAGCAGCTGTCACCTGCCATTCAGCTCTGCTACATGGCCGCTGACAGCAGACACAGACAGCCATGTAGCAGAGCTGAATGGCAGATCACATCAGACACAGACAGAGTCGCACGATCAGAATGAACTCGACTTCATTGTCATGCTGCGGCTCTGTCTGTGTCGCGTCCTGATTAGCGGTCACCCATGAAGGACTCACCGGTGATTGCTAATCCCCTGAGTGACTGAAGTGAGCAGCGCTATTAGATCCTCCCCACGTGACCACAACTCACCTGTGACTTCATTGCTGTCACTCGAGTGACTTGCTGTCACTGTTGGAGGATCCAGCGGTGGCCGCGAGTAACCTCAGTGACAGCTCAGCTGATCGCGCGACTCACCTCAGTTGCTGCATGGAGCTGTCAGGAGCGGCGGTGTCTTCTGCAGCTCCTGTCACCTTCATGTAGCAGAGCTGGAAGCGACGCGGGACCTCCGTGGATTACGTCGGACAAGGATGTGTTTTTTGCGTACTTAATAAAGTGGTGAACGAGGGTCTTTGTTATTGTTTATTATTTCAAATAAAGGATTTTTTTTTACTGTGTGTGTTTATTAACTTTAATTTACAGGTTAATCATTGGGGGTGTCTCATAGACGCCTGCAATGATTAATCTAGGATTTAGTGGCAGCTATGGGCTGCCATTAACTCCTTATTACCCCGATTGCCAACGCACCAGGGCAAATCGGGAAGAGCCGGGTACAGTCCCAGAACAGCCGCATCTAATAGAAGCGGCCATTCTGGGCGGCTGCTGGCTGATATTGTTAGGCTGGGGGGCTCCCCTTAACGTGGAGCTCCCCATCCTGAGAATACCAGCCTTCAGCCGTATGGCTTTATCTGGCTGGTATTAAAATTGGGGGGGACCGCACGCCATTTTTTTAAATTATTTATTTATTTATTTTACTGCACAGCACAGACACGCCCACCGGCTGCTGTGATTGGGTGCAGTGAGACAGCTGTCACTCAGCGTGGGGGCGTGTCTGACTGCAACCAATCATAGGTGCCCGTGGGCGGGGAAAGCAGGGAATACGAGATTGAATAATGAGCGGCCGGCTTTTTCAAAAGAGGAGAAGCCGCCGGAGCAGTGTGAATGCCGTGCAGCACCGCGCTGGTGATTGGGAATCGGTGAGTATGAGAGAGGGGGGGAGAGGGATAGACCGACATGGTCAGAGAGAGAGGGACAGAGATAGTGACCGTCCGACAGACCGATCGACAGAGAGAGAATAGAGACCGAGAGGGAGAGACTGACTGACACAATGACAGACATTGTGAGACATCACTCGTTTCCAGTGTTTTAGGAAACATGCGAGAAATGTATTTAGAAAATCGGATGTCACTAGGATGGTGTGAGTGCCGTCCTGTGACATCCGATTATTTACACGCTCCCATAGACTTGCATTGGAGAGATTCGCAGTAGAAACTCGCAAAAAAGCAGCATGCTGCGATTTTTTTCTCAGTCCGAATTGGACTGAGAAAAAAAATCGCAAATGCGAGCTGAATCATTCACTAACATGTGTCCGATTCTAATGCGAGTTTTTCTCGCATTGCTCTACTGCGAGAAACTTGCAAGTGAGAAGCCGCCCTGAAGGCTGGACTCACACGAACGTATTAAAAAACGGTCCCATTCTTGTTTGCGAGAGTCGGACGAATTTTTCTCACTTGTCATCAGTGTGCTCTCAGTGTGCTGTCCGTGTGCAATCCGTTTTTTTCTCAGCAGCTATTAGTCATTTACAGTCAATAACATGAACATTTACAGTGTTCTATGCTACATTCATAAAAACGGATGTCACTAGGATAGTCCGTGTGCCGTCCGTGTGACGTCCGTTTTTTTCTCGCACCCATAGACTTGTATTGGCGAGTCAGAGATGTTTTACGTATGAATACGCAGCATGCTGCCGCTTTTCTCGCATCCAGAATCTGGATGCGAGAAAAGCTGACCAACAGCTCGCACTCATAGAATAACATTGGTCCGAGTGCTCTCTTGCTCTCGTCCGATTTCCACGCTCGTGTGAGCGTACCCTTATAGAAAACTCCTATAGTGAGATTTGCAGATGACCTTGTACACGATCTCCTGTGATCGCACATTACAATCTCCATCGTTTCAGCAGGACATGTGGTAATTGTATCACCCCTCCCACGTACAAATCGTCACCCGTGTACGTCATGCAGCTCACGTTCCTAATTGTGATCACTAATCGGCAAAACCTCGCACTGACCGCTAGGAGCGCTGTGTGCTGGGACTTCGCTTTTTGTAACTTTTGACCACACGACACTTCCGTAGACAGGCGGTGGAGCGGGAGGTTCCTAACGTTCTTCTCCGTTTCCACGACAACGAGTGAAAACAGAACAGGATTTCACATCATGGCAGGAGGAAAACAGCGGTGATCTCCATCCAGACTGAGCCCTGAGCGGTGAGTGCCGCCCGTTATAGCTGGGTGTTCACACACAGCACTATCACTCCTCTTATGTCCCTAGAGAGGTGTCCTCATGGCAGATATGTCTCACATGTGTGTGGCACGGTACAGGCTCCAACTACAGAATAGCCCAGACATCTGGAGGGAAACATGTCACAGTTAGGCATTGGTGAGCATGTGTGCCCCGATCAGCCACTGAATAAGTTCCACGAGCCCTCGCCCCATTGTTGTGAGGGTCTGTGATCAGGAGGGTGAGCATTCTCCTCTCATACCTGTTCACACGATATAAAGGATGTGATCAGACATGGTATTCTGCTGATCCCGGGGCATCTATACACCGGGCAATCATTGGCCCATGGACGGCTAGGCTCCTGCACCCCATTGTTGTAGGGATAGATGAGGGTCTGTGATCAGGAGGGTGAGCATTTTTCCACTCACACCTGTTCACACGACATAAAGGATGTGATCAGACATGGTAGTCTGCTGATCCCGGGGCATCTATACACCGGGCAATCATTGGCCCATGGACGGCTAGGCTCCCGCACACCATTGTTGTAGGGATAGATGAGGGTCTGTGATCAGGAGGGTGAGCATTCTCCACTCATACCTGTTCACACGACATAAAGGATGTGATCAGACATGGTAGTCTGCTGATCCTGGGGCATATATACACCGGGCAATCATTGGCCCATGGACGGCTAGGCTCCCGCACACCATTGTTGTAGGGATAGATGAGGGTCTGTGATCAGGAGGGTGAGCATTTTTCCACTCACACCTGTTCACACGACATAAAGGATGTGATCAGACATGGTAGTCTGCTGATCCCGGGGCATCTATACACCGGGCAATCATTGGCCCATGGACGGCTAGGCTCCCGCACACCATTGTTGTAGGGATAGATGAGGGTCTGTGATCAGGAGGGTGAGCATTCTCCACTCATACCTGTTCACACGACATAAAGGATGTGATCAGACATGGTAGTCTGCTGATCCCGGGGCATCTATACACCGGGCAATCATTGGCCCATGGACGGCTAGGCTCCCGCACACCATTGTTGTAGGGATAGATGAGGGTCTGTGATCAGGAGGGTGAGCATTCTCCACTCATACCTGTTCACACGACATAAAGGATGTGATCAGACATGGTAGTCTGCTGATCCTGGGGCATATATACACCGGGCAATCATTGGCCCATGGACGGCTAGGCTCCCGCACACCATTGTTGTAGGGATAGATGAGGGTCTGTGATCAGGAGGGTGAGCATTTTTCCACTCACACCTGTTCACACGACATAAAGGATGTGATCAGACATGGTAGTCTGCTGATCCCGGGGCATCTATACACCGGGCAATCATTGGCCCATGGACGGCTAGGCTCCCGCACACCATTGTTGTAGGGATAGATGAGGGTCTGTGATCATTCGCTGCTCATACCTATTCACATGACATGCATGATAGTATGCTGATCCCTTAGTATCTAGACATCGAGTAATCATTGGAACCCGTCAAAACTCTTGTCTGACGGCTGACTGCATCTTTTTTTTTTTTTTTCCAGGGCCTAAAACTCATTGTTGATTGGCAGCACCCCTCCCCCCTTGTGTACTCAAAAATGTGCAGCAAACAGTGAAGACAAGGGGAAACCAATAATTGTTTGTGTGAGCCCCTTACATGTGGCAAAACCAAACAAGTGGCAATAGACTTTCCATAGCATCGATCAGAGAATCCCTAAAAGGACATTTGTCTAATTTGTATGGGACCCTTAAAAAGGGGCTGTCTCACAAAGTTCATTTTAATCAATAGATCACGGAATAATAATAATTTCCACAATTGGGTATGTAAAAAAAAAATGATCCTGTGCGGAGATAATCTTATATATGTGTCCCTGCTGTGTCCTGTGTAATGGCCGTGTCTGACCGTAAGGAGCTGCTCCAGTTCATGGTTGGCACAAATGGTATTGGGGGTGAGGAGGGCATAAGTCACTTATCATAAGTGAGTATAGAGACGAAACAGGGGCTCGCAGCTGCTGCTTTCTGAGGTACACATTACCCTGCCTGAGGTAGCACAGGAGTGAGTGATTCTGCCGGTCTCCAGCCCTTTGAGCTCATCATAAATATAGTCTGTGACATAAGCTCAGCGGTCGCCGGAGCTCCTACATCACTGACTTACTTTACAATGAGCTCAGAGGACTTGTGACCAGCAGAAATGCTACCTCAGGCAGGGAAATGTGTTACCTCGGGCAAGGAAATGGGTTACCCTCCAACAGTGTAATAACGGGGTTACCCACCGGTAGGGTAATAATGGGGTTACCCTCCAACAGGGTAATAACGGGGTTACCTCCCCCGACAGGGTAATATCGGGGTTACCCCCTCCCCCGGCAGGGTAATAACGGGTCTACCCCCCGGCAGGGTAATAACGGGGTTACCCCCCCGGCAGGGTAATAACGTGGTTACCGCAGGCAGGATAATAATGTTTACCTCAGGCAGGGTAAGGTGTTACCTCAGGCAGGGAAATGGGTTACCTATGACAATGAGGGAGATGGGTTACCTCAGGCAAGGTAATAACGGGGTTACTCCCCGGCAGGGTAATAACGGGGTTACCCCAGGCAAGGTAATAACGATTTACCTTAGGCAGGGTAAGGTGTTACCTCAGGCAGGAAAATGGGTTACCTCTGACAATGAGGGAGATGGGTTACCTCAGGCAAGGTAATAACGGGGTTACCCCCCGTCAGGGTAATAACGGGGTTACCCCAGGCAGGGTAATAATGATTTACCTCAGGCAGGGTAATAACGGGGTTATCTCAGGCAGGGTAATAATGATTTACCTCAGGCATGGTAATAAGAGGGTTACCGCTGACAGGGAAATTGTTTACCTCAGGCAGGGAAGTGGGTTACCTCTGACAGTGAGAGAGATGGGTTACCTCAGGCAGGGTAATAATGGGGTGACCCCAGGCAGGGTAATAATGGGTTACCTCAGGCAGGGAAGTGGGTTACCTCTGACAGTGAGGGAGATGGGTTACCTCAGGCAGGGTAATAATGGGGTGACCCCAGGCAGGGTAATAATGGGTTACCTCAGGCAGGGAAGTGGGTTACCTCTGACAGTGAGGGAGATGGGTTACCTCAGGCAGGGTAATAATGGGGTGACCCCAGGCAGGGTAATAATGGGTTACCTCAGGCAGGGAAGTGGGTTACCTCTGACAGTGAGGGAGATGGGTTACCTCAGGCAGGGTAATAATGAGTTACCTCAGACAGTGGCAGCTGTGAGCCTCGGCTGATTCTTTTTGGCTATTCCAGTCTTCTACTTTCCATTTGTTGTTCAGACTTTGCACAGTTGTGTACCTCCCTTCCGACTATTTGGGATTCCTGAGAGGGCTTGATCATACATAGTGTTTTTGATGTGGCTTATTGTTTGTTTGTTTTTTAGCAAAAAAGATGCAGCATTTTACCGTAACAGCAAAATGAATGAGATTCCTAAAACCTCCTCCGCACAGTGCTTATTTTTCCCTTGTGTTTTCTTACTCCTGCTGCATTTTTTATAAAGCACAGCATGTCAATTCTGTCATCGTTTTTACTGCAGTGTTCCTCCAGCGAGATCAAAATTGCTTCCTATCAAAAACGGGCATAGATGTTTTTGTGGTTTGCACCATAGCCTGTGTTTTTGATGTGCCCTGTAATGTACACATACATAGGTCTGTACCTCGGAGTAATTAGTACCTGTGATAAAGGTGGACACATGAATTCTTTGTGAAAGGTCTTTCCCTGATGATAAAACATCCTTTAGTCCACAAATACTGCCCCCACACAGAGCCATGTCCACACCACTTACTATCTCATCATAGCCTCTGAATACTGTTCCTCCATGCTTTACCCTGCTGTTTTGCCTTTTCATATGTGCTTTTATGGCAACAAGCAGAAAAATATAATAATAATTATTAATATTTATTCACTTATATAGCGGGGACAAACATCATCATCACTGTCCCCATTGGGGCTCACAATCTAAAGTCCATATTTGTATATCTTTGGAGTGTGGGAGGAAACCGGAGACCCCGGAGGTAGCCTACGCAAACATGACTCCTTGCAGATGTTGTCCTTTTTGGGATTTGAACCCAGCGCTGCAAGACTGCAGTATATTAACCACTGAGCCATTGTGCTGCCCACTATACAGTGTGAACCACTGAGCCACTGTGCTGCCCACTATACAGTGCCAACCACTGAGCCACTGTGCTGCCCAGGGCCGGATTATAGGCGGGGCATGCGGGGCTTCAGCCCCGGGGCCCCCACCATAAGAGCTTCCAAGGGGGCCCCCACCACCAGGGCCATACTTGCCACCCGTCAGCAATTTTTTTTTTTTCTTCACACCCTCTCCCCCTCCGTAAAGACAGTCTAATACATCAGCTGTGTTTTCGGGGGGGGGGGGGGGGGTGGGTGGGTTGTGCACACCTACATTTATTTGTATCTGCGTCTCTAAGACGCAAAAACAAACTGCGGGCGCAGGACGCTGATTGACCCCGGAAGTAGTTTGTACTTCCGGGGTCAGAGGTATGCCTGCTCCCTGCTCTGCTGCGGAGTCCAATGCCGCGGCCGTCACAGCAGGACGCCGCCCAGGCCGCGGATGAGAAGACCGGCGCCGCGGCCAGGAGAGGAGACTCACCGGAGCAGGAGGATGGCCGCGGCACCGGAACAGCAGCAGGAGGACGGCGGCCTATACCGGAGCAGCAGGAGGATGGCATCAGAGCAGGTAAGGGCAGAGCTGAAGAAAAATGTGTGGTGTGTGAAGCAGAGCTGTGTGTGAAGCAGAGCTGTGTGAGAAGCAGAGCTGTGTGAGAAGCAGAGCTGTGTGTGAAGCAGAGCTGTGTGTGAAGCAGAGCTGTGTGTGAAGCAGAGCTGTGTGTGTGTGTGAAGCAGAGCTGAAGAAAGATGTGTGGTGTGAAGCAGAGCTGTGTGTGTGAAGCAGAGCTGTGTGTGTGAAGCAGAGCTGTGTGTGTGAAGCAGAGCTGTGTGTGTGAAGCAGAGCTGTGTGTGTGTGAAGCAGAGCTGTGTGTGTGTGTGAAGCAGAGCTGTGTGTGTGTGAAGCAGAGCTGTGTGTGTGAGAAGCAGAGCTGTGTGTGTGAGAAGCAGAGCTGTGTGTGTGAGAAGCAGAGCTGTGTGTGTGAAGCAGAGCTGTGTGTGAAGCAGCTGTGTGTGTGTGTGTGTAGCAGAGCTGTGTGTGTAGCAGAGCTGTGTGTGTGTGTGTAGCAGAGCTGTGTGTGTGTGTGTGAAGCAGAGCTGTGTGTGTATATATGAATCAGAGCAGTCAGTGCGGCACCCCAGAGCGCTAAGCCACCCATCCCAGTAATGTGTACGCCACCAGAGCTGTTTGCCACTCCAGCAACATCTATGCCCCCCCAGTAATGTCTATGCCCCCTGCCCCTCCTGTAATGTATATATTGTAGGCCCTAGCCCCTCCTGTGATGTATATACAGCAGTGCTGTGTCAGTGTGCATGGTGTGCAGTCATGTTAGTGATGGCCATCATGCAACACAGCCACATGTCCTGGAGGAGCTGGACGGAAACAAGCGGGGGAGGTGAGTGATGCTGCTTGTGACTTCTCCATATTAACACCTGTAATGCGTCTGTGTCTGCATGTGTGTCAGTGTATATGACTGTGCATATATTTGTCTGTTTAAATGTATTTTTGTGAATTTGTCTTCAAATATGTATATGTACGTATGCCTGTATGTGTATGTGCGTGTCTGCGTGTGGATGGGGCCCACTAAGACTCAACCGGGGACCACAAAAACCTGGAGCCGGCCCTGGCTGCCTTAACATTGGGATGAATAAAAAAATATGTGAGCAACTCTACTTTCTGTGTATAAGTGATGGCTGTGAGTGATCCTGGACTGTTTCTGTATTATACTGTGTATAAGTGACGGCTGTGAGTGATCCTGGACTGTATCTGTATTGTACTGTGTGTATAAGTGACGGCTGTGAGTGATCCTGGACTGTATCTGTATTGTACTGTGTGTATGGGTGACAGCTGTGAGTGATCCTGGACTGTATCTGTATTGTACTGTGTGTATGGGTGACAGCTGTGAGTTATCCTGGACTGTATCTGTATTGTACTGTGTGTATGGGTGACAGCTGTGAGTTATCCTGGACTGTATCTGTATTGTACTGTGTGTATGGGTGACAGCTGTGAGTTATCCTGGACTGTATCTGTATTGTACTGTGTGTATAAGTGACGGCTGTGAGTGATCCTGGACTGTATATGTATTGTACTGTGTATAAGTGGCGGCTGTGAGTTATCCTGGACTGTTTCTGTATTATACTGTGTATAAGTGACGGCTGTGAGTGATCCTGGACTGTATCTGTATTGTACTGTGTGTATGGGTGACAGCTGTGAGTTATCCTGGACTGTATCTGTATTGTACTGTGTGTGTATAAGTGACTGCTGTGAGTGATCCTGGACTGTGTCTGTATTGTAGTACTGTAAATCTGAATGTGGCAGAACAGGAGAAGATAAATGTTCATTAAATTTTATATCTAAATGCTACAGTTCGCGCTCTACTGTTATGGCTAAAAATGTTAACGTTTATGGGGCCCCCACCAGATTTTCTGCCCAGGGGCCCCCACCAACCTTAATCCGGCCCTGGTGCTGCCCACTATACAGTGCCAACCACTGAGCCACTGTGCTGCCCACTATACAGTGACAACCACTGAGCAACCGTGCTGCCCACTATACAATGCCAACCACTGAGCCACTGTGCTGCCCACTATACAATGCCAACCACTGAGCCACTGTGCTGCCCACTATACAATGCCAACCACTGAGCCACTGTGCTGCCCACTATACAATGCCAACCACTGAGCCACTATGCTGCCCACTATACAGTGCCAACCACTGAGCCACTGTGCCATCCTATAAGAAAACCTATAGATATACAATTTGAGAATAATGCGTGCCTGCAGCACCCCTCAGTGAGCAATCATGGGCTGCCTTAAAGCCATAAGAAGCTTATATTTCCCAGGGAAAATCCATCTCCAGCATAACATTCTCCATAGTTTGTATTCTTCCCACCTGGAAAATAGCCGTCACGTCCCCACATAGTATCTTTTCTGTAGAATTGTGGTAAGAATCACCCCACCATGTTGGTGTCCCCATATAGAAGTTATAAATGACACCTGTGAGGTAAATCCGGAGATATGACGATAAATCATGATATTCAAGTATGTCAGGAAGCCCTCTCCTGGTGTCACCCCCCCTTTCCTTCACACAACTGGTTTAGCAACAAATCCCATGGCCATGTCCTGTGATATGGAAATTAGGTGGCTTAGGGACAATGGACACAGGATGACTCCCTGCCGTGACCCTGTAGTGGGGGCTGCTAGCTAGTTAGCAAGGCTATGGAAATAGCCAGACAGAACGACTCCAGTAAAAAATGGTTCATATCTCGCAAGCCATATTTCCGATAAATATGGCAACCATAAAAATGGTGTCTCCGCATGTGGACGATGCCGGCACCCCCTTTTTATGGGAGCAGGACATTGGGAAATGCCCCAGGCGTGATATCAGCCAATGGGGAACTGGCAGACAGGTCATGAGTCCCCTCGTTCTGTAGCTAAATTCATAACTGTCACAATGAGAGCATTGGCGTCTGCCTACGACGCTCCCAGGCAAAGTTATGGCCAATATCCCCTTTGCTGGATAATTCTGATCCATGCAGGGGGAGTGGCAGTGCTTCCCTGTGAGGTCACTAAGGTAGGAGGGGACCTGGATCTGCCCAGGTTGATAACCCTACTTCGGCCATTTTCCAGTGTTCTTCTGCTCGGGGGCCTGGTTGGGAAAGACCTGTGAGGGAGTTCCTGGAAACCTGGTCTACAGCGCCCCCCTGTGGCCAGACGCAACAAGGTAACTGCTGGAACTGTGTATGCCTGTTTGTAACCCATGCTTTGATTGTAACTGTACTCTGACATATGTATATTCTGTAGATTCCCTATTGTATATATTGTAGTTCTAGTGTGCTTTAGGCTGATTAAATTATATAATTAATCTTGGGCTGTTCTGTTATCTCGATCTTGAATCCCACGTCTGTGTGTTCGGCTAATAGTTACCGTAAATCGGTTGGTGGCAGCGAATTGTGCCAAGGATTATTGTGGGGAGGCCAGTGAGATTCGGGGAGATTTTATATATTCCGCCCGCGGAGGTCGGGGGAATATATACCTTACTCTCACCGGGGACCCTTCAATAATCGGCATAAGTAGTATAGCGGCCTCCTTGCTTATTGTCGGGCAATTCCATAATTGGCCTGACTATAAGAGGGGCGCTAGAGAGCGCGTCACGTGCTCTGTCTGTCGGTCGGGAGGTATAAAGGAGGGGTGACCCCCACTTGTTACCCCCCGATTGTGACGTACTGGTAGCCAGCGCGGGGGATTTCTGAGTGACCCCCCCGGTGGTTTGTGACATATTGGTGGCATAGCGGTGGGATCGAGATAATAGTGTGTGTGAGTGTGAGACCCATACTCCCAGACACTAAAGACTGCCTGCAGCAGCTGTGGCTGCTGGGGTCTTCAGACTAGCTCAACACTAGAGTGTTAGAGTGCAGATACTGTAAGGTGTGTGGAGGCATCAGGTGTCAGTTCTGTGTCAGTGACCAAAAGTCTGCAAGAATGGCTGATGGCACCAGGAGCAGAGCTATGCAACTGGCCAATGCTAAGGCAGGAGCCGAAGAGAGGGAGGACGGTGCTGTGGACAGCAATGAGGAGGTTGCCCACGAGTCCTCCAGGAGCTCGACGCCAGAAAACCGTTCTGCAGAGGACAGCGCACAAGCTGGCAATTATGGACAAGATGAGGAGCAGCTCACCCAAGGGTCCTCAACGAGCCAGATGCCAGCCCTCCGCTCTGCAAGGGACAGTGAATCACCAGGCTCCGCAGCGGGCCGCAGATCACCACGTGCCATTCCACCGAGCCTGGGAGGCTCGGATAGCCTTCTTCAAATGGCTATGGCCCTTCTCCAGGCTGGAGACCAGGAGGGCTACAAGGGACTCCTGGCAGAGCGCAGGGCAGAGCGGCAAGCAGCGCGTGAGGCTGAGGCTGCGGAGCGGCAGGCAGCGCGTGAAGAGCGCCAGGCAGAGCGTGACTACCAGCTGCAGCTAGCTCAGCTCCGGCCCTCATCAGCCACATGTGACCTTCGAGACACCAAACTTCCAAAGGTCCGTGTTGAGGACTTCCCAGTGCTGGAGAAGGATGCAGACTTGGACTCTTTCTTGACTGCTTTTGAACGGACTTGCTTGCAGCACCATCTGGACAAGGACCAGTGGGCCAAATACCTGACCCCCCGTTTAAGGGGTAAGGCCCTGGATATCCTTGGGGACTTGCCTGCTGAGGCAGATCAGGGCTACGACACCATCAAGCGGGCCCTGATCCAACAGTACAACCTCACTCCAGAGTCCTACCGCAAGAAGTTCCGGAGCCTACAGAAGGGACCAAAGGACTCCTGGGCTGACCACCGGCGGGCACTTGCCCGAGCTGCCGACCACTGGACCCAAGGCCTGCAGCTTTCCACCGGACCGGAGATCCTGGACTTGTTCATCACGGAGCAACTCTTGTGGAACTGCCCTGAGGATCTCCGCCAGTTCATCCGAGACCAGAAGCCAAAGGGGTCCACGGCTACAGCTGCCCTTGCCGATGACTACACCAACAACCGGGCCCCTGAGGCCAGGAGAGCGGCCACCAGCAGCACCTGGAGAGGGGGTAAGATGAATTCTGCGACTGCCCCACCTGCCCCTAGACTGCAAGGGGTGTCCCCCTCAACTCCCCTCTCCAGGCCCGTGGCGGAACCAAGACGGTGCCACCAGTGCAACCTACCTGGACACTTCAAGGCCATGTGCCCTCAGCGTCCCAAGGCCCCGGCTCCGTCCCCGTCCCAAGGGCCGCCCAAGGTGTATTGTGTGGGTGGGGGTGGTGGTAGGTCCCTGGACAGCTTCCAACCTGTCACCGTCGGCCGGTCTGTGACCATAGGACTGCGAGACAGCGCCTCGGAGGTGACTCTGGTGCGGCCTGAGATGGTGTCCCCCCAAGACTTGATCCCTGGAAAAACCCTCGCTGTCTCCGGGATTGGAGGCATTGACCCGGCGCTGCCTGTTGCTGACATTTATGTGGACTGGGGCGCAGGGCGAGGGGTGAGGGAGGTGGGGGTAACTGATCGGATCCCTGCAAACGTGCTACTTGGGACAGATTTGGGGCAGATAACCTCCCAGTTTGGGCCCCAACCAAGGGCTGAACCTTCAGCCCGTACTGACATGCCTCCGGACAATGTTAATGTGTTATCTATGAATGATGTAAGGGAGGAGGGAGTGAACTCTGATATTTCTGCTTGCATAGACACCATAGACACACACTCAGCTGCAGCTGTGACAGGGGAGGGGGGTCAGAGAAAGGTGTGACAATGCCTCTACAAGTAACCAGCCTGTGAGCTGGGATCTGTTGCCCTCTGCAGGGATAAGCAGAGAGCAGGGTGCTGCAGGGGGAGGACCAGTGTGTGGGGTGGGGGCTACCACAGCAAATGTGGGGTCCCCAGAGATTTCACAGCGGGGTTCTGTTGCTGCAGGAGGGGAACAGGCAGGTGAGATTGGGGCCGGTCCAGGAGAGGAAGTGCTCCCAGGTAAGATCTCGGTGCATGGTTCCCCCACAACCGGGGTGTCAGGAAGCCAGGTAGGTCTGCCTGAACCGGCGACTTGGTCAGGAACGGAGGAGGAGCAGGCACGACCCACGGTCGCAGCGGCTGTGGCCGCTGTCACCCGCAGTGGGAGTGCTGGAAGCCAAGGGGCCTCCCGGAGGTCCGATAGCTCTTCCCCTTCTGACCAAGTGGCAGCCGAGTCAGGTGGAGGCCAGGACACAGGTCCCGGGGTACTGACCGAAGATGTGACAGTCTCGTCGATTCTGGCCACATCTAGTCAGGGGTTTCAGGCAGCGTTAGAAGCTGACGACAGCCTGAAAGCTCTTAAGGAGCAGGCGGCACAGCCTCCCTCGGACTCGGACCCGGAGCGAGTGGTCTGGGACCAAGGACGGCTGTACCGGGCCACGGTCCAGCAGGGTTCACCGGAGGCGTGGCCCAGGGACCGACAGTTGGTGGTACCCTATCCGTTCCGGACGGAGTTGTTGCGGATCGCACATGAGATTCCGATGGCCGGACACCTAGGGATCGCTAAGACCAAGGCCAGGTTAAACCAGCATTTCTACTGGCCAAAAATGGGGGCCGATGTGGCTGCCTACTGCCGTTCGTGTGAAACCTGTCAGAGAGTGGGGAAGGCGGGGCCACGCCCCAAAGCCCCACTAGTATCTCTGCCAATCATCGATGAGCCTTTCAGGAGGGTGGCTGTGGATCTGGTCGGCCCGCTGGCCATCCCCAGCAGCTCCGGGAAACGCTTCATACTGACGGTAGTGGACTATGCCACCCGGTACCCAGAAGCAGTGGCCTTGTCGTCCATTCGGGCTGACAAGGTGGCCACCGCATTGCTGGAGATTTTCTCCCGAGTGGGTTTTCCCCAGGAAATGCTCACTGACCGGGGGACCCAATTCATGTCCCAGCTGATGGAGGCCCTCTGTAAGCAAGTCCAGGTGCGACATCTGGTGGCCAGCCCGTACCATCCACAGACTAATGGCCTGTGCGAGCGGTTTAATGGCACCTTAAAGCAGATGCTTAAGATGTTGGTCGACTCCCATGGGCGTGACTGGGAGCGGTATCTCCCACACCTGTTATTTGCTTACCGGGAGGTTCCACAGGCCTCAACAGGATTCTCACCGTTTGAGCTCCTGTACGGGCGACGTGTGCGGGGCCCCCTGGCTCTGGTGAAAGAGGCTTGGGAAGGGGATTTGGCCACCCCTGGAGTGTCGGTTATCGAGTATGTCATGCGCTTCCGGGACAAAATGCAGGCCTTGACGCAACTGGTACACGACAATATGGCTCAAGCCCAGGCCGATCAGAAGCGTTGGTACGACCAGAACGCTTGTGAGAGGACCTACCAAGTGGGTCAAAAGGTGTGGGTACTGGTCCCCGTACCACAGGACAAGCTTCAGGCAGCCTGGGAAGGCCCATACCTCGTGTACCAGCAGCTCAACCCTGTGACGTACCTGGTCACCCTGGACCCTGCCCGTGGAAGGCGGAAGCCCTTCCATGTGAACATGATGAAGGCACATCATGAGCGGGAGGCATGTGCGCTCCCCGTGTGCAACCTGCCCGAGGAGGGAGAAGCGGAAACCCTCTTGGATATGCTAGCCCAGGTTAGGGCAGGCGGATCCATTGAGGATGTGGAGGTTGGCCACCAGCTCTTGGAGGACCAACGGTCCCAGCTGTGGGCCACCCTACACCCCTTCCGGGGGTTGTTTACCAACCAGCCCGGAAGGACTGACTTGGCTGTCCATCACGTGGACACTGGGGATCATCCCCCGATCCGGCGTTCAGCATATCGGGTCTCCCTGGAGGTGCAGCAACACATGCGCCAGGAGATTGACGAGATGCTGAAGCTGGGGGTGATCCAGGCATCCAACAGCGCTTGGGCCTCGCCTGTAGTCCTCGTCCCTAAGAAGGACCGAACCACTCGGTTCTGCGTGGACTACAGGGGGCTCAATGCGGTCACGGTCGCCGATGCGTACCCAATGCCACGCATCGATGACCTGCTCGATCAGTTGGCCGGGGCTCAGTACCTGACCATCATGGATCTGAGCCGGGGATATTGGCAGATCCCCCTGACTCGCAAGGCCAGGGAACGCTCTGCCTTTATTACCCCATTTGGACTGTACGAGTCCACGGTGATGCCATTCGGGATGAGGAATGCCCCTGCCACTTTCCAGCGGATGGTCAACACCCTGCTCAAGGGACTTGAAGGGTACGCGGCCGCGTACCTGGATGACATTGCCGTCTTCAGTCCCACCTGGGAGGACCACCTAGAGCATCTAGCACAGGTGCTCAGGCGGATCCACCGGGCAGGTTTGACCATCAAGCCGGGAAAGTGTCAGCTGGCCATGAGCGAGGTCCAGTACCTCGGTCACCGGGTAGGTGGGAGAACACTGAAGCCCGAGCCTGAGAAAGTGGAAGCCATCGCATCCTGGCCCACCCCCAGGACCAAGAAGCAGGTGATGTCCTTCTTGGGGACCGCTGGGTACTATAGGAGGTTTGTTCCATGCTATAGTAGCCTGGCAAAGCCCTTGACGGACCTCACCAAGAAGAAGCTGCCCTCTGCAGTCGATTGGACAATGGACTGCGAGACAGCCTTCCGGGCCCTAAAGGACGCCCTGTCCAGCCCGCCCGTGCTACAGGCAGCCGACTTCACGCGGCCGTTTGTAGTACAGACCGACGCCAGTGACTTCGGCCTCGGTGCGGTGCTCAGCCAGGTGGACTCTGCGAGCCAAGAGCACCCAGTCTTGTACCTGAGCAGGAAGCTGTTACCAAGGGAAGTTGCCTATTCCACGATGGAGAAGGAGTGCCTGGCCATAGTGTGGGCCCTGCAGCGTCTGCAACCCTATCTATACGGGCGCCACTTCATCGTGGAGACGGACCACAATCCCCTCAGCTGGTTGCACACCGTCTCTGGGACGAATGGGCGATTGTTGCGATGGAGCCTTGCGCTCCAGCAATACAACTTCACCATTCGCCACAAAAGGGGCCGTGACCACGGTAACGCAGACGGGCTGTCCCGACAAGGAGAGGTCGCGGACGGGCGCACGGGGGAACACCGGAGTGTGCTGCCCCCTAGCGCCCTCAAAAGGGGGGAGGTGTGAGGTAAATCCGGAGATATGACGATAAATCATGATATTCAAGTATGTCAGGAAGCCCTCTCCTGGTGTCACCCCCCCTTTCCTTCACACAACTGGTTTAGCAACAAATCCCATGGCCATGTCCTGTGATATGGAAATTAGGTGGCTTAGGGACAATGGACACAGGATGACTCCCTGCCGTGACCCTGTAGTGGGGGCTGCTAGCTAGTTAGCAAGGCTATGGAAATAGCCAGACAGAACGACTCCAGTAAAAAATGGTTCATATCTCGCAAGCCATATTTCCGATAAATATGGCAACCATAAAAATGGTGTCTCCGCATGTGGACGATGCCGGCACCCCCTTTTTATGGGAGCAGGACATTGGGAAATGCCCCAGGCGTGATATCAGCCAATGGGGAACTGGCAGACAGGTCATGAGTCCCCTCGTTCTGTAGCTAAATTCATAACTGTCACAATGAGAGCATTGGCGTCTGCCTACGACGCTCCCAGGCAAAGTTATGGCCAATATCCCCTTTGCTGGATAATTCTGATCCATGCAGGGGGAGTGGCAGTGCTTCCCTGTGAGGTCACTAAGGTAGGAGGGGACCTGGATCTGCCCAGGTTGATAACCCTACTTCGGCCATTTTCCAGTGTTCTTCTGCTCGGGGGCCTGGTTGGGAAAGACCTGTGAGGGAGTTCCTGGAAACCTGGTCTACAGCGCCCCCCTGTGGCCAGACGCAACAAGGTAACTGCTGGAACTGTGTATGCCTGTTTGTAACCCATGCTTTGATTGTAACTGTACTCTGACATATGTATATTCTGTAGATTCCCTATTGTATATATTGTAGTTCTAGTGTGCTTTAGGCTGATTAAATTATATAATTAATCTTGGGCTGTTCTGTTATCTCGATCTTGAATCCCACGTCTGTGTGTTCGGCTAATAGTTACCGTAAATCGGTTGGTGGCAGCGAATTGTGCCAAGGATTATTGTGGGGAGGCCAGTGAGATTCGGGGAGATTTTATATATTCCGCCCGCGGAGGTCGGGGGAATATATACCTTACTCTCACCGGGGACCCTTCAATAATCGGCATAAGTAGTATAGCGGCCTCCTTGCTTATTGTCGGGCAATTCCATAATTGGCCTGACTATAAGAGGGGCGCTAGAGAGCGCGTCACGTGCTCTGTCTGTCGGTCGGGAGGTATAAAGGAGGGGTGACCCCCACTTGTTACCCCCCGATTGTGACGTACTGGTAGCCAGCGCGGGGGATTTCTGAGTGACCCCCCCGGTGGTTTGTGACAACACCGTTATAAGGACATCTGGGATTTTTCTTTCCCATAAGGACACATTAACAAGGTAATGCTATGATTATTTTCAATGGCTCGCAGGTTTTGTCATGGAGCCTTATGTTTGTATGCCAATCTCAACGGCTCAGAAGTGTTGTCCACCTTTGGGAACATATACTTATATATTTTTCTTAATGTACATAGTTAGGGATAAAAATGATGTAGTTTGCCTTCTTTGCACTGCCTATAGCTGGCTGCAGAGTGAGTTAACTGAGAATCAATCAGTGAGTTTGTTCTGTGGTCTCATAGGAGTGTTTTATGACCAAAGAAAAAAAAAAATGTATAGGCAAACAGTGCAAACATTTCATGAAACCCAAATGCAAAAATAATTTTAGGCCACAATATGTACATTAAGGGAAATAAATAAGCAAATATGTCCCCAAAGATAGAAACTCATGAGTATTAAACTTGCCCCTGTTATTCGTGGCATTTCTGCACTATGTAGTGAATCCTAAGTGACCCCAATGATGAGTCCGTTGGCATATAGAGCAGATGACGCCTGGTGACACTACACGTGGGCAGTGAATCGAGGGTCCTGTCCTTCAGCCTCATCCCTCCTGGACTTATCTCAGTAATATATGGTTTTAATCTTCACTTCTGAAATGTCTGGGGTCTTCATATGGACATATTTGTAAATCTAAGCCCCAGTGGCATAATGCCATGCTCGTGGTTTAGTGGCCACAAATCTACTATCGGGCTCCTTTATGTTTATAGACTTACATATTTCCAAGAGCATTTCTTTCTGATGTCCGTAGTAATAATGGTACATTTTCTAGACCGTGCCTTATTTTCTGGGGTAATTTTAGCCTGATAACAGTACGTGCTGATAGTGAATGTCCTGCGCTTGTATGTTACCATTTCTTGGGTGGTTACTTGTGAAGGTCGTGTACATTTCTGTGTCACAGAGTATCAGACTGTCACATCTGCTGTCCTTATTTCAGACAATGTCATAAGGTGGAAGAATAGACATCCAAACCGTTTGTCATAAAGAACACGATGGAGGAAATCCCGGTGAAGGTGGCAGTGAGAGTCCGTCCTCTGTTATCCAAGGAGATTCTTCATAATCACCAAGTATGTGTGAGGCTTGTCCCCAACACCCAGCAGATCATCATCGGGAAGGACAGAGTCTTCACTTTTGACCATGTCTTTGGGAAAAGCTCCACCCAAGATGACGTCTACGACTCCTGCATTAAACCACTTTTGGTGTCTTTAATTGAAGGGTACAACGCCACTGTATTCGCCTATGGACAGACCGGATCTGGAAAGACATATACGATCGGTGGAGGCCATGTTGGTATGTTAAATAATCAGACTTATTTTCTTGCTTATTTCTTGTTGGCTTGTCTGTGCTATGTACAGTGTTCATCTAGGAGAATGGAAGTTACGTGTACATTAAAAAGTACTTCTGTCCCTGGCATTAGACTTCGGGGTGTGGGTGGGGGGTTAAGGCCACTTTACACGCAACGACATCGCTAACGAGATGTCGTTGGGGTCACGGAATTCGTGACGCACATCCGTTCTCGTTAGCGACGTCGTTGCGTGTGACACGTACGAGCGACCGCTAACGATCAAAAATACCTTATTGTTGATCGTTGACACGCTGTCCATTTCCCAAATATCGTTGCTGTTGCAGGACGCTGGTTGTTCGTCGCTCCTGCGGCAGGACACATCGCTGTGTGTGACACCACAGGAACGAGGAACATCACCGTCCCTGCGGCCGCCCGCAATGAGGAGGGAAGAAGGTGGGCGGGATGTTCGTCCCGCTCATCTCCGACCCCTCCGCTCCGCTTCTATTGGGCGGACGCTTAGTGACGTCGCTGTGACACCGCACGAACCGCCCCCTTAGAAAGGAGGCGGTTCGCCGGTCACAGCGACGTCGCTAGGCAGGTAAGTAATGTGACGGGTCCAAGCGATGTTGTGCATCACGGGCAGCGATTTGCCCGTGACGCACAACTGATGGGAGTGGGTGCGATCACTAGTGAGATCGCAGTGTGTAAAGCGCCCTTTAATGTGCATTATGTCAGTTTTTGTATAGATTCAGTGTAGATTTCACCCATTATATGGAAAGATGCACTCTGCACCAGATGTGCAGCAAATCCACTTGTGCCATGCTCAGATGTAGGGTTCGCTTCCATTTGCGTGTAAAATATAGCTCCATTGTTGCTCCTAAAGTGTCTTGTAGTGAGATGCGAGGTCATTTCTTGCCTGGTCTCCGTGTGATGTCCATGTGCCATCTGTATGACGTCCGTGACATGCGTTTTTAACTTGGAGTTTTACATACAGTCAAAGCTAGATAGATCGATATGAAACACAAATATAATGTCCCACCCCCTCCAGATTATAAGCGTGCACCCTTTAGTGCCTTTCATGTGGCACTAAAGTGTATTTAGCCTTGTTTTTAGACCCAAATTTATTTTTTATTATTATTATTACTTTCCCCAAAAACCAATGTGGGGTCCCCCTTATTTTAGTTAGCCAGCGAAGGTGAAGCAAACGGCAGCAGCCTGCAGACCTCAGAAATAATGTAAAACAAAAAACGTGGGGTCTAGGAAAACCTAGCAGATGTGCCCTGCTCTATTGTTTAACCCCATTACGACCGCCTTACGGAGATAAACGGCGGCAGAATCAGGTCCTTATTCTGATCCGCCGTCTATAAACGGCGGTCAGAAAAAGGTAAATAGCGCCCCCCAGCGTCAGAAAATCTCCAGGGTTTCAGCTACCAGGGATAGCTGAGACCCTGGAGATCATGATTCGGGCCGGTTTTTCCGGTCCCCGCTCACATGATCACCGGTATACACCGTATACCGATGATCATGTAATAGTAAATCACAGCGCCGGTAAACAATGATTTATCTCCCATCTGGCATGATCAAACATGTCAGCTGGGAGATAAATCTGCTCCCCCGGTCCCCTCCGGTCCCCCGGGGTCGCCGAAGTGCCGACCCCCAACCCCCAACCCCCCCCTACCCCCCCGAAAATCCAAAATGGCGGTGCGCACAGCAGCGCACCGCCCGCATTTCCCCAGTTCCTTTGAATTCTGTCGCATGTGCCATCACACATGCGACAGAATACTGCTCCCCAGGCCCTGCCAGGTCACCCCCTACTCCCACCCCGGTGTTCCCCGGTGTCCCCCGTACCTGTGGGAGCGCTGATCCCCCGCGGCCCCCTCCTCCGGCTCCTTCACAGCAGTGCCGGTCACATGTGCAGAGCGCGGCTGACAGCTTCCTGTGTCTGACTCAGACGCTGGCTGCTGCTGCTGCTGCAGAGTCTGCAACTGTGACCCGGGGAGAGTGGGTGCAGATTCTTTGCACCCACTCTCCTCAAATGGAAGGTCTGCACTCCTAGAAAATGGGGGACACGTTCCCTGAACGTGCCCCCCATATTCTAGAAGATCGTGGGACTTCCAAAATGGCTTACAGGAGATTTTTTTTTTTCTTTTCAATAAATTGGTCAAAGAGGGATGGTTGGGGAGTGTTTTTTCAAATAAAATTTTTTTTGTTGTCAATTTTTTTTTTTGTATTACTGTCAATTAGTTATGTCTGGTATCAAATAGACGCCGTGACATCACTAATTGCTGGGCTTGATGCCAGGTGACATTACACATCTGGTATCAACCCCATTTATTACCCCGTCTGCCACCGCACCAGGGCGCGGGATGAGCTGGGGCGAAGCGCCAGGATTGGCGCATCTAATGGATGCGCCACTTCTGGGGCGGCTGCGGCCTGCTATTTTTAGGCTGGGAAGAGTCCAATAACCATGGCTCTTCCCACCCTGAGAATACCAGACCCCAGCTGTCAGCTTCACCTTGGCTGGTGATCTAATTTGGGGGGACCCCACGTTTGTTTGTTTTTTAATTATTATAAAATTTTTAAAAACAAAACAGCTTGGGGAGCCCTCCAAATTGATCACCAGCCAAGGTGAAGCTGTCAGCTGTGGTTTGCAGGCTACAGCTGTCTGCTTTACCCTAGCTGGCTATCAAAAATAGGGGGGACCCCACGTCATTTATTTTAATTATTT
The DNA here is from genome assembly GCF_048569485.1 of Anomaloglossus baeobatrachus. Classification (NCBI taxonomy): domain Eukaryota; kingdom Metazoa; phylum Chordata; class Amphibia; order Anura; family Aromobatidae; genus Anomaloglossus; species Anomaloglossus baeobatrachus. Next base: position 606,657,961 of record NC_134353.1, on the reverse strand, counting down.
TTTTTTTCTTTTTGGGCTAAATACAAGGCTAGGCACCCTTTAGTGCCACATGAAAGTCACTGAGGGGCGCCAGCTTAGAATATGCAGGGGGGTGGGATGTTATAAATGTTTGTCATCTATCCATTCATCCATTGTAGCATTTTAGGCTGTGTGCCCACAATCAGGGTTTGCAGCGTTTTGGGTGCAGAGTGTTTTTCCTGCGTCCATAACGCTGCATTGTGCAGTAGAAGCACAGTGGAAGGATTTTTAGAAATCCCATGCCCAATGTGCTTCTTTTCTCCGCAGCATACATTGACCTGTGGTGCAGCTTCCCGAGCCTCAGCATGTCAATTTATGCTGCGGAGACGAGAGTGTTCTCTGTACGTAGAATAGAACTAAAGTCCACAGCAGCCTGAACCCAAATCGTGGGCATGGGCAGCTGCGTTCTCCCGTGGACAACACTCACATCTCTGCAGGAAGGCTGACACTGTGTACTAGACGACGTGTCGCTGGATCATGGCCACATAGCCTAACAGTGAGAAATTTGTTGCTACAGCAACATTTTTGTGAAGTACCTGTGGAATCAAAATGCTTACTATACTCCTGAATAAAATCCTTGAGGGGTCCAGTTTCCAAAATGGAGTCACTTGTGGGGGGTTTCTGATGTATAGGCACCCAAGGGGCCCTGCTAATGTGACATGGTGTGCGCAATTTATTTCAACTTTTCCAAAATTCAAATGGTGCTCCTTCCATTCCAAGCCCTCCCATTTATCCAAACAGAGGTTTTTGGCCACATGTGGGGTATCCCTGCTCTCACAAGAAATTGGATAACAACCTCTGGGATCCATGTTTTGTTGTTGCCTCTTGAAAAAGTGAGAAATTTGATGCTAAATCAACATTTTTGTGAAAAAAATGAAAATTTTCAATATGACAATGTAACGTTAGCAAAATCTGTGAAGTACCTGTGGGTCCAAAATGCTCACTATACCCCTAGATAGGAGCCTTAAGGGGTCTAGTTTCCAAAATGGTATCACTTGTGAGGGGTTTCTGCTGTTTAGGTACCTTAGCGGACATCTAAATGCAACATGGTACTCGCAATCTATTTCAACCAAATTTGCTTTCCAAAATTCAAATATTGCTACTTTCGTTCCAAGCCCTCCCATTTGTCCAAACAGAGGTTTCTGACCACATGTGGGGTATTAACGCGTTCATAAGAAAGTGGGTAACAAGTTTTGGGGTCCATTTTGTTGTGTTATTTCTTCTAAAAGTGAATAAATTTGGGGTAGAGCAACATTTTAGGTAACATTTTATTTTTTGCTTTTTTTCATTCCACATTGCTTTAGTTCCTGTGTAGCACCTGAAGGGTTAATAAACTTCTTGGATGTGGTTTTGAGTACCTTGAGGGGTGCAGTTTTTAGAATGGTGTCACTTTAGGGTATTTTTTGTCACCTAGGCCTCTCAAAGTCACTTCAAATGTGATGTGGTCTCTAAAAAAATGGTTTTGTGAATTTTGTTGAAAAAATGTGAAATTGCTGATAAACTTTGAACCCTTCTAACTTCCTAACCACAAAAAAATTTTGTTTCAGAAATTGCGCTGATGTAATGTAGACAAGTGGGAAATGTTATTTATTAACTATTTTGTGTGACATAACTCTCTGGTTTATGGGCATAAAAATTAAAAGTTTGAAAATTGCAAAATTTTAAAAATTTTCATCAAATTTCCTATTTTTTTACAAATAAAAGCAAAAGATATCGTTCTAAATCTATAACTGTCATGAAGTACAATATGTCACGAAAAAACAGTGTCAGAGTCACCAGGATCCATTGAAGCGTTCTAGAGTTATAACCTCATAAAGGGACACTGGTCAGAATTGCAAAAAATGGCCTGGGCATCAAGTACAAAACTGGCTTCGTCCTTAAGGGGTTAACATTGGTGCGTTTTTTGTTGTTTTTTTTTTATTTATTTATTTATGTTTTCTTTCTCACATCGCACTTGCACATTTTATAAGCAGATGCAACTTAACCCAGAGCTGCAGGAGAAATCAGATGCAAATATGCAATGTATGAACCTGGCTAAGGCTACTTTCACACATCAGTTTTCTGTATTCAGGCACATTCCTTTTTTTTGCCGTATCCAACGTTTCCGTTTTTGTTGTGCAAACCGGAGCCAACCGGACCTACCGGATCCGTTTTTTAGCGGATCCGTTTAGGACGGATCCGTTAAAAAACGGATCCGGTGGGTCCGGTTTGCATCCGTTTTGCATCCGTTATGTCCGTTTTTTGACGGATCCGTTTTTTTAACACTAAACAAACAATTAACGAGTTCCGTATTCTGATTGGCTATTGGGAACATATAGTATATATACAGTATTTTGAAGCATATATGACAGAATGAAGACAGAGACAAGCAGAAACCATGGATGCTATTCTTGCAAATTACACAAAGATCGCTGCAGATTTTATATTTGAGGCAAATCGCTTGGCTATCATCGTCAGAGAAAAGGAGCGACAGCGACTGAGGCGTCAGCGACATCGACGCTTTTGGATCCATCCCCTGACTGCCCAGAGACTGACACGTGGGGTGTTTTCAACCCTATACCTGGAGCTCCGTGGAAACCATGAAAAATTCACAAGCTATGTCCGGATGGCAGTGAATAATTTTGACGTCCTCCTTGGCCTTGTTGCGGACAACATCCGTAAAACGGACACCTACAGCCGGTTCTCTATAACACCCGAGGAGCGTTTGCTGGTTACGCTTAGGTAAGTTTTTTTTTTTTAAATTGTATCCTCCTGTAAATTGACTTTTAACTGTAATGTGTTTGCTATTATTTTTTTATAATTATTGTCTTTCCTTTACAGATTCCTTGCAACTGAAAGAGTCGCTTTCATCCCTCCACTACCAGTTTCGACTAGGAATTTCCACCATCTCGGGAATCATTAGAGACACTTGCCAAGCCTTGTGGGATTGCCTCCATGAGGATTTCATCCCCCAGCCCACCAGGGAAAGATGGCTTGCAATTGCTGAACAATACTATAACATTTGTCAGTTTCCAAATTGCCTTGGCTCAGTGGACGGCAAACATATCAGAATTGTGAAACCTGCTGCTTCGGGGTCAGAATACTACAATTATAAAAAGTATTTCTCAATTGTCCTAATGGCAATAACGGATGCGGACTACAAATTCATCTCAGTGGACATTGGCGCATATGGGAGATCCAATGACTCTCAGGTCTTTAAAATGTCCCCAATGGGGCGGCGAATCTATGGGAATACTTTTGATTTCCCTCCTGCAAGACCTCTTCCTGGCACATGTGAGCCCCCAATGCCCTTTGTTTTTGTGGCCGACGAAGCCTTTCAACTATCCCAACATCTATTGAAGCCATATGCAAGCCGTGGATTGACGCAAACACAAAAAATATATAATTACAGATTATCCAGAGCCAGAAGAATGGTGGAATGCTCCTTTGGGATACTAACCAGCAAATGGCGAGTCTTGTTAACAGCCATTAATTTAAACATTGAAACTGTTGATGAAATAGTGAAAGCATGTGTGGTACTGCACAATTTTGTTTTAACAAAGGAACCTTTGTCGTTGGATGACCAGAGTTTGGAATCCACCTCTTTGTCAGACTACACCAGTCCTGGATTTAGGAGTAGTGTTGCCTGTTCAACAATCCGTGACATATATGCTAACTATTTTGTGTCCCCAGAAGGTAGAGTAGATTGGCAAGATCAAATGGTGTAAGATTTTTCTTCAGTTTTATAACAAATAAAAATAATTATAAATAAATTAAATAATATCTTGTTAACCTTGTTAATTTTAATCTTTCACTCGCTTTAAAAATTTGTAATTTTTACCCCGTCAAATAACAACATGTTATGTTTTTGTATTACCTTATTATTAACTTAACTTGCTAAATAATATTCACACCAAAAAAATCAAGAACAAATAAATACTTTTCAACCAAAAACGTTTATTTTTTATTACATAGATAAATAAATTATAAATTTGTAAATCTTGGGCTTGGGGTGGAGATAGTACTGGAGGGGCTGACAGGTGGGAACACACGCACAGTTGGAGTATTGAGGGTGGAAAGTGGTGTTGGTGGTGGTGGTGGGGAAGTAACAGAAGATGAAGGTGTGGTAGAGAAACCAAGAGGGAAACCAGGAGATGGGATGGGATTTGGTAAGGATTGAGGGGTGGAGTGGAGGGATTGGGAGACAGAAGAGGTGGCGGGTGAATTAGTGGTTTGAGTTGGGGTCATGATGGTTGTGGAAGGCGAGATGTGGTAGTGGGTAGGAAGTGTAGGGGCAGATGTGGTTGGGAGCTGGTACTGGCCCGCAGGCTGGTACTGGGCCGCAGGCTGGTACTGGGCCGCAGGCTGGTACTGGGCATCAGGCTGGTACTGGGCAGCAGGCTGGTACTGGGCAGCAGGCTGGTACTGGGCAGCAGGCTGGTACTGGGCTGCAGGCTGGTACTGGGCAGCAGGCTGGTACTGGGCAGCAGGCTGGTAATGGGCAGCAGGGGGAGTAGGGACAATGGCTGGAGGGGGGGCAGGTGGTCTTGTAGGGGTGGGTGGAGGTGGTTGGGAGTCAACCTGCCCCAGAGCCTTCCGTGTGGCTTGCATTACATGCATCTGATGGTCAAGAGATAGCTTTTCCATGCGCTCTAGTACGGCTTGAAAAAAACAATGATTGGGAGATTTACTTGCATCTAAATGCAGCCTGTCCAGACGCGTGCACAATTCGTGTGTATTTTTTTCCATATTTGCATTTAGGAAGCTAAAAGATGCACGATTTTGTTCTGATAATAATTGAATGGCGTTCTGGAAGGCTGCATTTAGATGCAAGAACTCTGGCGCATAGCTCTTTTCCTGACCCCTATGACGCTGACGCCCAGAACCCAAAGGTGTTCTACTGAGGGCAGCAGTGTCAGAGGGGTGGGGTAGGGGAAAAGCTATCTCATCACCAGCAGCTTCAGGTAATGAAGTCTCACGGGAAGCTCCAGCGCAGGTGGATGGGACAGATGTAGATGGAAGGGAAGGTTCAGATGGGTGGGGTCTGTGCGTGTGTTCACCAGTGGCGGACTGTTCAGGGATCGCTCTTGTCGAGTTCGATGCAGGCTCCTGAGTGCTGCAGACGGTGCTGTTAAAAAGAGGAAAAACAAAACAATAATTAATTTAATTGCTATACATTGGCCCTGACTAAAAAAAAAAAGCAAAAAAAAACAGACATAAAATATTATACTTTGTACATATTGTGTGGAATATTTACCTTCTGCACACCATAGTTGTCCGGAGGAACGACAACGCTCTAAAGTAACGGTACTTCGATCTGCGTCCTCCGGATCCACTCGGGGCCTGCATCTCTTGATTTAACTCCTTTTTGAAGCGATCCCTGATAGACCGCCACCGCTTCTGAAGTTTGTCACCTGAAAGTGGAAAGCATAAAGTGGTTATTATACAACACATTACATCAGGCAGCATAACCTACTGAACTGTGAATACTTACGCTGTTTCTTCTGGCCACGAGAATTGAGCTCCCCCCAACCTTCTACCGCTGCGTGGCATACCTCGTCCCAGAGTCGACGGGTTACGATCGAATCAGCGTGGCGGCGGTCAGCCATGTTCCACAGCGGCTCCCTCTCTCTAACTTCATCGATGAGGAGGTCGATGTTGATAAATCCGGCCTCCTCACCGTCAGAATCGGGAGCACGCTGGGATGCCTGTTCAAAGAAAGAAAAAAGAAATTAAAAAAAAAAAATAGACAAAAATTCACACTGACATGAAAAAAAAAAAAACAAAAAAAAAAAAAAAAAACCTTACACTATGACCACCGCCACCTCGACGACGACCCTGGGACGGTCTTGGGGGAGCTCTATCATGAGCCCTAGAAGTTGAAGCCTTTAGTGAAGAAAACAAAAAAAAATTATTTACTTATATGTTTGGTGTGCTGTGGTAAACAATTCCTGTATGAAACTTACACTATGATCGCCCGCTCCGTGTCTTTCTCCACCCCTTCCGTCCTCTTCTGGCAGCATCTCCTGTGATGTTTCGGCCACCTGTGTAAATGTCGTTGATTTAAAAAAATGTTTTTTTTTGTATTTTTTAAAAAAAAACCAAAAAAAAAAAAATACCTCAGTTTGTGAACCGAAGGGCGGGCTACCAGAAGACGACATATTTTTGATTACAGGCCACGCACAACAGGACCTCAACCTCAGGAACACTCTTGCACTGCCACGGAAGCTAAAAGGACCCAGCAACAGGATGCCCAGAAATGTACCGCAACACTGCACCTGCAAAAAAAGAAAAAAAAATGTCTAAGTACATGTACGCAGCTCACAGCAGTGATCTGTGGACAGTACTGTGGACATTACCTCAGGAACACTCTTGCACTGCCACGGAAGCTAAAAGGACCCAGCAACAGGATGCCCAGAAATGTACCGCAACACTGCACCTGCCAAAAAAGAAAAAAAAATGTCTAAGTACATGTACGCAGCTCACAGCAGTGATCTGTGGACAGTACTGTGGACATTACCTCAGGAACACTCTTGCACTGCCACGGAAGCTAAAAGGACCCAGCAACAGGATGCCCAGAAATGTACCGCAACACTGCACCTGCAAAAAAAGAAAAAAAAATGTCTAAGTACATGTACGCAGCTCACAGCAGTGATCTGTGGACAGTACTGTGGACATTACCTCAGGAACACTCTTGCACTGCCACGGAAGCTAAAAGGACCCAGCAACAGGATGCCCAGAAATGTACCGCAACACTGCACCTGCCAAAAAAGAAAAAAAAATGTCTAAGTACATGTACGCAGCTCACAGCAGTGATCTGTGGACAGTACTGTGGACATTACCTCAGGAACACTCTTGCACTGCCACGGAAGCTAAAAGGACCCAGCAACAGGATGCCCAGAAATGTAACGCAACACTGCACCTGCAAAAAAAGAAAAAAAAATGTCTAAGTACATGTACGCAGCTCACAGCAGTGATCTGTGGACAGTACTGTGGACATTACCTCAGGAACACTCTTGCACTGCCACGGAAGCTAAAAGGACCCAGCAACAGGATGCCCAGAAATGTACCGCAACACTGCACCTGCAAAAAAAGAAAAAAAAATGTCTAAGTACATGTACGCAGCTCACAGCAGTGATCTGTGGACAGTACTGTGGACATTACCTCAGGAACACTCTTGCACTGCCACGGAAGCTAAAAGGACCCAGCAACAGGATGCCCAGAAATGTACCGCAACACTGCACCTGCAAAAAAAGAAAAAAAAATGTCTAAGTACATGTACGCAGCTCACAGCAGTGATCTGTGGACAGTACTGTGGACATACCTCTTCCCTGGAGCACTGGACTGGAGGACAGCAGAAGTTGAAGTCAGGAGCCGGCAGGAGGTGTGTAGAATGTGCTGGATCCTTTTATAAGTTTTGTGATGAGGAAAAAAAAAAATTTGCGCATGCTCTGTTTAACAAACCGGATGCGGTCACCGCATCCGGTTTAAACCGCATTGCGCCGGATCCGGCATGCATAGACACCCATTGTATACAATGCCGTATTGCGCCGGATCCGGCAGAATGCGGTTTTTTTAAGGGGACAAAAAACGTTACATGATACGTTCTATCCGGCCGCCGCATTCAATTATTTTGCCGCATCCGGAAAAAAACGGATGCAACGCAAAGCCATCAGGTACAATCCGGCAACAATGCAAGTCTATGGGGGATAAACGGATGCGGTACCGGATCCGTTTTACCCGTTTTTTTCCGGATTGAACCTGATGGCAAAAAACTGATGTGTGAAAGTAGCCTTAGGCTACTTTCACACATCAGTTTTCTGTATTCAGGCACAGTCCTTTTTTTTGCCGTATCCAACGTTTCCGTTTTTGTTGTGCAAACCGGAGCAAACCGGACCTACCGGATCCGTTTTTAAGCGGATCCGTTTAGGACGGATCCGTTAAAAAACGGATCCGGTAGGTCCGGTTTGCATCCGTTTTGCATCCGTTATGTCCGTTTTTTGACGGATCCGTTTTTTAAACACTAAACAAACAATTAACGAGTTCCGTCTTCTGATTGGCTATTGGGAACATATAGTATATATACAGTATTTTGAAGCATATATGACAGAATGAAGACAGAGGCAAGCAGAAACCATGGATGCTATTCTTGCAAATTACACAAAGATCGCTGCAGATTTTATATTTGAGGCAAATCGCTTGGCTATCATCGTCAGAGAAAAGGAGCGACAGCGACTGAGGCGTCAGCGACATCGACGCTTTTGGATCCATCCCCTGACTGCACAGAGACTGACACGTGGGGTGTTTTCAACCCTATACCTGGAGCTCCGTGGAAACCATGAAAAATTCACAAGCTATGTCCGGATGTCAGTGATTAATTTTGACGTCCTCCTTGGCCTTGTTGCGGACAACATCCGTAAAACGGACACCTACAGCCGGTTCTCTATAACACCCGAGGAGCGTTTGCTGGTTACGCTTAGGTAAGTTTTTTTTTTTTAAATTGTATCCTCCTGTAAATTGACTTTTAACTGTAATGTGTTTGCTATTATTTTTTTATAATTATTGTCTTTCCTTTACAGATTCCTTGCAACTGGAGAGTCGCTTTCATCCCTCCACTACCAGTTTCGACTAGGAATTTCCACCATCTCGGGAATCATTAGAGACACTTGCCAAGCCTTGTGGGATTGCCTCCATGATGATTTCATCCCCCAGCCCACCAGGGACAGATGGCTTGCAATTGCTGAACAATACTATAACATTTGTCAGTTTCCAAATTGCCTTGGCTCAGTGGACGGCAAACATATAAGAATTGTGAAACCAGCTGCTTCGGGGTCAGAATACTACAATTATAAAAAGTATTTCTCAATTGTCCTAATGGCAATAACGGATGCGGACTACAAATTCATCTCAGTGGACATTGGCGCATATGGGAGATCCAATGACTCTCAGGTCTTTAAAATGTCCCCAATGGGGCGGCGAATCTATGGGAATACTTTTGATTTCCCTCCTGCAAGACCTCTTCCTGGCACATGTGAGCCCCCAATGCCCTTTGTTTTTGTGGCCGACGAAGCCTTTCAACTCTCCCAACATCTATTGAAGCCATATGCAAGCCGTGGATTGACGCAAACCCAAAAAATATACAATTACAGATTATCCAGAGCCAGAAGAATGGTGGAATGCTCCTTTGGGATACTAACCAGCAAATGGCGAGTGTTGTTAACAGCCATTAATTTAAACATTGAAACTGTGGATGAAATTGTGAAAGCATGTGTGGTACTGCACAATTTTGTTTTAACAAAGGAACCTTTGTCCTTGGATGACCAGAGTTTGGAATCCACCGCTTTGTCTGACTACACCAGTCCTGGATTTAGGAGTAGTGTTGCCTGTTCCACAATCCGTGACAAATATGCTGACTATTTTGTGTCCCCAGAAGGTAGAGTAGATTGGCAAGATCAAATGGTGTAAGATCTTTGTTTAGTTTTATAACAAATAAAAATAGTTAAAAATAAATTAAAAAATATCTTGTTAACTTTGTTAATTTTAATCTTTCACTCGCTTTAAAAATTTGTAGTTTTTTCACCGTCAAATTACAACATGTTATGTTTTTGTATTACCTTATTATTAACTTAACTTGCAAAATAATATTCACCCCCAAAAAAAACAAGAACAAATAAATACTTTTAAACAAAAAACTTTTATTTTTATTACAAACATAAATTATAAATTGGTATATCTTGGGCTTGGGGTGGAGATAGTACTGGAGGGGCTGACAGGTGGGAACACACGCACAGTTGGAGTATTGAGGGTGGAAAGTGGTGTTGGTGGTGGTGGTGGGGAAGTAACAGAAGGTGAAGGTGTGGTTGAGAAACCAAGAGGGAAACCAGGAGATGGGATGGGATTTGGTAAGGATTGAGGGGTGGAGTGGAGGGATTGGGAGACAGAAGAGGTGGCGGGTGAATTAGTGGCTTGAGTTGGGGTCATGACGGGTGTGGAAGGCGAGATGTGGTAGTGGGTAGGAAGTGTAGGGGCAGATGTGGTTGGGAGCTGGTACTGGGCCGCAGGCTGGTACTGGGCAGCAGGCTGGTACTGGGCAGCAGGCTGGTACTGGGCAGAAGGCTGGTACTGGGCAGCAGGCTGGTACTGGGCAGCAGGCTGGTACTGGGCAGCAGAGGGAGTAGGGACAATGGCTGGAGGGGGGGCAGGTGCTGGAGGAGGGGTGGGTGGAGGTGGTTGGGAGTCAACCTGCGCCAGAGCCTGCCGTGTGGCTTGCATTACATGCATCTGCTGGTCAAGAGATAGCTTTTCCATGCGCTCTAGTACGGCTTGAAAAAAACAATGATTGGGTGATTTACTTGCATCTAAATGCAGCCTGTCCAGACGCGTGCACAATTCGTGTGTATTTTTTTCCATATTGGCATTTATGAAGCTAAAAGATGCACGATTTTGTTCTGATAATAATTGAATGGCGTTCTGGAAGGCTGCATTTAGATGCAAGAACTCGGGCGCATAGCTCTTTTCCTGACCCCTATGACGCTGACGCCCAGAACCCAAAGGTGTTCTACTGAGGGCAGCAGTGTCAGAGGGGTGGGGTAGGGGAAAAGCTATCTCATCACCAGCAGCTTCAGGTAATGAAGTCTCACGGGAAGCTCCAGCGCAGGTGGATGGGACAGATGTAGATGGAAGGGAAGGTTCAGATGGGTGGGGTCTGTGCGTGTGTTCACCAGTGGCGGACTGTTCAGGGATCGCTCCTGTCGGGTTCGATGCAGGCTCCTGAGTGCTGCAGACGGTGCTGGTAAAAAGAGGAAAAACAAAATAATAATTAATTTAATTGCTATACAGTGCCACAGAAAAAAAAAAAAAAGGCAAAAAAAATCAGACATAAAATATTATACTTTGTACATATTTTGGGGAATATTTACCTTCTGCACACCATAGTTGTCCGGAGGAACGACAACGCTCTAAAGTAATGGTACTTCGATCTGCGTCCTCCGGATCCACTCGGGGCCTGCATCTCTTGATTTAACTCCTTTTTGAAGCGATCCCTGATAGACCGCCACCGCTTTTGTAGTTTGTCACCTGAAAGTGGAAAACACAAAGTGGTTAGTATACAACACATTACATCCTGCAGCATAACCTACTGAACTGTGAATACTTACGCTGTTTCTTCTGGCCACGAGAATTGAGCTCCCCCCAACCTTCTACCGCTGCGTGGCATACCTCGTCCCAGAGTCGACGGGTTACGATAGTATCAGCGTGGCGGCGGTCAGCCATGTTCCACAGCGGCTCCCTCTCTCTAACTTCATCGATGAGGAGGTCGATGTTGATAAATCCGGCCTCCTCACCGTCAGAATCGGGAGCACGCTGTGATGCCTGTTCAAAGAAAGAAAAAAGAAATTAAAAAAAAAAATAGACAAAAAATCACACTGACATGAAAAAAAAACCAAAAAAAAAAACTTACAGTATGACCACCGCCACCTCGACGACGACCCTGGGACGGTCTTGGGGGAGCTCTATCGTGAGCCCTAGAAGTTGAAGCCTTTAGTGAATAAAAAAAAAAAAACATTATTTACTTATGTGTTTGGTGTGCTGTGGTAAACAATTCCTGTATGAAACTTACACTCTGACCGCCCGCTCCGTGTATTTCTCCACCCCTTCCGTCCTCTTCTGGCAGCATCTCCTGTGATGTTTCGGCCACCTGTGTAAATGTCGTTTATTTAAAAAATTTTTTTGTTTTTTTTAAAAAAAAAAATACCTCAGTTTGTGAACCGAAGGGCGGGCTACCAGAAGACGACATATTTTATTACAGGCCACGCACACCAACTTGATGGGCCAAACTTTTCCGTCAACACTGCACCTGCAAAAAAAGAAAAAAAAATGTCTAAGTACATGTACGCAGCTCACAGCAGTGATCTGTGGACAGTACTGTGGACATTACCTCTGGAACACTGTCCTCCAAATTCGCACTGACTGCAAACGGACACAGGAACTGGCTGTCCTCAAATTTTCCGTCAACACTGCACCTGCAAAAAAAGAAAAAAAAATGTCTAAGTACATGTACGCAGCTCACAGCAGTGATCTGTGGACAGTACTGTGGACATTACCTCTGGAACACTGTCCTCCAAATTCGCACTGACTGCAAACGGACACAGGAACTGGCTGTCCTCAAATTTTCCGTCAAAACTGCACCTGCAAAAAAAGAAAAAAAAATGTCTAAGTACATGTACGCAGCTCACAGCAGTGATCTGTGGACAGTACTGTGGACATTACCTCTGGAACACTGTCCTCCAAATTCGCACTGACTGCAAACGGACACAGGAACTGGCTGTCCTCAAATTTTCCGTCAAAACTGCACCTGCAAAAAAAGAAAAAAAAATGTCTAAGTACATGTACGCAGCTCACAGCAGTGATCTGTGGACAGTACTGTGGACATTACCTCTGGAACACTGTCCTCCAAATTCGCACTGACTGCAAACGGACACAGGAACTGGCTGTCCTCAAATTTTCCAACAAAACTGCACCTGCAAAAAAAGAAAAAAAAAATGTCTAAGTACATGTACGCAGCTCACAGCAGTGATCTGTGGACAGTACTGTGGACATTACCTCTGGAACACTGTCCTCCAAGTTCGCACTGACTGCAAACGGACACAGGAACTGGCTGTCCTCAAATTTTCCGTCAACACTGCACCTGCAAAAAAAGAAAAAAAAATGTCTAAGTACATGTACGCAGCTCACAGCAGTGATCTGTGGACAGTACTGTGGACATTACCTCTGGAACACTGTCCTCCAAATTCGCACTGACTGCAAACGGACACAGGAACTGGCTGTCCTCAAATTTTCCGTCAACACTGCACCTGCAAAAAAAGAAAAAAAAATGTCTAAGTACATGTACGCAGCTCACAGCAGTGATCTGTGGACAGTACTGTGGACATTACCTCTGGAACACTGTCCTCCAAATTCGCACTGACTGCAAACGGACACAGGAACTGGCTGTCCTCAAATTTTCCGTCAAAACTGCACCTGCAAAAAAAGAAAAAAAAATGTCTAAGTACATGTACGCAGCTCACAGCAGTGATCTGTGGACAGTACTGTGGACATTACCTCTGGAACACTGTCCTCCAAATTCGCACTGACTGCAAACGGACACAGGAACTGGCTGTCCTCAAATTTTCCGTCAAAACTGCACCTGCAAAAAAAGAAAAAAAAATGTCTAAGTACATGTACGCAGCTCACAGCAGTGATCTGTGGACAGTACTGTGGACATACCTCTTCCCTGGAGCACTGGACTGGAGGACAGCAGAAGTTGAAGTCAGGAACCAACGGCAGGAAGTGTGTAGAATGTGCTGGATCCTTTTATAAGTTTTGTGATGATGAAAAAAAAAATTTGCGCATGCTCTGTTTACCAAACCGGATGCGGTCACCGCATCCGGTTTAAACCGCATTGCGCCGGATCCGGCATGCATAGACACCCATTGTATACAATGCCGTATTGCGCCGGATCCGGCAGAATGCGGTTATTTTAAGGGGACAAAAAACGTTACATGATACGTTCTATCCGGCTCCGCATTCAATTATTTTGCCGCATCCGGAAAAAAACGGATGCAACGCAAAGCCATCCGGTACAATCCGGCAACAATGCAAGTCTATGGGGAAAAAACGGATGCGGTACCGGATCCGTTTTACCCGTTTTTTTCCGGATTGAACCTGATGGCAAAAAACTGATGTGTGAAAGTAGCCTTAGGCTGCTTTCACACCTCCGGCCGGTTTTTGCTCTGCGGCACAATACGGTGCTCTGCAGAAAAACCGCAACCGTTTTTTTTGCCGCCGGTTGCGGGTTTTTTTGCATAGACTTACATTAGTGCCGTATTGTGCCGCATGGGCTTGCAGTCGGTCCGGTTTTTGCCGCATGCGACAGATTTAGCCGATGCCGCGGCCGGATGGAACGTTGCCTGCAACGTTTTTTCCTCCGGCAAAAAAACCGCATCGCGCCGCATCCGGCCGCTGCGGCGCATTTTTCAATGCATGCCTATGGACGCCGGATGCGGCTCGATGCGGAAAAACCCGCATCCGTTGCATAGGTTTCACAGCCGGATTGAGCCGCAGTACTCAAACCGGATGTGTGAAAGTAGCCTTAAAGAATACTTCAGTAAGCCTCAGTCCAGCATGAGATGGCTGATAACAGAAAATAATAGATTATATTTGATGGCACATCAAGTAACCCCAGGGTAGAATTTTGGAAGGATTGATCTTTCTCTATAGTCATCATGGCTGTATATCGCAATTTTGTTTGGAATATTCTACCTTTATATGGTAGATCCTCTAGAGGCTATTTTACAGTCCATTCACCTCCGGTGATGGCATTATTCCAGCCGTGTCGGCACTACATCTCCTTTGGATGACATGACATTGTTATGGCACATGATCCCTGCTATCAATCAGCTCTGGCTTCACTCTCTTCTCCTTCATACAGATTAGACATTTGGAGGAAATGGGGAGCAGCCGCAGCTCTCACTTCACCCGGATGTCTGATTTGTCTAAATAAATGGAGAATGAAGCCGGAGATGATAGGCCACAGGGATTGCGTGACATAACAATGTCACAACATTCCCAGGAAAGATCCTGCTGACACTGCTGGAACGGCACCTGCATTGGAACTGAGTATAACTGTTATCATTTTATAAGGGACAAACATGGTGATTGAGAAGGGGTTTTTCAAGTAGTGTACAACCCCTTTAAGTTTTTTTATATTGATGTTTTTCATGTAGCCTTGACTAATGAAAATGTATAAATGTTCAGTTAGACCGCATATTTCTGTGTCACTGGCCTTCACTATAATAACCTTTCATTATAATGTATCAAGCATTTCACTGTATTTATAGCCTCTGTTGCTGAGGAAGAGAAGGGTATTATACCACGTGCCATTCAGGAACTTTTCTACACAATCTCTGAAAATCACAACATCGACTTCACCGTTAAAGTGTCATATATTGAAGTGTACAAAGAAGATCTGCGGGACCTCCTTGAATTGGAAACAAATGTGAAAGATATGCACATCCGGGAAGATGAAAAGGGAAACACAGGTGGGTTAAACATAAATAATGTAATAAATTATGGTTACAGAAAAATGATAATACAGTGCTCCTTCTACACAGTGCTCCTGCTAGTTACTTTAATGTAGAGGGATATCATCCTGAAACTACCAGAGACCTGATATCTAAGAGAGTAACAGGTTCCCAGTGAGGGATATCTAAGAAAGTAACAGGTTCCCAGTGAGGGATATCTAAGAAAGTAACAGGTTCCCAGTGAGGGATATCTAAGAGAGTAACAGGTTCCCAGTGATGGATATCTAAGAGAGTAACAGGTTCCCAGTGATGGATATCTAAGAGAGTAACAGGTTCCCAGTGATGGATATCTAAGAGAGTATCAGGTTCCCAGTGATGGATATCTAAGAAAGTAACAGGTTCCCAGTGATGGATATCTAAGAGAGTATCAGGTTCCCAGTGATGGATATCTAAGAAAGTAACAGGTTCCCAGTGATGGATATCTAAGAGAGTATCAGGTTCCCAGTGATGGATATCTAAGAGAGTAACAGGTTCCCAGTGATGGATATCTAAGAAAGTAACAGGTTCCCAGTGATGGATATCTAAGAAAGTAACAGATTCCCAGTGATGGCTATGTAAGAAAGTAACAGGTTCCCAGTGACGGATATCTAAAAGAGTAAAGGGTTCCCAGTGATGGATATCTAAGAGAGTTGCAGGTTGCCAGTGATGGATATCTAAGAGAGTAACAGGTTCCCAGTGATTGATATCTAAGAAAGTAACAATTTCCCAGTGACGGATATCTAAGAGAGTAACAGGTCCCCAGTGACGGATATATAAGAGAGTAACAGGTTCCCAGTGATGGATATGTAAGCGGGTAACAGGTTCCCAGTGATGGATATCTAAGAGAGTATCAAGTTCCCAGTAATGGATATCTAAGAGAGTAACAGGTTCCCAGTGATGGATATCTAAGAAAGTAACAGATTCCCAGTGATGGCTATGTAAGAGAGTAACAGGTTCCCAGTAGTGATGAGCGAGTACCAAAAAGCTCGGGTGCTCGAGGCTCGGGCCGAGCATCCCAAGATACTCGTGTACTCGGCCCGAGCACCGAGCCCAATGTTATCCTATGGGAGACCCGAGTATTTTTATGAAATGACCCCCCCGGCAGCATGTAGAAACCCTAAAAATGTCTCAAAAGTCTCAGAAGAGTGCTCAAATGACATGGCAACAGCATGGGGAAGACCCCTTGAAGCATTTATCACTCAAAAGTTACAGCTGTGAACAATTTTGTCCGAGTTTTATGCCATTTTTACGGACTCACCAGAAAACCTTCCAAAATGACTCCAAAATGAATTTTCATGGCGGAAATGTTAAGGGCACATACCCAATAGTGAGATAGAGCTAATGTGTGTTACTTTTTGAGATTACATGAAAGTTTTTACGTGAAAACATTGTGTGGCACTCCGATGTCCCTGAGAAGAGACGTACATGAAGGCCTCTTGAGTCTAATGTGCCTATTTTGAGGAAGTGAGTCTTTGTAGTATTTTCCTTTGCCAGGGCAGTCCAAAATTTTGAGGTTCACCAATTCCCCTGCATACAGACGTGCATGATGGCCTGTAAAGCTGAAGTGCCCATTGTAAGGAAGTGGGTCTATTGTAGTATAGCCCTTAGGCAGGGCAGCCAAAAATTGGGAAGCTCCACATTGTCCCTGGATAGAGACGTGCATGAGGGCCTGTAAACCTGAAGTGCCCATTGTAAGGAAGTGGGTCTATTGTAGTATAGCCCTTAGGCAGGGCAGCCAAAAATTGGGAAGCTCCACATTGTCCCTGGATAGAGATGTGCATGAGGGCCTCAAAACATTGTTCCCATTGCAAAGGAGCAGGCCTCCTGTCGTTGTAATGCCCATTCTGAAAGAATGGGCGAAAAAAATTTACCACTGGGGGTATACCTGAAACAACGGCCTAACTATTGTAACAGTCATCATGGTGGCGCATGAGGAGAAGGAGGAGCAGTCCAGCGATTAGCCAAAGTCCAGAAGTGTGTACCCATGGGTGAGTGGAGGTACATGGCAAATTCCCGTTACAAACTTTAAATTCCGCTCTCATTTGCTGGTGGTGTGGTGAAGTCTGGCCCAATCCAACCCTTGTTCATCTTGGTCACAGTCAGCCTTTCAGCATTTTCAGTTGACAGGCGGGTGCGTTTATCTGTAATGATTCTACCTGCGGCACTAAAAACACGCTCTGACAAAACGCTAGCGGCAGGGCAGTCCAGGACTTCCAAGGCGTAGAGAGCCAATTCATGCCACGTGTCCAGCTTGGATACCCAATAATTGTAAGGCACAGAGGAATGTCGGAGTACAGTTGTTTGATCTGCAAGGTACTCCTTGAGCATCTGGGCAAACTTAGGATTTCTTGTGGCACTACCCCGCACCTTAGGGGCTGTGGTACGTGAGGGGCTGAGAAAACTGTCCCACATCTTAAAGACTGTTCCCCTACCTCTGGCGGATTGGACTTGTGCCCCTCTCGGCTGTACGCCTTGGTTGTCCACTGATTCCTGACCTATGCCGCTAGCGTTTTGTGAGGGGAATGCTTTGCCTACTTCATTGACTATGGCCTTCCGGAACTGCTGCATTTTGGCTGACCTCTCCGCCTCGGGAATAAGAGACATAAAGTTCTCCTTGTAGTGTGGGTCTAACAGTGTTACCAACCAGTAATGATTGTCGGCCAATATGTTCTTAACGCGAGGGTCACGAGACGGGCAGCTTACCATAAAGTCAGCCATGTGTGCCAGACTCTTAACAGCCATCACTTCAGTATCCTGACCAACACGATGACTGAACATGCTGTCCTCCTCCTCCTCCTCCTCCTCATCTACCCTGTCCTCTGGCCAGCCACGCTGAACCGAGGATATGACTGGTGTGCATGTCATATCCTCAATTTGGCCGGAGAGTTGCTCCATGTCTTCATCCTCCTCCTCGTCATAGTCCCCCACTGCACGTTGTGATGAGACGAGGCTGGGCTGTGTGTTATCACCCACACCCACTACTGTTTCTTGCTCCAACTCATCGCGCTCCGCCTGAAATGCATCATGTTTGTTTTTGAACAGAGACCGTTTTAGAAGGCAGAGAAGCGGTATGGTGACGCTAATAATGGCGTCATCGCCGCTCACCATCTTGTTGGTGTCCTCAAAGTTTTGGAGGATGGTACATAGGTCGGACATCCATCTCCACTCCTCAGGTGTTATGTGTGGAGTTTGACCCATTTCCCGAAGGCTTAGGTGATGCAGGTACTCAACAACTGCCCTCTTCTGCTCACATATCCTGACCAACATGTGCAGAGTTGAATTCCAACGCGTGGGGACATCACACACCAGTCTGTGAGCCGGAAGATGCAAACGGCGCTGAAAGCCGGCAAGGCCGGCTGAAGCAGTAGGTGACTTTCGAAAATGTGCAGACAGGCGGCGAACTTTTACCAACAGATCAGACAGCTCTGGGTATGACTTTAGAAACCGCTGAACCACGAGGTTGAGCACATGGGCCACGCATGGAACATGTGTCAGCTGGCCTCTCCTCAAAGCCGCCACCAGGTTCCGGCCATTGTCACACACGACCTTTCCTGGCTTTAGGTTCAGAGGTGTGAGCCAGTGATCTGCCTGCTGTTTCAGAGCTGTCCACACCTCTTCTGCATTGTGGGGTTTGTCACCTATGCAGATTAGCTTCAGCACATTCTGTTGCCGCTTCGCCGAGGCAGTGCTGCAGTGCTTCCAGCTTGGGAGTGGTGTGGAGGGTAAAGTGGATGAGGCTGCGCAGGAGGAGGAGGAGGCTAAGGAGCATGACATTCCGGAGCTGTAGAGTGTGGGTGAAACCCTGACTGAGGTAGGGCCTGCAAACCTTGGTGTGGGAAGGACGTGTTCCGTCCCTCACTCAGACTGGGTCCCAGCTTCCACAATATTAACCCAGTGTGCCGTCAACGAGATGTAGCGGCCTTGCCCACAAGCACTTGTCCACGTGTCTGTGGTTAGGTGGACTTTGGCTGAAACAGCGTTGTTCAGGGCACGTGTGATGTTTTGTGACACGTTGTTATGCAATGCGGGGACGGCACACCGGGAGAAATAGTGGCGGCTGGGGACCGAGTAACGTGGGACAGCTGCTGCCATAAGGTCGCGGAATGCTTCTGTCTCCACCAGCCTAAAAAGCAACATTTCCAGCGCAAGCAGTCGCGAAATGTTAGCATTTAGAACTGTGGCATGTGGGGCGTTGGCAGTGTATTTGCGCCTGCGTTCAAAGGTTTGCTGAATGGATAACTGAAAGCTGCGCTGGGACAAGGACGTGCTTGATGATGGTGTTATTTCTGCGTGGGCAACTGCAGGTGCAGGGCCGGAGGAGGCTTGTTCGCGGGCAGCATGGACAGGGGATTGGCTCGCATGCACAACAAGCGAAGACGTAGCAGTGACATCAGCAAGCACTGCTCCTCGACTCTGTTGTACATCCCACAAAGTCGGGTGCTTGGCTGACATGTGCCTGATCATGCTGGTGGTGGTCAGGCTGCTAGTTTTGGTACCCCTGCTGATGCTGGCATGGCAGGTGTTGCAAATGGCCTTTTTAGAATCATCTGGAGCCAACTTAAAAAACTGCCAGACGAAGACCTAACATTTGTACAGGCACCTTGTGTCGTGTTGTTGTTTCGGGGAACGGTTGCCTGACTTCTGCCTGGGGCCACCACCCTGCTTCTTACTGCCTGTTGGGATGCTACGCCTCCCTCCCCCTGTGCACTGCTGTCCTCACTCTGCATATCCTCCTGCCAGGTTGGGTCAGTTACTGGATCATCCACCACGTCGTCTTCCTCTTCCGCACCCTGCTCCTCCTCCTGACTTCCTGACAATTGTGTCTCATCATCGTCCACCCCTTTTTGAGACACGTTGCTAACTTCATGAGAACGTGGCTGCTCAAATATTTAGGCATCTGTACATACGATCTCCTCATGACCCACTTCAACAGGAGCTGGCGAGAATGTGCGAATAGAAACGTGAACAGCTCTCTCGAGTGTCCAAGTGTGGGATCAGTAATGTCCGTGGACGTGTACTCGGCCTGGTGGTAGGAAGGAGGATCAGGTTCTGAAATGTGCGGTGCAGTATCACGGCTACTGACACTTGACCGTGTGGAAGACAGAGTGTTTGTGGTGGTGCCAATCTGACTGGAAGCATTATCCGCTATCCAACTAACAACCTGTTGACACTGGTCTTGGTTCCAGAGCGGTGTACTGCTGCGGTCCCCAAGAATTTGGGACAGGACGTGCGAGCGAGTAGATGTGGCCCTTTGTTGTGGCGAAATTAGAGCTTGCACACGACCTCAGCCTCTGCCTGCACCACCATCACGTCCACTTCCTTGTTCGTTGCCAACGCCCTTGCGCATTTTGCAATGCTGTGCTGACGTGTATTCACTAGACTTGTGCGTTATATCCAAGTTTGTGCAAAACGCACACAAGTGCACCTGTACACTGCCACCGACAGGCACACACGTGCGGTTTTTAAATGCAAGCATGGACGCACTAAGGAACCTAACAGCTTTTTAGGAGCGACAATTACTGAGAAGTCTGACACTATCAGGACTGTTTTAGACTGTGTACACCAGCCCCAGATATGATGAAGGCTGGTATACGGTCACCACTAAGAATGGCTATATACCCTGCCTGCCTGTATACAGCTACAATAGTCCTGAGAAGGACTCTTCTCCTGTACTCCGACCTGGCTATACACTGCCTGCCTGTATACAACTACAATAGTCCTGAGAAGGACTTCTGGTCACACTGTTTGCAGCCCTGCTACGGAAATAACTATAAAGGGCCGCAAACCTTTCCCTGAAGCAGCAACACTCTCCCTGCACTGACTGTCTGGATGGCTGTGTGCAGAGCACAGCGCGCCCGCCGGTATAAAGGCTCGGTCACGCTGTGCAGGCCGGCCAATCACTCCAATTCCACAACTAACAGGGCTGTGGCATTGCAGTGGTCTGCCAGCCAATCCCTGCATGAGGGCTGGCTCTCAAAAGAGCGCCAACATGCAGGGATGAAGACCACGAGTACAGCACGAGTATCGCGAGATTACTCGGTACCCGCCGAGTAGCCCGAGTACAGTGATACTCGTGCGAGTACCGAGTAGTGACAAGCGTACTCGCTCATCACTAGTTCCCAGTGATGGATATCTAAGAGAGTAATAGGTTCCCAGTGATGGATATCTAAGAGAGTAACAGGTTCCCAGTGATGGATATCTAAGAAAGTAACAGGTTCCCAGTGATGGATATCTAAGAAAGTAACAGGTTCCCAGTGATGTATATCTAAGAAAGTAACAGGTTCCAAGTGATGGATATCTAAGAGAGTAACAGGTTCCCAGTGATGGATATCTAGGAGAGTAATAGGTTCCCAGTGATGGATATCTAAGAAAGTAACAGGTTCCCAGTGATGTATATCTAAGAAAGTAACAGGTTCCAAGTGATGGATATCTAAGAGAGTAACAGGTTCCCAGTGATGGATATCTAAGAAAGTAACAGGTTCCCAGTGATGTATATCTAAGAAAGTAACAGGTTCCAAGTGATGGATATCTAAGAGAGTAACAGGTTCCCAGTGCTGGATATCTAAGAGAGTAACAGGTTCCCAGTGATGGATATCTAAGAGAGTAACAGGTTCCCAGTGATGGATATCTAAGAGAGTAACAGGTTCCCAGTGATGTATATCTAAGAAAGTAACAGGTTCCAAGTGATGGATATCTAAGAGAGTAACAGGTTCCCAGTGATGGATATCTAAGAGAGTAACAGGTTCCCAGTGATGTATATCTAAGAAAGTAACAGGTTCCAAGTGATGGATATCTAAGAGAGTAACAGGTTCCCAGTGATGGATATCTAAGAGAGTAACAGGTTCCCA
Organism: Anomaloglossus baeobatrachus; assembly: GCF_048569485.1. Lineage (NCBI taxonomy): Eukaryota > Metazoa > Chordata > Amphibia > Anura > Aromobatidae > Anomaloglossus > Anomaloglossus baeobatrachus. The sequence goes on along the minus strand of NC_134353.1, from coordinate 606,636,018 downwards.
GTGCTGGATATCTAAGAGAGTAACAGGTTCCCAGTGATGGATATCTAAGAAAGTAACAGGTTTCCAGTGATGGATATCTAAGAGAGTAACAGGTTCCCAGTGATGGATATCTAAGAGAGTAACAGGTTCCCAGTGATGGATATCTAGGAGAGTAATAGGTTCCCAGTGATGGATATCTAAGAAAGTAACAGGTTCCCAGTGATGCTTTTTACTTTCTTCCTAGAGCAACAGCATGCAAAAAAAGAAGTGCGCTTGATTGACATGTTACAGGCCAAGTTCATCATCATAAGCCACAGAGGGCACATGCACAGTGAAGCTAGGTGTTCTGGCCCTGGTTTCATTTGCGCACCGCACATGCGCTGGTGCCATTGGAGATGGCTTGTAATGGCGTACTCATCCTGTGAGATGTTCACAAGCCTGGAGGTGCTCCTAGAGCTTAATTGGGAACCTGTTACCAGCCAGGATGATGTCTTGGTTGCATTTTGGGGGCCTAATTTCTGATTCAGGTTTTCTTTATTTTTTTTTTCTGTGGTGACCATTGTAAGTCTTGCAGGATGGTGTGTTTCTTGCAATATCAGAAGAACATTGTAAAATGGAATATAGCTTGCAATATTGATTCTTTGATTTTCTATGTATAACATGTGTTTGGCTTGATGTACACTGAACAAAAATATAAACGCAGCATTTCTGTGTTTGCTCACATTTTTCATGAGCTGAACTCAGATCTAAAGGTGGTGTCACACATAGCGATGCAGCAGCGATCACGACCATTGATCTGACCTTATCAGGATTGCTGCTGCGTCGTTATATGGTTGCTGGTGAGCTGTCAAACAGGCAGATCTCACCAGCGACCAGTGACCAGCCAGGAGCGACGCGTGGAAGCGTAACTAAGGTAAATATCGGGTAACCAAAGAAAGCATTCTCTTGATTACCCGATATTTACCTTAGTTACTAGCGTCCGCCGCTCTCACGCTGCCAGTGCCGGCTCCCTGCACTCCTAGTTAGAGTACACATCGGGATAATTACCCGATGTGTACTCCAGCTACGTGTACAGGGAGCAGGGAGCCATCACTGGCAGCATGAGAGCGGCGGACGCTAGTAACTAAGGTAAATATCGGGTAATCAAGGAAAGGGCTTCTTGGTTACCCGATGTTTACCGTGGTTACAGCTTACCGCAGGCCGCCAGAAGCGTCTTCCTGCTCCCTGCTCGCTTCAGTTCGTCGCTCTCTCGCTGTCACACACAGCGATGTGTGCTTCACAGCGGGAGAGCAACGTCCAAAAAATGAAGCGGGACATTCAGCAACGACTGGCGACCTCACAGCAGTGGCCAGGTCGTTGCTGGATGTCACACACAGCGATAGCGACGGGACGTCGCTGCTACGTCACAGAAAATGGTGACTTAGCAGCGACGTCGTTGTCGTCGTCACTATGTGTGACACCACCTTAAGACTTTTTCTATGAACACAAAAGGCCTTTTTCTCTCAAATATTGTTCACAAATGTGTCTAAATCTGTGTGAGCAGTTCTGTGCCGAGATATTCCATCCACCTCACAGGTGTGTCATATCAAGATGCTGATTAGACAGCATGATTATTGCACAGGTGTGCCTTAGGCTGGCCACAATAAAAAGCCACTCTAAAATATGAAGTAATATCACAGAGCACAATGCCACAGATGTTGCAAGGTTTGAGGCAGTGTGCAATTGGCAATATTTGGAGAAAAAAGGCCCTTTTTGTACATAGAAAAAGTCTTAGGCTATGTGCCCACTGGAGAAAATACCTGGATTTTAGGGACTTTCCAGACAAATCCGCAGGTTTACGCAAGTACAGACACTCCCCATGTTATCCTATGGGATTTGGGGAGTGCTATATCAATGCTACAGTATGTGCGGCTGCGGAAAATGCTGCAGATTTCCTGCAGCCGCACGTTACTCCATGTCAATTATTCATGCGGATTTTTCCGCGCGGCTCTCTATACTTACCTGCCTTGACGGAGCTAGGAGCTGGCTGGAAGAGGTGGGGGTGGCCTGCATGAGCTGCGGTCACGTGGCCGCCCGAGCTCCGGTCATTGACAGCTGGAGCTCGTCCAGGAGCCGGCCGGAAACCAAGTTGCTGTGCGATACAGGTAAGTATGCACTCACCGATCACTCCAGCACTTGTTCTGCATTGATGATACAGTGCCCAAGCCTTGGTACTGTATTCTCAATGCAGAATGCCCGCAGCATATCCACACCAAAAACGCAGACAAAGTTGTGCTGCGGATTTCTGGGAGCTTTCTGAATGTCCTGCGAATATATCCGCAGTGTGGACACATAGCCTTACATTTGAGGGGTCAGCTAATGAAAAATGTGAGCAAAAACAAGTGTTGCTGTATATTTTTGTTGAGTGTAAATCCTACAGTGAGACGAGCTCCATATGTAACGGCTAAAAGGAGTATGGTTTCATTTCTATCAGTCATACATATTTATTTGATTTTCTGCACTATGCCTTTTTATGTATATGATTTTTTTAATAAGTGTTTTTTCTTTTATCCTGCTTTGTCCAGTTATTGTCGGTGCCAAGGAATGCCAAGTTGAAAGTGCAGATGAGGTGATGAGCCTTCTAGAAGCTGGCAGTGCCGTCCGGCACACTAGCACCACTCAGATGAATGAGCGCTCCAGCCGCTCTCATGCAATCTTTACTATGAGTATAAGCCAACAAAGGGACGCCAATGATGGTGATACAGAAAATGGATCAAACAAGTTGGTTCAGATGATCTCTTCAAAATTTCACTTTGTAGATTTGGCAGGTTCAGAAAGAGTGACCAAAACGGGGAACACTGGTGAGAGATTTAAAGAGTCCATCCAAATTAACAGCGGTTTGCTTGCTCTTGGGAATGTAATAAGTGCACTTGCAGATCCAAAAAGAAAAAACGCGCATGTTCCATACAGGGATGCGAAGATTACTCGTATTCTTAAAGACTCCCTAGGTGGGAATGCACAAACAGTTATGATTACTTGCATTAGTCCTTCTACTTCTGACTTTGATGAATCTTTGAATTCTCTTAAGTACTCCAATCGAGCCAGGAATATCAAAAACAAGCCAATTGTAAACTATAACCCTGACTGGGATCGAATTGATGAAATGGAGCTGGAGATAAAGGCACTTCGGGAAGCTTTGCAAAATCAGCAAAGCAGTAGGGTAAGCCGAATCAGCCAGGCGTCTCAAGATTGGAGCCAGGACAAGTCCAGAATTCGGGCTGTGGAAGAGCAACTTGCCCAGTATCAGCTGGAATGCTTTAACCATCGACTTTGTACAGAGGAAGCTTTTGATCTGCTAAATGAACTTAAGGATATTTCTGGTCTTAAAAATCCCCAGAAGAACAGACTTCAGAGTTGGCTGGCCATGGCAGAGAAAATGAGAAGCGATATCATTGCGATGTCTGGAACTGATGGTGCAGATACTGGAAGCCAAGAGGAGCCGCATCATATCACCATACTACAGCTGAAGAGGGAGCTGAAGAAATGCCAGGTATTGTATGGCAGATCTACATAGATTCAATACAATGAGGCCTGGAATGGCAGCCCCTACATTTTGCCTGCTCTTCTGCCGCTGTCCAGCAGTGGAGCTGGTGTCCAGACGTATACTTGGTGGTTGAAGCCATATATTGACTTTTAGACTATCATATGGTCCCCAATCTTGTTTAGTTTGCTAGAGTATTAATAACCCCTCCGGAAATCTTTTCATCCACTTTTTAGTGATAACTAAGACTGTCCTTATGGTGTTTTTCGATTCTCAGCTTGAAAGGTTATTTCTTTGTCGCTCCATTGGGAGACCCAGACAATTGGGTGTATAGCTTCTGCCTCCGGAGGCCACACAAAGTATTACACTTTAAAAGTGTAACCCCTCCCCTCTGCCTATACACCCTCCCGTGCATCACGGGCTCCTCAGTTTTATGCTTTGTGTGGAAGGAGGCACACATCCACTCATGCATTCTCAACTTAGTTATGTCGGTTGGAAGAAAAGAGGGCCCCCACGGGGCCCCCGGCATGTTCCCTTCTCACCCCACTATGTCGGCGGTGCTGTTAAGGTTGAGGTACCCATTGCGGGTACAAAGGCCGGAGCCTCATGCCGTTTTCCTTCACCATCCCTTAGTGGCTCTGGGAGAAGTGGGATCCTGACCGGTCATCCATTCACTGGGACCGGGCTCCCTCCGCAGCCCCTGTGGGAATCTGCTGGACAGGAGTCTATTCATACTCAGGGACCGGGCCCTGCATCTATAAGGTACTCTGTGTCCCCATGGGGATTGTGCATGGAGCGCCTTCTTCCCGGACGCTGCAGCAGCTGCTGATTTGTGAAGACCGGCGGACTTCCGCGCCGACCGCGCCTGCTTGTCGGCCGCGGTCTTAAATTTAGTCCTCGGCTTCATCGCGGCCTAGTAGCAAAAATCCCACCCCCGGGCCTGCCTGTCAGGGGTAAGGGCGGGACGGCCGGCCTGACGTCGGCTGTGAGGGCCGGAGCATCCTGTATGTTTCCTCCCCCCTCACTGATCACTGTGGGGACCCCAGATTCCCGCACTTTTCTAGCACCGCCCACGGCTCCACTCCTCCCCTGAGAGCTCCGGCAGCCATGTTTTTGGCATTCTGCCGGTGGAGGATTATCAGAGAAGAGCTCTGCAGCTCTGGGAGACCTAAGGCAGGGAATCTGGAGGACACACACTCCGCTTTTTAGCGGTCGGTAAGCCACACCGGTCACCCGGTGCTGGTCCCCCCCAGGGTGCCGGAATAGATACGTATTTATATACATATTTCTGTTCGATCGGGCTGTATACCCCTTCCCATATACCCTCAGTGATCACTCTCCTAGGAGACAACAGCATGTCGTCCACAAGGAGCAAAGGTGCTAAGGCACAGGGTTTTTTGCGACCTGTACCTCTTGTGCGGCTATGTTACCTGCGGGTTCCACCTACCCTCACTGTGAGCAATGCTTGATCCCTGTTTCGCTTGCTCATCCGGAGCCTCGGTCACTAGTGGGCCCCTCGGCTCATGTAGACCCCCCTGCTCCCCCTGTCCAAGCGGCAGGGACAGAGTTTGCTGCATTTGCTGAGAAACTCTCTGAGTCACTTTCACAATCCATGGCTCAGTCTATGGACAAATGGTCTGCCAAGCTGCTAGAAGCTTTGCAGTCCAGACCGGTCCTTACACAGGCCCCGGTCCCCGTTAGCTCGTCGCCTCCAGGCCCCTCTCGGTCCGCGCCGCAGCGCGCTCCCAGGTTGGGCCCTAGGTCCCACGCGGAGGACTCCTGCCCGGACCTCAGTCCCAGACCGACTAAGCGGGCCCGCTGGGAATCTTCCCCGACTTCTTCATGCTGCTCGAGTTCCCAGCTCGAGGACTCTCTGGAGGACGAGGCGGACGTCGCAGCTCAGGGCTCTGAACCTGACGTTGCCCTCCATCTTGATACACCTGAAGGGGACGCCTTAGTAAATGATCTTATCTCGTCCATCAACCAGGTGTTAGATCTGTCTTCCCCGCCTCCACCTGTAGAGGAGTCGGCTTCTCAGCAGGAGAAACACCAGTTTCGGTTCCCCAAACGTACACGGAGTGCGTTTTTCGATCACTCTACCTTCAGAGATGCTGTCCAGAAGCCCAGAGCGGTTCCGGACAAGCGCTTTACTAAGCGCCTTACTGACACACGTTACCCCTTCCCCTCTGACGTAGTTAAGGGTTGGGCTCAGTGTCCCAAGGTGGATCCTCCAGTCTCTAGATTGGCGGCTAGATCTGTGGTATCGGTGGCAGATGGCTCATCGCTAAAGGATGCCACTGACAGGCAGATAGAGCTTCTGGTGAAATCCATCTATGAAGCCACGGGCGCGTCTTTTGCCCCGGCCTTTGCAGCCGTGTGGGCACTACAAGCTATCTCAGCTTGTCTGGCTGAGATTAATGCAGTCACACGTAATTCTGCTCCGCAGGTTGCGTCTCTGACCTCTCAAGCATCAGCTTTTTCTTCCTACGCCATGAACGCAGTCCTAGATTCTGCTAGCCGTACAGCGGTGGCATCCGCTAATTCTGTGGCAGTCCGCAGGGCCATGTGGCTGCGCGAATGGAAGGCAGACTCGGCCTCCAAGAGGTTCTTAACCGGTTTGCCGTTTTTTGGCGACCGATTGTTTGGCGAACGATTGGATGAGATTATTAAGGAATCCAAGGGAAAGGACTCCTCCTTACCCCAGTCCAAACCTAAGAGACCTCAGCAACGAAAAATTCAATCGAGGTTTCGGTCCTTTCGTCCCTCCGCCAAGTCCCAATCCGCTTCGTCCAGCAGGCCGGAGAAAGGCCAGAGGAACTCCTATGCGTGGCGGTCTAAGTCACGCCCCCAAAAGGCCGCCGGAGGCGCTGCCTCCAAGGCGGCCTCCTCATGACTTTCAGCATCCCCGAACCGCATCCTCGGTCGGTGGCAGGCTCTCCCGCTTTTGCGACGCCTGGTGGCCACATGTTCAAGACCGATGGGTGAGAGACATTCTGTCTCACGGTTACAGGATAGAGTTCAGCTCTCGTCCTCAGACTCGTTTCTTCAGCACCTCTCCGCCCCCCGCTCGGGCCGACGCACTTTTTCAGGCAGTGGTCACTCTGAAGACAGAGGGAGTTGTGATCCCTGTTCCCCGTCAGGAACATGGTCGCGGCTTTTACTCCAACTTGTTCGTGGTGCCAAAGAAGGACGGATCATTCCGTCCCGTTCTGGACCTCAAACTGCTCAACAGACATGTGAGCACCAGACGGTTTCGGATGGAATCTCTCCGCTCGGTCATCGCCTCGATGTCACAAGGAGACTTCCTAGCATCGATCGACATCAAGGATGCTTATCTCCATATGCCGATCGCACCCGAACATCAACGCTTCTTGCGTTTCGCCATCGGGGACGAACACCTTCAGTTCGTGGCATTGCCTTTCGGCCTGGCGACAGCCCCACGGGTGTTCACCAAAGTCATGGCATCCGTTGTGGCGGTCCTACACTCTCAGGGCCACTCGGTGATTCCCTACTTAGACGATCTCCTAGTCAGGGCACCTTCTCGGGTGGCGTGTCAACACAGCCTTACAGTCGCTCTGGCGACTCTCCAGCGACTCTCCGGTGGATAATCAACTTCCCAAAATCCCAGTTGACACCGACTCAATCACTGACTTACCTCGGGATGGAGTTTCATACACAGTCAGCGGTAGTCAAGCTACCGCTGGACAAACAGCTTTCCCTGCAGGCAGGGGTGCAATCTCTTCTTCGGGGTCAGTCATACCCCTTGAGGCGCCTCATGCACTTCCTGGGGAAGATGGTGGCAGCGATGGAATTGCGCGAACGGCACTGCCTCCATCTGCGGCCACTCCAATGGGACATTCTCCGCAAATGGGACAGGAGGTCGACTTCCCTCGACAGGAACGTCTCTCTGTCCCTTGCAACCAAGACGTCTCTTCAGTGGTGGCTCCTTCCCAATTCTCTATCGCAAGGAAGATCCTTCCTACCCCCAACCTGGGCTGTGGTCACCACGGACGCGAGCCTGTCAGGGTGGGGAGCGGTTTTCCTCCACCACAGGGCTCAGGGAACCTGGACTCCGGTAGAGTCCTCCCTTCAGATCAATGTTCTGGAGATAAGGGCAGTGTATCTAGCCCTATTGGCCTTCCATCGGTGGCTGGAGGGCAGACAGATCCGTATACAGTCGGACAACGCCACTGCCGTCGCATACATCAACCATCAGGGCGGCACACGCAGTCGTCAGGCCTTCCAGGAAGTCAGGCGGATTCTGCAGTGGGTGGAAGCCACAGCCTCCACGATCTCCGCAGTTTACATCCCGGACGTAGAAAACTGGGAAGCAGATTTTCTCAGTCGTCAGGGCATGGACGCGGGGGAATGGTCTCTGCACCCAGACGTGTTTCGAGAGATCTGTCGCCGCTGGGGAACGCTGGACGTCGATCTCATGGCGTCACGACACAACAACAAGGTCCCGGCCTTCATGGCACGGTCTCAGGATCACAGAGCTCTGGCGGCGGACGCATTAGTTCAGGATTGGTCGCAGTTTCGACTGCCTTATGTATTTCCTCCTCTGGCGATGCTGCCCAGAGTGTTACGCAAGATCAGGTCCGACTGTCGTCGCGCCATTCTCGTCGCTCCAGATTGGCCGAGGCGATCGTGGTACCCGGATCTGTGGCATCTCACGGTGGGTCAACCGTGGGCGCTTCCAGACCGCCCAGACTTGCTGTCACAAGGGCCGTTTTTCCATCTGAATTCTGTGGCCCTCAACCTGACTGTGTGGCCATTGAGTCCTGGCTCCTAGCGTCTTCAGGGTTATCTCAGGATGTCATTGCCACCATGAGACAGGCCAGGAAGCCAACGTCCGCCAAGATCTATTACAGATCTTGGCGGATCTTCTTATCCTGGTGCTCTGATAATGGTTTTTCTCCCTGGCCATTTGCCTTACCCACTTTTCTTTCATTCCTTCAATCCGGAATGGACAAGGGTTTGTCACTCGGCTCTCTCAAGGGACAAGTATCGGCGCTCTCCGTATTTTTTCAAAAGCGCCTGCCCAGGCTTCCGCAGATCCGCACGTTCCTGCAGGGAGTTTGCCACATAGTCCCACCTTACAAGCGTCCGCTGGAACCCTGGGACCTTAACAGGGTGCTAACGGCTCTTCAGAAACCACCTTTCGAGCCGCTGCGGGATGTCTCTTTATCACGTCTTTCGCAGAAGGTGGCATTTCTAGTGGCAGTTACATCACTCCGAAGAGTGTCGGAGCTTGCAGCGCTGTCATGCAAAGCCCCCTTCCTGGTTTTTCACCAGGATAAGGTGGTTCTGCGTCCTGTCCTGGAATTTCTCCCTAAGGTGGTATCCCCTTTTCATCTCAATCAGGATATCTCCTTGCCTTCATTTTGCCCTAATCCAATTCACCAATGTGAAAAGGATTTGCACTCTTTGGATCTGGTGAGAGCACTCCGGTTCTACGTGTCTCGCACGGCGCCCCTGCGTCGTTCAGATGCGCTCTTTGTCCTTGTCGCTGGCCAGCGTAAGGGTTCGCAGGCTTCCAAGTCAACCTTGGCTCGGTGGATCAAGGAACCGATTCTTGAAGCCTACCGTGCTTCTGGGCTTCCGCTTCCTTCAGGGCTGAAAGCCCATTCTACCAGAGCCGTGGGTGCGTCCTGGGCATTGCGGCACCGGGCTACGGCTCAGCAGGTGTGTCAGGCAGCTACCTGGTCTAGTCTGCACACTTTCACGAAACACTATCAGGTGTATACCTATGCTTCGGCAGACGCCAGTCTAGGTAGGCGAGTCCTTCAGGCGGCGGTTGCCCACCTGTAAGAGGGGGCCGTTTTGGCTCTTTTTATCGAGGTATTCTTTTACCCACCCAGGGACTGCTTTTGGACGTCCCAATTGTCTGGGTCTCCCAATGGAGCGACAAAGAAGAAGGGAATTTTGTTTACTTACCGTAAATTCCTTTTCTTCTAGCTCCTATTGGGAGACCCAGCACCCGCCCCTGTGCCCTTCGGGCTGGTTGTTCTTTTGTGTACACATGTTGTTCATGTTGAATTGTTCTTTTGGTTCATGGTTCAGTTCTCCGAACATCCTTCGGATTGAATTTACCTTAGACCAATTTATAAGTTTTTCCTCCTTCCTGCTTTTGCACCAAAACTGAGGAGCCCGTGATGCACGGGAGGGTGTATAGGCAGAGGGGAGGGGTTACACTTTTAAAGTGTAATACTTTGTGTGGCCTCCGGAGGCAGAAGCTATACACCCAATTGTCTGGGTCTCCCAATAGGAGCTAGAAGAAAAGGAATTTACGGTAAGTAAACAAAATTCCCTTCTTTTAGGTCTGGGCGGACCCGGACTGGAAAAGTCTCGATCCGTGTGGTTTCAAAGATGCCCGGGTGCCAGACCTGGGCCTGAGATTCTGGGTGTTTGATCCAGATTCGGCACTGGGGAAATTAAAAAAAAAAAATAAAATAAAGGAAAAATGAAGAAAACAAGAATGAAGTGAGCGCTTCATAATTACCGAGGCTCCATCATGGCGGCACACTGCTGCCAAGTTGAGCATTCACTTCCTGTGTCGCGCATTAGGCTCATCGCATACACACGGCTTTCCCTTCTTTCCCCAACCATCGGCCGTCCTGTTGTCTGTGATTGGTTGCAGTCAGACGCGCCTCCAGCCTGTGACAGTGTCTCCTGCAATCACTGACAGACGCTGTATGCGGGTCAGTACCAAGGTATAAAAATAAATAAATAAAACAATTGGTGCAGGGGTCCTTCCCACCCCCCTTCCCTCTCCTATCCGGTATTGTCATACGCAGCAGAGATAAAGCCCATGCTACAGCTCCACCCCTGCACTTATCTTGGCTGTGTATCAAAAGAAGAGGAACCACATGCGACTTTTTTTTTTTTTTCTTTTGTTCAATTATTTAAATAAATAATTAATTAAAAAAAGCGACATGCGGCTCCTCCCGATTTTCATACCTAGCTATGATAAAGCCATCTGGGGGCTGGTATTCTCAGGCTGGGGAGACCCAGCCTAAAAATATCGGCCTCCAGCCGCCCGGAATTGTCGCATCCATTAAATGCGATAAGCACGGCGCTTTACCAGTTCTTCCCATTACCCTGGTTCGGTGGCAATCAGGATAATATCAGGGATTATTAACAGCCCACAGCAGCTACTAAACCCTAGAATAGTGATGGCAGGCGTTTATGACACCCGCATCACTAATCTGGAAGTGAAAGTAAATAAAGACAGACACCAAAAAATGCTTTATTTGGTATAAAAGACAAAACCTCTTTCACCCCTTTATTAACCCCCAAACACACATGCAGGAATCCACACGAGATCCCACGGCGATTTAGCTTTACCATATCTGAATCTCACAGCGAGCGCCATAGAACATGACTGTCCGCTGTGAGTGCAGACAGACAATGACTGAGCCGCAATGGGTGATGACGTCACTCTGCTTATTTGCGGTTACAGCTGGATATTCTCATGGTCCTCCACCTGTAACAGCAGGTAACCTGACCTCAGGTGACCTCAGTAAAGTCAGTAGCCTCACCTCAGATGAGACCTGTATCTCCTGGCAGAAAACAGTGGGGGGGGGGGGGTTTGCCAAGAGATGTAGATTTGGTGCTGAAAATTTTACACCATATTCCTGCACCCAATCTACACCTCCTGGCAAAAAAACGCATCACTACCACTTGCAGTATAATGCGGTAGTGATGAGGTTTTTTGCCAGGAGGTGTACATTGGGTGCAGGAATATGGTGTAAAAAATCAGCACCAAATATACATCCCTTGGCCCAAAAAAATGTAAAAAAACCTTTTTTTTTTTTTCTGCTAGGAGGTGCAAATTTGGTGCTCAAATCTGGTGCAGACGAGTTCAGCAGCAAATGTGCACCTCCTGGCAGAAAACCGCGGTAAAAAAACGCATAAAAAATGGCGTAAAAGAAGGGAATTTTGTTACTTACCGTAAATTCCTTTTCTTCTAGCTCTTATTGGGAGACCCAGACGATTGACGATTGGTGTATAGCACTGCCTCCGGAGGCCACACAAAGCAATTACACTAAAAAGTGTAAGGCCCCTCCCCTTCTGGCTATACACCCCCAGTGGGATCACTGGCTCACCAGTTTTAGTGCAAAAGCAAGAAGGAGGAAAGCCAATAACTGGTTTAAACAAATTCTCTCCGAGTAACAACGGAGAACTGAAAACCGTTCAACATGAACAACATGTGTACCCGCAAACAAACCAAAAATCCCGAAGGACAACAGGGCGGGTGCTGGGTCTCCCAATAAGAGCTAGAAGAAAAGGAATTTACGGTAAGTAACAAAATTCCCTTCTTCTTCAGCGCTCTATTGGGAGACCCAGACGATTGGGACGTCCAAAAGCTGTCCCTGGGTGGGTAAAGAAATACCTCATGTTAGAGCTGCAAGACAGCCCTCCCCTACGAGGAGGCAACTGCCGCCTGCAGGACTCTTCTACCTAGGCTGGCGTCCGCCGAAGCATAGGTATGCACCTGATAATGTTTGGTGAAAGTGTGCAGACTCGACCAGGTAGCTGCCTGGCACACCTGTTGAGCCGTAGCCTGGTGTCGTAATGCCCAGGATGCACCCACGGCTCTGGTAGAATGGGCCTTCAGCCCTGAAGGAACCGGAAGCCCAGCAGAACGGTAGGCTTCAAGAATTGGTTCTTTGATCCATCGAGCCAGGGTGGCCTTAGAAGCCTGCGACCCTTTGCGCTGACCAGCGACAAGGACAAAGAGTGCATCCGAACGGCGCAAGGGCGCCGTGCGGGAAATGTAGATTCTGAGTGCTCTCACCAGATCTAACAAATGTAAATCTTTCTCATACCGATGAACTGCATGAGGACAAAACGAAGGCAAAGAGATATCCTGATTAAGATGAAAAGAGGATACCACCTTCGGGAGAAACTCCTGAATGGGGCGCAGCACAACCTTGTCCTGGTGGAAGACCAGGAAGGGAGCCTTGGATGATAGTGCTGCCAGCTCAGACACTCTCCGAAGAGATGTGATCGCTACCAGAAAAGCCACTTTCTGTGATAGTCTAGAAAGTGAAACCTCCCTCAGAGGCTCGAAGGGCGGCTTCTGGAGGGCAACTAGTACCCTGTTCAGATCCCATGGATCTAACGGCCGCTTGTACGGGGGTACAATATGACAAACCCCCTGCAGGAACGTGCGCACCTTAGGAAGGCGTGCCAAACGCCTCTGAAAAAAGACGGATAGCGCCGAGACCTGACCTTTAAGGGAGCTGAGCGACAAACCTTTTTCTAACCCAGATTGCAGGAAAGAAAGAAAGGTAGGCAATGCAAATGGCCAGGGAGACACTCCCTGAGCAGAGGACCAGGATAAGAATATCCTCCACGTTCTGTGGTAGATCTTAGCGGACGTGGGCTTCCTAGCCTGTCTCATGGTGGCAACGACCCCTTGGGACAATCCTGAAGACGCTAGGATCCAGGACTCAATGGCCACACAGTCAGGTTCAGGGCCGCAGAATTCCGATGTAAAAACGGCCCTTGGGACAGTAAGTCTGGTCGGTCTGGTAGTGCCCACGGTTGGCCGACCGTGAGCTGCCACAGATCCGGATACCACGCCCTCCTCGGCCAGTCTGGGGCGACAAGTATGACGCGGCTGCAATCGGATCTGATCTTGCGTAGCACTCTGGGCAAGAGTGCCAGAGGTGGAAACACATAAGGGAGCCGGAACTGCGACCAATCTTGCACTAGGGCGTCTGCCGCCAGCGCTCTTTGATCGCGAGACCGTGCCATGAAGGTTGGAACCTTGTTGTTGTGCCGTGACGCCATTAGGTCGACGTCCGGCACCCCCCAGCGGCGACAGATTTCCTGAAACACGTCTGGGTGAAGGGACCATTCCCCTGCATCCATGCCCTGGCGACTGAGGAAGTCTGCTTCCCAGTTTTCTACGCCGGGGATGTGAACTGCGGATATGGTGGAGGCTGTGGCTTCCACCCACATCAGAATCCGCCGGACTTCCTGGAAGGCTTGCCGACTGCGTGTCCCCCCTTGGTGGTTGATGTATGCCACCGCTGTGGAGTTGTCCGACTGAATTCGGATCTGCTTTCCCTCCAGCCACTGCTGGAAGGCTAGTAGGGCAAGATACATTGCTCTGATTTCCAGAACATTGATCTGAAGGGTGGACTCCTGCTGAGTCCACGTACCCTGAGCCCTGTGGTGGAGAAAAACTGCTCCCCACCCTGACAGACTCGCGTCTGTCGTGACCACCGCCCAAGACGGTGGTAGGAAGGATCTTCCCTGTGATAATGAGGTGGGAAGAAGCCACCACTGCAGAGAGTCCTTGGCCGTCTGGGAAAGGGAGACTTTCCTGTCTAGGGATGTTGACTTCCCGTCCCATTGGCGGAGAATGTCCCATTGAAGTGGACGCAGATGAAACTGCGCAAACGGAACCGCCTCTATTGCCGCCACCATCTTCCCGAGGAAGTGCATGAGGCGTCTTAAGGAGTGCGACTGACTTTGAAGGAGAGCCTGCACCCCAGTCTGTAGAGACCGCTGCTTGTCCAGCGGAAGCTTCACTATCGCTGAGAGAGTATGAAACTCCATGCCAAGATACGTTAGTGATTGGGTCGGTGACAGATTTGACTTCGGGAAGTTGATGATCCACCCGAACGCCTGGAGAGTCTCCAGTGCAACATTCAGGCTGAGTTGGCATGCCTCTTGAGAGGGTGCCTTGACCAGTAGATCGTCCAAGTAAGGGATCACAGAGTGTCCGTGAGAGTGCAAGACTGCTACCACTGCCGCCATGATCTTGGTGAACACCCGAGGGGCTGTCGCCAGACCAAATGGCAGAGCTACGAACTGAAGATGGTCGTCTCCTATCACGAAGCGTAGAAAGCGTTGGTGCTCTGTAGCAATCGGCACGTGGAGATAAGCATCTTTGATGTCTATTGATGCTATGAAATCTCCTTGAGACATTGAGGCAATGACTGAGCGGAGGGATTCCATCTGGAACCGCCTGGCGTTCACATGCTTGTTGAGCAGTTTTAGGTCCAGAACAGGACGGAAGGAGCCGTCCTTTTTTGGAACCACAAAGAGATTGGAGTAAAATCCTCGCCCTCGTTCCTGAGGGGGGACAGGGATCACGACTCCTTCTGCTCTTAGAGAGTCCACCGCCTGCAGCAGGGCATCTGCTCGGTTGGGGTGTGGGGAGGTTCTGAAGAACCGAAGTGGAGGTCGAGAACTGAACTCGATTCTGTACCCGCGAGACAAAATGTCTGTTACCCACCGGTCCTTGACCTGTGACAGCCAAATGTCGCAAAAGCGGGAGAGCCTGCCACCGACCGAGGATGCGGAGGGAGGAGGCCGAAAGTCATGAGGTAGCCGCTTTGGAAGCGGTTCCTCCATTTGCTTTCCTGGGGCGTGAGTGAGCCCGCCAGGAATCTGAGCTCCCTTGTTCTTTCTGAGTCCTTTTGGACGAGGAGAATTGGGCCTTGCCCGAGCCTCGAAAAGACCGAAACCTCGACTGCCACTTTTTCTGTTGAGGTTTACTTGCTCTGGGCTGTGGTAAGGAAGAGTCCTTACCCTTGGACTGTTTTATGATTTCAGCCAATGGCTCACCAAACAGTCTGTCTCTGGATAATGGCAGGCTGGTTAAGCATTTTTTGGAACCAGCATCTGCTTTCCAGTCCTTTAACCACAAGGCTCTGCGCAAAACCACAGAATTGGCGGACGCCATAGCGGTACGGCTCGTAGATTCTAGGACAGCATTGATAGCATAGGTCGCAAACGCAGACATTTGCGAAGTTAGGGACGCCACCTGCGTCACTGCTGGATGTATGATAGCATCCACCTGTGCTAAACCAGCTGAAATAGCTTGGAGTGCCCACACGGCCGCGAATGCTGGAGCAAACGACGCGCCGATAGCTTCATAGACAGATTTCAACCAAAGGTCCATCTGTCTGTCGTTGGCATCTTTAAGTGAAGCGCCATCCTCTACTGCGACTATGGATCTAGCCGCAAGCTTGGAAATTGGGGGATCCACCTTTGGACACTGGGTCCAGCGTTTGGTCACCTCAGCAGGAAAAGGGTAACGGGTATCCTTAGAACGTTTAGAGAAACGCTTATCTGGATGAGCGTCGTGTTTCTGGATCGATTCTCTGAAGTCAGAGTGGTCCAAAAAAGCACTTAATTTACGCTTGGGATACAGGAAATGGAACTTCTCCTGCTGTGCCGCTGCCTCCTCTTCAGAAGGGGCTGGGGGAGAAATATCCAACAGTCTATTAATCGCCGATATAAGGTCATTAACCATGGCGTCACCATCAGGGGCATCCAGATTGAAAGGAGCCTCAGGATTAGAATCCTGATCACCGTCCTCAGTCTCATCACAGAGAGACTCTTCTCGCTGAGACCCTGAGCAGTGTGAGGACGTGGAGGGTCTTTCCCAGCGAGCTCGCTTAGGCTGCCTGGGACTGTCATCTGAGTCAGAGACTTCAGCTTGTGATGCTTGAGACCCCCTTGAAGTACGGATTAGTTCCAACTGAGGGGGACCGGAGAGCATAGACACAGCAGTGTCCATGGTCTGAGTAACTGGCCTGGACTGCAAGGTCTCCAGGATTTTTAACATAGTCACAGACATTTTGTCAGCAAAAACTGCAAAGTCTGTCCCCGTCACCGGGGCAGGGTTCACGGGCGTCTCTGCCTGGGCTACCACCACATTAGGCTCTGGCTGACGGAGTGCCACTGGGACTGAACATTGCATACAATGTGAGTCTTTGGAGCCTGCCGGTAGATCAGCCCCACATGCAGTACAAACAGTGTACACAGCCTGTGCCTTGGCACCCTTGCGTTTTGCGGATGACATGTTGCTGCCTCCTCAGAGCAGTACAGGGTGTCCAGCCAAGAAGCGACCTTACAGTGCAACTATATATATATATGGTACTAAGAAAAAAGTACACTAATATAACA
Source organism: Anomaloglossus baeobatrachus (assembly GCF_048569485.1). Classification (NCBI taxonomy): domain Eukaryota; kingdom Metazoa; phylum Chordata; class Amphibia; order Anura; family Aromobatidae; genus Anomaloglossus; species Anomaloglossus baeobatrachus. The sequence goes on along the minus strand of NC_134353.1, from coordinate 606,619,583 downwards.
CTGAGGCACAAGTGGGGCCAGCACTAAAGTGCAGCTTACCGCCCGCTTAGGAGCGGGTGTGTGGTCGCCGAAATCCCTTAGTCTGGGTCTCCCAGAGCCTGCTGCCTTTCCCCAGCCAGACCGCATGTGTAATGGCTGCCGGCGTCCTTGTGGAGAGGGGGGCGGGCCCTGGGCGTATACAGACGAAGAGCGGGAAGCCTGCTTCCCACTGTGCCTAGTGAGAGGGCTGGAGCATGTAAATAAAGCTCCAGCCCTCGGCGCTGCCAATTGAGCAGCGTCTCTCCCCTACCCTGATTGACAGGGTGGGGGCGGGAACGAAGCGGCGCTAGGCCGCAGAAGCCGGGGGCTAAAGTTAGAAGCGCCGCCGCCGTAAAAGCGCGGTCGGCGTAAAGTCCCCGGCGCACCACAAGTCGCAGCTGCGCCGCCGCTCCAGCAGCGATCGGCGCAGTAGTTCCCAACATGTAACGTCACTCAGCAAAGCTGCAGTGACCTAACCCCAGCGCACAGCGCTACTGTCCCCGGCGCACTATAACGCTCAGCAAGCCTTGAGAGTGTCCGTGCCTGCCGGGGACACAGAGTACCTGAAAGTTGCAGGGCCTTGTCCCTGAACGGCACTCCCGCTCCAAATCCAGCAGGTTCTCTGGGTCTGTGGATGGAGCCCAGCCTCAGGGCTTGGAGGCCGGTAAGATCCCACTTCCACAGAGCCCTAAGGGGATGTGGAAGGAAAACAGCATGTGGGCTCCAGCCTCTGTACCAGCAATAGGTACCTCAACCTTACAAGCACCACCGCGGGTGAGAAGGGAGCATGCTGGGGGCCCCATATGGGCCCTCTTTTCTTCCATCCGATATAGCCAGCAGCTACTGCTGACTACAAACAGTGGAGCTATGCGTGGATGTCTGACCTCCTTCGCACAAAGCAGAAAACTGGTGAGCCAGTGATCCCACTGGGGGTGTATAGCCAGAAGGGGAGGGGCCTTACACTTTTTAGTGTAATTGCTTTGTGTGGCCTCCGGAGGCAGTGCTATACTCCAATCGTCTGGGTCTCCCAATAGAGCGCTGAAGAAACACTTTTTTTCCCAAGAGGTGCAGATTGGGTGCAGGAATATAGTGTAAAAATTTCATCACCAAATCTGCATCTCTTGGCAAAAAACCCTCTGGTTTTCTGCCAGGAGATGCAGGTCTGTGAACTCAACCTTACCTGAGGTCAGGTTACCTGCGATCACAAGTGAAGGACCGTGGGAACCTCCAGCTGTGACCACAAATGACCTGAGTGACGTCACCACTCATTCCGCAGCTCAGTCATTCTGCACTCACAGTGGGCAGTAATGCTGCTCTGTGGCTCTATGCTGTGATATTCAGATATAGCAGAACTGGAATCCATGTGGGACTTCGGGTGGATTACATCGGACCTCAGGGGTGTGTTGGGGTTAATAAAGTGGTGAAAGAGGGTGTTTTTTGTATTTTATTCCAAATAAAGGATTTTTTCTGTGTTTGTGTTTGTTTACTTTCATTTACAGATTAGTGATGTGGGTGTCATAGACGTTGCCATCACTAATCTAGGGTTTAGTACCAGCTGTGGGCTGTTATTAACCCCTTACTACCCTGATCACTAATGCACCAGGGCATTTGGGAAGAGCTGAGTAAAGCGCTGGGCTTGTCACGTCTAATTGATGGGACAATTCCGGGCTGCTGGAGGCTGATATTTTTAGGCTGGGTCTCCCCAGCCTGAGAACACCAGCCCCCTGCTGTGGGGCTTTATCTTGTCTGGCCATCAAAATTGGAGGGAACCGCACGTATTTATTTAACCCCTTAGTGACGGAGCTAATTTTCACCTTAATGACCAGACCAAATTTTGCAATTCTGACCAGTGTCACTTCATGAGGTTATAACTCTGGTACGCTTCAATGGATCCCTTCCACTGTGCTTCTACTGCACAACACAGCGTTATGGACGCAGGGAAAACATTCTGCGCCCAAAACGCTGCAAACCCTGATTGTGGGCGCACAGCCTAAAATGCTACAATGGATGAATGGATAGATGTCAAACAATTATAACGTCCCACCCCCTGCATATTCTAAGCTGGCGCCCTTTAGTGCCTTTCATGTGGCACTAATGGGTGCCTAGCCTTGTATTTAGCCCCCCCAAAAAATTAATAATTAAAATAAACGACGTGGGGTCCCTCCTATTTTTGATAGCCAGTTAGGGTAAAGCAGACAGCTGTAGCCTGCAAACCACAGCTGACAGCTTCACCTTGGCTGGTGATCAATTTGGAGGGCTCCCCAGGCGTTTTTTTTTTTAAAACAAAACAAACGTGGGGTCCCCCCCAAATTGGATCACCAGCCAAGGTGAAGCGTACAGCTGGGGTCTGGTATTCTCAGGGTGGGAAGAGCCATGGTTATTGGACTCTTCCCAGCCTAAAAATAGCAGGCCTCAGCCGCTCCAGAAGTGGCGCATCCATTAGATGCACCAATCCTGGCTCTTCGCTCTAGCTCATCCCGCGCCCTGGTGCGGTGGCAAATGGGGTAATATACGGGGTTGATACCAGCTGTAATGTCACCTGGCATCAAGCCCTGGGGTTAGTGATGTCACGGCATCTAAACAGATACCCAACATCACTAACCCAGTCAGTAATAGAAAAAAATAAAGACAAAAAAAAATTTATTTGAAAAAACACTCCCCGAAACATTCCTCTTTCACCAATTTATTGAAAATAAACAAATTCCGGTCGCTGTAATCCATTTTGGAGGTCCCACGCCGACTCTGGTCCTTCTAGAATATGGGGGGCACGTTCAGGGAACGTATCCCCCATTTCTTTGTCGCTCCATTGGGAGACCCAGACAATTGGGGTGTATAGCTTCTGCCTCCGGAGGCCACACAAAGTATTACACTTTAAAAAGTGTAACCCCTCCCCTCTGCCTATACACCCTCCCGTGCATCACGGGCTCCTCAGTTTTGTGCTTTGTGTTGAAGGAGGCACACATTCACTCAAGCTCCACATTTTAGTCAGCAGCAGCTGCTGATTATATCGGATGGAAGAAAAGAGGGCCCCAGGGCCCCCGGCATGCTCCCTTCTCACCCCACTAAGTCGGCGGTGCTGTTAAGGTTGAGGTACCCATTGCGGGTACAGAGGCTGGAGCCACATGCCGTTTTCCTTCCCCATCCCTTAGAGGCTCTGGGAGAAGTGGGATCCTAACCGGTCATCCAGGCACTGGGACCGGGCTCCCTCCGCAGCCCCTGTGGGAATCTGCCGGACAGGAGACTTAATATCATCAGGGACAGGCCCTGCATCCAAAAGGTACTCTGTGTCCCCTTGGGGACGGTGTATGGAGCGCTCGTGTCACAGACACTGCAGCGGCTGCTGTATTTTTATGACGGCCGGGACTACCGCGCCGACCGTGCCTGTTTGTCGGCCGCGGTATTAAATTTAGTCCCCGGCTTCTGCAGCCTAGTACCATAACTCCCGCCCCCGGGCCTGCCAGTCAGGGGTAAGGGCGGGACGGTCGACCTGACGTCGACAGTGAGGGCTGGAGCATTCTTTAGGTGTCCTCCTCCCCCCTCACTGATCACTGTGGGGCACCAGATTCCCGCACTTTATTAGTCGCCGCCCACGGCCCCCTCCTCCCCTAAGAGCTCCGGCAGCCATTTTTACAATCATTCTGCCGGTGGAGGATTTCAGGAAGAGCTCTGCAGCTCTGGGAGGCCCAAGGCAGGGAATCTGGTGGACACACAACCGCTTTGGGCGGTCGGTAAGCCACACCGGTCACCGGTGCTGGTCCCCCCAGGGTGCCGAAGTGTATATATTTATATATATATCTGTATACATTTTCTCTGTTCGGCCGCATTGTTTTTGCTTTTGGCTATATACCCTCAGTGATCACTCTCCTAGGAGACAACAGCATGTCGTTCACAAGGAGCAAGGGTGCCAAGACACAGGGTTATTTTGCAACCTTTACCTTTTGTGCGGCTATGTTACCTGCAGGTTCCACCTACCCTCACTGTGAGCAATGCTCGGCCCCTGTTGCACTCGCTCAGCCGGAGCCTCGGGCACTGGTGGGACCCTCGGCTCAGGTAGAACCGCCGGCTGCCCCTATCCAGGTGGCAGGGACAGAGTTTGCAGTTTTGGAGGATCTTCTTATCCTGGTGCTCTGATAAGGGTTTTACCCCCTGGCCATTTGCCTTACCCACCTTTCTTTCCTTCCTTCAATCCGGAATGGACAAGGGTTTGTCTCTCGGCTCTCTCAAGGGACAAGTTTCGGCGCTTTCCGTGTTTTTTCAAAAGCGTCTAGCCAGACTTCCGCAGGTCCGCACGTTCCTGCAGGGAGTTTGCCACATAGTCCCACCTTACAAACGGCCGCTGGAACCTTGGGATCTTAACAGAGTGCTAAGGGCTCTTCAGAAACCTCCTTTCGAGCCGCTGCGGGATGTCTCTCTATCACGTCTTTCGCAGAAGGTGGCTTTTCTAGTGGCGGTTACATCGCTCCGTAGAGTGTCGGAGCTAGCAGCGTTGTCATGCAAAGCCACCTTCCTGGTTTTTCACCAGGATAAGGTGGTTCTGCGTCCGGTCCCGGAATTCCTCCCTAAGGTGGTATCCCCGTTTCATCTCAATCAGGATATTTCCTTACCTTCATTTTGCCCTCATCCAGTTCACCAATGTGAAAAGGATTTGCACTTGTTAGATCTAGTGAGAGCACTCCGGCTCTATGTGTCTCGCACAGCGCCCCTGCGCCGTTCAGATGCGCTCTTTGTCCTTGTCGCTGGCCAGCGTAAAGGGTCGCAGGCGTCCAAGTCAACCTTGGCTCGGTGGATCAAGGAACCGATTCTTGAAGCCTACCGTTCTTCTGGGCTTCCGGTTCCTTCAGGGCTGAAAGCCCATTCTACCAGAGCCGTGGGTGCGTCCTGGGCATTGCGGCACCAGGCTACGGCTCAGCAGGTGTGTCAGGCGGCTACCTGGTCTAGTCTGCACACTTTCACGAAACACTATCAGGTGCATACCGTGTTTCCCCGAAAGTAAGGCCCTGTCTTACATTAATTTTACCCCCAAAAGTCCCACTCTGCCTTACTTTCGGGGGAGACCTTACATTGGAAAAAAAAAAAACAATTTTCAACAACATCCCCTGCAGCCTCCCCATTGTTTCACAGTCTGGCATCCACCCCATCCTCCCCCCTGCAGCCTCCCCATTGTTTCACAGTCCGGCATCCACCCCATCCTCCCCCCTGCAGCCTCCCCATTGTTTCACAGTCCGGCATCCACCCCATCCTCCCCCCTGCAGCCTTCCCATTGTTTGAGAGTCCGGCATCCACCCCATCCTCCCCCCTGCAGCCTCCCCATACAGTGGTTCTGCCCCCCACTCTGCCACCACACACACTGACACATACGGTACCGGTACAGCCCCACACGGCACCCACACACATATCGTACCGGTACCGTACACACACACACACTGACACATACAGCCCCATACGGCACCCATACACATACCGTACACATACCGTACACACACACACACACAGAGAGAGAGTTTCGGAACTTACCGTTACTTTCCTTCTGTTTCGATCTCCTCTGCGGTGCCGGGCTGACGATTCGGATTCCGGGGACGCTGGACCAATCGGAGCGAGCCTGCAGGCAGTGACGTCGCGGCTGATTCGTCCAATCAGCTGCGAGCCGGCTGACTGGCCAATCACAGCTCGAGCTGATGGCCAGCAGGGAGCCTGTGACGAACAGGCTGATCGGCCAATCAGCATCGAGCAGGAAGGATGGAGCGAGGGAACAGCGGCAGCGGTAAGTAACACCGCGACCACCACCCATAGGCGGCCTTACATTTCCCGGGCCCCCCGCTACCCTGCCTTACAATCGGGGGGTGCCCTACATTGGCGGACCCCCCCCGAAACCCCCACCCTGCCTTACTTTCGGGGGGGTCCTACTTTCGGGGAAACACGGTACCTATGCTTCGGCAGATGCCAGCCTAGGTAGGCGAGTCCTTCAGGCGGCGGTTGCCCACCTGTAAGAGGGGGCCGTTTTCGGCTCTTTTTATCGAGGTATTCTTTTACCCACCCAGGGACTGCTTTTGGACGTCCCAATTGTCTGGGTCTCCCAATGGAGCGACAAAGAAGAAGGGAATTTTGTTTACTTACCGTAAATTCCTTTTCTTCTAGCTCCTATTGGGAGACCCAGCACCCGCCCCTGTTCCCTTCGGGCTGTTGTTCTGTTGTGTACACATGTTGTTCATGTTGAATTGTTCCTTTGGTTCATAGTTTCAGTTCTCCGAACATCCTTCGGATTGAATTTACCTTAGACCAATTTATAAGTTTCCTCCTTCCTGCTTTTGCACCAAAACTGAGGAGCCCGTGATGCACGGGAGGGTGTATAGGCAGAGGGGAGGGGTTACACTTTTTAAAGTGTAATACTTTGTGTGGCCTCCGGAGGCAGAAGCTATACACCCCAATTGTCTGGGTCTCCCAATAGGAGCTAGAAGAAAAGGAATTTACGGTAAGTAAACAAAATTCCCTTCTTTCTGGAAGAGCAAGCTCTCCATGAGCAGTGTGGGTGCTGTAATCTGAGAATACTGCACTCACACTGCCCCGGTCCAACCTAGGGCAGAGTGACCTGCAGTAACGTCATTCCAGAATATGAAGGGCACGCTCACAGAACGTATCCCCCATTTTCTAGAACAGCATGTGAGGAGTGTAGCTGCAGATTACTGCACTCACTCTCCCGGTCCACAGTGCAGCAGCATGTGCAGCAGCGAAGTCAGCGTCCCTGCTTGCAAGGATCCAGCTGACAGCCGCTGTGTGCACATGCGCCGCCAGCTTTTCAGAAGGAGGCAGCGTGATCGCGGGGACGGAGCAGAAGCCAGGTAACGGAGAAGACCGGGGGCTGATGCGAGGTGACGGCGGGAGACCTAGCGGGACCTGGGGACAACTTTTCTGTCGCATGTGACGTGTCACATGCGGCAGAAAGAGCAGGATGAATGCGGCCGCGCGCTACTGTGCGCTGAGCGCCGCTATCTTGCATGCTCCGGAGGGGGGAAGGGGGGCGGCTCTGGAGAACCGGAGGGGCTCCGGGGGACCAGAGGGCTCCGGTGTACCGGAGGAGGGGTCAGGGGGAGGATATTTCCCTGCGATCTGAAATGTTTGATCATTTCAGATCAGAGGGAAATGAATGCAGAGTCGGCAGCGGCGGCAGTTTTCGGCGCCATCCTGATTGCTCCGGAGGGGGGATCCGGGGGACCAGGGGGCTCCGGTGTCCCAGTGGAGGGCTCAGGGGTAAGACATTTCCCTCCGATCTGAAATGTTTGATCATTTAAGATCTGAGGGAAATGAATGCAGAGTCGGCGTCGGCGGCAGTTTTCGGCGCGCGTCGGCGCCATTTTGGATGTCCAGTGGGGGTGGGGGTTGATTTCTCCGGTACCGGGGGATTTGGGGGCACTAGGGGCTTATATTTCTTTCTCATCTGACATGTTTGATCATGTCAGATGAGAAAGAAATCAGTATTATTTGCCATTTTTTTTTTTTTTTTACGTGTATCACATTATCGGGGTCCAAAAAAACCACCCCGATTCATAATCTTGGGGTTCTGAGCTACCTCCGGTAGCTGAAACCCCCGAGATTTTCCATCACTGGGGGGCGCTACAAGCTTTTTCCGGCCTGACGTCTCAAGACGTCGGAACAGAATAAGTACCCTGTTTTTCCGACGTCTTGAGACGTTAGGCTGTCGCTATGGGGTTAAAAAAAACAAAACAAAAAAGCCGCATGCGGTTCTTCTTCTATTGATACACAACCAAGATAAGCGCAGGGCTGGGGCTGTAGCCATGGGCTTTATCTGTGCTGGGTATCAGAATACGGGGAGGGGAGGACCCTGCACCATTTGTTTTATTCATTTTTACACCACGATACTGACGGTAGATGCTAGCATGATATGATAGGGGTGTGTTCAAAATGCCAGCCGATGTTTCCAGCCAGAATAAACATTCTTTTTCTAAGTTTTTGTGAGCATGGAGTTGTTTATAATAGAAGTGGGGGTCTGGGGGTGAGATCCTCAGATAGTGTGCGTGCAGATGAAGGGGGGGTTGACAAGAAGAAACATGACCACGCCCACTAACTTGGAATGAGCCCATACATTCTAGGCTCACGGTAGATGCTAGAGTGTATGGGCTCCTTCAGTTACACTGCTTTCCCCACCCAACGGACTGTGTCCTGGTGCCTGAGATTGGAAGCAGTCAGCTGACACCCTGACACTCAGTGTGGGGGCGCGTCTGACTATAATTAGGGGCCTAGGAAGTGAATGCGAGGCCTGGGAACAGCGTACAGCCATGCCGGAGCCTTGGTAATCCACCGCGTGCGCTCCCATTCCTCTATACTTTCTACCACCATTTTTAATTTCCGGATTCTGATCCCCAAAGATCCGGATTTTTTTTTTTTTTTAAAGAGAGCAGGGACCCGCCAGTCCTGTTTTTTTACCCAGCTCTAGGTATTTCCAAATAAGACATTTACCACCTCTCCACAGAGTGGGTGATGAATGTCTGATCACTGGGCTCAGTCCTCCTTTCCTCCTCACTGTAGTTGGGATTGAGTGGAGCTGCATAATCCCCATTGGTGCCTGTAGGACTGACAGATACAGCACTCGGCTATCTCCATCAGTCCCATAGACTACTTATAGAAAGTAAGTAGATCTGCAGCTTCCGTGTGCATCTTTTAATGCTCAGCGACGAAGAACGTCGCCTTTTATATCAAATAATGTAACGTAGCTGACTTACTCTTTCAATGCTGTTCATTCAAGGATGCTCTTGCAGCTGATGAAGAGGTGTTTGCCAGCAAGGAGATGGAGCTGAAGGAATTACAAGAGAGCATTCAGTCTTTGCTAGAAGAAAACCAGCATTACCAGAAATCTTTGGAGGAGGCTGAGCACATCAAGAGCCTTCAGGTACCGCACCTTCCTGCCCATACTAACATATTAATAGGGATGATTGAATACCGCAAATATTCGGCAACGCCCATATTCTCTGAATAGGTCGCCACTATTCGACTATTTGCGAATATTCGATGCGCAATGTAAGTCTATGGGAAACCCGAATAGTTGACGAAAAGCAACTATTCGGACTTCTCATAGACTTACATTGCACATCGAATATTCTCATAGCGGCGACCTATTCGTCGGATATTCGCGAAGCCGAATATTTATGATATTTGATCATCCCTACACATTAACCTTAAAAAATAATGGTTACTATTAGTCTCATTCATTTCAAGAAACGTTTCATTTTGCCCTTGTCATCTGTAACCCCCTAACGCTATGTGATGGATGCATTTGTCATGAACGTTGGTAAATTAATGCAGACAGGCATCGCTGCAGCAGCAGAGGGCAAAAGGATATTTTTCTATTTTAACCTAAAGCAAGCCAACAGGCTGAAGAAACATAATTCCCCCCAAAAAAACCATAAGAGTAATCCCATATCTGAATTGTACCGTACCCAGAAATCTATAACCAATATTGTTTGACCGGTTTTTATATAGGCAGAAAAACTTGTGGAACAGCAAATCCATATTGATGAGCTGAAGTACAAGGTTGAAAGCATTTCACAGAAGCAGTCGGCTCAGGATCCATTAAAGAGGCAGAAGATAATATCTAAGAGACCTCAGAGTGTCCCATTAAATCCTCAACTACAGATGCTGTCTGCCAGCATGAGGCAATCCACTGACTGGTCAGAACCCAGGAAGGTAAGGATGAGAGGTGACAAACTTAAAGGTGTTATTCTGCTTATTTTTACTTTTTTTTATTATTTCCCAATTGGGCTACATTGGGGCAGGTAAGTAGATAGTGACCACTTTACCTGCCTTGCTGTCATCCCCTATCCCCCGGCTCAGAGTGGTCATGTGACCGCTTCTGCCACGATTTTGCTGCTTCCGGTCATTTCATGTCAACATGGGCAGGACCATGTTGACATGCAAATCTGGGAACAGCATGTTGCCGCCCTGCTGGGCGTGTACAGTGTGTGAGTTCCCGCCCCCCTTCCCTGCACCCTCCCACACATTCCCCCGCACCCGTTCTCTCCCCGCAACCTTCCCCGGCACTGCTGTGGGACCCGTGAGCTGAGGGGAGGGGCCTGGCGGCGGCTGCCCACGATGTTACCGCCAGCACCGGGCCCCCTGCTCAGGATCACACATTCAAATGTACCGGCATCACAGATCACAGATGCCGATATATTTGAAAGCACTGATGAGAGGGAGCGCAGCGCTGCTTCTCATCACTGTCCGCTGTCTGTGTCTGACAGTTCAGGACAGCGGTGACGTCACTACTGTGCTGATATGTCCAGACCAGACAGCGGGCGAACGTGCAGGAGCAGCGGGATCTGAGGATGGGTAAGTATGTTTTCCCTACATGTGTTCCCTATGGGGGTAGGGGGGTCGGTGCAGAACGATGGTGGGGGAGGTCGGTGCAGAACGATGGTGGGGGAGGTCGGTGCAGAACGATGGTGGGGGAGGTCGGTGCAGAACGATGGTGGGGGAGGTCGGTGCAGAACGATAGTGGGGGGTCGGTACAGAGCGCCGTGTGTGTGTGTCTGTGTGTGTGTGTGTGTGGGGGTTGCAGAGCCAGGTGTGTGTGTGCGGTGCAGAGCCCTATGTGTGTGTGCGGTGCAGAGCCCTATGTGTGTGTGCGGTGCCATACAGCTTATACATATTGCTATAAGCCCTATGTGTGTGTGGTGTGCAGAGCCCTATGTGTGTGTGCGGTGCAGAGCCCTATGTGTGTGTGGGGAGTGCAGAGCCCTATGTGTGTGTGGGGGCGCAGAGCCCTATGTGTGTATGGGGAGTGCAGAGCCCTATGTGTGTGTGCGGTGCAGAGCCCTATGTGTGTGTGGGGAGTGCAGAGCCCTATGTGTGTGTGGGGGCGCAGAGCCCTATGTGTGTGTGGGGAGTGCAGAGCCCTATGTGTGTGTGGGGAGTGCAGAGCCCTATGTGTGTGTGGGGGTGCAGAGCCCTATGTGTGTATGGGGAGTGCAGAGCCCTATGTGTGTGTGCGGTGCAGAGCCCTATGTGTGTGTGCGGTGCCATACAGCTTATACATATTGCTACAAGCCCTATGTGTGTGTGGTGTGCAGAGCCCTATGTGTGTGTGCGGTGCAGAGCCCTATGTGTGTGTGGGGAGTGCAGAGCCCTATGTGTGTGTGGGGACGCAGAGCCCTATGTGTGTGTGGGGAGTGCAGAGCCCTATGTGTGTGTGGGGGCGCAGAGCCCTATGTGTGTATGGGGAGTGCAGAGCCCTATGTGTGTGTGCGGTGCAGAGCCCTATGTGTGTGTGCGGTGCAGAGCCCTATGTGTGTGTGGGGAGTGCAGAGCCCTATGTGTGTGTGGGGGCGCAGAGCCCTATGTGTGTGTGGGGAGTGCAGAGCCCTATATGTGTGTGGGGAGTGCAGAGCCCTATGTGTGTGTGGGGGCGCAGAGCACTATGTGTGTATGGGGAGTGCAGAGCCCTATGTGTGTGTGCGGTGCCATACAGCTTATACATATTGCTACAAGCCCTATGTGTGTGTGGTGTGCAGAGCCCTATATGTGTGTGCGGTGCAGAGCCCTATGTGTGTGTGGGGAGTGCAGAGCCCTATGTGTGTGTGGGGACGCAGAGCCCTATGTGTGTGTGGGGAGTGCAGAGCCCTATGTGTGTGTGGGGGCGCAGAGCCCTATGTGTGTATGGGGAGTGCAGAGCCCTATGTGTGTGTGCGGTGCAGAGCCCTATGTGTGTGTGCGGTGCAGAGCCCTATGTGTGTGTGGAGAGTGCAGAGCCCGATGTGTGTGTGGGGGGTGCAGAGCCCGATGTGTGTGTGGGGAGTGCAGAGCCCGATGTGTGTGTGGGGTGCAGAGCCCGATGTGTGTATGGGGAGTGCAGAGCCCGATGTGTATGTGGGGAGTGCAGAGCCCGATGTGTGTATGAGGAGTGCAGAGCCCGATGTGTGTGTGGGGGTGCAGAGCCCGATGTGTGTGTGTGGGGAGTGCAGAGCCCGATGTGTGTGTGGGGTGCAGAGCCCGATGTGTGTGTGGGGTGCAGAGCCCGATGTGTGTATGAGGAGTGCAGAGCCCGATGTGTGTGTGTGTGTGTGTGTGGGGGTGCAGAGCCCTATGTGTGTGGGGTGTGCAGAGCCCGATGTGTGTGAGGTGCAGAGCCCTATGTGTGTGTGGGGTGCAGAGCCCTATGTGTGTGTGGGGTGCAGAGCCCTATGTGTGTGTGGGGTGCAGAGCCCTATGTGTGTGTGGGGTGCAGAGCCCTATGTGTGTGTGGGGTGCAGAGCCCTATGTGTGTGTGGGGAGTGCAGAGCTCTATGTGTGTGTGGGGTGCAGAGCCCTATGTGTGTGTGGGGTGCAGAGCCCTATGTGTGTGTGGGGAGTGCAGAGCTCTATGTGTGTGTGGGGGTGCAGAGCCCCATGTGTGTGTGGGGGCGCAGAGCCCTATGTGTGTGTGGGGAGTGCAGAGCCCTATGTGTGTGTGCGGTGCAGAGCCCTATGTGTGTGTGGTGTGCAGAGCCCGATGTGTGGGGGGTCGGTACAGAGCGCCGTATGTGTGTGTGAGTGTGTGTGTGTGTGTGTGTGTGTGGGGGGGGGTTGCAGAGCCCGGTGTGTGTGTGCGGTGCCATACAGCTTATACATATTGCTACAAGCCCTATGTGTTTGTGGTGTGCAGAGCACGATGTTTGTGTGGGGTGCAGAGCCCTATGTGTGTGTGGGGAGTGGAGAGCCCTATGTGTGTGTGGGGAGTGCAGAGCCCTATGTGTGTGTGGGGAGTGCAGAGCCCTATGTGTGTGTGGGGAGTGCAGAGCCCTATGTGTGTGTGGAGTGCAGAGCCCTATGTGTGTGTGGGGTGCAGAGCCCTGTGTGTGTGTGGGGATTGCAGAGCCCTATGTGTGTGTGGGGAGTGCAGAGCCCTATGTGTGTGTGGGGAGTGCAGAGCCCTATGTGTGTGTGGGGAGTGCAGAGCCCTATGTGTGTGGGGGGAGTGCAGAGCCCTATGTGTGTGGGGGGAGTGCAGAGCCCTATGTGTGTGTGGGGAGTGCAGAGCCCTATGTGTGTGTGGGGAGTGCAGAGCCCTATGTGTGTGTGGGGAGTGCAGAGCCCTATGTGTGTGTGGGGAGTGCAGAGCCCTATGTGTGTGTGGGGAGTGCAGAGCCCTATGTGTGTGTGGGGAGTGCAGAGCCCTATGTGTGTGTGGGGAGTGCAGAGCCCTATGTGTGTGTGGGGAGTGCAGAGCCCTATGTGTGTGTGGGGAGTGCAGAGCCCTATGTGTGTGTGTGGGGAGTGGAGAGCCCTATGTGTGTGTGGGGAGTGCAGAGCCCTATGTGTGTGTGGGGAGTGCAGAGCCCTATGTGTGTGTGGGGAGTGCAGAGCCCTATGTGTGTGTGGGGAGTGCAGAGCCCTATGTGTGTGTGGGGAGTGCAGAGCCCTATGTGTGTGTGGGGAGTGCAGAGCCCTATGTGTGTGTGGGGAGTGCAGAGCCCTATGTGTGTGTGGGGAGTGCAGAGCCCTATGTGTGTGTGGGGAGTGCAGAGCCCTATGTGTGTGTGGGGAGTGCAGAGCCCTATGTGTGTGTGGGGAGTGCAGAGCCCTATGTGTGTGTGGGGAGTGCAGAGCCCTATGTGTGTGTGGGGAGTGCAGAGCCCTATGTGTGTGTGGGTAGTGCAGAGCCCTATGTGTGTGTGTGGGGAGTGCAGAGCCCTATGTGTGTGTGGGGAGTGCAGAGCCCTATGTGTGTGTGGGGAGTGCAGAGCCCTATGTGTGTGTGGGGAGTGCAGAGCCCTATGTGTGTGCGGGGAGTGCAGAGCCCTATGTGTGTGTGGGGAGTGCAGAGCCCTATGTGTGTGTGTGGGGAGTGCAGAGCCCTATGTGTGTGTGGGGAGTGCAGAGCCCTATGTGTGTGTGGGGAGTGCAGAGCCCTATGTGTGTGTGGGGAGTGTAGAGCCCTATGTGTGTGTGGGGAGTGCAGAGCCCTATGTGTGTGTGGGGAGTGCAGAGCCCTATGTGTGTGTGGGGAGTGCAGAGCCCTATGTGTGTGTGGGGAGTGCAGAGCCCTATGTGTGTGTGGGGAGTGCAGAGCCCTATGTGTGTGTGGGGAGTGCAGAGCCCTATGTGTGTGTGGGGAGTGCAGAGCCCTATGTGTGTGTGGGGAGTGCAGAGCCCTATGTGTGTGTGGGGAGTGCAGAGCCCTATGTGTGTGTGGGGAGTGCAGAGTCCTATGTGTGTGTGGGGAGTGCAGAGCCCTATGTGTGTGTGGGGAGTGCAGAGTCCTATGTGTGTGTGGGGAGTGCAGAGCCCTATGTGTGTGTGGGGATTGCAGAGCCCTATGTGTGTGTGGGGAGTGCAGAGCCCTATGTGTGTGTGGGGAGTGCAGAGCCCTATGTGTGTGTGGGGAGTGCAGAGCCCTATGTGTGTGTGGGGAGTGCAGAGCCCTATGTGTGTGTGGGGAGTGCAGAGCCCTATGTGTGTGTGGGGAGTGCAGAGCCCTATGTGTGTGTGGGGAGTGCAGAGCCCTATGTGTGTGTGGGGAGTGCAGAGCCCTATGTGTGTGTGGGGAGTGCAGAGCCCTATGTGTGTGTGGGGAGTGCAGAGCCCTATGTGTGTGTGGGGAGTGCAGAGCCCTATGTGTGTGTGGGGAGTGCAGAGCCCTATGTGTGTGTGGGGAGTGCAGAGCCCTATGTGTGTGTGGGGAGTGCAGAGCCCTATGTGTGTGTGGGGAGTGCAGAGCCCTATGTGTGTGTGGGGAGTGCAGAGCCCTATGTGTGTGTGGGGAGTGCAGAGCCCTATGTGTGTGTGGGGAGTGCAGAGCCCTATGTGTGTGTGGGGAGTGCAGAGCCCTATGTGTGTGTGGGGAGTGCAGAGCCCTATGTGTGTGTGGGGGCGCAGAGCCCTATGTGTGTGTGCGGTGCAGAGCCCTATGTGTGTGTGCGGTGCAGAGCCCTATGTGTGTGTGGTGTGCAGAGCCCGATATGTGGGGGGTCGGTACAGAGCGCCGTGTGTGTGTGTGTGTGTGTGTGTGTGTGTGTGTGTGGGGGGGGGGGGTTGCAGAGCCCGGTGTGTGTGTGCGGTGCAGAGCCCTATGTGTGTGTGCGAAGCCATACAGCTTATACATATTGCTACAAGCCCTATGTGTGTGTGGTGTGCAGAGCCCTATGTGTGTGTGCGGTGCAGAGCCCTATGTGTGTGTGGGTAGTGCAGAGCCCTATGTGTGTGTGGGGGCGCAGAGCCCGATGTGTGTGTGGGAGTGCAGAGCCCGATGTGTGTGTGGGAGTGCAGAGCCCGATGTGTGTGTGGGGAGTGCAGAGCCCGATGTGTGTGTGGGGAGTGCAGAGCCCGATATGTGTGTGGGGAGTGCAGAGCCCTATGTGGGGCTGGTATTTCCAATGCTGTAGTGAAAACAGGTCAGTGGTGGGCAGAATACAGACAGGGAATGTGTGTGCAGGGGGCGAGCAGGGGGAGGGGCTGGATAGTGAGGCCGGGCGGTGCCAGCTGTGACTGGGAGATTTAGCACAGGAAGTTGTCATGTTTGGTTGAGCTGAAGGTAAACAAAGAGCTGCAGAGAATAAAAGGATAATTCAAGAGGAACAAAAGTTAGAAAACAAAAAATAACAATGTAGGGGTGTTTTATATGACAATACAGCACAGATTAGCTTACCAAAAATGTTTGAGTTTATGTCGGACAACTCCTTTAAACGTTCAGTCATGTGCTGCTACTATAAAGGAGTTGTCCAGTGAAAACAAATTATCATGAATCCGCTGCAAAATGAGGACATTTTATCCCTGTTACATGGCAGTGTGTCCATTCATTCATTGTGGCTGCAGAGCACTGCACTCGGCTTTTTCCCCACAGGCCCCTATAAAATTGAATGAAATGGTGGTCGGTCATACGCACTGTCACTCCATTTTGTAAAGTTCCCTGTTCTGGATAAAAATTCACCATTCTGCTCTGATCATTGCAGGTCCCAGTGGTAGGCCACACACCGATCGGTAAGTTATCACTGATTGTGTGGCTAGGGGTTAACTGTGTTTTTATCGGACAATCCCTTTA
This sequence comes from Anomaloglossus baeobatrachus, assembly GCF_048569485.1. Lineage (NCBI taxonomy): Eukaryota > Metazoa > Chordata > Amphibia > Anura > Aromobatidae > Anomaloglossus > Anomaloglossus baeobatrachus. The sequence continues at coordinate 606,603,541 of NC_134353.1, read as the reverse complement.
AAGATGACCTGCTCCTGACATGGCAGATTTAGTAAATACTTTCGTCCTTCATGAAATAACATTTCTGGAGCATCTTTTACTATAACTCTGTATTGTTTTATTAATGTTGTTCCTAATAGAATTGTGTGAATGAATAGTGTGATACTGACCCGTGCTGGCAGAATGGGAAGTGACAGAGCCTCGATACCCCCTACAATATTGGTAACACCCAGATGTAAATTTATTCATATTTTTTAACAATAACAGAGAAACAGAGCAATTGTCATTTTAAAAGAGAACCTCTCATGTTCCCAAACGCTATTAACAGTAAATATGGGCTTAATCTGCTAGTTAATAGCTTTCTAAAGCAGTGTACACTGAAACACCGGCTACCGGGAAGAAATTATTATTATTATTATAGCGCCATTTATTCCATGGCGCTTTACATGTGAAAGGGGTACACATAATGGAGACAAGTACAATAATCATAAACAATACAAGGCACAAACTGGTACAGGAGGATAGAGGTTCCTGCCTGCTAGGGCTCAGAGTCTACAAGGGATGGGTGAGGATACAGTAGGTGAGGGTAGAGCTGGTTGTGCGGCGCTGTATCAGACTGAGGGTTACGGCAGGTTGTAGACTTGTCGGAAGAGGTAGGTCTTCAGGTTCCTTTTACATTTTTTCCTTCCAGCAGCCTCCGACTTTCAGTCATAGGTGCGCAGCTGGTGCAGTTTCAGTCACCGCTCGGTGCATAGTGAGACATAGTGACAACTGGCTCCGTAGTGCATCAGTGCTGAGGTCCATGCCAGCATGTGGTTACAGCTGTCATGCCTCTATGACTGAAAGCCAGTGACTGTGAGCAGAAATAAAGTTAATTTCCTCCCGGTAGCGGGGCTTTCAGTGCAGCGGCCGCACGTCTTTAGAATGCTATTAATCTGCATTTTAACACCATGTCTTTTAGTTAATAGCATTTGGAGACTTGAGAGGTTCCCTTTTAGAAAAAGAGCCTCCAGAATTGTTATTTCATGAGGAACTTAGCTACCTTGTTAGACAGGTCAGGAGTGATGGCAGAGCCTCTTTAGATTGGTGGCTTCTCAAAGAAGGGGGGTGCTGACTCTTGGGAGCTTAATGTGAACCGGAAGGGCTTATGGAAGGACTCAGGACCCCTCTTTTCACCCTTAGGGCTCAGTATGTGCTTGGAAAACTTTGTTGTACATTTGCCTTTCAGGTTTTAAGCTTGTTTTATTCTGAGTTCAGAATGTGCAGCTCTTAGATCTGTTATATATTGCTTTATCCAGTTCTTACCAGTAGTGCACAACATGAACAGTTCTGGACAGCTCCCTCATGTTGTCTTCACTAGGACATTACTCCATTAATGTAGTAGTAACCTAATATCCAGAACCAAGAGTAACTGTTACCTTTTAACCCATTCTAGGTGCGCACCAGTCCTCCATCGTATTCCTTGGAACGAGTGGTCGCAGGCTTTCGAACGCGGAGCCAAATGCTTCTAGATCTAATAGAAGAACAAGATGAAGTTTCACACAAAAAGTTTTCAGACCACAGTGATGAGGAAATGGAGAAACCAGAGAAAAACAAGAAACGTAATCCTCCGAAGACTCCATATAGGTGATGATCTGACTGAAACTTCTAACTATATTAAATCTGTAAACTATATTAAATCTCATTTCTACAGGGGATTAGAAAATGAGCAAGTAAATGTGCTAAGCAATTTATGGAACCTCATAGAAATGTGTAAAGAGAGCTGAGCAGGTCTGGCCACGTCTCCATTCCTGACCCGCGTAACAAAACCTCATTCTGGAGGTAGATGCAGCTTTCTTACAGAGGGATCTACCTCTTGGGAGACATTTTTGACATGTTCTGTCAATAATCCAACATGCCACTGTGGGTACCATTCTGCCTTCCTGCCATTCAAAGACATAGCACTAGTCAGAGGTATCACGTAATGAAACTGGGCTAAAGGCAGAGAGCAGGGTTGTGTAGAAACTGAAAAGGATCACTATTGAAAGCTTGTAAAGCCTGGCAACGCACCTCCCACTGTAGAATACGATTCAGACGGTTGAGGCCGTCTTACTTTGTAAGCAGTGGAAAATCCTTACATCAGTTCATCCTTTATAACAGTCATAGAAATGTATCAATCCATTATTTGTAGTGAACCAGTTTCTTAAAGGGAACTATCACATTGGACAAGGTATCTGATCTACAGACGGCTAATTGTAGAACAAGAGAAGCTGAAAAGGGTTGTCCATATTAGGGGAGATTTTTCTTATTTTTTTTTCTATTTTAATTAAATGCATGTATTTATGGCTAAAAATAATTTTTGCAATTTGGTTTCAATAAAAATTTAAGGCTACATGCGCACGCTGCATATTTTTGTGTTCACAAACTGCAGCCAAAACTGCACGTGGTCAGAGAGAGCCTGGAAATGTCACAAAAAATGCTTGTAATTGTAGGTGCTTTTTTGCTGTGTTTTCGGTGCGTTTTTCACAACATGCATTTTTGCTGTGTTTTTGTGACAAATGTTCACAAAAACGCAGGAAGAATGAACATGCTGCATTTTTTTGTCATTAAACTTTAGACAAATAAAACGTTGACAAATAAACTGCAATATGCGCATAGCATATCTGACTTCTCATAGACTTTGCTGGGAAGTCAGATGTCAGAAAGTTCTGACAACAAAACTGCACCAAAAAACGCGGCAAAAACGTGACAAAAAAATGCAGCGTGTGCATGTAGCCTAAGGGGTACTTTGCACACTACGACATCGCAGGTGCGATGTCGTTGGGGTCAAATTGAAAGTGACATACATCCGGCATCGCAGGCGACATCGTAGTGTGTAAAGCCTAGATGATACGATTAACGAGCGCAAAAGCGTCGTAATCGTATCATCGGTGTAGCGTCGGCGTAATCCATAATTACGCTGACGCGACGGTCCGATGTTGTTCCTTGTTCCTGCGGCAGCACACATCGCTGTGTATGGAGCCGCAGGAGCGAGGAACATCTCCTACCGGCGTCACCGCGGCTTCCGTAGGATATGCGGAAGGGAGAAGGTGGGCGGGATGTTTACATCCCGCTCATCTCCGCCCCTCCGCTCCTATTGGCCGCCTGCCGTGTGACGTCACAGTGACGCCGTATGACCCGCCCCCTTAATAAGGAGGCGGGTCGCCGGCCAGAGTCCATGTGAAGCTGCCGTAGCGATAATGTTCGCTACGGCAGCTATCACAAGGATATCGCAGCTGCGACGGGGGCGGGGACTATCGCGCTCGGCATCGCAGCATCGGCTTGCGATGTCGCAGCGTGCAAAGTACCCCTAAGGCTATGTGCCCACGTGAGATGAAACCTGCGGATTTATCTGCGGAAAATCCGCGGATTTTCTGGATTCTCCAGGTAAATCCGCAGGTTTCAGCATGCACAAGACACTCCTCATGTTATCCTATGGGACATGGGGAGTGCTGTGTCCACGCTGCAGATACGTGCAGCTGCGGAACATGGTGTGGATGTCCCACAGCCGCACGTAATTGCATGTCAAGTCTTTCTGTGGAATTACCTGTGGAAATCTGCCTTGGTCCCATACTTACCTGCCTTGATAGCAGACACCGGGTCACTTTCCCTCGCTGCAGAGGACGGCAGTGGAGCTAAGAGCAGGAAGGAGGAGGTGGGCGGGGTCTGCACGAGCTCCGGTCACGTGACAGCCAGAGCTAGTGCTGGCCCGCCCACCTTCTCCTGCACAGTGCAGACACGGCCGGTGATGGAGAGAAGTGCTGTGTGATGGAGGTAAGTATGAACGCCCCGATCACTCAGCACTTGTTCTGCATTGAGGATGCAGTGTCCAAGCCATGATACTGTATCCCCAATGCAGAATGACTGCAGCATATCCGCAGGACATTCCGCAAATAAACCGCAGCATGGAAACAGTCAAAGTTGTGCTGCGGATTTCTGGGAGCTCCTGCGGAATGTCCTGCGGATATAGCCGCAGGACACTTTCCCCCTGGGCACATAGCCTAACACTGTCTAATTTTTACAAGCACTTTGTTTCTCTACACATTCAACTTTGATTTGGTCCGTGGTCATAAATCAGCTGAGAGGAGCTCAAAACAGACCAATAAAAGAGCTTGAAACTCCCACTGGATCATCAGAATGAGCTCACTGATGGATTCGCAATGAACCTTTTCTGTAGCTAGCATTGGACAGTCAAACACAGGGGCTAATGAAGGCAAAAACTGCAAAAATATTAACAAAGCCCAATTATAAAAATAATTTTTAGCCAAAATTACATGCATTTATTGAAGAGAAAATGTTTTTCCCCTAAGGTAGACAACCCCTTTAATCTATATTATTCTGCTCACATCCTTCTTTATACCATGCTGCCACAGGTAGCGCTGTATGTACAACTTGACAAGATCCCTTTCATTTCTTGTCCTACGTATCTGCTTTGCAAACCTACGTATATATGGTGGCAAAGTATAGGAGCCAAACGAGAACAATAGATAAAAGTGAACCAAGTGGTCACAAACCAACCAAATATAATAACCAAAAATATGAAAACATGTCGGTAAGATAATAAATACATAATAAAAAAAATACAAAATGGATCACATGAATGATAAAAACGGAAGGGAAGACCAAAAGACTGAATGCACTAAACTGTATATTTTGGAGCATGATCAACATGGCAATTGTTAAATTGTGAATAGGAAAGAGGGAAAAAAAAGCATTTTTTTTCTTTCTTTCCTATGATGTCACCATAAACAAATATGGCCACTACATATTAAAAATGTGTGACATAATAAAGTGTAAATAGTTAAATGAGTGCACAATATACACTGCAGTGCAAACAGCTTAAACCCTCATATGGGATCAAATAATAATGGTGTTCATAGTGTAAAGCAGGTAACATAATCCTATGAGTCAAAAGGTGAATGTAAAAAGAAAAAAGGACTGAAAAAAACATGATGAAATGTAATGTTATGACACCATACATTACCTTATCAAACACTCAAAGTACGTTTTGCCTGAGCTTCTTCCAAGATCATATTTTTGGGTACCTAGTATCTTCTTGTCTAATTATAAGTTGGTTGCATGGAGCTTTTAGGGTATATCCACACGCTGCGTTCTTGATTTGACGAAAAAAATGCCCCCTCTGGCAGACTTTGACAACTGTAAACATTGTGTTTGACAAAAAAAATGCATCCAAAATGCATGTGTTTTGAATGCATTTTTGACAGTGTGGTCTCACGGCGATTCAGCTCTGCTACATCTCTGTCCTGCAGCAGCACTGTAGAGCATGACTGGCGACTGACAGCCGACAGAGCGACGCAATGAGAATTAACTCTGGTGAACCTCTGACTTAAGTGCTGTGATACAGGCAGTGGTGCGGGGCCCTCAGCTGTGACATCGAGGTTCACCCAAGTTCATTCTCATCGTGTGTCTCTGTGTCGTGGCCTGATTTGCGGTTACAGGTGAAGAACTCACCTGTGTCCGCAAATCACCTGAGTGAGGGCACCACTGATCACGCGGCTCACTTCAGTCACTCGGGTGATTTGTTGTCACAGGTGGAGGACTCAAGCTGTGGTCGCGGGTAACCTGAGTGACATCACTGCTGATAGCGCGACTCACTTCAGTTGCTGTGTGGAGCTCCCAGCGAGCGGTCATGCTCTATGGACGCTCGCTGTGAGTGTCAGATGTAGCAGTGCTGGAAGCGTTGTGGGACTTTGTGCTGATTATGTCAAACCTGGAGGGTTGTGTTGGGGTTAAGAAAGTGGTGAAAGATGGTGATTTTTTTTTTTTGTCTTTTATTTCAAATAAAGGATTTGTCGATGTTCGTGTTTATTTACTTTCATTACAGTTTAGTGATTAGGGGTGTCTCATTGACAGCTGCTATCACTAAGCTAGGACTTAGTGGCAGCTATGGGCTGCCATTAACTCCTTATTACCCTAATTGCCACCGCACCAGGGCATTCGGGTTGAGACGGGTAAAGTCCCGGGACTGTCGCATCTAATGGATGCGGCAATTCCAGGCAGCTGCTGGGTGATATTTTTAGTCTTGGAGGCTTCCAATAACGTGGGTCTCCCCAGTCTGAGAATACCAGCCCTCAGATGTGTGGCTTTATATTGGCTGGGTATCAAAACTGGGGGGGACTGCATGCCATTTTTTTAATTATTTATTGTACTGCATGATATAGACCCGCCCACCGGCAGCTGTGATTGGTTGCAGTGAAACAGTTGTCACTCAGTGTGGGGGCGTGTCTGACTGCAACCAATTATATGTGCCGTTGGGCGGGGGAAGCAGTGAATATGAGATGAGCCTAATGAGCGGTAGGCACTTTCAGAAGCAGGAGAAGCCGCGGGAGCAGTATGACAGCAAGGTGATCGGTGAGTATGAAGGAGAGCGAGGGGAGAGACAGAGAGAGAGACCGACAGAGAGAGAGAGAGAGAGAGAAAGAGAGACACCGAGACCGACAGAGAGAGAGACCTGCGTTTTTCTTGACAAGAATAGATCCAAAATGCAGTGCAAGCGCACAGCTAAACATTTTGGTTGTGTTTTGACACACTTCATTCATTTTAATGGATGGGAAATGCAACCAAAACGCAATCAAGAAGTGACATGCTTTTTTTTTTTACGCTTTTGACAAATATTTGTCAAACAAAACGCTGCCTAAAAAAAGCAACGTGCAAATGGAAATTTCTTTGTCGCTCCATTGGGAGACCCAGACAATTGGGGTGTATAGCTTCTGCCTCCGGAGGCCACACAAAGTATTACACTTAAAAGTGTAAAGCCCCTCCCCTTCTGCCTATACACCCCCCCCGTGAGTCACGGGCTCCTCAGTTTTTATGCTTTGTGCGAAGGAGGCACACATGCACGCATAGCTCCACAATTTAGTCAGCAGCTGCTGCTGACTATTTCGGATGGAAGAAAAGTGGGCCCATATAGGGCCCCCAGCATGCTCCCTTCTCACCCCACTCTGGTCGGCGGTGCGGTTAAGGTTGAGGTACCCATTGCGGGTACATAGGCAGGAGCCAACATGCTGTTTTCCTTCCCCATCCCCTAGGGGCTCTGGGTGAAGTGGGATCCTAATCGGTCTCCAGACACTGGGACCGTGCTCCCTCCGCAGCCCCTGGGGAATCTGCTGGACAGGAGCTGGGTATCGTCAGGGACAAGGCCCTGCTACTGTGAGGTACTCTGTGTCCCCTTGGGGACAGCGCATGGAGCGCTTGTGTCATACACGCTGCAGCACTGCTGGGTGTGTTAGTGCGCCGGGACTACCGCGCTGACCGCGCTTGTTTGCCGGCCGCGCTTATAACTTTAGTCCCCGGCGTTTGCGGCCTAGTACCGCATATTCCCGCCCCCGGGCCTGTCAGTCAGGGGAAGGGAGGGACGCTGCACTGGACGTCAGCGCTGAGGGCTGGAGCATACTTTGTATCCTCCTCCCCCCTCACTGAGCACAGTGGGACACCAGATTCCCGCACTTTCTTGGGCACGCCCACGGCCCCCTCCTCCTCACAGAACGCTGGCAGCCATTCCTGTCAGCACTTCTGAAGCTAGAGAGGAGAGACAAACGGCTCTGGGAGATCCAGGCAGGGAATCTGGTGGTCACACAACCGCTTTGGGCGGTCGGTAAGCCGCACCTGTTTCTAGGTGCTGGCCCCCCTGGGTGCCGAAGTGTATATATATAGGTTTATATGCTATACATTTACTCTGTACGGTCGCACTGGTTTTTGGCTATATACCCTCCCAGATTGTACTCAGAGGAGACAACAGCATGTCGTCTGCAAATAGCAAGGGTGCCAAAGCACAGGCTTACTTTGCAACCTGTACCTCATGTGCGGCTATGCTACCTGCAGGTTCCACCTACCCTCATTGTGTGCAATGCTCGGCACCTATGGTACTTACTCAGCCGGAGCCTCAGCCACTAGTGGGACCCTCGGCCCAGGTAGAAACACCGGCTGCCACTGTCCAGGTGACAGGGACGGAGTTTGCAGTATTCGCTGACAAACTTTCTGAGAGTATGGATAAATGGTCTGCTAAGATACTAGAAGCTTTGCAGTCCAGACCTGTAACACAGGCCCCGGGCACTGTTGAATCATTGACCCCAGGCCCCCCTCGGTTGGAGCAGCAAAGTGCTCCTGGGGTGACTCATAGGTCTCAAGGTGAGGTCTCTGACACGGACCGCAGTCCCAGACCACCTAAGCGGGGTCGCTGGGAGCTTCCCTCGACTTCATCACACTGCTCAGGGTCTCAGCAGGAGGACTCTCTAGAGGATGAAGCGGAGGGGGCAGATCAGGACTCTGATCCTGAAGCCGCTCTCAACCTAGATACACCAGAAGGGGACGCCATAGTGAACGACCTTATAGCGTCCATCAATCAGGTGTTGGATCTTTCTCCCCCAGCTCCTCCAATTGAGGAGTCAGCTTCTCAGCAGGAGAAATTCCGTTTTAGGTTTCCCAAGCGTACAATGAGTATGTTCCTGGATCACTCCGATTTCAGAGAGGCAGTCCAGAAACACCGAGCTTGTCCAGATAAGCGCTTTTCTAAGCGACTTAAGGACACACGTTATCCCTTTCCCCCTGACGTTGTCAAGGGTTGGGCTCAGTGTCCCAAGGTCGATCCTCCAGTCTCCAGACTGGCGGCTAGATCCATAGTTGCAGTGGAAGATGGGGCCTCACTCAAAGATGCCACTGACAGGCAGATGGAGCTCTGGTTGAAATCCATCTATGAGGCTATCGGCGCGTCCTTTGCTCCGGCATTCGCAGCCGTATGGGCGCTCCAAGCTATCTCAGCTTGTCACTCGCAGATTAATGCAGTCACACGGGCCTCTGCTCCGCAGGTGGTGTCATTAACCTCTCAGGCGTCGGCGTTTGCGTCATACGCCATTAATGCTGTCCTGGACTCTACGAGCCGTACGGCGGTAGCATCCGCCAATTCGGTGGCAGTCCGCAGGGCCATGTGGCTACGTGAATGGAAGGCAGACTCTGCCTCCAAAAAGTTCTTAACCGGGTTGCCATTTTCTGGCGACCACCTGTTTGGTGAGCGATTGGATGAAATCATTAAACAATCCAAGGGAAAGGACTCATCCTTAACCCAGTCCAAACCAAAAAGACCTCAACAACGGAAGGTACAATCGAGGTTTCGGTCCTTTCGGCCCGCGGGCAGGTCTCAATTCTCCTCGTCCAACAGGCCACAGAAGGGTCAGACGAACTCCGATTCATGGCGGTCTAAGTCACGTCCTAAAAAGACCGCCGGAGGAACCGCTCCCAAAGCAGCCTCCTCATGACTTTCGGCCTCTTCACGCCGCATCCTCGGTCGGTGGCAGGCTCTCCCGCTTTTGCGACGCCTGGTTGCCACAGGTACAAGACCGTTGGGTGAGAGACATTCTGTCTCACGGTTACAGGATAGAGCTCAGCTCTCGTCCTCCGACTCGTTTCTTCAGAACATCTCCGCCCCCCGAGCGAGCCGATGCTCTTCTTCAGGCGGTGTGCACTCTGAAGGCAGAAGGAGTGGTGATCCCTGTTCCTCTTCAGCAACAGGGTCACGGTTTTTACTCCAACTTGTTTGTGGTGCCAAAAAAGGACGGATCTTTCCGTCCTGTTCTGGACCTAAAACTGCTCAACAAACACGTGAAAACCAGGCGGTTCCGGATGGAATCGCTCCGCTCCGTCATCGCCTCAATGTCCCAAGGAGATTTCCTAGCATCAATCGACATCAAAGATGCTTATCTCCACGTACCGATTGCACCAGAGCATCAGCGCTTCCTGCGTTTCGCCATCGGGGACGAACACCTTCAGTTCGTGGCACTGCCTTTCGGCCTGGCGACAGCACCACGGGTCTTCACCAAGGTCATGGCAGCAGTTGTAGCAGTCCTACACTCTCAGGGACACTCGGTGATCCCTTACTTAGACGATCTGCTTGTCAAGGCACCCTCCCGAGTCGCATGCCAACACAGCCTGGACATTGCTCTGGAGACTCTTCAGAGATTCGGGTGGATCATCAATTTCACAAAGTCAAATCTGACACCGGCCCAATCACTGACATATCTTGGCATGGAGTTTCATACTCTTCCAGCGATAGTGAAGCTTCCGCTGGACAAACAGCGTTCACTACAGACAGGGGTGCAATCTCTCCTTCAAGGCCAGTCACACCCCTTGAGGCGCCTCATGCACTTCCTAGGGAAGATGGTGGCAGCAATGGAGGCAGTTCCTTTTGCGCAGTTTCATCTGCGTCCACTTCAATGGGACATTCTCCGCAAGTGGGACAGGAAGTCGACGTCCCTCGACAGGAACGTCTCCCTTTCTCAGGCAGCCAAAGCCTCTCTTCGGTGGTGGCTTCTTCCCACTTCATTGTCGAAGGGGAAATCCTTCCTACCACCATCCTGGGCGGTGGTCACGACGGACGCGAGCCTGTCAGGGTGGGGAGCGGTCTTTCTCCACCACAGGGCCCAGGGTACCTGGACTCAGCCAGAGTCCTCCCTGCAGATCAATGTTCTGGAGATAAGGGCAGTGTATCTTGCCCTAAAAGCGTTCCAGCCGTGGCTGGAAGGCAAACAGATCCGAATTCAGTCGGACAACTCCACAGCGGTGGCATACATCAACCACCAGGGCGGCACACGCAGTCGGCAAGCCTTCCAGGAAGTCCGGCGGATTCTGCTGTGGGCGGAAGCCACTGCATCCGCCATATCCGCAGTTCACATCCCGGGCGTAGAAAACTGGGAAGCAGACTTTCTCAGTCGCCAGGGCATGGACGCAGGGGAATGGTCCCTTCACCCGGACGTATTTCAAGAGATCTGTTGCCGCTGGGGGATGCCGGACGTCGACCTAATGGCGTCCCGGCACAACAACAAGGTCCCGGCATTCATGGCACGGTCTCAAGATCACAGAGCTCTGGCGGCAGACGCATTAGTTCAGGATTGGTCGCAGTTTCAACTGCCTTATGTGTTTCCTCCTCTGGCACTGTTGCCCAGAGTGTTACGCAAGATCAGGTCAGACTGCCGCCGCGCCATCCTCGTCGCTCCAGACTGGCCGAGGAGGTCGTGGTACCCGGATCTGTGGCATCTCACGGTGGGTCAACCGTGGGCACTACCAGACCGACCAGACTTGCTGTCTCAAGGGCCGTTTTTCCATCTGAATTCTGCGGCCCTCAACCTGACTGTGTGGCCATTGAGTCCTGGATCCTAGCATCTTCAGGGTTATCTCAAGAGGTCATTGCCACTATGAGACAGGCCAGGAAACCAACGTCCGCCAAGATCTACCACAGGACGTGGAGAATATTCTTATCCTGGTGCGCTGATCAGGGTTTTACTCCCTGGCCATTTGCCTTGCCCACTTTTCTTTCCTTCCTTCAATCCGGATTGGAAAAGGGTTTGTCGCTCGGTTCTCTTAAGGGACAAGTCTCTGCGCTCTCTGTGTTTTTCCAGAAGCGCCTAGCCAGACTTCCAAAGGTGCGCACGTTCCTGCAGGGGGTTTGTCACATAGTTCCTCCTTACAAGCGTCCGTTAGAACCCTGGGATCTGAACAGGGTGCTGATGGCTCTTCAGAAACCACCTTTTGAGCCAATGAAGGATATTTCTCTTTCACGCCTTTCGCAGAAAGTGGTCTTCCTAGTAGCAGTCACATCACTTCGGAGAGTGTCTGAGCTAGCAACGCTGTCATGCAAGGCTCCTTTCCTGGTGTTTCACCAGGACAAGGTGGTTCTGCGTCCGGTTCCGGAATTTCTCCCTAAGGTGGTATCCCCCTTTCATCTCAATCAGGATATCTCCTTACCTTCTCTTTGTCCACATCCAGTTCACCAATGTGAAAAGGATTTGCACTTGTTGGATCTGGTGAGAGCACTCAGACTCTACATTTCTCGTACGGCGCCCCTGCGCCGCTCGGATGCACTCTTTGTCCTTGTCGCTGGCCAGCGTAAAGGGTCACAGGCTTCCAAATCAACCCTGGCTCGGTGGATCAAGGAACCAATTCTCGAAGCCTACCGTTCCTCTGGGCTTCCGGTTCCCTCAGGGCTGAAGGCCCATTCTACCAGAGCCGTGGGTGCGTCCTGGGCTTTGCGGCACCAGGCTACGGCTCAGCAGGTGTGTCAGGCGGCTACCTGGTCGAGTCTGCACACTTTCACGAAACACTATCAGGTGCATACCTATGCTTCGGCAGATGCCAGCCTAGGTAGGCGAGTCCTTCAGGCGGCGGTTGCCCACCTGTAGGAAGGGGCCGTTTTACGGCTCTATTACGAGGTATTATTTTACCCACCCAGGGACTGCTTTTGGACGTCCCAATTGTCTGGGTCTCCCAATGGAGCGACAAAGAAGAAGGGAATTTTGTTTACTTACCGTAAATTCCTTTTCTTCTAGCTCCAATTGGGAGACCCAGCACCCGCCCCTGTTCCCTTCGGGCTGTTGTTCTTTGTGTACACATGTTGTTCATGTTGAATGGTTTTCAGTTTTCCGAACTTCCTTCGGATTGAATTACTTTAGACCAAATTATAAGTTTCCTCCTTCCTGCTTTTGCACCAAAACTGAGGAGCCCGTGACTCACGGGGGGGTGTATAGGCAGAAGGGGAGGGGCTTTACACTTTTAAGTGTAATACTTTGTGTGGCCTCCGGAGGCAGAAGCTATACACCCCAATTGTCTGGGTCTCCCAATTGGAGCTAGAAGAAAAGGAATTTACGGTAAGTAAACAAAATTCCCTTCTTCTGATTTATCATAGACTTTGCTGAGGAAGCACAATGCATGCACTTTGTCAATGACACAGTGCAGTTTGAAACACAACAAAAACGCAAGAAAAAAACGTAACGTCCTGTCATAGCTGTGTGCTCTGGTGCTCTGCCAGGAGGAGCAGCTGAGACACCCCAGGCTGACAGCAGATGGCAGGCTGTGATCACTGCTCACTGTAGCATGTACTGACTTTGGTCCCTGGCAGCTCCCTCTGTCAGCTGTGTGCTCCGATCACTTTTGTAGTACAGAGCGCAGCATCAGCACCGCTCTGTACTTCAGAAATCACGATCTATGAATGCTAGCATTCGACCGGCATCCACGGGAACTACGTCATGACAGACACAGATCATCAGCTGACCCCTGGATGTCATGACAACCCAGTGATCACATCAAGGGGCCATCGATGGGAACGAGGAATGATGTGCTCCCCACTGGTGTCAGAGATTTACAGCAGGATTTAGCTGGCTAACAGCAGCGAGTGGATCCAATCAGGTTACCAAGCCCCCTAAAGCATTGTCATAAGATTTTAGAGTCATCTTTCTGTTTTCTAGTAATATCCTTGTTAACCTTAGCTAACCTATTAATCTCGTTCATCGCCATATCAAGGGACCTAGGACTAGTTGGTGGGATGTCTTTTTTTTTTCTAGTCCGTCCGGCCTCATTTTCTGTAATTACAGCCACCGGGCATGACTGAAATCCTTAACTTCTATCTAAATCATTCCACTATGGTTGCAAGTCATGATCATAATATCCTCTCTAAGTGTTCTTTCCTGAGCATGTGCAGTGAAGCTGGCTTCAGCAGCACACTGCACATGCCCAATCATCAGCAGTGATTCTGAGGAATAGGTTCTCCAAGAGGTCATTGTGCTCATGCGCAAGACTTGCAGTGGTGATGAAATGACTTGAGTTACAGGGAATTAGGCAGGATTAAGATGGGTAAAGTAAAGGCTAACTGGACTAGTTGTAGGCCATTTGCATGTGACAGTTGAAGAAATATAAGTTGTTTTGAGAAATATATAAATTATGCCCTGAGGCAACAAGGGCAATGGTAGAATGCAGGGCATTAAAGTGTTATGGTGGCGATTTTCGAACTTTGTGACCATGACACATTCCCTTTTTAAAAGTGTGTCAAAAGGAAACTCAATGTTCTACTTGTGTACAAACCACTCTGCAACTCTGGAATTCTGCCATCAAATGCAGGCAAAAAATGTGATTTCTTTGCAAATTATTTGGATGTTTGCTTTGCTGCAGACGTTCCATCAATCGGACATGGACACGTAGACAGATCCCAGAAGCCGGATCATTGGGTAATAGCACAAAACAATCATCCACCATCAGAGAAGATATATCCGGTAAGATCATATTGATTTATATCCCAAAAATAATCCAAAGCAATTTCTATGGAACATTTAGGACTTTACTTCTTGCTGCTTATGTTCCAGAAACTGCAATGGAATCTGTTCAGGAAAGCCAAAGTCTGAACCTGAAGAAGCTAAAAAACACAGAGCTTCGACTGGCTGAGGCAAGGCAGAAGTTAAGGGAACTGACCATAAATATCAAAATGAAAGAAGACCTTATTAACGAACTAGCAAAGACGAGTAAGTCTTCATCTAAAATGTGCTGGGTACATGAGGCGTACCCCTTTTAATAAATTCTAAACACATCTCAGCTGAGATTCAAAAAGTCTACTCAAGGTCAACTATGTTGCTAGGATTGCCATAAAATGTACTGTTTTGTTGGGTGGTGGAGCTGAGCACTACCCACTTTTTTTTTTACAAAAATTTGTGCCTTTTTTCATATACAATTATGGTGCACAACATTTAATAACCCCCTAAGCTTTTATGCAAAATCTTAACATGTGCAACTCCCAGCATAATAGCTTTGTTGTGACGTGTCTCGTTCTGGAGCAGATGCTCAGTGGAAAGGCTTCTTCCGAGTGGCTGAAGCCCCTAATGCTTTTCTATACACATAAATAGTTTACGGAAGTATTTGGCACTGTGAAGTGATGCTATTCTTTGTGAGAGCCTTTGAGCTCTTTCATTTCTAATAATGTAATTGAAGATGCCCCTTCTAGATAAATGGAGAAGTGACTCTTCCATCCAGATGGTCACCTGAATACTTAAAGATCAAAGGCACTCAAGATGTGCTCATTGGTTTTATCTTTCCTTCATGATCATTTACAGAAGCGGCATTTCAATTCTTAAGTCAAGCACTTGATTTCTGTTCAGAAGACAATATAAAATGACTGCAAACACTTTAGTTCTTAGCATTTCAGTTAGGAAAATATCACAAAAACTCTTCATAGATCTTTGCTGTATGGCCAGCCATACACCTGACATCTGTCATTTTCCATGTGCATTGCTAATAAGTGGAAGCCACTGATGGATGGGTCTGGTCACATGTTGCTTCATCATCAGCCCCTAGTGAATATGACTGCACTGGACGTGTGCTATGTTAATGGAGGCCGCTGAATCACAGGTATAGTCACATGCCTCTCCAGCAGTGGCCATTCTCTGGTTTGAGCTCTGTCAGTAAATTAGTCTATACTCAACAAGTATGGGGTACTTTACGCCATCACTGCGATTTAGGGACATTGAATTAGTAGGTGTATTCAATGGCAATATGTGTGTATATATGTGTCAGAGTATATATGCATGCATATGTGTATATATATATATATATATATATATATATATATATATATATGTGTGTGTATATATAATTACAAAAATGTGAAGAGTGTACTCACTTTGTGATATACTGTGTGTGTAAGAAATGTGTGGGTTGTATGTATGTATGTATGTATATATATATATATATATATATATATATATATATATATATATATATATATATATATATACACACATTTCTTGTACACACAGCATATCACAAAGTGGGTACACCCTTCACATTTTTGATAATGTTTTATTATATTTTTACATGGGAGAACACTGAGGACACTTTGATACAATGTAAAGTAGTCAGTGTACAGCTTGTATAATAGTGTAAATTTGGTATGCCCTCCTAAATAACTCAACACACAGCCATTAATGTCTAACCTACTGGCAAAAAAAGTGAGTAAACCCTCTAAGGGAAAATGGCCCAATTAGCCAATTTCTCAGTTGTGAATGGGGAGAAGGTGTGGTAAATTTGGTGATATCCCTCACGCACTCTCTCATACTGGTTACTAGAAGTTCAACATGGCACCTCATGGCAAAGTATTCTCTGGGGATCCGAAAATAAAAATTATTGCTCTACATAAAGATGGCCTAGGCCAGTGATGGCAAACCTTTTGGAGACCGAATACTCAAACTGCAATCCAAAACCCAATTTTTTATTGCAAAGTGCCAACAGGGCATTTAACATAAATAACATAACTTTAAAAGCATTTGACATGCTTTTGAACAATTAATGGGATTTTTGCTGTTGTCTGCATGCTGTTAACTTGTCTAAACTTGGCTCATACATGGTAAGTTTGAGAGCAACATATGCAGCACTCTAATCATCTGTTATTCTGTTTCTCATGTCTGTTTTTATTTAATTCAAAGCTGAAAACAGCCCCAACCAAGTATAGATGTCCCCATCATAGCCTCATCCAGGTATAGCTGTTCCAATCATTGCACCATACTGGTAAAGATGTCCCCATCATGGTCCAATTCTGGTATAGATACCCCATTCATGGCCCCATACTGGTATAGATGGCCCCATTTTGGTATAAATGTCCCCATCATAGCCTCATCCTGGAATAAATGTCACCATCCTGGTATAGATAGTCCCATCCTGGTACATATGCCCCCCCATCATGCCGCACACGATTATACTCACCGTTCCTCCACTCCCTAGGTGTCCTCCTCCGATCTGGTCATGGCGGTAACTGAGTTCAGCGTATAAGCGGCACAGGGTATGACGTCATCATCATGCGCGCCCACTTACACCACCTTCAACAGCAGGCATATTCACTGCTCCACACACCCAGGAGTATGGGCATAGGGAGCAGTGTATAATCTTTCTCTTTATTAGCATCACACGTGACCTCCCAGCCTCTAAAGAAAGCCAGCTGCTGGGCGGTCACCTGTACTATTATTAAAGAAGATGAATATTCATTGCTCCACACATCCATAATGTCGCCCACCTCTCAGTAGTGGCTTCACTGCAGAAAGGTGGGCGTGATTATGGGCGTGGGGAGCAGTGAATATTCATATCCTTAATCTGGAAGCATATTGCACTGCCAGCAGCCTAGGACAGTGAGTGTCAGAGCGGTCTCCTCCACTCCAACACAACTCTGAATTTCTAGTGCGATTACACCAGCAGTTCAAAGCGGTAGTATGACTCTGGCTGAGGCGACAGCGCCTGTGCCAACAGAGAGAGCTGTGCGTGCCCTATCTGGCATGTGTGCCATTGGTCCACCATCACTGGCCTAGGCTATAAGAAGATTGCCCCCACCCTAAAACTGAAACTCAGCACAGTCGCCAAGACCATACAGTGGTTTAACAAGACAGGTCCTACTCCGAACAGGCCTTGCCATGGTTGACCAAAAAAGTTAAGTGCAGGTGCCCAGCATCATATCCAGAGAATTTCTTTTCAGAATACACACGAATGCTGCCAGCATTTCTGCAGAGATTGAAAGGGTGGGGAAATCAGCCTGTCAGTGCTCCGACCATACTTGGCACATTGCATCAAATTGATCTGCATGGCTGTCATCCCAGAAGGAAGCCTCTTCTAAACATGATGCAAAAGAAAGCCCGCAAACAGTCTGCTGAAGACAAGCAGACTAAGGACATGCATTAATAGAACCATGTCTGGTGTTCTGATGAGACAAAAATAAATTTATTTGGATCAGACAGTGTCAAGAGTGTGTGGCAGCAACCAGGTGAGAAATAAATAGTTAACTGTGTCTTGCCTACAGTCAAGCATGGTGATGGGTGTGTCATGTTTTGGGGAAGCATGAGTGCTGCTGTCTGTGGGGAGATAAAATTAATTGAGGGAACCATGAATGCCAACATGTGCTGTGACCTACTGAAGCAGAACTTGATCCCCTCCCTTTGAAAACTAGGCCACAGGTCAGTATTCCAACATTACGATCCCAAACACACCCCCAAGATGACCACTGCTTTGCTAAAGAAACTAAGGGTAAAGGTGCCGGGCTGGCCAAGCAAGTCTGCACTTCTAAACCCTATGGAGCATCCGTGGGGCATCCTCAAACGGAAGGTAGAGGAGCACAAGGTCTCTAATATCCTCCGGCTCTGTGATGCCATAATGGAGGCATGGAAGAGGATTTCAGTGGCAACCTGTGAGAGTTAAAGGGAATCTGTCACCAGGTTTTTGCTGCCCCATCTGAGAGCAGCATAATGTAGAGACAGAGACACTGATTCTAGCTAGCGCTGTGTCACTTACAGAGCTTTTTGATGCCATGTTGATAAAATCAATGTTTCCTCTGCTGCAGATCCAGCAGTTATACAGAGCTCATGAATATGCTGGACTACCTTGCAGCAGCCCAAATAGTCCTCTAATGATAATCTCCTGCTGGTTAAACAGTGATTTTATCAAAACTACACTAAGAAGCCCAGTAAGTGACACATCACTGGAATCAGGCTCTCTGCCCCTATGTTATGCTGCGCTCAGATTACATGGCAAAAACCTGGAAGCAGAATCTCTCTAAGGCAGTGCTTGAAAATCATAGTGGCCATACACAGTATTGACACTTTGGGCACAATTTGTCCATTTTCATCTAGGGGTGTACTTACTTTTGTTGCCAGCAGTTTAGACATTAATGGCTGTGTTGAGGTATTTAGAGGAGTTTTATAGGCTGTACACTGACTACTTTACATTGTATCAAAGTGTCAGATCTTCAGTGTTGTCCCATGAAAAGATATAATAACATATTTACAAAAATGTGAAGGGTGTACTCACTTTTGTGATATACTGTGTGTATGTATATATAAATTTATAAATTACTGTGTGTATGTATATATAAATTTACACACTCTGGAAGAAAATTGTGTTTTTGGTCATTTTGACTTTTTCTTTTCAATTTACTCCATTAAAAAATATTGTATGGTTACAAGGATCTTTATGTTTTCTTATAAGGATGGTGCCCATTAGAGTTAGTATTGTTGCCTGTCTTCTGGCTCTTTGTATGTAACGGTCTCTAGGTGGCGGAGCACGCACAGTATGAGGGCAATTCATTAAGACTAGCGTATCGCATGCCAATTTATTGAAGCGCTCGCTGGAGTACACTGACCTGATTCATTAAGCAGCTTAATGACTTGGGGGCGTCTCACACCAGCAATGTACACCAGCTAGGCGTAACCTTTGATGAATTTGATGGGCAGGGGTGACCACACTGCATCCTTCCTATGCTATAATGGCGCTGCTGGCAGTCTGGCTGTAAACGCCAAAAGTTAAAATGTTTTAGCGCAACTGCCTTATTAAGGTGTTTCCACTATCTTGTATACATATCATTAATAAAAGCTGGATACTACTACTGTTCTGTTGTCTCACAGGAAATAACTATAAGACTTTGACTTCTAGGCACTGACGCTCAGTCTGTTAACAAGCAGTATTATCTAAAGATCACACAGCTGGAACAGGAGGCAGAACAGGCGAAAACTGAACTGGCCGAAGCTCAGAAACAATTACAAGAACTGGAAAACAAAGAACTGAGGGACCAGGCCCAGAAAGCCAAATTACAGAAAGATTTCCGGAGGAAAATGGAGACTGCAAAATTAAAAATGCAGGTACGATGTAATTAGAATAAAGGCCGCTTTACACGCAACGACATCGCTAACGAGATGTCGTTGGGGTCACGGAATTCGTGACGCACATCCGGCCTCGCTAGCAACGTCGTTGCACGTGAAACGCACGAACAACCGTTAACGATCAAATTTACTCACCTAATCGTTGACGCGTCGTACCATTTCCGATTATCGTTGCTGTTGCAGGTACGATGTTGTTCGTCGTTCCTGCGGCAGCACACATCTCCACGTGTGACACCGCAGGAACAAGGAACAACCTCGTACCTGCGGCCGCCCGCAATGAGGAAGGAAAGAGGTGGGCGGGATGTTCGTCCCGCTCATCTCCGCCCCTCCGCTTCTATTGGGCGGCCGCTTAGTGACGTCGCTGTGACGCCGAACGAACCGCCCCCTTAGAAAGGAGGCGGTCGCTAGGCAGGTATGTGTGACAGTTGTTAGCGATGTTGTGCGCCACGGGCAGCGATTTTCCCGTGACGCACAACCAACGGGGGCGGGTACGCTACCTAGCTTGCAATATCACAGCATGTAAAGTGGCCTTAAGTCGTGGAAGTGTCTTATTATAGAAATGGTATCATAGAAATGATAATTTCCTGCTCTTCTATTTATAGAGCGCTTTTATAGGAGACTTTTAAAAACACTGCAAACGTTTCAACTTTATTAATGAATTGATGGGACCCTATCCGCTGATTCATGCTGCCTGTATCACAGGCTTCATGACTGGCTCTGTTATTAAAGGCATGCTGGAGGGAAATAGGTGAACAGTCACTGAAGTATGTCCCCAGCAGCTTCATCCTGCCCTGACTAACTTCTTTTGATAGGTCTCTGCTTTTACGCACCTAGCTAGACGCCTATCAACCTAGGTGATATTGGCGGAGAAAAATCTGCAGGAACATTCACTGACCAGCAAGAGTAACAAAGTTTTGAACTCTTGAGTTTCAGGCTCCATATCTCACATCCATTACAGCTTTGAGTTTGAGGCTACCCTCATTTTGTAGACGATCATCTTGGCTATCTCACACATACATTTTGACTCGCGACTATGTAGCATATGATTAGTTATGCGGATTCTTGTCATATCACTGCATTGTTACCGTTTTGCTCCTAAAAAAAAAATTTAAATTTTAATTCTTCGTATATTATAAGTTTTTTTGTAAATTCATATTTGACTTTCAACACTGCCTGAATCCTTCTGGGCATGCTCTCTATCAGATTCAAGCATGTCTCAACCGAAATCTGATCCCTGGTCTCTTCTACATGTTACAGCTTTTTGTTCAATTCTACCCACAATTGTTTGATTTAGTTGAGGTCTGGGGACTGTGGGTGCCATTCCAGCACCTCTACTTCATCATCATTGAACCATCTTTTCACCAATCTCGACGTATGCTTCAGGTTATTGTCCTTCTGGAACACTATTTCGTCCTTTTCATACCCATACGGTAGTACTAGAGTTTACTAAGTAAGGGGTACTTTGCACGTTGCAACATCGCTAGTGCAATATCGTCGGGGTCAAATCGAAAGCGTGGTAAATCGGTGATCTGTGTAGAGTCGGACATTTTCATATTGTCGCACCAATAGGAGATACGATGTTGTTCCTCATTCCTGCGGCAGCACACATCGCTGTGTGTGAAGCCGCAGGAGCGAGGAACATTTTCTTACCTGCCTCCACTGCCAATGCGGAAGGAAGGAGGTGGGCGGGATGTTTACGTCCCACTCATCTCCGCCCCTCCCCTCTATTGGCCGCCTGCCGTGTGACGTCACTGTGACGCCGTACGACCCGCCCCCTTATGAAGGAGACGGGTCGCCGGCCAGAGCGACGTCGCAGGGCAGGTAAGTGCGTGTGAAGCTGCCGTGGCGATAATGTCCGCTACGGCAGCTATCACAAGATATCGCATGTGCGACGGGGGCGGGTACTGTCGGCTAGCGATGTTGCAGCGTGCAAAGTACCCCTTACTCATCTTGTACAATACTCACATATAGCTCAGCATCAAGGCTACCATCAATCCTGATCAAGTATCCAATGCCTTTGGCGGTGAAACAGCCCCATATCATCAGTCTTCCTCCACAGAACTCGACAGTTCCTGCAATTTCTCAGTCTGTTAGCCCCTTTTTCCTTGTGTCTTCTAGACCCATTTGCACCCATCAAAGCCTAATCTATTGACTTTCGTCTCATTTCTCCAAATCACCAATTTCCAATCTTCTCTATTGCTCGCTTTTTGTACTTCTTTGTAAACTCGAGCCTATGCTTCTTATGATGATATTGAAGGCAAGGCTTCTTCATCTTATTTTGGGCCACCTTTCAAGACTTGTGTAACATAACTCGCATGGTGCTTGCATGGACGTCTGTGATCTCTCTATTATGAAACATGCGAGCCACCTCCACTGCCATGTTTGTCGCTTCAGAACTGATAGACCTTGGGATGAACGGATTTGTTGACTCTGATACTTTGCCTGGACGTCCACTTCTTGGCTTTTGGATGAATGGATGGACTTCATTTCCTATTCTTCCAACTTTTGTGGCATTCACATGATGCAATTTGGCAATTTTCTTGGCTGAGAGACTATTGATGAGCTGGATGATGCTGCTTTTCTTTTCTTAGGAAATCTTTGTGGCTGCTCCTCGATTTGAACCAGTGACCTTTTGCTTGGGAATCAACCTAATAACACACTGAACTATTAGGGAATGTGAGAACTGGTTGTAATTTATAGTATACAGGAAGAAGAAGAAAACACCAGGAGTAAAACAGTAACAATGCAGTAACATGACAAGAATCTGCATAACTATTCATATGGTAAATAGTTGCAAGTCAAGTTTATGTATGAGATAGCCAAGATGATTGTCTGTAAAATGAAGGTAGTCTCACGTTTAAAGATGTAATGGATGGTGAGAAATGGAGCCTGAAAGTCTGAAGTTCAAAACATTGTTACCCTTTTGTTTGTTAGTGTATCTCTGAGATTTAGTTACCTGGTCCCAGGTTGGTGTTTTAAAGTATGTTTTCTGTGAATAGCTGCAAGTAAACATGCATATCTGCAATAACAGAGAGTTTCGCTGATTCATACAGGCTATGAATCAGCCGACAGATTCAATTTAATAAAAATAAAGAAGTAAAATGAAGACCATAGTGCACATCTTAAAGCGAACCTGACATCTGATACATGCTGCTCAATCCATGGGCAGCATGTACCAACCACTGGCTGTATGAACTCAGTCATGAATGTTTGACTCTGAAACACTGCGGCTTTTCAGAGAAACATATACATTTACTAGTCACCGTGGACCGAACCGCACTGTAGACTGGTCGGACAAGTGGGTCCCCGGCTGCTTGATAGTGACTGACAGGTCTCTGTGTATACATGCACGTAGACAGACCCTAATCCTAAATCCAGGACAGCAGGCGAGGAGACGCCGTCGGGGACCCATCTGTCCGACTACTCACTTTAGTGAGTTAAATTAATATGCCACATTTTTTTCAGATACTTTGGGAGTGTAAAGCTATAAGAGAAAACAATCTAAGCACATAATACTTTTAGCATATGCCATGATTTTGAATTTTGGGGAATTCTGTGGTGTTTTTCTTAAATATCCCCCGTGTTTTATATTAATTGGTAACCAGGTGTTACAGAAGAAGCAGCTGGATACAAAGAAGCTTGCAAACCTCTCTGCTCAGAATGAAAAGTGCGCATCTGATCTTGAGCAAAACATACAAAACATGCGACAACAGCAGGCACAGCTCCAGAAAAAGCTAAAAGAAGAAAGTGATACAAAGCGGAAACTGGAGTTAGCTGTGCAAAAGGACCAGCAACAAATCAAGGTATATGGAAAAGCTGAGCCCCATACCATGTGAAGTGTGATATTATTGCTGATCATGATGGATTTCAAGGATTCGCAATATGATTGCTATATATATATATATATATATATATATATATATATATATAGCAAATATATATGTGTGTGTGTGTGTGTATACATATATATATATGTATATATACAGTTAGGTCCAGAAATATTTGGACAGTGACACAATTTTCGCGAGTTGGGCTCTGCATGCCACCACATTGGATTTGAAATGAAACCTCTACAACAGAATTCAAGTGCAGATTGTAACGTTTAATTTGAAGGTTTGAACAAAAATATCTGATAGAAATTGTAGGAATTGTACACATTTCTTTACAAACACTCCACATTTTAGGAGGTCAAAAGTAATTGGACAAATAAACCTAACCCAAACAAAATATTTTTATTTTCAATATTTTGTTGCGAATCCTTTGGAGGCAATCACTGCCTTAAGTCTGGAACCCATGGACATCACCAAACGCTGGGTTTCCTCCTTCTTAATGCTTTGCCAGGCCTTTACAGCCGCAGCCTTCAGGTCTTGCTTGTTTGTGGGTCTTTCCGTCTTAAGTCTGGATTTTAGCAAGTGAAATGCATGCTCAATTGGGTTAAGATCTGGTGATTGACTTGGCCATTGCAGAATGTTCCACTTTTTTGCACTCATGAACTCCTGGGTAGCTTTGGCTGTATGCTTGGGGTCATTGTCCATCTGTACTATGAAGCGCCGTCCGATCAACTTTGCGGCATTTGGCTGAATCTGGGCTGAAAGTATATCCCGGTACACTTCAGAATTCATCCGGCTACTCTTGTCTGCTGTTATGTCATCAATAAACACAAGTGACCCAGTGCCATTGAAAGCCATGCATGCCCATGCCATCACGTTGCCTCCACCATGTTTTACAGAGGATGTGGTGTGCCTTGGATCATGTGCCGTTCCCTTTCTTCTCCAAACTTTTTTCTTCCCATCATTCTGGTACAGGTTGATCTTTGTCTCATCTGTCCATAGAATACTTTTCCAGAACTGAGCTGGCTTCATGAGGTGTTTTTCAGCAAATTTAACTCTGGCCTGTCTATTTTTGGAATTGATGAATGGTTTGCATCTAGATGTGAACCCTTTGTATTTACTTTCATGGAGTCTTCTCTTTACTGTTGACTTAGAGACAGATACACCTACTTGACTGAGAGTGTTCTGGACTTCAGTTGATGTTGTGAACGGGTTCTTCTTCACCAAAGAAAGTATGCGCTGATCAACCACCACTGTTGTCATCCGTGGACGCCCAGGCCTTTTTGAGTTCCCAAGCTCACCAGTCAATTCCTTTTTTCTCAGAATGTACCCGACTGTTGATTTTGCTACTCCAAGCATGTCTGCTATCTCTCTGATGGATTTTTTCTTTTTTTTCAGCCTCAGGATGTTCTGCTTCACCTCCATTGAGAGTTCCTTAGACCGCATGTTGTCTGGTCACAGCAACAGCTTCCAAATGCAAAACCATACACCTGTAATCAACCCCAGACCTTTTAACTACTTCATTGATTACAGGTTAACGAGGGAGACGCCTTCAGAGTTAATTTGAGCCCTTAGAGTCCCTTGTCCAATTACTTTTGGTCCCTTGAAAAAGAGGAGGCTATGCATTACAGAGCTATGATTCCTAAACCCTTTCTCCGATTTGGATGTGAAAACTCTCATATTGCAGCTGGGAGTGTGCACTTTCAGCCCATATTATATATAGAATTGTATTTCTGAACATGTTTTTGTAAACAGCTAAAATAACAAAACTTGTGTCACTGTCCAAATATTTCTGGACCTAACTGTATGTGTGTGTGTATGTGTGTGTGTATATATATATATATATATATATATATATATATATACATATATATATATATATATTGCTGTCCAGCCGGTACAAGTTATAACCTGTCCTTTGAAAGCTGCAAGCAGTGACTGTGTTTGAATTTTTACATGGGTTGTCCAGTCCCTAAAGTTTTTTTTACTAAAAGATTAAAACTAATGCTTAGCTTACCAATCTCTCACCACGTTTTCTCCCACCAGTGTCTGTACCCCCCGGCCTAAAGCAAGCTGGTTTTGACACTGACTTGCAACTGCTGGAGTGGACACCACTCAAGTCAATGCTACAACTAGCGATTGGCTGCAGTGGTCTCTATATCATATTACTTCTATATTATGGATGGGGTTCAAACGAGTGTTGTTGCCCTTCAGACGCAACTTTTTAATGGGCCTTTTTAAGCCAATGCACTTTGTCGAAATCCCTAATCACAAAAATGTTGGGTTTTTTTTGTTTTTTTTTAATATTTATAAAATAATTAAAACTTTTTGTACTTGTTCTGGTAATAAAATATCAACAAAAAACTAATCAAACAAAAAATAAAATCCTTATTCACTTGAATTGTAATTGTGCTTACACTGAAAGCATCGTACAACGGGCTCCATTCTTTAGATAGATGTAGTTTTCATTAGTGTGACCTGCATTTACTATACATGTATGACAAATATTTTGGATATACTTGAAATGTATGATATAGGAATATCTCTTTAATTTCATCATGGATGGGATACTGAGTAGTAAGGGGAACTTACCCTGATGACAGATCCCTTTTAGATTATCACTAGCGATTAACAAAACCAGTGATATTCGGGTTCGCCAAACCAGCACGGACTAAAAAAATAAAAATCGGGCTCAGCAGCCGAACTTGTCCCCGGTTGCCGAACCCCATATAAGTCTAAAGGACCTCAACATATGTGTTTTTAAAATGGTGATAGTAAGGGCTAGGGGGGCTGCAAAAGAAAGAAAATAAGGAATAAAGCAGGACTGTTATACTTGTCGATGTTCCCTGCGGATTTAACACTGCTTTCAATGTCTGATGATTAGCTCTCATGCATATTTACTGCTTCCCCCGCCCACCATCAGTCCTGGCATCTGTGATTGGTTGCAGTCAGACTGTACCCCCACCCCAGTCTGTGGTTGGTTGGAATCACACACACACACTGTCTGCATCCCTATAGTGATGTAAAAATAAATAAATTTAAAAATGACGTAGGGTCTCCTATGTATTGATACCCAACACAGACAAAGCAGACAGCTAGAGACTACAGCCCTTAGCCATGCACATTATTTTGGCTGCGTATCAAAAGTGAGTTTACCGGCAGTCACAGGTGGGGTACCGTGGGAACCTCCAGCTGTGACCACAGGTAAATTCAGTGACGTCACCATCCACAGCTGCGGCTCAGTGAGCATCTGCATGAAGCTGCAGCAGGCGGTCATGCTCTCTAATGCACCCGCGGGCTGAGTTTCAAAATTGGGCAGACCACATGTCGTTTTGTTAAATTTATTTATTTAAATAAAAAAAAAAACAGCTTCATGGGGTCTCTCGTATTTTGATACACAGTCAAGATAACTTGCACGGCAGGAGGCTGCAGCCTGTAGCCGTCTGCTTTATCTGCGCTTGGGTATCAATATACGGGGCACCCTCTGTAATTTTTTTTATTTTATTTATTTATTTTTACACTTTATTAGGGGACCAGACAGCCTTTGTGAGGGCAACCAATCACAGACGCTGTCACAGAGGGTGGGGGCGCTGTCTGACTACAACCATTCACAGATGCCGGGACTGACGGTGGGCAGGGAAAGCAATGAATATGTATGAGATCTAATGATTGGATATGGAAGCAGTATGACAGCCGCGAGTGAGGAGACTAGTACATATATCATACTTTAACCATTTTGCTTCCTTTTTTGTTTGTTTTTTTATATATTATTATTATTATTGTTATTAGTATTATTATCTGAGTGACTGAGCAGGAACCGGACATACAGGTAAAAGTTACTGTTCAGGTTCTCGTATCACTAATTATCAGTTCTATGTTTACCAAGCATGGGAATTATTAACAAGGAAAACCCTTCTCTCCGTTGGATGCATTTGTTTTTTTTCTTTTATATATCACATTGAGTTCTCAGAAAAAGCTAAATTTCTATTTTCTTTGTCACTCTATTGGGAGACCCAGACAATTGGGTGTATAGCTACTGCCTCCGGAGGCCACACAAAGTATTACACTTAAAAGTGTAAGGCCCCTCCCCTACTGCCTATACACCCCCCGTGGGATCACGGGCTCCTCAGTTTTCATGCTTTGTGCGAAGGAGGCTAACATCCACGCATAGCTCCACTGTTTAGTCAGCAGCAGCTGCTGACTTTGTCGGATGGAAGAAAAGAGGGCCCATACTAGGGCCCCCAGCATGCTCCCTTCTCACCCCACTTTTGTTGGCGGTGTTTGTTAAGGTTGAGGTACCCATTGCGGGTACGGAGGCTGGAGCCGACATGCTGCTTTCCTTCCCCATCCCCTTAGGGCTCTGGGTGAAGTGGGATCCTATCGGTCTCCAAGCACAGGAGACCGTGCTCCGTCCACAGCCCCTGGGAATCTGCTGGACGTGGAGATGAGTATCGTCAGGGACTGGCCCTGCTACATTAAGGTACTCTGGGTCCCCGTACAGATCGCGCACACACACCAGCATTGCTGGGTGTGTTAGTGCGCCGGGGACAGCAGCGCGGCGCGCTGGTGCTTTACTCACTGCAGCTTTGCTGAGTGAGTTTCTGTATTAGGAACTGCCGCACCGGCCGCTGCTGGCGGTTTTTTACACTGCGGTGCGGCTGGGACTTGTGGTGCGCCGGGGACTTCCGCGCTGGCTGTGCTTATACGACGGCCGCGCTTATAAATCGAGTCCCCGGCTTTTGCGGCCTAGTTCCGTTTCGTTCCCGCCCCCAGGCCTGCCAGTCAGGGGAAGGGCGGGACGCTGGTCAGAACGTCAGCGCCGAGGGCTGGAGTCTGCTTAGCATACTCCAACCCCCCTCACTAGGCACAGTGGGACGCTAGTTTCCCGCACTTTGTCTGGGGCACGCCCACGGCCCGCCCCTCTTCACAGGACGCCGGCAGCCATTCCTGTTTGCAGTCTGAGTGGAGAAGGGACACGAGCTCTGGGAGACCCAGGCACGGGATTCTGGCGGTCACACACCCGCTTTTCAGCGGGCGGTAAGCAGCCCTCGAGGGCTCACCCCACTAGTGCCACAGTGTTCATTTGTACTTTATGCTTGTATGCTATACATTGCATTGTACGGTCGCTATTCTTGGCTATATACCCTCCTAGATTGCTAGACAACAGCATGTCGTCCGCAAAAAGCAAAGGGGCCAAGACACAGGCTTTCTATGCTACTTGTACCGCATGTAAGGCTGTGCTACCGGCAGGTGCCACTGACCCCCATTGTGTGCAATGTTCGGCCCCTGTAGCACTTGCTCAGCCGGGGCCTCTGCTAGAGGTGGCCCAAGGAGAACCACCTGTGAACACTGTCCAGGTGGCAGGGACGGAGTTTGCAGTTTTTGCTGATAAACTGTCGGTGACTATGTCTAAAATCCTTGAGACTTTGCAGTCCAGACCGGTAACTCAGACCATGGGCACTGTTGATTCAATGCTCCCTGGTTCCCCTCTTTTGGAACACATCCGTGCTCCGGGGGGGTCCCATGCATCCCGGGGTGATGGCTCTGACACGGACGACAGTCCCAGACAGCCTAAGCGAGCTCGCTATGAGCGACCCTCGACTTCATCACACTGGTCAGGGTCCCAGCAGGAAGGCTCTCTGTTTGATGTGACAGAGGTTGCTGATCAGGATTCTGATCCTGAGACCGCTCTCAATCTGGATACACCTGATGGGGACGCAATGGTGAATGATCTCATAGCGTCCATCAATAAAATGTTGGATATTTCTCCCACAGCTCCTCCAGTGGAGGAGTCAGCTTCACAGCAGGAGAAATTCCATTTCAGGTATCCTAAGCGTAAATTGAGTACTTTTCTGGACCACTCTGACTTTAGAGAGTCAGTCCAGAAACACCACGCTTATCCAGATAAGCGTTTCTCCAAACGTCTTAAGGATACACGTTATCCCTTTCCCCCTGACGTGGTCAAAGGCTGGACCCAGTGTCCAAAGGTGGATCCCCCAATCTCCAGGCTTGCGGCTAGATCCATAGTTGCAGTGGAAGATGGGGCTTCACTTAAAGATGCCACTGACAGACAGATGGAGCTCTGGTTGAAATCCATCTATGAAGCTATCGGCGCGTCGTTTGCTCCAGCATTCGCAGCCGTATGGGCACTCCAAGCTATTTCAGCTGGTTTGGCGCAGATTGACACTGTCACACGTACATCTGTTCCGCAAGTAGCGTCCTTAACCTCTCAAATGTCTGCATTTGCGTCTTACGCTATTAATGCTGTCCTGGACTCTACAAGCCGTACGGCAGTGGCGTCCGCCAACTCCGTGGTTTTACGCAGAGCATTGTGGTTAAGGGAATGGAAGGCAGATTCTGCTTCCAAGAAGTGCTTAACCAGTTTGCCATTTTCTGGTGACAGACTGTTTGGTGAGAGATTGGATGAAATCATTAAACAGTCCAAGGGTAAGGATTCATCCTTACCTCAGCCCAGACCAAATAAACCCCAACAGAGGAAGGGACAGTCGAGGTTTCGGTCCTTTCGAGGCTCGGGCAGGTCCCAATTCTCCTCGTCCAAAAGGACTCAAAAGGATCAGAGGAGCTCAGATTCTTGGCGGGCCCAGTCACGCCCAAAGAAAGCAGCCGGAGGAACCGCTACCAAAGCGGCTTCCTCATGACTTTCGGCCTCCTCTCTCCGCATCCTCGGTCGGTGGCAGGCTCTCCCGCTTTGGCGACATTTGGCTGCCACATGTCAAGGACCGTTGGGTGAGAGACATTCTGTCTCACGGGTACAGGATAGAGTTCAGTTCTCGTCCTCCAACTCGATTCTTCAGAACTTCTCCGCCTCCCGGCCGAGCCAATGCTCTTCTGCAGGCGGTGTGCTCTTTAAAGGCAGAAGGAGTGGTGATCCCTGTTCCTCTTCAGGAGCAAGGTCACGGTTTTTACTCCAATTTGTTTGTGGTGCCAAAAAAGGACAGGTCTTTCCGTCCTGTTCTGGACCTAAAACTGCTCAACAAGCATGTGAAAACCAGGCGGTTCCGGATGGAATCCCTCCGCTCCGTCATCGCCTCAATGTCTCAAGGAGATTTCCTAGCATCAATAGACATCAAAGATGCTTATCTCCACGTGCCGATTGCTCCAGAACACCAGCGTTTTCTACGCTTCGTTTTAGGAGACGAACACCTTCAGTTCGTAGCCCTGCCTTTCGGTCTGGCGACAGCCCCAAGGGTATTCACCAAGGTCATGGCAGCAGTAGTAGCAGTCCTGCACTCTCAGGGTCACTCTGTGATCCCTTACTTGGACGATCTACTTGTCAAGGCACCCTCTCAAGAGGCATGCCAACACAGCCTGAACGTTGCGCTGGAGACTCTCCAGAGTTTCGGGTGGATCATCAACTTTTCAAAGTCAAATCTGACCCCAACCCAATCGATAACATACCTTGGCATGGAGTTTCATACTCTATCAGCGATAGTGATGCTTCCGCTGGACAAACAGCGTTCACTACAGACAGGGGTGCAATCTCTCCTTCAGGGCCAGTCGCATCCCTTGAGACGCCTCATGCACTTCCTGGGGAAGATGGTAGCAGCAATGGAGGCAGTCCCTTTCGCGCAGTTTCATCTGCGTCCATTACAATGGGACATTCTCCGCCAATGGGACGGGAAGTCGAAGTCCCTGGACAGGAACGTCTCCCTTTCTCAGGCGGCCATGGATTCTCTTCAGTGGTGGCTTCTTCCCACCTCATTGTCAATAGGAAAGTCTTTCCTACCCCCATCCTGGGAGGTGGTCACAACGGACGCGAGTCTATCAGGGTGGGGAGCAGTTTTTCTCCACCACAGGGCTCAAGGTACGTGGACTCAACAAGAGTCCACACTTCAGATCAATGTTCTGGAAATCAGAGCAGTGTATCTTGCCCTACAAGCCTTCCAGCAGTGGCTAGAAGGCAAGCAGATCCGAATTCAGTCGGACAACTCCACAGCGGTGGCATACATCAACCACCAAGGAGGGACACGCAGTCGGCAAGCCTTCCAGGAAGTCCGGCGGATTCTGACGTGGGTGGAAGACACGGCATCCACCATATCCGCAGTTCACATCCCGGGCGTAGAAAACTGGGAAGCAGACTTCCTCAGTCGCCAGGGTATGGACGCAGGGGAATGGTCTCTTCACCCGGACGTGTTTCAGGAGATCTGTCGCCGCTGGGGGAGGCCGGACGTCGACCTAATGGCGTCTCGGCACAACAACAAGGTCCCAGCTTTTATGGCACGGTCTCACGATCACCGAGCTCTGGCGGCGGACGCCTTAGTTCAAGATTGGTCGCAGTTCCGGCTGCCTTATGTGTTCCCACCTCTGGCGCTGTTGCCCAGAGTGCTACGCAAGATCAGGTCCGACTGCCGCCGCGCCCTCCTCGTCGCTCCAGACTGGCCAAGGAGGTCGTGGTACCCGGATCTGTGGCATCTCACGGTAGGACAACCGTGGGCAATACCAGACCGGCCAGACTTGCTGTCTCAAGGGCCGTTTTTCCATCAGAATTCTGCGGCCCTGAGCCTGACTGTGTGGCCATTGAGTCCTGGATCCTAGCGTCTTCAGGACTATCTCAAGAGATCATTGCCACCATGAGACAGGCTAGGAAGCTATCCTCTGCCAAGATCTACCACAGGACGTGGAAGATATTCTTAACTTGGTGCTCTGCTCAGGAAGTTTCTCCCTGGCCATTTGCTTTGCCTACCTTTCTTTCCTTCCTGCAATCCGGGTTGGAAAAAGGTCTGTCGCTCGGCTCCCTTAAGGGACAAGTCTCTGCGCTATCTGTATTTTTTCAGAAGCGCCTGGCACGACTTCCTCAGGTACGCACGTTCCTGCAAGGGGTTTGTCATATCGTCCCTCCTTACAAGCGGCCGTTAGAGCCCTGGGATCTGAACAGGGTTCTAATTGCTCTCCAGAAGCCGCCTTTCGAGCTTTTGAGGGATGTTTCCCTGTCTTGCCTTTCACAGAAAGTGGCCTTTCTAGTAGCAGTCACGTCTCTTCGGAGAGTGTCCGAGCTAGCAGCGCTGTCATGCAAATCTCCCTTCCTGGTGTTTCACCAGGACAAGGTGGTTCTGCGCCCGATTCCGGAGTTTCTCCCTAAGGTGGTATCCCCCTTTCATCTCAATCAGGATATCTCCTTACCTTCTTTGTGTCCTCGTCCAGTTCATCAATGTGAAAAGGATTTGCATTTGTTGGATCTGGTGAGAGCACTCAGAATCTACATTTCCCGCACGGCACCTCTGCGCCGCTCGGATGCACTCTTTGTCCTTGTCGCCGGCCAGCGTAAAGGGTTGCAGGCTTCCAAATCCACCCTGGCTCG
Organism: Anomaloglossus baeobatrachus; assembly: GCF_048569485.1. Classification (NCBI taxonomy): domain Eukaryota; kingdom Metazoa; phylum Chordata; class Amphibia; order Anura; family Aromobatidae; genus Anomaloglossus; species Anomaloglossus baeobatrachus. The sequence continues at coordinate 606,570,935 of NC_134353.1, read as the reverse complement.
GTGGATCAAGGAACCAATTCTTGAAGGCTACCGTTCTGCGGGGCTTCCGGTTCCATCAGGGCTGAAGGCCCATTCTACCAGAGCCGTGGGTGCGTCCTGGGCATTACGGCACCAGGCTACGGCTCAGCAAGTGTGCCAGGCGGCTACCTGGTCGAGTCTGCACACTTTTACCAAGCATTATCAGGTGCATACCTATGCTTCGGCGGACGCCAGCCTAGGTAGACAAGTCCTTCAGGCGGCGATTGCTCACCTGTAGAAAAGGGCCGTTTTTATGGCCCTATCACGAGGTATTATTTTACCCACCCAGGGATTGCTTTTGGACATCCCAATTGTCTGGGTCTCCCAATAGAGCGACAAAGAAGAAGGGAATTTTGTTTACTTACCGTAAATTCCTTTTCTTCTAGCTCTAATTGGGAGACCCAGCACCCGCCCCTGTTTTTTTGTATACACATGTTGTTCATGTTGAATGGTTTCAGTTCTCCGATATTCCTTCGGATTGAATTTGCTTAAACCAGTTTATTGGCTTTCCTCCTTCTTGCTTTTGCACTAAAACTGAGGAGCCCGTGATCCCACGGGGGGTGTATAGGCAGTAGGGGAGGGGCCTTACACTTTTAAGTGTAATACTTTGTGTGGCCTCCGGAGGCAGTAGCTATACACCCAATTGTCTGGGTCTCCCAATTAGAGCTAGAAGAAAAGGAATTTACGGTAAGTAAACAAAATTCCCTTCTTCAATCCATCTTGCTTGTGTATATATAGTAAGTTTATTTAATGTGTTTTTCTGCATTCAGGAGCTTCAACTGAAGAATGAGCAACAACAGAAAATGCTGAGACTGAAAAACGAAGAGATCGCAGCCATTAGACGCCGAAAGAGTACTTCAAGTATTCCCGACCAGCTCCAGCTGGTAAGAGCTTCCTCTACATTACAGATAATGCTTTATATTCAGGGGAATGCTGCCTATCACTGAGAAGGAATGGGAGCAAATTCACGACCTAGGTAGTACCTTACTTGAAAGTTCCTTATGTAGCTAACAAGTAATATGCTACAGATTAATTCCACTTTGGACTCCTATACACGGGCATGGAGCCTATAAAGCAGTGCAAATAAATATAGAGCTATTCCGCCACTCTGCACAGCCATACAAGCTATATTGAGTGAGTGCTTAGAGTTGCTTTTTTTTCTATTATTATTACAAAATTGTAGGAAAACCTACAAAACCAGAGCAAAAATAATAGCATAACTATGCCTATTTCTACGTAGTGCTAGGATTGATACTGTTTCCTTGCCCTTCTGCATTAAATTGTTACGACTGAACTCTAAAGGCTGCTTTACACCAGACAATCTATCGTGCGATAGATCGTCGGGGTCACAGTTTTTGTGACCGTGGTGTCACATGGAGCGGCGTGTGCTACCACGCAAACGATGGTCAGAACTGACACAAGAAGGCAGAGCATTAGAAAGAAAGACGGGATCCTTCAGCAGTTGGACCAACACAAAAAGGTTGTGGTCCAACCAAAATGGAAAGCGACCAACAACCAGAGATCACCAGTTTGAACCCTGAAGTGGAAACATGTCAAATATACAGCACAGTAGCTTTAATCACTAATGCCAGTGCCATGCATTTTAGGGTAAGTTGTGAGAAGAGGTGAAACAATGATTTCTCTATCGTTTCATTGGGGGACACAGGACCATGGGTTATGCTGCTGTCACTAGGAGGCTGACACTAAGTAGACATGAAAAGTTAGCTCCTCCCTAGCAGTATACACCCCGAGCCGGAGGCGGGCTCAGATCAGTTTTTAGCTTAGTGTCGTAGGAGGCTGATGTGGGCCGTCTCGGCCCCCCTCAGCCAATTGTTTTTTTGCGTTTTTTCTACTATTTCGGCGCCGCTCAGCGCTCTCATACCTGCCTTTTTCTCTATGCAGGTATTTTCGTCACTCTTACTTCGCAGCCCTGTCGGTACCACTCCCCAGGGTCGCAGGGGTTTGAGATCTTGGGCCCTCTCCCCCGTTCGCCCCCGCTGGTACCACTCCCGGGGGTGTTCGTGTGGGCAGGTTTGTCGTGGGCACCCCTGATTCGCCCGGAGGTATCACCCCAATGGGCCTACAGGGGCATTCAGCAGGGATGGATTATGGCAGCGCGCTGTGTTTTGATGGGCCCTCACCGCTGCTCTCTGCTGCTGGGGGCTCCTTCCCCCATCATGACGTCCACTTCCCTGCCTTTTACACGCTCTCTCCCGGAGTATGCGGTCTCCCAGGGCGAGGGCACTGTTCACAGGCAGGGGCTGGGTGCCCTGCCTGCACCGCTTTCATTGCTGGACCTCCGCCGCCGAGTCAGGTAGGATCGTTCCCTGCTCCCTGCCCTCCTCCTCGGCCGGCTCCTAACTTTAGTCCCCGGTCTCGGCCTAGCCGCGCTTGCACCTTAGCCACGCCCCCCGCCGCAGCGCTGTGACCGCCGCTTGTCTGGCCCAGCTTCCCCCCACCCTGCAGCCCCCTGGCTGAGAGTGGGGGCGGTTACTTTCGTTTTCTTCGCGCCGATTCGGCGCTCCTCCCCCAGCCTGCTCCAGCGTCCCCGCGCCATATTGCTGTTTCTCTGAAGCTGCAGCGCCGGCGTTTCCATATTGCACCGCATCTCTGGTAGCTCCTTCCTCCAGGATCCCTCTGCTGGGCTGGTGGGCGGCACACAGGACCGGGGTAAGCTCTGCTCCTCAGGAGTAGCCCTCACTAGACAGCGTTTTTCCCTTAATAGGGACGAGTTAACCCTCTCCTGTCTCCTTCCTAGCAGCACCAGGGAGAGTTATCCTTTCACCATGCCTAATACTAAGTCCACCCGTCCCAAGCAGGCCCCCTTTGCCTTATTCTTTGCATGCTCCTCCTGCAAAACCAAGTTTTCCCACGGCCAGGACGAGCCACTATGCTCCGTCTGTTCTGATAACGCGCAGCACCTGCAGGACCCCTCGGCCGACGCTTCTGAGACCGCAGCGCCAGATGCTACAGGCCCCTGCGTCCCGCCCTCCCCCGCATGGCTAGCGTCACTGTCCCAGTCCGTAGAGTCCCTCTCTGAGGCTTCTCGGACCATCGCGCAAGCACTGCGCCTGCTGCCGTCGCTTACCCAGACGCCTGCAGACCCGACGCTACCGCCGCCGGAGCAAGTAAGCCCCGTTGCAGGGACCTCCTCGGCTGCGCAGAAGCGTACCCGTAAGGTCTCGTCTTCAGACTCTTCGCAGGTTTCACCTTCACCACCAGGTCCGTCCCATCATTCCTCCCGGGAACCTTCCGACTGCTCCGATGATGAGGACGATGCAGCACCTCTGCAGGACGCTGAGCAGGCGGCTGATATTCGGCGTATGGTGAATAGCCTGGTGGAGGCAGTGAACCAGACCCTAAAGGTACAAGTGGACCCTGTCTCCTCTCAGAGCACCCAAGTCTCGTTTAAGCGATTGAGGCGGCCACAGAGCACTTTCAGCGGACATCCGGAATTTGCCGACTTGCTGCGCACCCACAGGCAGCAGCCAGACAAGGTATTTACCAGCAGCAGGTACATTAATCTACACTATCCTTTTCCAGAGGATCTTAAAAAGGACTGGGCGGGCTCTCCTGTGGTCGACCCCCCAATCTCCCGCCTATCCTCTCACACAGTCCTTCCACTCACTGACGGTACGTCCCTCAGAGATCCCACGGACCGTACTATTGACAGGTTGGCCCGTTCCGCCTTCGAGGCGGCGGGCACTTCCCTCTCACCAGCCTTTGCCTCGGTTTGGGTCGCGAAGGCACTGATGTCCTGGGCAGACACGCTACGCGGCGGACTCCGAGCAGTTTCTGCCAATCCAGATCTGGTCCTCATCTCCTCGCAGATTACCCTCGCGGGTGAGTATCTGCTCAACGCAGCCCTAGCATCTGCCAATTGCGCGGCCCAGGCCGCCAGCAACAACGTGGCCATCCGCCGAGCGCTCTGGCTCCGTTCCTGGAACGCGGCCTCTAAGAAGTCGCTGACTTCTCTGCCTTTCCTAGGGGAACGTCTTTTTGGAGAGAGACTGGACAAGTTGATCTCCGATGCAACGGGGGGAAAGAGTACATCTCTCCCCCAATTGCGCCCCAAGCGCATCCTAAATCGGCGCCCCGCCGCTCGTTTTCGCCCCTTTCGCAGCTTCAACTCCAATCCCCAGCCGCGGAAAAGCCGCTCTCCTCCGAGAGACAGGAAGACCCCGTCATTCAAGACCAATCCCGCCTGGCGTTCACGCCCCCGCCAGCCCACGAGATCCTCTTCCGGTTACCACCGACGTTCCTCCAAGTGACTCGCGGTCGGCGCGCTCCAGCGCCGGACTAGTGGGAGGACGTCTGTTGCGCTTCCAGCATGTGTGGATCCCCCTGACCGCGGATGCCTGGGTCAGGGAGATCATCACATCTGGCTACAAAATCGAATTCGACTCAAGGCCGCCGAATCGGTTTTTCCTTTCCCGTCCTCCCGAAGCTCCCGCACGAGCGCGTGCGTTTTTTCACGCCATAGACTCCCTCCTTCAAGCCGGGGTCGTGGTGCCAGTTCCCCCCGCAGAACGTTTCAGAGGGTTCTATTCCAACATTTTCGTGGTCCCCAAGAAAGATGGGTCCGCCCGCCCCGTCCTCGACCTAAAGCTGCTAAACAGGTCGGTGAGGTCGCGGCCGTTTCGGATGGAGTCACTCCGCTCCGTGATCGCGTCCATGGAGATCGGCGAGTTCCTGGCATCGCTGGATATTCGGGACGCCTATCTTCACATACCTATAGCCACCTCTCACCAACAGTTCCTCCGCTTCGCGATAGCGGAGGATCACTTCCAGTTCACGGCTCTTCCTTTCGGCCTCGCATCCGCTCCCAGGGTCTTCACGAAAATCATGGCGGCGGCCATGTCCGTCCTCCATTCCAGGGGTGTCATGGTCATCCCGTACTTGGACGATATGCTCATCAAAGGCTCGTCGTTCAAGGATTGTCGTCTGGGGGTTCAGGTCACGATCGACACCCTCTCCCGGTTAGGGTGGCTGATCAACCGAAAGAAGTCCTTTCTGACCCCGGGCCGGCGGATCACCTTTTTAGGCATGGTATTCGATACCACCCAAGGTCGGGTTTTCCTCACACAGGAAAAGATTTCCTCTCTGCAACAAGGCATCCGCGTTCTCCAGCGCCAGCGCCAAGTTTCCATCAGGTTCGGCATGCGAGTCCTGGGGCGTATGGTAGCGGCAATGGAAGCCGTTCCCTTTGCGCAGTTCCACCTCCGGCCCCTCCAACTAGCCTTGCTGAAGGAATGGGACAGATCTCCCTTTTCCCTGGACCGCAGGATCCTTCTTTCGCCAGAGACCCGCCACTCACTCAGCTGGTGGAGCAATCAACGCAATCTCACATCAGGAAGGTCATTCCTCCCGCTCCACTGGAAAATAGTGACCACCGATGCCAGTCTCCAGGGCTGGGGAGCCGTGTTCCGCCATCACACAGCTCAGGGCCGTTGGACGCCGCGGGAGAGCTCTCTCCCGATCAACATTCTGGAGATAAGGGCCATTCGGCTAGCCTTGCAGCAGTTTCGGCACCTAGTTCAGGGTTGCCCGATCAGGATCCAGTCGGACAATGCGACGGCGGTGGCGTACATCAACCACCAAGGAGGCACAAGAAGTGCCGGGGCGATGCGAGAAGTCAGGAAGATTTTGCATTGGGCAGAGCGTCATCACTCTCTGATCTCAGCGGTCCACATCCCGGGCGTGGACAATTGGGCGGCGGACTTCCTCAGCAGGGAAGGCCTCGCGTCCGGCGAATGGTCTCTCAATCAGGAAGTCTTCAACCAGATCTGCGGCAGATGGGGCGTGCCAGATGTAGACCTAATGGCCTCCAGGTTCAACCGTCAGGTACCGCAATTCGTAGCACGGTGCCGCGACAGCTTGGCGTTAGGAGTCGACGCACTCACCCTGCCATGGGGCCAGTTCAGTCTCCCGTACATCTTCCCTCCACTTCCTCTAATCCCGAGGGTCCTCAAGAAGATCAAGGCGGAAGGAATACCAGTAATCCTGGTGGCTCCGGACTGGCCCAGGCGAGCATGGTTCGCAGAACTCACTCAGCTCCTCGCAGACACCCCTTGGCGTCTTCCAGACCGTCACGATCTTCTTCAGCAGGGACCCCTTTTCCATCAGAATTCAAGGGTTCTAAGTTTGACGGCCTGGCCATTGAATCCTGGGTTCTAGCTCAGGCTGGTTTCGCTCCAAGAGTGATACAAACAATGATTAAGGCCAGGAAACCTTCTTCTTCAAAGATTTATTACCGCACGTGGAAAGTCTTCTTCAGGTGGTGCGAAGAGAACAAAGTTTCTTCTCCCCTCGCCTTCTCTCTTCCTTCGCTATTGGCATTCTTACAGTCCGGCCTAGATGCGGGTCTCTCGCTAGCCACACTAAAAGGCCAGGTTTCGGCTTTGACAATTCTTTTTCAGAAGCCACTAGCCTCTCGCCCGCAGGTTAAGACCTTCATCCAAGGAGTTGCCCACCTAGCCCCGCCTTATCGTCGCCCTCTAGAACCATGGGACCTTAATCTAGTCCTAGGGTCCCTTCAGGGTCCTCCCTTCGAGCCTCTGCGAGATTCTTCCCTTTCTCACCTATCTTGGAAGGTAGTGTTCCTCGTTGCCGTCACTTCTATTCGAAGGACGTCAGAACTGGCAGCTCTTTCTTGTCGTGCACCCTTTCTGGTTTTTCACCAGGATAAAGTGGTTCTCCGGCCAGATCCCTCCTTCCTTCCGAAGGTGGTCTCCTCGTTTCATCTAAACGAAGAAATTGTCCTTCCGTCCTTTTGTCCTGGACCTTCCCACAGCTTGGAGAGGTCCCTGCACACCCTGGACCTAGTGCGCGCCCTTAGGATCTACATCTCCAGGACCGCGCCGTTCCGTAAGTCGGATGGTCTGTTTGTTCTTCCTTCGGGCCCCAAGAGGGGTGAGGCGGCATCCAAGGCCACAATTGCCAGATGGATCCGTTCCGCCATATCTGAGGCCTATCGGATTCGGGACAAGTCTCCGCCTCGGGGGGTAAGGGCTCACTCTACCCGAGCGGTGGGAGCCTCTTGGGCGATTAGGCATCAGGCGTCGGCCGATCAGGTCTGCAAGGCCGCCACCTGGTCTAGTCTGCACACCTTTACCAGATTCTACCAAGTTCACACTCAAGCATCGGCAGATGCGGCTTTTGGGAGAAAGGTTTTGCAGGCGGCAGTTGCACACCTGTAATAGGGTGACAACATTCAGTCGTAATGTATGCCCGCCGGGGGAGGTCGTTGTTTATTCTCCCTGCGGCGGTGCTTCGATATTCCCACCCAGGGACTGCTTTTGGACGTCCCATGGTCCTGTGTCCCCCAATGAAACGATAGAGAAAGAAGGATTTTTGTGTACTCACCGTAAAATCTCTTTCTCTGAGTCTTCATTGGGGGACACAGCACCCACCCTGCTTGGTTGTTGTTGTTTTTCATTGCATTTGCCTGCCATTTTCAGGGTCTTAGGTTCATAGACCACCTGTTCGCACGGCTGCATTAATTTAGTTATAACTTTGTTTTATGTATGGTGATTCGGGTACTCCTCCTACTGCTTCTGCACAAACTGATCTGAGCCCGCCTCCGGCTCGGGGTGTATACTGCTAGGGAGGAGCTAACTTTTCATGTCTACTTAGTGTCAGCCTCCTAGTGACAGCAGCATAACCCATGGTCCTGTGTCCCCCAATGAAGACTCAGAGAAAGAGATTTTACGGTGAGTACACAAAAATCCTTCTTTTCTTTATCGTTCTTTTGGGAGACCCAGACCATGGGTGTTTAGCTTCTACCTCCGGAGGACACACAAAGTACTACACTTAAAAGTGTAGCTCCTCCCCCTGAGCTTATACACCCCCTGGTGAGCAGACCCAGCCAGTTTATCGCTTTGTGTTCAGGAGGCATACATCCACACATGCATTCTCATATGATTTTTTCCTTTTGGAACGAGATTGAAGAGTGGGGTCCACGTCTGGACCCCCGGCATGTCCCTTCTCACCCCACTGTGTCGGCGGTGTTGTAAGGTTGATTCCTAGGCTGGAGCCTTACATGCCGTGCTCCTTCACCATCCCTCCTGGGCTCTGGCTTGAAGTGGGAGCCAGCACGGTCTCCATGCTTGGCAGGAGACCAGTCTCCATCCGCAGCCCTTCAGGACCCTGCTGGACCAGAGCACTCATCCCCAGGGACTTGGCCCTGCGTCTCAGCAGTTAAGTACCTGAGACGTTTAGATTTCGGGTTCCCTGTACTTTATTGTTGGGGGAGAGTGTGCTTATTGTGTTTACTGACATTTCCGGCGGGTTCTCTAGCTGTCGCCTGAGAACCGCGCCGATGGTGCCTGCGCGCCGGCCGCGCCGCTCAAATTTAGGCCCCGGCTTCGCCGGAGGCCTAGTTTCTGTTTCACTGCCCTCGCATGTCACTCATGCAGAAGGACAGGCTCGGCTCCTCCCGGCGGCCGTTCTGTACAGGGGAGGGACACTCCCCACTGCTGTGTGTGTCCCCTCCCCTGTAGGTCTCTATGGCCCTCCAGATCCCGCTCCTCAAGCAAGTCCCGCCCCCTCTCTTCGCTCCGGCGGCCATTTTCTCAGCGTTCTCTCTGCGATCAGTCATTGCAGCGCTGGTCTGCAGCATCTCTGCTGAGGTGCTGTGCTTGGGGGTCCGGGCTTCGGGATCTGGAGGGCACACAACACCGCTCCAGCGGTCTGGTAAGCCACAACTGGTCTCCGGTTGTGGACCCCTGTATATACTCTCTGGGGTTCATTCTCTGGCAGAGCCCCCACTCCAGCAGCATGTCTCACACGAGGAGCAAGGCCCCAAAGCTTTATGCTGTATGCGCTGCATGTAAGCTCCTGTTGCCTGAACCGAGCACCTTCCCACATTGTGATGCCTGCTCTAACTTGGCGGTGCCACAGCCTGGAGTCTCACCCCCAGTGGTTTCTCAGGCTGCTCCTGCTCCTGTGGCTGAACCCCCGGCTTGGGTAGAATCCTTTTCTAGGTCTATCTCCCAGTCTTTTGCTGAGTCCATGGGACTTCTGTCCAGGACGTTGATGAATATGCATCAGCCCCCTTCACAGGGTGCCTCTGCTGCTAGGGGTCCCTCAGGACCGGAGCTCACAGAGGATTCATCATCAGGGCCCAGACCCCGTCCTCCTAAGAAGAGACGCAGGGTTCCCTCTCCCTCCTCCTCCCGTGGCTCTGATTCCAGAGCTGACTCGCTGGATGAGGAGGATGCCTTTACAGGGGGCTCGGACGCTAACTCCATGTGCCCCGGTGATCTGTCCGAAAGTGACTCAGATCTTAGTGACTTGATTGCTTCTATTAATTCTGTACTGGATCTCAATCCGCCAGTATCAGAGGAGCAACCCTCTCTGGCAGAAAAGCACCAGTTTACCTTGCCTAAGAGAGCAAAGAGTGTGTTCTTTAACCACTCCAGTTTTTAGGCCGCTGTGACCAAGCCCAGGGCCTGTCCTGACAAGGAGTGGGCTCAGTCCCCAAAGGTAGACCCTCCAGTGTCTAGGCTCGCAGCCTGGACCGTTGTGTCGGTGGCTGATGGCACTTCCCTTAAGTATTCCACTGACCACCAGATTGACCTTCTGGCCAAATCCGTGTATGAAGCGGCGGGGGCCGCGTTTTCTCCGACTTTTGCAGCAGTGTGGGCTCTCAAGGCCATCTCTGCTTCTCTAGAGGAGATGCATTCCCTTAAGAGGGAATCTATGCCCGAAATGGATACCTTAACTTCCCAAGCTTCGGCCTTTTCATCCTATGCCATGTCTGCCATGCTGGAGGCTTCTCACCGCACTGCGGTGGCTTCGGCAAATTCCCTCGCTATCCGCAGAATCTTGTGGCTTCGAGAGTGGAAGGCAGATGCTTCTTCAAAGAAGTACCTTGCTGGGCTCCCTTTTGCTGGGTCCCGGCTGTTCGGAGAACAGCTGGATGAAATTATTAAGGAAGCTACTGGCGGGAAGAGTACTTCCATGCCTCAAACTAAAGCCAGGAAACCTGCCCAGGGTAGGAATCAGTCGAGGTTTCGCTCCTTTCGTTCCTCCAACTGGTCGTCCTCTAAGCCCTCGGCCTCGTCCACTAACTCAGCCAAGGACCAGAAATCCAACTGGCGCACAAAAGCGCGTCCACAGAAGACCGCAGGAGCTGCTGCCACTAAGGCAGCCTCCTCGTGACTATCTGCCTGCTCCAGCGACGTCCTTAGTCGGTGGCAGGCTCTCCCACTTTGGCGACGCTTGGTTTCAACACGTCTCCGATCAGTGGGTGAGAGATATCATCTCCCATGGCTACAGGATAGAATTCTCTTCCAGTCCACCAAACAGATTTTTTCTCTCAACCCCCCCCCCGCTCCAAGGCCGCCGCCTTCTCACAGGCCGTGGCAGCCTTACAGGCCAATGGAGTAATTGTACCGGTTCCCGCCCGGGAACGGTTCAGAGGTTTCTACTCAAATCTCTTCCTAGTTCCCAAAAAGGACGGTACCTTCCGGCCCATCCTGGATCTGAAGCTTCTCAACAAGCATGTTCAGGTGCAGCGCTTTCGCATGGAGTCTCTGCGATCAGTCATTGCCTCTATGTCCCAAGGGGATTTCCTGGCATCCATCGACATCAGAGATGCCTATCTGCATGTGCCAATTGCAGTGTCACACCAGCGTTGGCTACGTTTTGCAGTAGGAGAAGATCACTTCCAATTCGTGGCTTTCCCCTTCGGGTTGGCCACGGCCCCTCGGGTATTCACCAAGGTCATGGCAGCGGTGATTGCAGTTCTGCACCTCCAGGGGTTGGCAGTGATTCCTTACCTGGACGATCTTCTAGTCAAGGCTTCATCCAGCGCAGACTGTCAGCGGAGTGTCTCGCTCACTCTCTCCACTCTAGCTCAATTCGGGTGGCTGGTCAATCTGCCCAAATCCACTCTGACTCCGACCCAGAGGCTCACGTACCTAGGGATGCAGTTCGAGACCTTGACGGCACTTGTGAAGTTGCCCTTAGTCAAACAGCAGTCCCTCCAGCTAGCGGTGCGCTTTCTCCTGAGGCCCCGCCGTTATACCCTCAGGCGTCTGATGCAGGTGCTGGGTCAAATGGTGGCGTCCATGGAGGCTGTTCCCTTTGCCCAGTTCCATCTGCGCCCCCTGCAGCTGGATATTCTCTGCTGTTGGGACAAGCGGCCTTCCTCCTTACACAGGTTAGTGGCTCTGTCGCCACAAACCAGGAGCTCTCTTCAGTGGTGGCTTCGGCCTCTCTCCCTGTCCCAGGGGCGTTCCTTCCTGGCCCCGTCCTGGGTGATTCTCACCACGGATGCCAGTCTATCCGGCTGGGGAGCGGTATATCTCCACCACAGAGCACAGGGCACTTGGACTCCGTCCGAGTCAGCCCTTTCAATCAATGTGCTGGAAACCAGAGCCGTACTTTTAGCTCTCCTAGCTTTTCACCACCTGTTGGCGGGCAGGCACATTCGAGTCCAGTCAGACAACGCGACAGCGGTTGCCTACATCAATCACCAAGGCGGGAAACGCAGCCGCCTGGCGATGTTGGAAGTACAACGCATCCTTCAATGGGCGGAGGACTCCAAGTCCACCATATCCGCAGTCCACATCCCAGGCGTGGAAAACTGGGAGGCAGATTATCTCAGCCGTCAAACCGTGGACGGTGGCGAGTGGTCCCTGCACCCGGCAGTGTTTCAGTCAATCTGCCTCAAATGGGGCACTCCGGACGTGGACCTAATGGCATCCCGTCACAACAACAAGGTTCCTGTTTACGTGTCTCGCTCCCACGACCATCAGGCATTCGCCGCGGACGCACTGGTTCAAGACTGGTCCCAGTTTCGTCTGTCCTACGTGTTTCCCCCTCTAGCTCTCTTGCCCAGAGTTCTGCGCAAGATCAGAATGGAGGGCTGTCGAGTCATCCTTATTGCACCGGACTGGCCCAGGCGAGCTTGGTATCCAGACCTGCTCCATCTGTCCGTAGAGATGCCGTGGCATCTCCCAGACCGTCCAGACCTACTCTCACAAGGTCCGTTTTTCCGCCTGAATTCTGCGGCTCTCAAATTGACGGCGTGGCTCTTGAGTCCTGGATCTTGACGGCTTCTGGTATCCCTCCTGAAGTCATCTCCACTATGACTCGGGCCCGTAAGTCTTCCTCCGCTAAGATCTATCACAGGACTTGGAAAATTTTCCTGTCCTGGTGTCGCTCTACTGACCATCCTCCTTGGCCATTCTCGTTGCCGACCCTTCTGTCTTTTCTACAGTCCGGTCTGCAGCTAGGACTGTCCCTCAACTCTCTCAAGGGACAAGTCTCAGCTCTGTCAGTTCTGTTCCAGCGGCGTCTCGCTCGGCTGGCTCAGGTCCGCACCTTCATGCAAGGCGCGTCTCACATCATTCCGCCTTACCGGCGGCCCTTGGATCCCTGGGATCTTAATTTAGTTCTCACGGTTTTGCAAAAACCCCCCTTTGAGCCTCTTGGGGAGGTCTCTTTGCATCGTCTTCACAGAAAGTGGTTTTTCTGGTGGCCATAACTTCCCTCAGGAGAGTCTCTGATTTGGCCGCGCTCTCTTCGGAGTCACCTTTTTTAGCTTTTCATCAAGACAAGGTTGTTCTCCGTCCGACTCCGGATTTTCTTCCTAAGGTGGTCTCTCCTTTCCACCTTAACCAGGACATTACCCTACCTTCCTTTTATCCGGCTCCTGTTCATCGCTTTGAAAAAGCGCTGCATACTCTGGATCTAGTGCGTGCGCTCCGGATCTATGTGTCTCGCACCGCTGCTCTTAGGCGGTGCACTTCTCTTTTTGTGCTAACCACAGGTCGGCGCAAGGGCCTCTCTGCTTCTAAGCCGACCTTAGCCCGTTGGATTAGCTCGACCATTTCGGACGCCTACCAGAGTTCTCAGGTGCCTCCCCCGCCGGGGATCAAGGCACATTCGACCAGAGCTGTTGGTGCCTCTTGTTGGGCTTTCAGGCACCAGGCTACGGCTCAACAAGTCTGTCAGGCTGCCACTTGGACTAGCCTGCATACCTTTTCGAAGCACTACCAAGTGCATGCTCATGCTTCGGCAGATGCGAGCTTGGGCAGACGCATCCTTCAGGCGGCTGTCGCCCATTTGTGAAGTTAGGTTCTGCCTACTTCTTGCCTTTTTTCGGTTTATTTCCCACCCAGGGACTGCTTTGGAACGTCCCATGGTCTGGGTCTCCCAAAGGAACGATAAAGAAACAGAGAATTTTGTTTACTTACCGTAAATTCTTTTTCTTATAGTTCCGTATTGGGAGACCCAGCACCCTCCCTGTTGCCTGTTGGCAATTTTCTTGTTCCGCATGTTATCACCGGCTGTTGTCGTGGACAGAGTCTCCGGTTGTTCCGGCTTTTGCTCTGTTCTACTTGTGGGTGGCTATTCTCCTTCAGCTTTTGCACTAAACTGGCTGGGTCTGCTCACCAGGGGGTGTATAAGCTCAGGGGGAGGAGCTACACTTTTAAGTGTAGTACTTTGTGTGTCCTCCGGAGGTAGAAGCTAAACACCCATGGTCTGGGTCTCCCAATACGGAACTATAAGAAAAAGAATTTACGGTAAGTAAACAAAGAAGGGAATTTTGTTTACTTACCGTAAATTCCTTTTCTTCTAGCTCCTATTGGGAGACCCAGACAATTGGGTGTATAGCTTCTGCCTCCGGAGGCCACACAAAGTATTACACTGAAAAAGTGTAACCCCTCCCCTCTGCCTATACACCCTCCCGTGGATCACGGGCTCCTCAGTTTTGGTGCAAAAGCAGGAAGGAGGAAACTTATAAATTGGTCTAGGGTAAATTCAATCCGAAGGATGTTCGGAGAACTGAAACCATAACCAAAAGAACAATTCAACATGAACAACATGTGTACACAAAAGAACAACCAGCCCAAAGGGAACAGGGGCCGGTGCTGGGTCTCCCAATAGGAGCTAGAAGAAAAGGAATTTACGGTAAGTAAACAAAATTCCCTTCTTCTTTGTCGCTCCATTGGGAGACCCAGACAATTGGGACGTCCAAAAGCAGTCCCTGGGTGGGTAAAAGAATACCTCAATAAAAGAGAGCCGAAAACGGCCCCTTCCTACAGGTGGGCAATCGCCGCCTGAAGGACTCGCCTACCTAGACTGGCATCTGCCGAAGCATAGGTATGCACTTGATAGTGTTTTGTGAAGGTGTGCAGACTAGACCAGGTAGCTGCCTGACACACCTGCTGAGCCGTAGCCCGGTGTCGCAATGCCCAGGACGCACCCACGGCTCTGGTAGAATGGGCTTTCAGCTCCGAAGGAAGAGGAAGCCCCGAAGAACGGTAGGCTTCAAGAATCGGTTCCTTGATCCACCGAGCCAGAGTTGACTTGGAAGCCTGCGAACCCTTACGCTGGCCAGGGACCAGGACAAAGAGCGCATCTGAACGGTGCAGGGGCGCCGTGCGAGACACGTAGAGCCGGAGTGCTCTCACTAGATCTAATGAATGCAAATCCTTTTCACATTGGTGAACTGGATGAGGGCAAAATGACGGTAAGGAGATATCCTGATTGAGATGAAAAGGAGATACCACCTTAGGGAGAAATTCCGGGACAGGACGCAGAACCACCTTATCCTAGTGAAAAACCAGGAAGGGGGATTTGCATGACAGCGCTGCAAGCTCCGACACTCTTCAGAGTGAGGTAATTGCCACAAGAAATGCCACCTTCTGCGAAAGACGTGATAAAGAGACATCCCTCAGCGGCTCGAAAGGTGGTTTTTGAAGAGCCATTAGCACCCTGTTAAGGTCCCAGGGTTCCAGCGGACGCTTGTAGGGTGGAACTATGTGGCAAACTCCCTGCAGGAACGTGCTGACCTGCGGAAGCCTTGCCAGGCGCTTTTGAAAAAATACTGAGAGCGCCGATACTTGTCCCTTGAGAGAGCCGAGTGACAAACCCTTGTCCATTCCGGATTGAAGGAATGAAAGAAAAATGGGTAAGGCAAAAGGCCAGGGAGTAAAACCCTTATCAGAGCACCAGGACAAGAAGATCCGCCAAGACCTGTAATAGATCTTGGCGGACGTTGGTTTCCTGGCCTGTCTCATAGTGGCAATGACATCCTGAGATACCCCCGACGACGCTAGGAGCCAGGACTCAATGGCCACACAGTCAGGTTGAGGGCCGCAGAATTCAGATGGAAAAACGGCCCTTGTGACAGCAGGTCTGTGCGGTCTGGAAGCGCCCACGGCTGACCCACCGTGAGATGCCACAGATCCGGGTACCACGACCGCCTCGGCCAATCTGGAGCGACGAGAATGGCGCGACGACAGTCGGATCTGATCTTGCGTAACACTCTGGGCAACATCGCCAGAGGAGGAAACACATAAGGGAGTCGAAACTGCGACCAATCCTGAACTAACGCGTCCGCCGCCAGAGCTCTGTGATCTTGAGACCGTGCCATGAAGGCCGGGACCTTGTGGTTGTGCCGTGACGCCATGAGATCGACGTCCGGCGTTCCCCAGCGGCGACAGATCTCTTGAAACACGTCTGGGTGAATGGACCATTCCCCCGCATCCATGCCCTGACGACTGAGAAAATCTGCTTCCCAGTTTTCTACGCCCGGGATGTGAACTGCGGAGATGGTGGAGGCTGTGGCTTCCACCCACAGCAGAATCCGCCGGACTTCCTGGAAGGTTTGACGGCTGCGCGTGCCGCCCTGGTGGTTGATGTACGCGACCGCCGTGGCGTTGTCCGACTGTATGCGGATCTGCCTGCCCTCCAGCCACCGATGGAACGCCAATAGGGCTAGATACACTGCCCTTATCTCCAGAACATTGATCTGAAGGGAAGACTCTATCGGAGTCCAGGTTCCCTGAGCCCTGTGGTGGAGAAAAACCGCTCCCCACCCTGACAGGCTCGCGTCCGTCGTGACCACAGCCCAGGATGGGGGCAGGAAGGATTTTCCCTGCGATAGAGAAGTGGGAAGAAGCCACCACTGAAGAGAGGTTTTGGCTGCAAGGGAAAGAGAGACGTTCCTGTCGAGGGACGTCGACCTCCTGTCCCATTTGCGGAGAATGTTCCATTGGAGTGGGCGCAGATGGAACTGCGCGAAGGGCACTGCCTCCATTGCTGCCACCATCTTCCCCAGGAAGTGCATGAGGCGCCTCAAGGGGTGTGACTGACCCCGAAGAAGAGTTTGCACCCCTGTCTGCAGCGAAAGCTGTTTGTCCAGCGGTAGCTTGACTAACGCTGACTGTGTATGAAACTCCATCCCGAGGTAAGTCAGTGATTGGGTCGGTGTCAACTTGGACTTTGGGAAGTTGATGAGCCACCCGAACTGCTGGAGAGTCGCCAGAGCGACGGTCAGGCTGTGTTGACACGCCACCCGGGAGGGTGCCCTGACTAGGAGATCGTCTAAGTAAGGGATCACCAAGTGGCCCTGAGAGTGTAGGACCGCCACAACGGATGCCATGACTTTGGTGAAGACCCGTGGGGCTGTCGCCAGGCCGAAAGGCAGTGCCACAAACTGAAGGTGTTCGTCCCCGATTGCGAAACGCAGGAAGCGTTGATTTTCGGGTGCGATCGGCACATGGAGATAAGCATCCTTGATGTCGATTGATGCTAGGAAGTCTCCTTGTGACATCGAAGCGATGACCGAGCGGAGAGATTCCATCCAAAACCTTCTGGTGCTCACATGCCTGTTGAGCAGTTTGAGGTCCAGAACGGGACGGAATGATCCGTCCTTCTTTGGCACCACGAACAAGTTGGAGTAGAAGCCGTGACCATGTTCCTGAGGGGGAACGGGAATCACCACTCCTTCTGTCTTCAGAACGGCCACAGCCTGAAAAAGTGCGCCGGCCCGAGAGGGGGGCGGAGATGTTCTGAAGAAGCGAGTCGGAGGACGAGAGCTGAACTCTATCCTGTAACCGTGAGACAGAATGTCTCTCACCCATCGGTCTTGGACATGTGGCCACCAGGCGTCGCAAAAGCGGGAGAGCCTGCCACTGACCGAGGATGCGGTTCGGGGAGGCCGAAAGTCATGAGGAGGCCGCCCTGGAGGCAGTGCCTCCGGCGGTTTTTTGGGGGCGTGACTTAGACCGCCACGCATAGGAGTTCCTCTGGCCTTTCTCTGGCCTGTTGGACGAAGAGGATTGGGACTTGGCTGAGGGCCGAAAGGACCGAAACCTCGGTTGTATTTTCCGTTGCTGAGGTCTCTTCGGTTTGGACTGGGGTAAGGACGAGTCCTTTCCCTTGGATTCCTTAATAATCTCATCCAATCGTTCGCCAAACAATCGGTCGCCAGAAAACGGCAAACCGGTTAAGAACTTCTTGGAAGCAGAGTCTGCCTTCCATTCGCGTAGCCACATGGCCCTGCGGACTGCCACAGAATTAGCGGATGCCACCGCTGTACGGCTAGCAGAGTCCAGGACGGCGTTCATGGCATAGGACGAAAAAGCCGACGCCTGAGAAGTCAAGAACGCAACTTGCGGAGCAGAGGTACGTGTGACCGCATTAATCTCAGACAGACAAGCTGAGATAGCTTGGAGTGCCCACACGGCTGCAAAGGCCGGGGCAAAGGACGCGCCTGTGGCTTCATAGATGGATTTCACCAGGAGCTCTATCTGCCTGTCAGTAGCATCCTTGAGCGATGAGCCATCCGCAACCGATACTATAGATCTAGCCGCCAGTCTAGAGACTGGAGGATCCACCTTGGGACATTGAGCCCAACCCTTAACTACGTCAGAGGGGAAGGGGTAACGTGTGTCATTAAGGCGCATAGTAAAGCGCTTGTCCGGAAATGCTCTGTGCTTCTGGACAGCATCTCTGAAGTTAGAGTGATCGAAAAACGCACTGCGTGTACGTTTGGGAAACCTAAACTGGTGTTTCTCCTGCTGCGAAGCCGACTCCTCTATAGGTGGAGGTGGGGGAGAAAGATCTAGCACCTGGTTGATGGACGATATAAGATCATTTACTAAGGCGTCCCCCTCAGGTGTATCAAGATTGAGGGCAACGTCAGGGTCAGAGCCCTGAGCTGCGACGTCCGCCTCGTCCTCCAGAGAGTCCTCAAGCTGAGACCCCGAGCAGTGTGAGGAAGTCGGGGAAGATTCCCAGCGAGCCCGCTTAGCCGGTCTGGGACTGTGGTCCATGCAGGAGTCCTCCACGTGAGACCTAGGGGCCACCCTGGGAGCGCGCTGCGGCGCAGACCGAGAGGGGCCTGGAGGCGATGATCCAACAGTGCCCGGGGCCTGTGTAAGGACCGGTCTGGACTGCAAGGCTTCTAGTAGCTTGGCAGACCATTTGTCCATAGACTGAGCCATGGATTGTGAAAGTGACTCAGAGTTTCTCAGCAAAAACTGCAAACTCTGTCCCTGCCGCCTGGACAGTGGAAGCAGGAGGGTCTGCCTGAGCCGAGGGGCCCACTAGTGACCGAGGCTCCGGCTGAGCAAGTGCAACAGGGGTCGAGCATTGCTCACAGTGAGGGTAGGTGGAACCCGCAGGTAACATAGCCCCACAAGAGGTACAGGTTGCAAAAAAACCCTTTTCCTTAGCGCCCTTGCTCCTTGTGGACGACATGCTGTTGTCTCCTAGGAGAGAGATCACTGAGGGTATATAGCCAAAGGTAAACAACCCGGCCGAACAGAAAGAAATATATACATATATATATATATATATTCCGGCACCCTAGGGGGACCAGCACCGGGTGACCGGTGTGGCTTACCGACCGCCCAAAGCGGAGTGTGTGTCCACCAGATTCCCTGCCTTAGGTCTCCCAGAGCTGCAGAGCTCGTTCCTGAAAATCCTCCACCGGCAGAATGTGTGTAAAAATGGCTGCCGGAGCTCTCAGGGGAGGAGGGAGCCGTGGGCGGCGACTAGAAAAGTGCGGGAATCTGGGGCCCCACAGTGATCAGTGAGGGGGGGGGAGGAAACATAAAGTATGCTCCAGCCCTCACTGCCGACGTCAGGTCGGCCGTCCCGCTCTTACCCCTGACTGGCAGGCCCGGGGGCGGGAGTTATGGTACTAGGCCGCAATGAAGCCGGGGACTAAATTTAATACCGCGGCCGACAAACAGGCTCGGTCGGCGCGGAAGTCCCGGTCTTCACAAACCAGCAGCTGCTGCAGCGTCCGTGAAACAAGCGCTCCATGCACAGTCCCCATGGGGACACAGAGTACCTTATAGATGCAGGGCCCTGTCCCTGAGGATACGTAGACTCCTGTCCGGCAGATTCCCACAGGGGCTGCGGAGGGAGCCCGGTCCCAGTAAATGGATGACCGGTCAGGATCCCACTTCTCCCAGAGCCTCTAAGGGATGGTGAAGGAAAACGGCATGTGGCTCCAGCCTCTGTACCCGCAATGGGTACCTCAACCTTAACAGCACCGCCGACGTAGTGGGGTGAGAAGGGAGCATGCCGGGGGCCCTGTGGGGGCCCTCTTTTCTTCCAACCGATAAAATCAGCAGCTGCTGCTGACTAAAATGGGAATGCATGAGTGGATGTGTGCCTCCTTCCACACAAAGCATAAAACTGAGGAGCCCGTGATCCATGGGAGGGTGTATAGGCAGAGGGGAGGGGTTACACTTTTTCAGTGTAATACTTTGTGTGGCCTCCGGAGGCAGAAGCTATACACCCAATTGTCTGGGTCTCCCAATGGAGCGACAAAGAAATTCTTTTTTTTTCCAGCATTGTTTGTATTTATATGTAGATTTTGGAATGTATTCACTCACACTCAGAACTTCTATATTCTATCATCTTTTATTCAGAAATTGGAAGAGCAGAAGAAATGGCTTGATGAGGAAGTTGAGAACGTCTTGAAGGAGCGCCAAGCACTTAGTGAGCTAGAAGAGGATTTAAAGAAAAGAGAAGAGAGCATTGCAAAAATGGAAGCCATGCTGAAAGAAAAAAGCCATTTGGAGATGAAAAAATTGCGATCAAGTCAGGTGTGGTAGATTATCACATTCATCATTGTTGTTTCGTCTTGCCATGCTTCCACTAGAGTGGCGACCTGCCTTTGGTTTAGTGTAGGGTATATTGCACATCATCTGTGCTCTCAGGTACAGAAATGCATGTGTGGTGCATTTGTGGATGGCTTTCTAGCTATGAAGTAAGCACAATGGCATTATCTGCAAGTAGAGATGGTGGAAATCGATTCACAGGATCCAAATCCACTGGACTGGTCCATAATCTGTTGCTGCTGGATGGTAAACCTGACGACCACCTGCTACCTCTTGGCATCTGCAAATCTTCTTTTGATTTGCCAGACTGATGTGCCGTCATCCTTGTGGCGTGATGCTAATGTGATGGCGTACCAGGCCGACTAATCAAAAGAAGAGCCGTGGATGCTGGAAGGTTGGGGGCGGTTTGTAGAGCTTCAGTAGCCTGTGCCACCTGGACAGAAGTGGCTGATGGACTGGGTCCTGTGAAGCAATTTTTCTATTTAAAAGTTAGCTACACTGCTTACATCCGCCTCTTTATCTTTTTTTTTTTTTTTTTTTTAAATCAGATACATTTTTATTGCATTTTAAACATTTACATTACAAAAATTGAAAACACTTTGCAAGAAGTTGCCTCACAAAAACATCCCAACCCCAAGCCCGCCACCCTCCCCGGTTGACAGTCTCACCTACTGTACTTACACCTCCTGACTCTCCTTTCCTTCATAATGAACCATTCTTCTTATATATCAGCGTCCATTAGCTTTCCTATAGATCTTATAACTCCAACAGCCTATCTTTCAGTAATTCAAGTGATGCTTATCCTGGGACCTCCAGCCACTTGTTTCGTATCTTTTCATATTATTTTCTTCTACCCCTCTTAAGATAGATAATTCTTTCTGTAAGAATAATGAAATTAACTTTCTGAACAAATTCCTTACGATTCGGTGCCTTTTCTGACAGCCAGTACGAGGCAATAAGTTTCCTGGCCGCATATAGCAACTGCGCATCTGCTTTTTCTTCATCGTTCCTTATGGGAGACCCAGACCATGGGTGTATAGCTTCTGCCTCCGGAGGACACACAAAGTACTACACTAAAAAGTGTAGCTCCTCCCTCCGAGCATATACACCCCCTGGATAACCATATCTAGCCAGTTCAATGCTTTGTGTTCAGGAGGTCACACATCCACACATGCATTCTCATCTGATTTTTGATTTTAAAGAGTTGGAAGAAAAGCGGGTCCATGTCTGGACTCCCGGCATGTCCCTTCTCACCCCACTGTGTCGGCGGTGTTGTTAAGGTTGATTTCAAGGCTGGAGCCTTACATGCCGCGCTCCTTCACCATCCCTCGGGCTCTGGCTTGAAGTGGGAGCCAGCATGGTTCTCACTGCTTCGCAGGAGACCGGTCTCCATCCGCAGCCCTTTCAGGACCCTGCCGGACGGAGCACTCATCCCTCAGGGACCTGGCCCTGCGTCTCACAAGCTAAGTATTTGAGACGTTATTGCAGGGGGTCCTTTGCATCTTTATTGTTGGGGAGAGTGTGTCAGGTTACTTTGGTGACATTTCCGGCCGGTTCTCTGGTTTTCACCTGAGAACCGCGCCGAGGGTGCCTGCTCGCCGGCCGCATTGAAAAATTTAGGCCCCGGCTTCGGCTGCGGCCTACTTTCGTTTTCACTGCCCCTGCATGTCAGTCATGCAGAGGGACAGTGCGGCGCCGCCCACCGGCCGTTCAGCACAGGGGAGGACACTCCTCTCTGAGGAGATGTTTCCCTCCCCTGTATATCTCCTTGGCCCTCCGGTTCCCGCTCTTGGACTAGGCCCCCCCCCTCCTCACTCCGGCGCCATTTTATCAGCGTTCTCACACTGATCGGCGCTGGCTGCTGCATCTCTGCAACCTATCTGGGGGTCCGAGCTGTGGGATCCGGAGGGCACACAAAACGGTCTGGTAAGCCACAACCTCTGGTTGTGGATTTCCTTATACACTCTCTGGGGGTCATTCTGAAGGAGTGTGTTCTTTACTACAGAGCCTCCACCTCAGCAGCATGTCTCACACTAGGAGCAAGGCTGCAAGGCTGTACTCAATATGCACTGCATGTAAGCTCGTACTGCCTGAACCGAGCACATATCCACATTGTGATGCCTGCTCTAACATGGTGGTGCCTTAGCCTGGAGTCTCCCCAGTGGTCCCTCCAGCTGCTCCGGCCCCGGTGGCTGAACCCCCGGCTTGGGTAGAATCAGCTCCCTTCTCAGGGCGCCTCTGCTGCTCCGGCTCGCTCTGCAGAGCTCATAGAGGATTCTGCATCTGCTCCCAGACCCCGTCCTCCTAAAAGGAGACGCAGGGTCCCCTCTCCTTCCTCGTCCCGCGGCTCCAATTCACGAGCCGACTCGCAGGACGAGGAGGATGTCTTTACTGGGGGCTCGGACGCTACCTCCATGTGCCCCATTGATCTGACCGAGGGTGACGCAGATGTTAGTGATTTGATTGCGTCCATTAATTCTGTACTGGACCTCAATCCGCCAGAATCAGAGGAGCAACCCTCTCTGGCAGAAAAGCACCAGTTTACCTTGCCTAAGAGAACAAGGAGTGTGTTCTTTAACCACTCCAGTTTTCAAGCCGCTGTGTCCAAGCCCAGAGCCTGTCCTGACAAACGCTTCCCTAAGCGTGGTTCTGATGACCGTTTTCCCTTTCCACCAGAGGTGGTCAAGGAGTGGGCTCACTCACCAAAGGTAGACCCTCCAGTGTCTAGACTCTCAGCCTGGACAGTTGTATCTGTGGCTGATGGCACCTCACTTAAGGATCCCACTGACCGCCAGGTTGACCTCCTGGCCAAGTCTGTCTATGAGGCGGCAGGGGCCTCGTTCTCCCCATCCTTTGCAGCAGTGTGGGCTCTCAAAGCCATCTCTGCTTCCCTAGAGGAGATGCATTCCCTCACTAGGGACTCTATGCCTGAATTGGTTGCCTTAACTTCCCAGGCTTCAGCCTTTTCAGCCTACGCCATGTCTGCCATGCTGGAGGCTTCTCACCGCACTGCGGTGGCCTCCGCTAATTCCCTCGCTATCCGCAGGATCTTGTGGCTTCGAGAGTGGAAGGCAGATGCTTCTTCAAAGAAGTACCTTGCTGGGCTCCCATTTGCTGGGTCCAGGCTGTTCGGTGAACAACTGGATGAAATTATTAAGGAGGCTACTGGCGGGAAGAGTACTTCCTTGCCACAGACTAAACCCAGGAAACCTGTCCAGGGCAGGAACCAGTCGAGGTTTCGTTCCTTTCGTTCCTCTAACTGGGCGGCCTCTAAGTCCTCGGCCTCGTCCACTAGCTCAGCCAAGGACCAGAAGCCCACCTGGCGCAAGAAGCCGAGTCCACAAAGGTCCGCAGGAGCTGCTGCCACCAAGGCAGCCTCCTCTTGACTATCTGGCCGAGCCAGCAACGTCCTTGGTCGGTGGCAGGCTCTCCCACTTTGGCGACGTGTGGTTTCAACACGTCTCCGATCAGTGGGTGCGGGATATCATCTCCCACGGCTACAGGATAGAGTTCTCTTCCAGCCCGCCAAACAGATTCTTTCTGTCAACTCCCCCCTGCTCCAAGGCCGCCGCCTTCTCTCAGGCTGTGGCATCCTTGCAGGCCAACGGAGTAATTGTACCGGTTCCCGCCAGGGAACGGTTCAGAGGTTTTTACTCAAATCTCTTCCTAGTCCCCAAAAAGGACGGTTCCTTCCGGCCCATCCTGGATCTCAAGCTTCTCAACAAGCATGTTCAGGTGCGGCATTTTCGCATGGAGTCTCTGCGATCAGTCATTACCTCAATGACCCAAGGAGATTTCCTGGCATCCATCGACATCAGAGATGCCTATCTGCATGTGCCAATTGCAGTTTCACACCAGCGTTGGCTACGTTTTGCAATCGGAGAGGAACATTTCCAATTCGTGGCTCTCCCCTTCGGGTTAGCCACGGCCCCTCGAGTATTTACCAAGGTCATGGCAGTAGTGGTTGCGGTTCTGCACCTCCAGGGGTTGGCAGTGATTCCTTACCTGGACGACCTTCTTGTCAAGGCTTCATCCAGTGCAGACTGTCAGCGGAGTGTCTCGCTCACTCTCGCTACGCTTGTTCAATTCGGGTGGCTTGTCAATATGCCCAAGTCCACTCTGACCCCGACCCAAAAACTTACGTACCTAGGGATGCAATTCGAGACTCTGCCGGCACTTGTGAAGCTGCCCTTAGTCAAACAGCAGTCCCTCCATCTGGCGGTGCGCTCTCTGTTGAGGCCCCGCCGTCATTCCATCAGGCACCTCATGCAGGTGCTGGGTCAGATGGTGGCGTCAATGGAAGCGGTTCCCTTTGCCCAGTTCCATCTGCGCCCTCTGCAGCTGGACATTCTCCGCTGTTGGGACAAGCGGACTTCCTCCTTGCACAGGTTAGTGGCTCTGTCGCCACAGACCAGGAGCTCTCTTCAGTGGTGGCTTCGGCCCCTCTCTCTGTCTCAGGGACGCTCCTTCCTGATCCCGTCCTGGGTGATTCTCACCACGGATGCCAGTCTATCCGGCTGGGGAGCAGTATTTCTCCACCACCGAGCACAGGGCACCTGGACTCCGTCCGAATCAGCCCTCTCGATCAATGTGCTGGAAATCAGAGCTGTGCTCCTAGCTCTCGTAGCCTTTCACCGCCTGTTGGCGGGCAAGCACATTCGAGTCCAGTCAGACAACGCGACAGCAGTTGCCTACATCAATCACCAGGGCGGGACTCGCAGCCGCCTGGCAATGTTGGAGGTTCAACGTATCCTTCAATGGACGGAGGACTCCAAGTCCACCATATCCGCAGTCCACATCCCAGGCGTAGAAAACTGGGAGGCAGATTATCTCAGCCGTCAAACCGTGGACAGCGGCGAGTGGGCTCTGCATCCGGCAGTGTTCCGGTCGATCTGCCGCAAGTGGGGCACTCCGGAAGTGGATCTAATGGCATCCCGGCACAACAACAAGGTCCCGGTTTACGTGGCTCGCTCCCACGATCCTCAGGCCTTTGCAGCGGACGCGCTGGTTCAGGATTGGTCCCAGTTCCGTCTATCTTACGTATTTCCCCCTCTAGCTCTCTTGCCCAGAGTCCTGCGCAAGATCAGAATGGAGGGCCGTCGGGTCATACTCATTGCTCCGGACTGGCCCAGGCGAGCTTGGTACCCAGACCTGCTCCGTCTGTCCGTAGAGGTGCCGTGGCATCTCCCGGACCGCCCAGACCTTCTCTCACAAGGTCCGTTTTTCCGCCAGAATTCTGCGGCTCTCAGATTGACGGCGTGGCTCTTGAGTCCTGGATCCTGACGGCTTCCGGCATTCCTCCCGAAGTCATCTCCACTATGACTCAGGCTCGGAAGTCTTCCTCGGCCAGGATTTACCACAGGACTTGGAGAATTTTCCTGTCCTGGTGTCGTTCTTCCGGGCATGTCCCTTGGCCTTTTTCCTTGCCGACCATCCTGTCCTTTCTACAGTCCGGTCTGCAGCTAGGCCTATCCCTCAATTCCCTTAAGGGACAGGTCTCTGCTCTGTCAGTGTTGTTCCAGCGGCGTATCGCCCGACTGGCCCAAGTGCGCACCTTCATGCAGGGCGCATCTCACATCATTCCACCTTACCGGCGGCCTTTGGATCCCTGGGACCTTAATCTGGTCCTCACGGCCTTACAGAAACCCCCCTTTGAGCCTCTTAGGGAGGTTTCTTTGTTTCGACTTTCACAGAAAGTCGTCTTTCTGGTGGCCATAACTTCTCTCAGGAGAGTCTCTGATTTGGCTGCACTCTCTTCGGAGTCACCTTTTTTGGTTTTTCACAAAGACAAGGTGGTTCTCCGTCCGACTCCGGACTTTCTCCCTAAGGTGGTTTCTCCTTTCCACCTTAACCAAGACATTTCATTGCCTTCCTTTTGTCCGGCCCCTGTGCATCGCTTTGAGAAAGCGTTGCATACTTTAGATCTGGTGCGGGCGCTCCGGATCTATGTGTCACGCACCGCTGTTCTTAGGCGGTGCACCTCTCTTTTTGTGCTGACAACAGGTCAGCGCAAGGGTCTCTCGGCTTCTAAACCGACCCTAGCTCGTTGGATTAGGTCGGCCATATCCGATGCCTACCAGTGTACTCAGGTGCCTCCCCCGCCGGGGATCAAGGCGCACTCGACCAGAGCTGTCGGTGCCTCTTGGGCTTTCAGGCACCAGGCTACGGCTCAGCAGGTCTGTCAGGCTGCCACTTGGTCTAGTCTGCACACCTTTTCGAAGCACTACCAAGTGCGTGCTCATGCTTCGGCAGATGCGAGCTTGGGCAGACGCATCCTTCAGGCGGCTGTCGCCCATTTGTGAAGTTAGGTTTTGCCTACTTCTCAGTTTTCTGTTTATTTCCCACCCATGGACTGCTTTGAGACGTCCCATGATCTGGGTCTCCCATAAGGAACGATGAAGAAAAAGAGAATTTTGTTTACTTACCGTAAATTCTTTTTCTTATAGTTCCGACATGGGAGACCCAGCACCCTCCCTGTTGCCTGTTGGCAGTTTTCTTGTTCCGTGTGTTTTCACCGGCTGTTGTTGTAGACAGAGGTTCCGGTTGTTCCGGGTTTTGCTCTATCTCTACTTGTGGGTGGATGTCCTCCTTCAGCTTTTGCACTAAACTGGCTAGATATGGTTATCCAGGGGGTGTATATGCTCGGAGGGAGGAGCTACACTTTTTAGTGTAGTACTTTGTGTGTCCGGAGGCAGAAGCTATACACCCATGGTCTGGGTCTCCCATGTCGGAACTATAAGAAAAGGAATTTACGGTAAGTAAACAAAATTCTCTTTTTTCTCATGATCCTCTGCCCCCACTTCATCCACGTAGCCCACCACACACACACACACACACACACACACACACACACACACACACACACACACACACACACACACACACACACACTTCCTGGGTACCACCACCTGTATCACTGATTGGATTAAGTTTAATACTATGATCCAAAACCCCTGTAGGCACTCCCACAGCATGTGTATAATCTTTGCCTCTTCTACTGTGCAATTAGGACACCCGCTTTATACATCCACACAGGGGTTTTGTAAACTCTATATCTAATATATATCTGTGAGAGCCTCATCTCCCTGTTAGATACTTTGGTAACGTATTGCAGGGTGTAATCCCATTTGTCCTCTCCAATCTCTCACAGATCCTCCACCCATTTAATATAGGCCCCATTTGTATGCCTCCCAAGAAACACTGACAGGAGCCCCCCATATACCATTAATATACAGCCTGCAGTACTCCTCTGCGTTCCTATTATATTGATTACACTGTCTGGCTGTATAACAATCGGCATTGTTCTATTTTGAGATTCTAATGCATGGTGCAGCTGCAGGAACTTGGAGAACATACTGTGCCCCAATGGGTAGTCCTTTAGTAACCCCTCGAAAGTTTTGTACACATTTCCCTCCACCATTTGTGAGAGGTACTACCCTGTTTCCCCGAAAATAAGACAATGCCTTATATTTTTTTTTGCCCTGAAAAAAGCACTATGTCTTATTTTCAGGGGGTGTCTTATTCTCGAGGAGACATGGTTGGGGTAAGTTTACCCCCCCACAAAAAGCAGACCCCCCCCATCCCAGGATCGTCATACTTACCAGCCCAGGGCAATATCGGGGTCAAAAAGAAAGATTGGTATCCGCTCACCTGTAGCCAAAGGAGGGGTCACCGTATCCAGGACTCGTGCAATGGAAAGGGTATACTGGCAATCCAGATTGTAGACAGGGGGTAATCCAGCAACAAAGTCCAAGGGATATTAAAATCCAAAAATTTTATTAAATCAAATTAAAATCCATATAAAAAAAGGTCCAAACAGGGTATAAACAACTGTCAGAGAGGATGCATTTCGAACCCAATGGCTCTTAGTCAGTCTCGACTAGACTAAGAGCCATTGGGTTCGAAATGCATCCTCTCTGACAGTTGTCATAAGGGGGATTGAGGGCACCCCTATCTCATACCACAGTAAAGAGAAAATTTGTCTGACATACACCCATTCGCCCTGATTCTAGCTTTAGGGTATAATAATTATACCCACCAAATAAATACGTCACCAAAGCTCATCTGCTGCATTGTGGCCCATGAATACCCCCACACCACGCTGTCAAAAGCTTTGGCAGCATCTAAGGAGAGGATCACCCGCTGCCCCCTATTTTCCGCCAGTATTTGCATATTTAGATATAATCTCCTACGGTTGGTCGCCTTGGATTTGTTGGGCATAAACCCCAACTGGTCCGGGTGTATCAACCCCTTCACGACCCATGACAGATATATCCGTCATGGATCGTGTGAGGTTAATCCCCGCCCCCTGCCATGGGCAGGTTGCGGCGATCCGTGCACATATCAGCTGTTTTCAACAGCTAACGTGTGCCTGCATGTTACGAGTGGAATCGCATTCCACCCGCAACATTTAACCCCTTACATCTCGCTGCCAAAGTCTAGCAGCGAGATGTATATGCGCGCGGCCATTATTTACACTTACCGCCGCCCCCACCGGAAGTCACGTGCATGATCACGTGACTTTCGGTGGTTGCCATGGTAGCACAGGGTCATGTGATGATGCCTGTAGCTATCATGTGTCACTTTCGATTTCACTCGGCCCAGAGCCGAGTGAATCAGAAAGTGAGCTTATCTGTTGTTTACAGCTGTGTAGCTGTGATCAGCAGATAGTGCAGAGCGATCACATTGTTGATTGATATAGCCCCCTAGGGGGACTAGTAAAATAAAAAAAAAAGTTTTAAAAAAACCCCCTAAAAGTTCAAATCACCCCATTGAAAATTAAAAGGTTAAAAAAATAAAAAATATACACATATTTGGTATCGCCGCGTTCAGAATTGCCCGATCTATCAAAATATAAAATCAATTAATCTGATTGGTAGTGGCAAAAAAATTCCAAAAGTCAAAATTACGTTTTTTGGTCGCCGCAAGTTTTACGCAAAATACAATAACAGGCGATCAAAACGTAGCATCTGCGCAAAAATGGTACCATTAAAAATGTCAGCTCGAGACACAAAAAATAAGCCGTCACTGAGCCATAGATCCCAAAAAATGAGAACGCTATGGGTTTCGGAAAATGGCGCAAAACATACACCACTTTTATTGGACAAGCTTGTGAATTTTTTTTAACCCCTTAGATACAAGTAAACCTATACATGTTTGGTGTCTACAAACTCGCACCGACCTCAGGCATCACAACGACACATCAGTTATTACCATATAGTGAACACGGTGAATAAAACATCCAAAAACTATTGTGCGATCACACTTTTCTCTGACGCCTCATTGGGGGACACAGGACCATGGACCATGGGTGTTATGCTGCCTATCCATAGGAGGACACTAAGTAGATGCAAAAGCATAGCTCCTCCTCTGCAGTATACACCCCCTGGCCAGGCCAGGCAACTTCAGTTTTAGCTTAGTGTCTGTAGGAGGCACATCTTTCAAGGTTTTGTTATTTTTTTGAGGGCAACGGTTTCCTTTTGGGACCGATCTCCCAATACCATTAACGGGCGGGAACACGGAGTGCTGCCTCCACGTACCCCCTCCTGCGACGCTGGATCCTGGGCTGCATCTCACTGGACGACGGGTCCCACAGACACCGATTTTTCCAGAGCCCAGGGCAGAAGCACAATTCCTCAGCCCCTCTTTGCAGGCTCTGAGTTGAATATTGCACTGTGTGACCGGACACAGCAGGCTGACTCTGCTATATCCCACTGCCTGGACTGAGGCAGCGTTTAAGGTGAGATCCCCCCTGACTGGTTTCCCAGACAAAGGGAGAAAAGACGGTGAAGTCCCTTGCTGATTGCAAGGAGGAGAGCCCCAGGGATCCTGAACACACAGCGTTAATTTTTTCTCTAGCTTGCTGGCTGGAGGAGGGGGGAAGTCCCTCGCTGTTTGCAAAGAATCCTGCACAGATAATTTACAGGTGGCGGGGGGGGGGGGGGGGGGGGGTCTGTTTACTCTGTTTATTTGCTTTAGCTGCGTCCTCTGATTGCAGTAAACCCAGCAGAGATTATCCTCCGGTGACAAGCTGTGTGCTGACTGGAGGGAGATGTCACAGAGCTCCCTTCCCGGCCCTTTTTTTGCTACCGACAGCATCGGGGGCACACTGACTTATTCTTGGCGCTCTTTTAGCGCTAAGCCCCGCCCCCCCACGGCCGCGATAATCCCCCCCACCCAGAAAAGCGTGCGAAGATCTCCACAAAGTTTACTCCTTCCTGAGGACGCAGGGCCATCGGCTGATTCTGGTGAGGCACTTGCTTCACTTGTAGCTCTGCTGACCATTGCTCCCCCTCCTGGCATACTCCTATTAGGAACATGCAGATTTCTAAGGGCACTAAGAGCGCTAAGTCTCACATAGTCTACTATTCAGCCCGCACTGCCTGCCACGCTGAGCTACCACGTAAATACACCTCTTCTCTCTGTGGTTCCTGTGCCCCTATAGCCCCCCAAGGCCCCCCCGCCACCACCGCCGCAACCGTCAGCCCAGAGCCTAGGGCTCCCAGCCCACCGGAATGGGCACAGTTTCTGTCCCAATCCATGGAAAAACTGTCACAGAACCTGGTTCTGGCTATGCAGTGTCGTCCTCCACACCCTTCTGGGCCCCTGGACGGAACGCAGCCTGAGGATACCCCTATGGAGGATCCTTCTGAGGTAATCCGGGCCCATGCTTCACCGGTTGCAGGGATCAGGAAAAGAGCACACGGCCGGGTGTCTCCAGCACTCTCTCAGGGCTCTCCCTCGGGAGCACACATGGCAGGCTCTCCCACACGCACCACAGCTTCTGAAGAGCTGGAGGAGGGAGAATGCTGTTTGTACCAAGAGGATTCCTTGGTTTCATCCTCCCCAGATGATCAAACTGCAATAGACTCCCTTATAGCAGCAATCAACCAAACTCTGCAAGTGGAAGATCCCCCATCCACTACCACGGACCATGCGGTCTCCTTTAAGAGGGCAAGAAAACCCCAAAAGGTTTTCGCTGATCACCCAGAGTTTCAGGATATCCTCACAAAGAAAAGGGAGAAGCCTGACAGGCGCTTCGGTAACCGAAAACTCACGGAGTCCCGGTACCCTTTTGCCTCACCTGCCCCTAAGGGCTGGGCCGATCCGCCCTCGGTCGACCCCCCGGTCTCCCGCCTTGCCACAAAGACGCTCCTGTCTTTACCCGATGGTTCCTCCATCAAGGACCCGAGAGACAGACAGGTGGAGCACCTCGCCCGCTCTGCTTTTGAGGCTGCGGGTTCCTCCCTCTCGCCCTCCTTTGCCTCTGTGTGGGTCGCAAAGGCGATCTCGGTCTGGGCAGAATCCCTCAACACTTCGCTTGAGGAATCCCAGTTCACTCATACCTTCACAGAGGTAACAGCTCAAATTGCCGCTGCGGCGAAGTACCTCATGCAGGCCTCCATGGACGCTGCTACCTGCGCAGCGTTTGCCGCCTCAAATACTATAGCCATCCGTAGAGCTCTCTGGCTCCGACAATGGCGAGCGGATTCTGCCTCCAAGAAGTCTCTCACGGGCCTTCCCTTTTTTCCAGACCGATTGTTTGGCGAAGGTCTGGACTAGCTCATTTCTGACGCCACGGGAGGAATGAGTACCTCCCTCCCCCAGCTGAAGTCCAGGACAACCTTCACCAGACGTCCACAGTCCTCGTTCCGCTCCTTTCGGAACTCATTTGGGTGGTCGACATCCCGTGCTGTCCCCGCCACCAGCCGCGGACTACGCAGGGTCCGACAAATCTCAGCTCTCCCCGAAACCCACTTCATCATGGCAGCCTAGACCGAAACAGTCCAGGACTAGGGAGACTCATCCACGACGTTTTCCCCCCTCATGACTCCTTCGGCGCCCCAGAAGACACACTCATTGTAGGAGGTCGACTGCGGCTCTTTCAACACACCTGGGCTGCCACCTTAGACGACAAATGGGTGCGAGACCTTGTGTCTTCCGGTTACCACATAGAATTTCGGACCCGACCCCCGAGTCGGTTCCTTCTCTCAAACCCCCCAAAGACTCGAAAACGACGCGAAGCTTTTTACTCAGCAATCCACTCGCTCCAAACAGCAGGAGTGATAATACCTGTCCCGGACGACGAGAAGTTCAGAGGTTTTTATTCCAACCTCTTTGTGGTCCCCAAAAAGGATGGGTCAGTTCGACCCATCGTGGACCTCAAACACCTGAACAAACATGTGCACGTACGGAGATTCAAAATGGAGTCCCTAAGGTCCATTATTGCATCCATGGTCGACGGGGAATTCCTCGCCTCCATAGACATCAAGGACGCATACCTGCACATACCCATCGCCCCAGATCACCAAAAGTTCCTCCGCTTCGCAGTTCAGGACACCCACTTTCAATTCGTAGCTCTACCCTTCGGCCTTGCCACTGCACCAAGGGTCTTCACCAAAGTCATGGCGGCCGCCATGAGCGTCCTTCACGCCAGGGGAGTAGTCGTTCTCCCTTACTTGGACGACCTCCTCATCAAGGCCCCCTCCTTCCCCGACTGCTTAACCAGCGTACAGATCACTGTGGACACACTGTCCCGCTTAGGGTGGCTAGTGAATCTAGACAAATCATCCCCGATTCCATCACGATCCATCACCTTCCTGAGCATGTCCCTGGACACACATCGGGGATTGATCTACCTCTCCCTGGACAGGGCGATCGCTCTTCAACGAGCGGTACGCTGCCTTCTACGTCCTCCGTCTCGCTCCATTCGATTCAGCATGAAGGTACTCGGCAGGATGGTGGCGGCTATGGAAGCAGTACCCTTTGCTCAACTGCACCTCCGCCCACTGCACCTAGCCCTTCTAGCGGCCTGGGACAAGAGCCCATTCTCCCTGGACAGACATCTTCACCTGACGCCTTCAGTCAGGTACGCACTCCGCTGGTGGCTTCGGTCCTCATCCCTATCGAAGGGGAGATCTTTTCTCCCAGTGAACTGGCTGGTCCTGACCACGGACGCCAGCCTCCTAGGCTGGGGAGCAGTGTACCGGCACCACACTGTTCAAGGACGTTGGACGCCCCAGGAGTCTTCCCTACCCATAAACATCCTGGAAATCTGCGCGATCTTCCTCGCGTTCAGGGCGTTCTGCCCTCTGCTAGCGGGTCGTCAGATTCGAGTCCAATCGGACAATGCGACAGCTGTAGCCTATATCAATCGGCAGGGGGGCACCCGCAGCAAAGCGGCTTATCTCGAGGCCCACAAGATCCTCAGCTGGGCCGAATCGACGGGGTCAGTGATATCAGCGGTACACATACCGGGGGTAGAGAACCGGGCAGCAGACTTTCTAAGTCGCCAGGGCCTGGCCGCCGGAGAATGGTCTCTCCACCCAGAAGTGTTTCTACACATCTGCACTCGCTGGGGCACACCAGACGTGGATCTAATGGCCTCAAGGTTGAACGCAAAGGTACCCGCGTTCATAGCCAGGTCACGCGACCCGCAGTCCATCGGCGTGGATGCTCTAGTCTGCTTCTGGCACCACTTCCGCCTGGCTTACATATTTCCACCTCTACCCCTGCTGCCGCGGGTAATCAGGAAGATCAAGGCAGAGGGAGTCCCGGTGATACTGATAGCACCGGACTGGCCCAGGCGCGCCTGGTACGCCGAATTAGAACAATGCTCGCAGACGTACTGTGGCACCTTCCAGACATCCCAGACTTGCTGACCCAAGGGCCGATTTCCCATCTGAACTCCAGAGCCCTGAAGCTGAGGGCATGGCCATTGAGACCTGGGTATTAACAAGAGCGGGATTCTCCTCTGCGGTTATTTCCACCATGATCAGCGCCCGAAAGCCTGCTTCATCCCGCAATTACCACCGTACGTGGAAAATCTTCCTTTCATGGTGCAGGGAAACTAACGTGCAGCCTATGCCTCTGGCCATCCCAAGAATTCTCGACTTTCTACAGTCTGGCTTGCAAGCGGGGTTGGCTCTCAGTTCCCTTAAAGGGCAGATCTCAGCGCTCTCAATCTTCTACCAATGCCGCCTGGCTCAAAAAACGCAAGTCAAGACCTTCCTCCAGGGCGTTTCCCATCTAGTTCCCCCGTACAAACGGCCGCTGGACCCATGGGACCTCAATCTCGTTCTGGACGGTCTCCAGAGGTCTCCCTTTGAACCTCTTAAGGAATCCTCCCTTGCTCTTCTGTCCTGGAAGGTAACATTCCTGGTGGCAATTACATCCATCAGATGGGCTTCGGAGTTGGCAGCACTCTCTTGCCACAAGCCTTTTCTGATCTTTCACCAGGACAAGGTGGTTCTGCGCCCCCTTCCGGATTTTCTTCCAAAGGTTCCTACCCCGTTTCATTTGAACGAGGACATTGTTCTACCTTTCATTTTGTCCACACCCAGTTCATAGGGTGGAAAGGTCTCTGCATTCGTTAGACCCTTGTCAGAGCTCTCAGATATTACATATCCAGGACAGCCCCCTTTAGGAAAACGGATTCTTTGTTCCTCATTCCTGAGGGGCCTAAGAAGGGACAGGCAGCTTCAAAGGCGACTCTGGCTCGCTGGATTCGCTCTGCGATCCAGGAAGTCTACCGCTTGCAACTCAAGCCCATTCCTAGTGGGCTGCGGGCTCATTCCACGCGAGCAGTTGGCGCTTCGTGGGCCATTCGGCATCAGGCTTCAGTGGAACAGGTGTGTAAGGCTGCGACCTGGTCTAGCCTACCTACGTTTTCAAAGCATTACAGAGTCCATATCCAGGTTTCAGCTGAGGCAAATCTGGGTAGGAAAATTCTGCAAAAGGTAGTAGAACACCTCTCTCAGTAGGTGCTCTAGGCTGTCTGGGACTGGTTCCTAGTCCTTGGTTGCATTGTCTTGTTTTTATTTTTCCCACCCATGGACTGCTTTAGGACGTCCCATGGTCCTGTGTCCCCCCAATGAGGCGTCAGAGAAAAACGGATTTTTGTGTACTCACCGTAAAATAATTTTCTCTTAGCCATCATTGGGGGACACAGCACCCACCCTGTTGCCCTGTTGGGACTTGGTTCTCTCAGTACCTTATTTGGTTATGACTCTTTTTTTCTCATGTTCCTCTGTTGAGATAAGTTTTTACTGGCTTTTTCTCCTACTGTTTGTGTACTAAAACTGAGGTTGCCCACAAAAAACAAGCCCTCAAAAAGTTACGGCTCTCGGAAGAAGGTGAGCAAAAAACAAAACCGCAAAAACGGAAAACGCTCTGGGGCTGAAAGGGTTAAGGATGTAATGACTTTGGTGAGCCTATTCTCAACCATTTTAGCGAGAAGTTTTACATCTACCGTTAATAAAGATATCAGTTTATATGATGCTGGCAAACTAGGGTCCTTATCCTTTTTAGGCTGCTTTCACACTACGTTTTTTTAACATGCTTCATGAACGTTTTTTTGCTGTAAAAGTGGATCCTGCTTTTACAGCAAAAAACGCATGCAAACGCATGTGTTATTTTGCAGGATCCTGTCACTTTAAGTTTATGGGCGGGCATTGGAGTCATGTGATCGGGAGTCAGTGGAAACTGAACGTGATAGACTGGGAGCCATCTTCTGACAGCTGCAGAGGCTCGTAACCAAGGTCAACATCAGGTGACTTGCTTGGATACCTGATATTTACCTTGGTTACGAGCATCCGCAGCTGCTAGGAGCAGGGCTGCCTGCTCCCTGCACATGTAACCAACGTAAACATCGGGTAACTTAGAGAAGCGCTTTGCTTGGTTACCCGATTATTTATCTTGGTTACGAGTGTCCGCAGCTCTCAGGCGGGGGAGAGAGAGGAGAGGGACAGGGAGGGGGAGAGAGACAGAGAGGGAGGGGGAGAGAGAGACTGATCACGCCAGGCTGGTTTCTGGGCATACTCAGTAGGGCAAGCAGGATCCTGTCTTATCAGCATGCCAGCGTTCACATGCGTTTGCATGCAGTATAGTCAGGATCTAGCAATTTGCAGTATTTGGACGCTACAAGTAGCGTTTTTGAAAAATGTTAAAAAACTGCAAGTCGCTGGATCCTCACTATAACGCACGCAAACGCAGGTGAACGCATGTTGACGCGAGTCCATTGCAAATGCATTGAAATGAAAACGCATTTGCACTGGATCCGTTTTTGCATTAAAAAACGTTCAGGACGCATGTTAAAAAAACGTAGTGTGAAAGCAGCCTTAGTTAAGCTGGGTTTACACACTGCAACATCGCAAAGGACATCGCTGTAACGTCACCGGTTTTGTGACGTAACAGCGACCTCCCTAAGTCTCTGTTGAGTCGCTGGTGAGCTGTCAAACAGGCAAACCTGGCCAACAACTCAACAGCGATCCGGACCTGCAGAGCGACCTAGCTGGTTGTTGGGGACGTTGATAAGCAGCTTTTTGAAAGGGAAGTTGCTAACAAAGTCGCTGCAAAGTCTTTCACACACTGAAACTTTGTAGCAATGCATGCTGCACAGCGGGAAACAAAGGACCTAGGAATGGTCCTGAACGATTTGTAGCGATCAGCAACTTCACAGCAGGGGCCAGGTCGCTGATAGGTTTCACACACTGCAACATCGCAAACAACATCGCTATTGCGTCACAAAACCGGTGACGTTACAGCGATGTCGTTTGAGATGTTGCAGTGTGTAAACCCAGCTTTACAAGTGTATTGGGACAATAAAACTCTCACATCACTAATCAAAGCTAATTAAGGATTCACTTTCTAAGCTCAGTGTTTGTTTATTTAAATGTCTTTTATTATGCCATTTCTCTGCTCTGTTTGTGCATATATTTGTTTTTCTTCAGATATTTTGTCATACCATGCCTGATGAAGGTACCTGAGATGTCTCGAAAGCTTGCTTTGTAACATCACTTTTTTTTATTTTACTTAGCCATTAAGAGGTATCACAAGATTATAATTTTGTTCCTCTCACTAAGAACATTCAATAATTTATCCTTTTTAGGGAATACCACAATTATTGCCTCCTGTATCGACAGTAACAACTCTCCCCCCTCCAGACAGGAATTGTAGACCTTAAGCAGCACAGGCAGCAAAACCTCCATGTTGCTTGTATACTTCAGTAGGAAATCCGTCCACCGCTGGCGCCTTATCATTCGCCATGTCACTCAGGGCTACTTCCAGTTTCTCCAGATCAAACTGCTCATCCAGCAACTCCCTGGATTTTCTTGAGGACTGGCACTTGGGCTCTATTCAGGATTCCATGCACCTTAGTGGAGTACAAGTCAGAGTAGAATGCCCCCAGCACTTTGAGAATATCAGGAATATCAGTAACTACTGCCCCTTCCACTGTCTGCAGGCAGGGAATTTATGCCGATTCTCTCTGTGCTGCAGCTATCACCGACAATAAATGACCGGCCTGCTCCCCGTTTTCAAAGGACTAAATAGTTTGAAACATTTTCTTTCTTTCCGCCGCCTATAGAGTCAATTTGGTGATCATTTTTTTGAGCCGCCTTCATTCTAACCTGCGTCGCCGGCGTTGGGTCCGATATCAGAGCGTTCTCTGCCTCCCCCAATTCCTGAAATGCAAGCTGATCCTGCCTCTTTGCCTCCGATTTAATTCTTGAAATACTTCTTATATATAAATCACCTAAGATAGCATCCTAAACCATCCCAATAGATGCCGAGTCTTCATTAAACCTAAAGGCCCCGTCACACGCAGCGACGTATCTAATCATATATCGCCGGTGTCACGGATTCCGTGACACACATCCGGCATCGTTAGCGACGTCGTTGCGTGTGACACCAACGAGCGGCCGTTAATGATGGAAAATACCATATAATCCATCGTTGACACGTCGTTCATTTTCCAAAAATAGTTGATTGTTGAGGACGTTGGTTGTTCGTCGTTCCCGAGGCAGCACACATTGCTATGTGTGACACCTCGGGAACGACGAACTACAGCTTACCTGTGGCCACCGGTAATGAGGAAGGAAGGAGGTGGGCGGGATGTTACTGCCGCTAATCTTCGCCCCTCCGCTTCTATTGGGAGGCCGCTTAGTGACGCCGCTGTGACGCTGCACGAACCGCCCCCTTAGAAAGGAGGCGGTTCGCCGGCAACAGCGACGTCGCTAGGCAGGTAAGTCCGTGTGACGGCTCCTAACGATATTGT
This sequence comes from Anomaloglossus baeobatrachus, assembly GCF_048569485.1. Lineage (NCBI taxonomy): Eukaryota > Metazoa > Chordata > Amphibia > Anura > Aromobatidae > Anomaloglossus > Anomaloglossus baeobatrachus. Next base: position 606,532,979 of record NC_134353.1, on the reverse strand, counting down.
GCGCCACGGCCACGATTTGCCCGTGACGCACAAACGACGGGGGCGGGTACGCGTGCTAGTGATATCGCTGCGTGTGACGGGGCCTTAAGATATTCCCGAAGACCCTCTCCAATACCACCTCCTTCCACCAACTGCAGCCAAAAGGGGTTTAATTTCCATAACTCCCTACCCTGGTTCTTTGGTTCCCCAAGATCCAGTTCTACACATAAGGGCGAGTGGTCTGACATCGTTCTAGGGAAGTATTTGGCTCCCACTACCAATCCTTGCATTGCTTCATTACCTAAGGCCAAATGTATATGTGAGCGGGATGAAAACATAGCCAAATAGCAGGAGTATTATTATATCTCTTGTGCCGAGTCCTCCACAAGTCAATAAGCACTGTTTCCTTAAGCAAGTTACCAAAGGGCATACAATTTCCTCCCACTTTCCGTATCTCATGAGAGTTTGGAATATTATTAAAGTCTCCAGTACCATATGTGTTTCCTGCAAACAAATCAGATCAGGTTTTTGTGCCCATAGAAATTGGAATACAGCCTGCCTTTTAATGCTAGAGGCCAGACCCCTAACATTCCTTCTAATTAATTTTATGCGTCCCGTCATATTGCAAGCCAGAGGATAAATGCAGCACTAAAACCCCTTTATGAATCATATGAGACTGTCGACTGTCCGACCCACCCCCTACCCTTACCCCCAACAATAAACATATAAAAAATCATTGCCACCAGTCTCCTTTTCAACTGGGACAGAGGGCACAATATTGCTTTAGCCATTCCACCAGGTACCGTATCCGTCATTCGCCAATATTCCTCCTCCAACAAAAACAGGGCCCTATTGGCCATCAACAGAAGGAGAAAAAGGGCCTTGGGAGAAAGAGACAGTCTCCGTCTCCTTTTTGTGTATGGTACCTAGCTTTTCCTGTGATCTGTACAGCAGTCCTGTCATATCTTCGCAATGTCCCTAAGAGAAAGGGGGAAGAAAAGAAACGGGAAAGAGAGAAAAAAAAAAGAGAGAGAGAAACAAAAAAAAAGAGAGGGGGGGATGCCCCTCTCTATCCCCCCTTGACGGATCATGTTGTCCAGATACTGTACATTGGGATTCCATTGTAAACTGTAAAGTCCTGTTGCAGAACCATATCTCCAGCTCCTCCCATCTTTAGTATTAGCCAACCTCCTCCAGCTAGTGTCCAAAAAAAGGGTTGAAAAAACAACAACCACAAAGTAGGTTCCTTCAACTATTCCAGTGGATGAGGTGGGAGGTAGAGTATCCCCAAAACTCAGTCTCCAGCTCCCCCTTCACGGTCTTCCCGCCGCAGGTTTTGCTCGTTGCCATGTAGCCACCGTAGTGCCTCTGTAGGATCCAGAAAAAAGTACACAGTTCGTCCCGCCACCACTCTAGGCTTCGCCGGGTACATCATTGAATGCACCACATTTAGCTGCTGCAACCTTCTCTTGATGTCAATAAACTTGGCGCTTTGCTTTTGCAGTTCTATAGAATAATCAGGAAAGATCGAGATCTTGGAGCCAATAATAGTCAGGTCCTCTGACATGCTTCAGGATGTTATCTCTGTCCCTGTAGTGTAATATTTTGGCTAGGACAGGTCGCTGTGGGTGTCCAGGAGGCAGAGGGCAGTAATATGTTCGGCTACAATTTTAGATTTCAGCCATTGCGCAAAGAATTTGGTTGGAGATGAGCCTTCCCTTTTCTCCTGATATGTCAATTAGTCTCCGATTATTACGCCTCGACCTGTTTTCCAGGTTGTCTGTCTTTGCCAGAAGTGCTGCTATTTGCTGTGCTGAGCTCTGCCCATCTGTCAGCCCCTGCCATACGGTCCTCCATAACACTGACTCTCTGCTCCACTTCTCCTGTTCTCTTCTTCACCTCATGTAACTTGACATGATAACATGTCTTCTCTGAGGCTCCCCAGCTGCTGAGTGACCTCAGTGATGTATGTATTGCACTGCATCACAGCCATTAGAATGTCCTTAAGTGTGGGCTCCTCAGGGACAGGCAGCACGCAGAGCTGCTCCCCTGACCTCCCAGCCTGGGATCTGCCATCCCTGTGCAGGCCTGATTTCCAGCTTTTCCACCACTCCTGTCTGGCCACCCCTTCTCCTCACTCCTTGCTGTGCTTCCTCCATGCCCCGGACTGTCATCCAGCTCACCTCCTATCTCCCGGTGAGTCTCGCAGCTCTCTGAGTGGGCGAAGCGCTCCAGCCTGGTTGCAGCCTGCCTCCGAAACTCCTCAGTGTCTGCACCATCATCCCTCCTCTGTACCTCACTGCCCGTGGCGCCATCTTAGATCTGCCGCTCTGTATCTCCTGCCGGCTTTTTCGGCCCTCTCCTGGCCATTGCAGCGGCGGTGAGTGTCAGTCAAGGCAGTTGGTCTTCCAGCTGCAGCCAGGTTACTTTTGGGGTGTAATTACGGGTCCTGTAGCAGGGATTTGCTAGATGCTCGGCAGAAGCTGCGGTGTCTTTGTCCTCTCACATGCCCTGCTAGGCGACCGCCATCGCCTGCCTCTAACAGCTGCATATGAAGTTGCTGTTAACCTGTTAAATGCTGCTGTCAATCCATGACACCGTCATTTACAGCGCACGTGACATGATCACAGGGCACCGATGGGTTGCCATGATGGCACGGAGGTCGTCTGCAGATCCCTGGATCAGTCATGACTGTACTCCTCTGAAAGCCTGTCCATGGCTGGAATTCTTAGAAGAAGGTGATTTTTCTATACATAGCAGTACTGTAGTATTTATAAGCGATCATAGGATTGCAAGTTCATCTCTCATGAGGGGACTAAAGCCTACTTTACACGGGACGACCGATTGTGCGATTTCACAATCGATCGTACGCGCCCCCATCGTTTTTGCATCACGGACAAATCGCTGCCCGTGGCGCACAAACTCGTTTAACCCCCGTCACACATACTTACCTTCCGGACGACCTTGCTGTGGGCGACGAACGTCCACTTCCTCAAGTGGGAGGGACGTTCGGCGTCACAGCGACGTCACACGGTAGCCAGCCAATAGAAGCGGAGGGGCGGAGATGAGCGGGATGTAAATATCCCGCCCACCTCCTTCCTTCCATTAGGCAGGCGGGTGCCGTGGGACGCAGGTACGCTGTGTTCATCGTTCCCGTGGTGTCACACGGAGCAACGTGTGATGCCACGGAAACGATGAACAACCTGCACCAATGAAAATAAACGAGATTATGAAAGTTAACGACGAGTACACGAGTCACGATTTGTGAGCGATACTGCGTCGCTTAGAGGTGTCACACGAGAAGACGTCGTGCACTATGCCGGGTGTGCGTCACGAAAACCGTGACCCCGACGACATATCGTCTCGTGTAAAGCCCGCATAACAAATACTGTAGAAGTTCAAATTACAGCCCTTTTCCCTCATTAAAATAAAGAAATTAAAAATATCAAAATATAAAATAATTGAATCCAATTGGAAACCAATTTAACAAGATAAAATCAAAATGCTTGAATTACGTATTTTCCGCTGCCGCAACACTGCAGTACAATGCAATAAGAGGCAATCAAAATATCATATCTATCATAAAATGGAATCAATAAAAATTTCAACTTTGAGCACAAAAAAACAAAGCGGTTAAATAAAAGCCCAAATAACAATTGCAGAATTGCTCTTTTTTTTCAAAATTTTTATACAGTTGGAATTTTTTTTCCCATTTTCCAGTACACCTCACAACATGAATGGTGTCATTCAAAAATATAACTCGTTCCACAAAGAACAAGCCCAAAAATGGCTATTGGGATGGAAAAATAAAAAAAGTTCTTGAAAGAAGTTGAGGAAACAATGAAAAAACTGAATTTGGCCAGGACTGGAAGAGGTTAAAGAGGACCTGTCACTTGCCATAAATATTTCATTTTGTTCCCCAGTAAATACCTCTGTTCTCCTGAATTTGACATTGTATACTTTTTGTTCCTATTTTTAGGTGATACATTGAATATCCTTTGCAGTCTTATTTCACTTTTAATCAATTAATATACACGTATACTGTATGTGAATTGTATGCGCTCAAACATTGCTACCCTCCTATTTTTTCAGGCTTTGAACAGCGATAAGTTGAAATTATCCACACGCCTAAATGCATTAGAAAATGAGCTTACAGACAAAAGTAAGAAACTGCACAGCGGTAACAGTGAGGAGCAGGAGAAGGCTTCTGAGGCGGTCAAAGCTCTGCAGAAGGAGCGGGATCATCTCCTACTCAGAAGGGACAGCCTGGATGAAAAACTTAAAAATGGCACTGTGCTATCACCAGAGGTATGCTTGTACTCTAAAATTCTCTTGTAGAACAACTTTACAAGAGATTCTGGGATATTACAAAATTGGTCTTAAAGTAGGAAGCGTTATATAGGATGTAAAGTTTCTGACTCGGGTGTTGGTTGAGGTATCACAGGAACCATTTACTTTAAAAAGTCCAGCTGATTTACTTTTAGTCTGCATAAACCGCTCCATAGGAAAACATAAATGAAGCCTTTCTCCGACATAAAGGTTCAAACATAGGAAACAGTCTGTTTTGCTGCAAATTGCCTCTCAGGATAAGACACGTTTCCTTTACACAGGTGTCCCACTGGAGGTTTAGCAACCTCCACACACAAACACCCTCTCAGGCTAATGGTCCCCATTTTATATTATGTGACACTTACAAGGGTGGGGTATGTGAGCAGCCAGACCCGCCCATCTCTCCGGCAGCTCGTAAAACCCAGTGCTGACGTGTCCTAGCAACACTGTTAGTACTAGGTATACTAGAGCTTGCATCACAGAGTATAACAACCTATGTGATACATACCTCCCATCAACAATGTGTCCAGCAGCCATATTACAAGGAAAACATTTGCTCACCCCTTGAATTTCTGCCAATCCTACAGTGATGAAATTACATCCATCAGTCATGTAAACACTGCAGTCAATCACTAGCTTCATCAGTCTTGTGACGTATATGGCAACATGGTCACTGAGGCCAAACTTTCTTGCTTCTTCCCCAGAACAACGGCAGTGAGTTTATAGGGTAAGTAATTGCCATTTCTTTATATTATAACATTCACTACCTTTTTGGAAAATCCAAGAAAACACCTTGAGGTTGTCCTAAACACTTATTGATTGCTGGAGATTCTGCGGCTCTGTATTACGCCACTTTCTAACCACAGTTTGTTTATTTTTTAGTTTGACAGTAAGTGAATGGCCATTGGAGTTACAGTTAGGTCCAGAAATATTTGGACAGTGACACAATTTTCGTGAGTTGGGCTCTGCATGCCACCACATTGGATTTGAAATGAAACCTCTACAACAGAATTCAAGTGCAGATTGTAACGTTTAATTTGAAGGTTTGAACAAAAATATCTGATAGAAATTGTAGGAATTGTACACATTTCTTTACAAACACTCCACATTTTAGGAGGTCAAAAGTAATTGGACAAATAAACCAAACCCAAACAAAATATTTTTATTTTCAATATTTTGTTGCGAATCCTTTGGAGGCAATCACTGCCTTAAGTCTGGAACCCATGGACATCAGCAAACGCTGGGTTTCCTCCTTCTTAATGCTTTGCCAGGCCTTTACAGCCGCAGCCTTCAGGTCTTGCTTGTTTGTGGGTCTTTCCGTCTTAAGTCTGGATTTGAGCAAGTGAAATGCATGCTCAATTGGGTTAAGATCTGGTGATTGACTTGGCCATTGCAGAATGTTCCACTTTTTTGCACTCATGAACTCCTAGCTTTGGCTGTATGCTTGGGGTCATTGTCCATCTGTACTATGAAGCGCCGTCCGATCAACTTTGCGGCATTTGGCTGAATCTGGGCTGAAAGTATATCCCGGTACACTTCAGAATTCATCCGGCTACTCTTGTCTGCTATTATGTCATCAATAAACACAAGTGACCCAGTGCCATTGAAAGCCATGCATGCCCATGCCATCACGTTGCCTCCACCATGTTTTACAGAGGATGTGGTGTGCCTTGGATCATGTGCCGTTCCCTTTCTTCTCCAAACTTTTTTCTTCCCATCATTCTGGTACAGGTTGATCTTGGTCTCATCTGTCCATAGAATACTTTTCCAGAACTGAGCTGGCTTCATGAGGTGTTTTTCAGCAAATTTAACTCTGGCCTGTCTATTTTTGGAATTGATGAATGGTTTGCATCTAGATGTGAACCCTTTGTATTTACTTTCATGGAGTCTTCTCTTTACTGTTGACTTAGAGACAGATACACCTACTTCACTGAGAGTGTTCTGGACTTCAGTTGATGTTGTGAAGGGTTCTTCTTCACCAAAGAAAGTATGCGGCGATCATCCACCACTGTTGTCATCCGTGGACGCCCAGGCCTTTTTGAGTTCCCAAGCTCACCAGTCAATTCTTTTTTTCTCAGAATGTACCCGACTGTTGATTTTGCTACTCCAAGCATGTCTGCTATCTCTCTGATGGATTTTTTCTTTTTTTTCAGCCTCAGGATGTTCTGCTTCACCTCAATTGAGAGTTCCTTAGACCGCATGTTGTCTGGTCACAGCAACAGCTTCCAAATCCAAAACCACACACCTGTAATCAACCCCAGACCTTTTAACTACTTCATTGATTACAGGTTAACGAGGGAGATGCCTTCAGAGTTAATTGCAGCCCTTAGAGTCCCTTGTCCAATTACTTTTGGTCCCTTGAAAAAGATGAGGCTATGCATTACAGAGCTATGATTCCTAAACCCTTTCTCCGATTTGGATGTGAAAACTCTCATATTGCAGCTGGGAGTGTGCACTTTCAGCCCATATTATATATATAATTGTATTTCTGAACATGTTTTTGTAAACAGCTAAAATAACAAAACTTGTGTCACTGTCCAAATATTTCTGGACCTAACTGTATTCTACAGACTAGTTTAATATGTGGAGGACTTCTTTGGGTTATAAATCAGATGTATGGAACAATTTACTATAATTATTAGTGGTATCAATCCTACAATACCAAGGTAAAAAATCCTCCAGAAATATTTAAAAAAAATAATTTATTAAGTACACAATAATCATAAATATAAAAGACTAGAAGGTGGCCCGATTCTACGCATCGGGTATTCTAGAATTTACGTATTGTGTAGTTAATGTATGATTTTTGTTATATATATCTATATATATATATATAGATGTTGTCGTGTGTAGTTACCAAGTGTTTGTGTAGGGGCTGTACATGTTCTGTGTGTTGTCTAGGTGTGGCGGGGGGTGAGAGCGGTGTTGTGTGTGTGTTGCGTGTGTTGCGTTGTTCGTGGAGCGCTGTGTGTCTGTAGCGTTGTGTGTGTATGTATTGCACGGTTTGTGTGGGTGTGATGTGTTTTGGGGGGAGGTATGTTTTGTGCAATGTGTGTGTTGCATGATATGTGCGTATATTTATGTATGGCGCGGTGTTTGTGTGTTGGGTGTTGTGTGTGTGCAGCGTTGTCTGTGTGTGTGGGTGTCTGTGTAGGGCGGTGTTTGTGGTTCCCAGTGTGTGTGTGGTGTGTTGTGTGTGTTGCGGGAGGTGTGCACCTCCCATCGTGCTCCATCCGCCATGCTGCGCACCCCCCATCGTGCTCCATCCGCCATGCTGCGCACTCCCAAACGTGCTCCATTCGCCATGCTGCGCACTCCCAAACGTGCTCCATCCGCCATGCTGCGCACTCCCAAACGTGCTCCATCCGCCATGCTGCGCACTCCCAAACGTGCTCCATCCGCCATGCTGCGCACTCCCAAACGTGCTCCATCCGCCATGCTGCGCACTCCCAAACATGCTCCATTCGCCATGCTGCGCACTCCCAAACGTGGTCCATCCGCCATGCTGCGCACTCCCAAACGTGCTCCATCCCCCATGCTGCGCACTCCTCATCGTGCTCCATCCCCCATGCTGCGCACCCCCCATCGTGCACCATCCCCCATGCTGCACCAGCATCAGCCTCTCTGCCCCCAGCATCAGCCTCTCTGCCCCCAGCATCAGCCTCTCTCCTCCCAGCATCAGCCTCTCTCCTCCCAGCATCAGCCTCTCTCCTCCCAGCCTCAGCCTCCCCCAGCATCAGCCTCCCTCTCCCAGCCTTCCCCAGGATCAGCCTCTCTCCTCCCAGCCTCCGTCCTCCCAGCCTTCCCCAGCATCAGCTTTCCCCTCCCAGCCTCCCTCAGCATCAGCCTTCCCCAGCATCAGCCTCTCTCCTCCCAGCCTCAGCCTCTCTCCTTCCAGCCTCCCCCAGCATCAGCCTCTCTCCTTCCAGCCTCCCTCAGCATCAGCCTCCCCTTCCCAGCCTTCCCCAGGATCAGCCTCTCTCCTCCCAGCCTCCTTCCTCCCAGCCTCCCCTTCCCAGCCTCCCTCAGCATCAGCCTTCCCCTCCCAGTCTCCCCCAGCATCAGCCTCCCCAAGCATCAGCCTCCACCAGCATCAGCCTCTCTCCTTCCAGCCTCCCCCAGCATCAGCCTCCCCAAGCATCAGCCTCCACCAGCATCATCCTCCCCCTCCCAGCCTCCCCCAGCATCAGCCTCTCTCCTCCCAGCATCAGCCTCTCTCATCCCAGCATCAGCCTCTCTCCTCCCAGCATCAGCCTCTCCTCTCTGTCCCCAGCATCAGCCTCTCTCCTCCCAGCGTTCCCCAGCATCAGCCTCTCTCCTCCCAGCCTCCCCCAGCATCAGCCTCCCCCAGCATCAGCCTCTCTCCTTCCAGCCTCCCCCAGCATCAGCCTCCCTCTCCCAGCCTTCCCCAGGATCAGCCTCTCTCCTCCCAGCCTCCGTCCTCCCAGCCTTCCCCAGCATCAGCTTTCCCCTCCCAGCCTCCCTCAGCATCAGCCTTCCCCAGCATCAGCCTCTCTCCTCCCAGTCTCAGCCTCTCTCCTTCCAGCCTCCCGCAGCATCAGCCTCTCTCCTTCCAGCCTCCCTCAGCATCAGCCTCCCCTTCCCAGCCTTCCCCAGGATCAGCCTCTCTCCTCCCAGCCTCCTTCCTCCCAGCCTCCCCCTCCCAGCCTCCTTCAGCATCAGCCTTCCTCTCCCAGTCTCCCCCAGCATCAGCCTCCCCCTCCCAGCCTTCCCCAAGATCAGCCTCTCTGCTCCCAGCCTCCTCCAGCACGCCGTGCTCCTCTGCCGACACTCACACACCCGATCGCATACACTCACACACACCCGATCGCATACACTCACACACACAGACACTGACGATATCGCACATACGCGCTCACATTCACAACATCCGGAGATACCACATGCTTCTGGCCATGTGATCCTCCGTCAGGTCCTGGAAGGTCACAACAGCACAGTATCGAGGCCGAGAAGCAAGCGATATCGCCGGATGCTGTGAGTGTGTGGATGCGATGTGATGTGTGTGTGAGGTGTGTGTGAGGTGTGTGTAAGAGTGAGTGTGATCTGATGTGTGTGTATGTGTATGTGTGTGTGCTGTTATGTGTGTGCGTGTGGATCTTCCGCCGCTGCAGGACCTTGATGTGCTGGTAACTATGCTAGGATGGTTACCAGCGCATCACGTCCCCCACTCGCACGGGAGCCCACACCAGCATACGGCGGCAAGGCCAGCAATGCGAGGGTAAGTGTCGGCTGGGCTGGTGGCGTACGCTGATGTGGGCTCCCGTGGGGGGGGGGTGTTGTACAGTACTCACCTGGGAGCCGTGACCGTGTCAGTTCGGGGAATGCGCGGGGGGGGGGCAGAGCTAACGTCCATTGTGTGAGGGGGGCGGGGCGTGGCGTGGCCGAGTTGCCAATGCCTGCAGGGTGCCGGGGCGAGAGGCCAATCTGTGGGGGGGCGGAGCCTGGGCGAGCGGCTGGCCAATCCGTGTGGGGGCGCAGCCTGGGCGAGCGGCCAATCGGTGTGGGGGGGCGGAGCCATGGCGAGCCCAGCGGCCAATCAGCTTTGTGTCACCGTAAGGACACAATGTCACCGGAAGGACACAATTTTGAAGCATGACTGACAGACAGACAGACAGACAGACAGAATAAGGCAATTATATATATATAGATGAAGACTCATGTATAGCAAGAAAAGTCGACCAAAAGTCTTTATGCTGAAAATGGGGTGGGGGTCTGTGCAGGTAAATTCAATAAGTATCACACATAAATACAGCGTGAAACCTAGATTCAAATATAGTATCTTGGTGATCCATCATTGATTGTGGTGGAGCCAAATAACAAATGTGAGGAAGGGGTCCATACAATGAATTCAGCAGATGTAGCACATAAAAGAATGCAAGGCCAAGACGCGTGTTTCGCGAGGGCCTCTTCTGGGGGTCATAATGTGCTGTGTGTTGATTGCCTTATTTAGCATACAGTACAGGTGACCGTAATTTGGCTGGCACATGCACATTGCTACCACTGCCCTATAGCGCATCACATCTGGCCACCATGGTGAAATGGTGACTCAGGGGAAATCCCCTGTCATGTCTCTAGACCCTCCCACGTCACTGCTAAATGCTTTCACCAATACGCAGTACATGTGGCTTGCGGCGCATGCGCACTAATCGTGTGCAATATTGATGAAGGAAAAATACCACATATACCATGTACTATGGGCAGATAAAAGTTAAATTGCACGTACATTAATATTTTAATGTACGAACAACAGTTTTATCTACAATTAAATGAATCACATCTGTGGTCTAATAGTAAGTTTATCCAAAATATATAAACCAAAATAAAAAAGGGAAACTAAATAGTGGACAAAAGAGTGTTGGTGAAAAGAATCAAGAAGTAATATACTGTGTGTGTGTGTGTGTGTGTGTGTGTATATGTGTGTGTGTGTGTGTGTATATATATATAATATATATCATATATATATTATATATCGCTAGCGATGTCGCTGCGTGTAAAGCAGCCTTTAGGGTCACACCGATATGCATGGAGAGAACACAGCGATTGTTCACAAAAGTGAGGAAAATGCCACAGGCTGTTCTGAGTCATCAAAAGGGAAAACTAAAATCAATATAAACACACAATTCAAAGCACACACACAGACTTAAGGGGGCTTTACACGCTACGATATCGTTAATGTTTTATCGTCGGGCTCACGTTGTTAGTGACGCACATCCGGCGTCATTAACGATATCGCAGCGTGTGACACTTACCAGCGACCTTAAGCGACCTCAAAAATGGTGAAAATCGTTCACCATGGAGAGGTCGTCCCAAAAACAAAAATCGGTAATGGTTGATTATCGATGTGGTTCGTCGTTTCTGCGGCAGCACACATCGCTATGCGTGACACCGCAGGAGCGACGAACGTCTCCTTACCTGCCGCCGGCCGCAATGTGGAAGGAAGAAGGTGGGCGGGATGTTATGTCCCGCTCATCTCTGCCCCTCTGCTTTGATTGGCCGGCCGCTTAGTGACATCACGGTGATGTCGCTGTGATGCCGAACGTCCCCCCCCCCCTTGAGGGAAGGATTGTTCGGCAGTCACAGCGCCGACGCCGACCAGGTAAGTGCGTGTGACGCTGCCGTAGCGATAATGTTCGCTGCAGCAGCGATCACACGAAATCGCATGCACGATGGGGGCGGATGCTTTTGCGTACGATATCGCTAGCAATTGCTAGCAATATAGTAGCGTGTCAAGCCCGCTTTACTGTATACAGCTGCTCATTGAGACCAGCAAGTATCATGGTACTCAAATTCAGCGGCATGCCAGTTGTACCAATAATCGGTAAGTAATTGTCACTTTTTTATATTATAACATTCACTACCTTTTTGGAAAATCCAATAAAGCACCTTGAGTTTGTCATAAACATTTAGGGATTGCTGGAGATATTGGGGCTGTGTATGATGCCGCATTCTAACCACAGTTTGGCAGTTTATTTTATAAGTAAGCGGGAAGTGAATATCCAGCGGAGTCCTCTATAAACTAGCATAATATATGGAGGAATCCTTTGGGTTATACATCAGACGTATTTAACAAATTGCAATATCTAATAGTGGTATGTGATCATTTATGTTCTCTGTTTCTTCACCTTTTCTTCTGATATAGTTACGTAATGTGTTCTTCTCAAACATGCTGAGATTGTCCATTACTTGCTTCTGCAGGAAGAGCACATCTTGTTCCAGCTGGAGGAGGGAATAGAAGCTTTGGAGGCTGCTATTGAGTACAAGAATGAATGTATTCAGAGTCGGCAGCAAGCTTTAAAGGACTCATCTCAGATTCTCACACAAAGTGAAGCCAACGTTATCGAGAAGTTCAGCGCACTCTCTGCTGATGAGACCAGATCTATCCTCATTAAATACTTTAACAAGGTGGGAACTTTTTTGGTACCAACATTTCTCTTGTTACAGACAACCTATTTTACACTGAAGGAAATAATTATTTCATCCCTTGCTGATTTTGTAACTTTGCCCACTGACAAAGACATGAACAGTCTATAATTTTCAGGGTAGGTTAATTTTAACAGTGAGAGATAGAATATCCAAAATAAAATCCAGAAAATCACATTGTATCAATTATAAACATTTATTTGCATTTTGCAGAGAGAAATAAGTATTTGATCCCCTACCAACCATTAAGAGTTCTGGCTCCTACAGACCACTTAGACACTAATAATCGATTCGTTACCTGCATTAAAGACAGCTGTCTTAAATTGTCACCTGTATAAAAGACTCCTGTCCACAGACTCAATTAATCAGTCAGACTCTAACCTCTACAACATGGGCAAGACCAAAGAGCTTTCTAAGGATGTCAGGGACAAGATCATAGACCCGCACAAGGCTGGAATGGGCTACAAAACCATAATTAAGACACTGGATGAGTAGAAGACAACTGTTGGTACAATACTAAGCAAATGGAAGAAATACAAAATGAGTGTCAGTTGACATCGATCTGGGGCACCATGCAAAATCTCACCTCGTGGGGTATCCAGGATCATGAGGAAGGTGAGGGATCAGCCTAAAACTACACGGGGAGAACTTGTTAATGATCTCAAGGCAGCTGGGACTACTGTCACCAAGAAAACCATAGGTAGCACATTACGCTGTAATGGCTTAAAATCCTACAGTGCCCACAAAGTCCCACTGCTCATGAAGGTACATGTGCAGGCCCGTCTGAAGTGTGCCAATGAACACCTGGATGATTCTGAGAGTGATTTAGAGAAGGTGCTGTGGTCAGATAAGACAAAAATTAAGCTCTTTAGCCTTAACTCAACTTACCGTGTTTGGAGGAAGAGAAATGCTGCCTATGACCCAAAGAACCCTGTCTCCACTGTCAAGCATGTAGGTAAAAACCTTCTGTTTTGAGGGTGTTTCTCTGCTAAGGGCACAGAACTACTTCACTGCATCAATGGGACAATGAATGGAGCCATGTACCGTAAAATCCTGAATGACAACCTCCTTAATCCACCAGGACATTAAAAATGGGTTGTGGCTGGGTCTTCCAGCACTACAATAACCCAAAACATACAGCCAAGGCAACAAAGGAGTGGCTCAAAAAGAAGCACATTAAGGTCATGGATTGGCCCAGCCAGTCTCCAGACCTTAATCCCATAGAAAACTTATGGAGGGAGCTGAAGCTCCGAGTTGCCAAGCAGCAGCCTCAAAATCTTAATAATTTAGAGATGATCTGCAAAGAGGAGTAGACCAAAATTTCTCCTGACGTGTGCGAAAACCTCATCAACTGCAAAAAACGTCTGACTGCTGTGCTTGTCAACAAGGGTTTTGCCAGCAAGTATTAAGTCTTATTTGCCAGATGGATGAAATACTTATTTCTCTCTGCAAAATGCAAATAAATGTTTATAATTTATACAATGTGATTTTCTGGATTTTATTTTGGATATTCTATCTCTCACTGTTAAAATTAACCTAAACTATTCATGTCTTTTTCAGTGGGAAAACTTACAAAATCAGCAAGGGATTAAATAATAATTTCCTTCACTGTATGTGTTATTTTATTTCTATCTTTCAAATAAAATTATGGCAGAAAGTGTTGGTACCCTTCAATTTGTTCCAGACATTAAGTATTTCTCCCAGATAAATATTGCAATTACAGATATTTTGTTATAGACATGTTTAATTTCTTTATACATATTGGAACAACATACAAAAAAACTGAAACAATGCAAATTGGACATAATTGCACTCAAAAGCCCCAAAAAGGGCTGGACAAAATTGTTGACACCCTCAGTATAATATTTGGTTGCACACCCTTTGGAATAAATTACTGCAATTAATCGCTTCCTATAACCCATCAACAAGCTTCTTCCACCTCTCAAGTGGAGTTTTGGACCAATATTCTTTTGAAAACTGCTGCAAGTCTCTCATATTTGAAGGGTGTGTTCTCCCAACAGCAATTTTAAGATCTCTGCACCGGTGATAGAGATTTTGCTGGCCTCTTCAGAACTCTCCAGCACTTTGTTTCCACCCATTTCTGGGTGCTTCTTGCAGTATGTTTGGGGTCATTTTCCTGCTGGCCTAGGACGCAAACCCAGCCTTCTGACAATGGACACTACATTGCCACCCAAACCCTTTGGTAATCTTCAGATTTCATGATGCCTTGCATACATTTAAGGCACCCAGTGCTAGTGACAGCAGAACAACCCCAAAACATATTTGATCCTCCACCATATTTGACTGTAGATACTGTGTTCTTTTCTTTGTAGATCTCATTCCATTTTCGGTAAACAATAGCAAAGATGTGCTTTATCAAAAAGTTTTATCTTGGTCTCATCTGTCCACTGCAGTCTAGCTTTTTTATGTCTCTGTGTCAGCAGTTGGGTCCTCCTAGATTTACCATAATGTTTGGTTTCATTCAAATGTCAATGAATAGTTTGCTTTAACACTGATGCACATTGAGCCCGCAAGACAGCTTGAATTTCTTTGGAGCTTGATTGGGGCTGCTTATCCATCATCCGGACTATTCTGAGTTGCAACCTTTCATCGTTTTTTCTTTGCCGTCCACGTCCAGGGAAATTATCTACAGTGCCATGAGTTGTACACTTCTTGAGTATGCTGCACTTCATGGACAAAGGAACCTCAAGATCTCTGAAGATGGACTTGTAACCTTCAGATTGTTGATATTTTTCAACAATTTGGATCTCAAGTCTTCAAACAGTTTTTTTTTTTTCTTCTCTTTCGGTTCTACATACTTAGTGTGGCACACAGAGATACACGATGCAAAGAAAGGGTCAACTTTACCCCTTTTTATCTGGCTTCAGGTGTGATTTTCAGATTGCCCACACCTATTACTTGCCAAAGGTTTACAAGCATCATATGCTTTAAACAAAGTTGTTTACCCACAACTTTGTAAAGGTGCAACAGTTTTGTCTGAACCATTTTTGTGAAAATTATGTCCGTTTTGCATTTTTTATTTTTTTTGTGGTGTTCCAATACCCAAAAAAAGAAAAAAAAAACATGTTTATAATAATACATTTATAATTGCAATAATTTTCTGGGAGAAAGACTTCATTTCTTTATCGTTCCTTTGGGAGACCCAGACCATGGGTGTTTAGCTTCTGCCTCCGGAGGACACACAAAGTACTACACTTAAAAGTGTAGCTCCTCCCTCTGAGCTTATACACCCCCTGGTGAGCCAGTCCCAGACAGTTTATCGCTTTGTGTTCAGGAGGCATACATCCACACATGCATTCTCATGATTTTTTTCTTTGGAATCGATTGAAGAAGTGCGGGTCCACGTCTGGACCCCCGGCATGTCCCTTCTCACCCCACTGTGTCGGCGGTGTTGTAAGGTTGATTTCCAAGGCTGGAGCCTTACATGCCGTGCTCCTTCACCATCCCTCCTGGGCTCTGGCTTGAAGTGGGAGCCAGCACGGTCTCCATGCCTGGCAGGAGACCGGTCTCCATCCACAGCCCCTTGAGGATTCTGTTGGACCGGAGCACTCATCCCCAGGGACCTGGCCCTGCGTCTCAGCAGCTAAGTACCTGAGACGTTTATGTGTTGGGGGTCCCTGTTCTTTATTGTATGGGGAGAGTATGCTGAATGTATTTATTTTGGCATTTCCGACGAGTTCTCTAGCTTTCGCCCGAGAACCGCGCCGATGGTGCCTGCGCGTCGGCCTCGCCGCTTAAATTTAGGCCCCGGCTTTGCCGGAGGCCTAGTTTCTGTTAACTACCCTCGCATGTCACTCATGCAAGAGGGACAGGCACGGCTCCTCCCAGCGGCCGTTATGCACAGGGGAGGGACACTCCCCACTCCTGGGGCGTGTCTCCTCCCCTGCAGGTCTCTATGGTCCTCCAGTTCCCGCTCTCCTACAGGAACGCCCCCAAGTCCCGCACCCTCTATTCTCTCCGGCGGCCATTTCTCAGGCAGAGTTCACTCTGCGCTGGGCCTTTCTGCACTCTGCATCCCTGCTGAGGTGCTGTGCATTGGGGGTCCGGGCTTCGGGATCTGGAGGGCACACAACACCGCTTCCAGCGGTCTGGTAAGCCACAGCCGGTCTCCGGTTGTGGACCTCTGTATATTCTCCCTGGGGTTCATTCTCTTGCAAAGCCCCCACTCCAGCAGCATGTCTCACACAAGGAGCAAGGCTCCAAAGCTTTATTCTGTATGCACTGCATGTAAGCTCCTGCTGCCTGAGCCGAGCACCTATCCACATTGTGATGTTTTCTCTAACTTGGCGGTGCCACAGCCTGGAGTCTCACCCCCAGTCGTCTCTCAGGCTGCTTCTGCACCTGTGGCTGAACCCCCGGCCTGGGTAGAGTCCTTTTCTAGGTCTATATCCCAGTCATTTGCTGAGTCCATGGGACTTTTGTCCAGGACTTTGATGAATATGCATCAGCCCTCCTCACAGGGTGCCTCTAATACTCTTGCCAGAGGATCCCTATCCTCTGACCTCCGTCCATCGGAGCTCAAAGAGGATTCATCATCAGGTCCCAGACCCCGTCCTTCTAAGAGAAGGCGCAGGGTTTCCTCCCCCTCCTCATCCCGCGGCTCTGACTCAAGAGCTGACTCGCAAGATGAGGAGGATGCCCTTATGGGGGGCTCGGAGGCTAACTCCATGTATTCCATCGATCTCTCCGAGGGTGACTCAGATCTTAATGACTTGATTGCTTCTATTAATTCTGTACTGGATCTCAATCCGCCAGTATCAGAGGAGCAACCCTCTCTGGCAGAAAAGCATCAGTTTACCTCGCCTAAGAGAGTAAAGAGCGTGTTCTTTAACCACTCCAGTTTTCAGACCGCTGTGACCAAACCCAGGGCCTGTCCTGACAAACGCTTTCCAAAGCGTGGTTCTGATGACCGTTTTCCCTTTCCACCAGAGGTGGTCAAGGAGTGGTCTCACTCCCCAAAGGTAGACCCCCCGGTGTCTAGGCTCTCAGCCCGGACTGTTGTGTCGGTGGCTGACGGCACCTCACTTAAGGATTCCACTGACCGTCAGATTGACCTTCTGGCCAAATCTGTGTATGAAGCTGCGGGGGGCGCGTTTTCCCCGACTTTTGCAGCAGTGTGGGCTCTCAAAGCCATCTCTGCTTCTCTAGAGGAGATGCATTCCCTCACCAAGGAATCTATGCCTGAGATGGTTACCTTAACTTCTTAGGCTTCAGCTTTTTCATCTTATGCCATGTCTGCCATGCTAGAGGCTTCTCACCGCACTGCGCTGGCTTCAGCTAATTCCCTCGTTATCCGCAGGATCTTGTGGCTTCGAGAGTGGAAGGCAGATGCTTCTTCCAAGAAGTTTCTTGCTGGGCTCCCTTTTGCTGGTTCCCGGCTGTTCGGTGAACAGCTGGATGAAATTATTAAGGAAGCTACTGGCGGGAAGAGTACTTCCATGCCACAAACCAAGACCAGGAAACCCGCCCAGGGTAGGAATCAATCGAGGTTTCGTTCCTTTCGTTCCTCCAACTGGTCGTCCTCTAAGCCCTCCGCCTCGTCCGCTAACTCAGCCAAGGATCAGAAATCCAACTGGCGCCCAAAAGCGCATCCGCAGAAGACCGCAGGAGGTTCTGCCACTAAGGCAGCCTCCTCATGACTCTGCCCGCTCCAGCCACGTCCTTAGTCGGTGGCAGGCTCTCCCACTTTGGCGACGCTTGGTTAAAACAAGTCTCCGATCAGTGGGTGAGAGATATCATATCTCACGGTTACAGGATAGAATTCTCTTCCAGCCCGCCAAACAGATTTTTTCTCTCAACTCCCCCCTGCTCCAAGGCCGCCGCCTTCTCACAGGCCGTGGCATCCTTGCAGGCAAACGGAGTGATTGTACCAGTTCCCGCTCGGGAACGGTTCAGAGGTTTTTACTCAAACCTCTTCCTAGTTCCCAAAAAAGACGGTACCTTCCGGCCCATCCTGGATCTCAAGCTTCTCAACAAGCATGTTCGGGTGCGGCATTTTCGCATGGAGTCTCTGCGATCAGTCATTGCCTCTATGACCCAAGGGGATTTCCTGGCGTCCATCGACATCAGAGATGCCTATCTACATGTGCCAATTGCAGTTTCACACCAGCGTTGGTTACGTTTTGCAATAGGAGAGGATCATTTCCAATTCGTGGCTCTCCCCTTCGGGTTAGCCTCGCCCCCTCGGGTATTCACCAAGGTCATGGCGGCAGTGATTGCGGTCCTGCACCTCCAGGGGTTGGCAGTGCTCCCTTACCTGGACGACCTTCTGGTCAAGGCTCCATCCAGCGAGACTGTCAGCGGAGTGTCTCGCTCACTCTCTCCACTCTAGCCCAATTCGGGTGGCTTGTCAATCTTCCCAAATCCACTCTGACTCCGACCCAGAGTCTCACGTACCTAGGGATGCAGTTCGAGACTTTGCCGGCACTTGTGAAGTTGCCCTTAATCAAACAGAAGTCTCTCCAGCTAGCGGTGCGTTCTCTGCTGAGGCCCCGCCGTTATACCCTCAGGCGCCTGATGCAGGTGCTGGGTCAAATGGTGGCGTTCATGGAGGCTGTTCCCTTTGCCCAGTTCCATCTGCGCCCCCTGCAGCTGGACATTCTCCGCTGTTGGGACAAGCGGCCTTCCTCCTTACACAGGTTAGTGGCTCTGTCGCCACGGACCAGGAGCTCTCTTCAGTGGTGGCTTCGGCCCCTCTCCCTGTCCCAAGGGCGCTCCTTCCTGGCCCCGTCCTGGGTGATTCTCACCACGGATGCCAGTCTATCCGGCTGGGGAGCGGTATATCTCCACCACAGAGCACAGGGCACTTGGACTCCGTCCAAGTCAGCCCTTTCAATCAATGTGCTGGAAACCAGAGCCGTGCTTCTAGCTCTCCTAGCTTTTCACCACCTGTTGGCGGGCAGGCACATTCGAGTCCAGTCAAACAACGCGACAGCGGTTGCCTACATCAATCACCAAGGCGGGACACGCAGCCGCCTGGCAATGATGGAGGTAAAACGCATCCTTCAATGGGCGGAGGACTCTAAGTCCACCATATCCGCAGTCCACATCCCAGGCGTGGAAAACTGGAAGGCAGATTATCTCAGCCGTCAAAGCATGGACGGTGGCGAGTGGTCCCTGCACCCGGCAGTGTTTCAGTCAATCTGCCGCAAATGGGGCACTCCGGACGTGGACCTAATGGCATCCCGTCACAACAACAAGGTTCCTGTTTACGTGGCTCGCTCCCACGATCCTCAGGCCTTCGCCGCGGACGCTCTGGTTCAGGACTGGTCCCAGTTTCGTCTGTCCTACGTGTTTCCACCCTCTAACTCTCTTGCCCAGAGTCCTGCGCAAGATCAGAATGGAGGGCCGTCGAGTCATCCTCATTGCATCGGACTGGCCCAGGCGAGCTTGGTATCCGGACCTGCTTCAACTGTCCGTAGAGATGCCGTGGCATCTTCCGGACCGTCCAGACCTACTCTCGCAAGGTCCGTTTTTCCGCCCGAATTCTGCGGCCCTCAAATTGACGGCGTGGCTCTTGAGTCCTGGATTTTGACGGCTTCTGGTATTCCTCCTGAAGTCATCTCCACTATGACTCGGGCCCGTAAGTCTTCCTCCGCCAAGATCTATCACAGGACTTGGAAAATGTTCCTGTCCTGGTGTCGCTCTTCCGGCCATCCCCCTTAGCCATTCTCTTTGCCGACCCTTCTGTCTTTTCTACAGTCCGGTCTGCAGCTGGGACTGTCCCTCAACTCTCTCAAGGGACAAGTCTCAGCTCTGTCAGTACTGTTCCAGCGGCGTCTCGCCCGGCTGGCTCAGGTCCGCACCTTCATGCAAGGCGCGTCTCACATCATTCCGCCTTATCGGCGGCCCTTGGATTCCTGGGACCTTAACTTGGTCCTCACGGTATTGCAGAAACCCCCTTTTGAGCCTCTTAGGGAGGTTTCTTTGTATCGTCTTTCTCAGAAAATGGCCTTTCTAGTTGCCATAACTTCTCTAAGGAGAGTCTCTGATTTGGCTGCGCTCTCCTCGGAGTCACCTTTTTTAGTTTTTCATCAGGACAAGGTGGTTCTCCGTCCGACTCCGGACTTTCTTCCTAAGGTGGTCTCTCCCTTCCACCTTAACCAGGACATTACCTTACCTTCCTTCTGTCCGGCCCCTGTTCATCGCTTTGAAAAAGCGCTGCATACTCTAGATCTGGTGCGTGCTCTCCGGATCTATGTGTCTCGCACCGCTGCGCTTAGGCGGTGCACCTCTCTTTTTGTGCTAACCACAGGTCGGCGCAAGGGCCTCCCTGCTTCTAAGCCGACCTTGGCCCGTTGGATTAGATCGACCATTTCGGACGCCTACCAGAGTACTCAGGTGCCTCCCCCGCCGGGGATCAAAGCACACTCGACCAGAGCTGTCGGTGAATCTTGGGCTTTTAGGCACCAGACTACGGCTCAACAAGTCTGTCAGGCTGCCACTTGGACTAGCCTGCATACCTTCTCGAAGCACTACCAAGTGCATGCTCATGCTTCGGCAGATGCGAGCTTGGGCAGACGCATCCTTCAGGCGGCTGTCGCCCACTTGTGAAGTTAGGTTCTGCCTACTTCTTAGTTTTTCTGTTTATTTCCCACCCAGGGACTGCTTTGGAACGTCCCATGGTCTGGGTCTCCCAAAGGAACGATAAAGAAAAAGAGAATTTTGTTTACTTACCGTAAATTCTTTTTCTTATAGTTCCGTATTGGGAGACCCAGCTCCCTCCCTGTTGGCAATTTCTTGTTCCGCGTGTTATCACCGGCTGTTGTCGTGGACAGAGTCTCCGGTTGTTCCGGCTCTTGCTCTGTTCTACTTGTGGGTGGCTATTCTCCTTCAGCTTTTGCACTAAACTGGCTGGGACTGGCTCACCAGGGGGTGTATAAGCTCAGAGGGAGGAGCTACACTTTTAAGTGTAGTACTTTGTGTGTCCTCCGGAGGCAGAAGCTAAACACCCATGGTCTGGGTCTCCCAATACGGAACTATAAGAAAAAGAATTTACGGTAAGTAAACAAAATTCTCTTTTTTCTGGAACAATTTGAGGGGTGCCATCACTTTCTGCTATGACTGTATATCTATAATTATATACACACCGTGTGCAGAATTATTAGGCAGGTTGTATTTTAGAGGTTTTTTTTTTTTTATTGATCAACCACTATGTTCTCAATCAACCCAAAAGACTCATAAATATCAAAGCTTAATATTTTTGGTAGTTGGACTCTGTTTTTTTTTTTTAGATTTGGCTATCTTAGGAGGATATCTGTTTGTGCAGGTAACTATTAAGGGCCATTTACACGCTGCGACATCGCTTACAATAAATCGTCGGGGTCACTGTGTTTGTTACGCACATCCGGCGCCGTTAGCAACATCGCAGCGTCTGACAGGCAGGAATGACCCTAAATGACCGCAAAAGAGACAAAAATCATTGGTATATGAGAGGTCGTTCATTTACCAAAAATCGTTGTCTGGTAAGTAGCGATGTTGTTCGTCGTTCCTGTGGCAGCACACATCGCTATGTGTGACACCGGAGGAGCGACGAACATCTCCTTACCTGCGTCCACCGGCAATGAGGAAGGAAGGAGGTGGGCGGAATGTTCCGGCCGCTCATCTCCGCCCCTCCTCTGCTATTGGACGGCTGCCGTGTGACGTCGCTGTGACGCCGCACGAACCGCCCCCTTAGAAAGGAGGCGGATCGCTTGCCAGAGCTACGTCGCAGGGAAGGTAAGTCAGTGTGACGGGCGTTAGCGATGTGCGCCACGGGCAGCAATTTGCCCGTGACGCACAACCGACGGGGGCGGGTATGCTCGCTAGCGATATCGGTACCAATATCGCAGCGTGTAAAGTACCCTTTACTGTGCAGAATTATTAGGCAACTTAACAAAAAACAAATATATTCCCATCTCACTTGTTTATTTTCACCAGGTAAACCAATATAACTGCACAAAATTTAGAAATAAACATTTCTGACATGCAAAAACAAAACCCCAAAAAATTAGTGACCAATATAGCCACCTTTCGTTCTGATGATACTCAACAGCCTATCATCCATAGATTCTGTCAGTTGCTTGATATGTTTACAATCAACATTACTCGCAGCAGCCACCACAGCCTCCCAGACACTGTTCCGAGAGGTGTACTGTTTTCCCTCCCTGTAGATCATACATTTTATGAGGGACCACAGGTTCTCTATGGGGTTCAAATCAGGTGAACAAGGGGGCCATGTCGTTATTTTTTCATCTTTTAGATCTTTACTAGCCAGCCATACTGTGGAGTAGTTGGATGCATGTGATGGAGCATTGTCCTGCATGAAAATCATGTTTTTCTTGAACGATACCAACTTCTTCCTGTACCACTGCTTGAAGAAGTTGTCTTCCAGAAACTGGCAGTAGGTCTGGGAGTTGAGCTTCACTCCATCCTCAACCCGAAAAGGTTGCACAAGTTCATCTTTGATGATACCAGCCCATACCAGTACCCCACCTCCACCTTGCTGGCGTCTGAGTCAGAGTGGAGCTCTCTGCCCTTTACTGATCCAGCCTCTGGCCCATCCATCTGGCCCATCAAGAGTCACTCTCATTTCATCAGTCCATAAAAGCTTTGAAGAATCAGTCTTAAGATATTTCTTGGCCCAGTCTTGACGTTTTATCTTATGTTTCTTGTTCAAAGGTGGTCGTTTTTCAGCCTTCCTTACCTTGGCCCTGACCCTGAGTATGGCACACCTTGTGCTTTTTGATACTCCAGTAATGTTGCAGCTCTGAAATATGGGCCAAACTTGTGGCAAATGGCATCTTGGCAGCTTCATGCTTGATTTTCCTCAATTCATGGGCATTTATTTTGTGCCTTTTTTGCCCAACACACTTCTTGCGACCCTGTTTTCTATTTGCCATGAAACGCTTGATTGTTCGGTGATCACGCTTCAAAAGTTTGGCAATTTCAAGACTACTGCATCCCTCTGCAAAACATCTCACAATTTGGACTTTTCAGAGCCCATCAAATCTCTCTTCTGACCCATTTTGCCAAAGGAAAGGAAGTTGCCTAATAATTAAGCACACCTTATATAGGGTGTTGATGTCATTACACCACACCCCTCCTCATTACAGAGCTGCACATCACCTAATTTACTTAATTGGTAGTTGGCGCTCAAGCCTATACAGCTTGGAGTAGGGCAAGATGTATAAAAAGTATCATGTGATCAAAATACTCATTTGCCTAATAATTCTGCACACAGTGTGTGTATGTGTGTGTATGTATGTATATATATAATATATAAAAAAAATTTAATATAGCTATATATGCAGTACATATCTCAGAAGTGCACCCATTTGCGACAAATTCGTCATTTAAAATGCATGCAAATGGTAAATCCCACAACAGAATCTCCTGGAGGAAAATACGGTATCTGCGCTCAAGTACAAATACTTGTCTTTCACTAATTTTGCATTTTCAAGTTCTTCTGGGATATAACAGGTTGTAAGTAGTTATAAGCATGTACACTCCTATTTTTTTAAGGTCTTTCTCTTTTAAAAAGGTGGTGTAAAGTGATTGCAAATTTGAAAACAACAAACACATATGGTACTTACTGTACTAGCCCCAGGTCCAGTGCTAGCTGATGCTCTGGCCTTGCTATTTTAGCTGCAGCAGTTATGTCACATCTACAGCACACATTGCTGCAGCCAATCACTGAGCTGAGCGGCTTTGCTCTTAGAGATGGCTCACGCCACTGAGCTTAATGATCGTCTGCAGTAATGTTCTCTGTAGTCATGATGTCACTGCTGCAGCCAAAACAGAAACCGATGCAGCAGTAAGGAGCCTGAAGAGTGTGTAGAGAGTATGACATGTTTCTTGTTTTACAACTATGCAATCTTTTGGGCATTGCTTTCTGAAAGTGGAAAACCCCTTTTAGCTATGCAAAGGTAGGAATAGCTTAATGTCAATGGGATCAGCATGTAGATTACTCATCTGCAAAAAGAGAAACAAGCATCTGTCAAGTTGGATTTTAACCTGTCCACGTTTGGATTCACCTTTAGATCAGCAGAAACATTTCTTTACCCAATATTGAAAGAACATGCTTATTGGCCATGCTGACTGTCTATACACCTGTTGCCATTTTAAGTAGCTACTTAAGTAGACTGGTGACCGTCAGCATATTCTGTAAATTGGCACCCATTTCATACATTTGTTTTAGGTGGTTAACCTTCGAGAGACAGAACGTAAATTGCAGATACACAAACAAGAAATGGCTATGAAGGTGTCCGAGCAAGAGAACTTGGTAAGAGAGCTGGAGTCAGCCATAGAACATCTTACCTTGCAAAACGACAGACGCTTAACACAGCAGCAAAAGGAGCATGAGCAAAAGATGCAGCTTCTATTACAGCAGTTTAAAGGTAAGATGTTTACTAATGGCTCCGAGTGCATATATATATATAATATATATATAATTGCCTTATTCTGTCTGTCTTGCTTCAAAATAACGTCATTACAGTGACAACCGTCACCACACCGCATGCGCTAAAGAGCCTGCGACCAGCGGCTCAGCTAACTGAACAGCCTGAACTACGGGCCGACAGGACGACGCCCGACACTTATCCCCGCACCCACACGGAGCCCGACTCCCTGGTGAGTGCTGCACCCCCGGGAGCCCACACTGGCAACCCAGTCGACACATACCCACCGCTCGCCTCTGCCCCCCGCACACATTACCCCACTCTGCTCCATCTCCCCCCGCACTCCGCCCTCAGCATGTAAACACTGAACACACATACACACACACACGAATAGTCACCTGTCCCCAGCACTGATGTCCTCAGCGCCATGGCCCCGCTCGGCTCCAGCCCCCCCGCACTCCGCCCCCCACACACATCACCCCGCTCGGCTCCGCCCTCCGCATGTATACACTGGACACACACACACACACACACACATACACACCTGGATAGTCACCTGTCCCCAGCCATGAAGTCCCCAACACTGACGTCCTCAGCGCCATGGCCCAGCTCGGCTCCACCCTCCCGCACTCCGCCCTCCGCATGTATACACTGAACACACACGAATAGTCACCTGTCCCCAGCCATGCAGTCCCCAACACTGACGTCCTCAGCGCCATGGCCCCGCTCGGCTCCACCCCCCCGAACTCCGCCACCCGCACACATTACCCCACTCGCCTCTGCTCCCCCGCGCTCCGCATGTATACACTTGTCGTGGAAACCCTTTTCCTGGGAGAGCTAATTTAGGGTGAGATGCAAGTGATCTCCAGATCTGCCAATGTTGGTCCAATTAATAGCGATGCATCGGAGACAAACACAAGAACACACAGTCATTGTCTGTGTACCAGGCTTTGTCTGAATCTCAGATGCCCAAACAGTAGTTTATTAAAACCACAAAAAATAAGGGGACGGCTTAGTACATGACCAAAAATGGAATGAAAGTTGGAAATAACAAAATCGTAAATTATGGATCCTGCTGAATTCCTTAAAACCAGATCTGTCCAGTTTTCTGGACCTTCAGTAACAAAGAAACTTTAGACAAAGGCCTCTTTAAAGCGACTACACCCAGTGCTATTGCTTTTATGAATAACACTTATAAAGCTAATACAAAAATACAAAATTATTAAACATAAATAAATTGCTTAAATGATAATCAAAACTTAATATAAAATATTAACCATAACACACTGAGCACACACACGAATAGTCACCTGTCCCCAGCCATGCAGTCCCCAGCACTGACGTCCTCAGCGCCATGGCCCCACTCGGCTCCTCCCCCCCACCCCGCACTCCGCTCCCTGCACACATTACCCCTCTCTGCTCCGCCCCCTGCACTCTGCTTTCTGCATGTATACACTGAACACACACGACTAGTCACCTGTCTCCAGCCATGCAGTCCCCAGCACTGACGTCCTCAGCGTCGCACACATTACCCCGCTCGGATGACCGCCCCACCCCCCGTACTCCGCATGTATATGTCACGGGCGGGGGACAGATCACAACCGGGGGGGGCCGCTCAAGGCACTCTGATCCGGGCAGTGGCTGTGGCTCGAGTGGCAGCCGGATCCAGGGCTCGCGCAGCCGTCAATCGCCCACGAGTGAAAAGGGGTTATTTACAGGGGATAGAGTCTTAGTCGGTGACGCCACCCGTGGGTTGCGTTAAGGGATGGTGACACCGCCGCTGCCTTGTATGTGGGTGCCCGAGGTTGATGGAGCGGGGCAGCAAGGTGGGATCCCCTCCACAGGTAGGGGAGGTGTAGTCCTGGGGCCAGTGTATAGTGAGAGGTTGCAGGGAGCAGGAAACTCACAGTTTGGTTGTCGTAGTGCTGGATGAGCTGCTGTTGATTTGGACGGTCAGTAACCACACACAGTCTGTATTGTAAACCAAATTGCCAATGGCCGGTCACCTTTGGCAGGTGTCTTCGGGTCCCACACCCAGATATACAGCCAGGGGCCCTTTCTTCCACACTCTCTGTCTCTTTCCTGTCTGAACTAGTCCGCTTGAACGGCCTCCAGACCCGATCCCCTCTCTCGGCACCGGCAGGCTACAACCCTGCCCTGGTCGGCCTCAGGTTCTCCGTGACCGGATCTCAGTGCCTGTGGCCCTCACTGCCACCTAGTCCGGAAGTCCAGGGCTCCAACCCCGACTACCAACCTCTCCAGGGAGCTCCAACTCTCTCCTGTCAGCTCTTCACTGACTACAGCTCAAACTAAAGCTGAAACTCTGCTCTGTCACGTCCCAAGCTCTTCTCGAGACCTCCCATTTTCCTGGGGAGGGGAGTGAGTAGGGCCTGATTGGCTGGGGTATATCTGTGTGGGTACTGTGTTGGTGCCAAGGAGGAGAATGGCCTCCAATTTGGTGGATTTGTGCAGGCTCTGTGACAACCTGGTTTTGCCAGGGCGTCACATATACACTGATCGAACACACACACACACACACACACACACATACACACACACACCTGGATATTCACCTGTCCCCAGCCATGCAGTCCCCAGCACAGACGTCCTCAGCGCCATGGCCCCGCTCGGCTCCACCCACCCCGCACTCCGCCCCCCGCACACATTACCCCGCAGGATGGGGGCACATGTCAGGATGGTGGCTGCACCACAATTGGGAAACACACCAGCAGTGGGCCACATCACAGCATCAGCATATTTTTTACTTAACTTTACACAGTTCATGGCCTTCTTTCATTACAAGCCATAGACATCATTAAACATTAGACTCATCTATTAAAACTGTTCCTTCTGTTCTTTGTCATTTTAAAACCAATAAAAAATTATAAGAATACTAAATTAAACCTAACCCATCCAGTCCGTTCATTACCTTATTTTTCAATCTGCTAACCTACATACACATTCTAGACTACCCGATACGTTAGAATCTGGCCACCTTCTAGTGTGTGTGTATATATATATATATTCAGCTCCGCGGGCACAGATACGCTCGTCGCTGCTGGTGACGCTGCATTGCATAACATGTTAGCACGCCCCTGTGGGCGTACTAACATGCTATGAAGGCAGGCTGATCTGGGGAAGTAACGCCCTTACGACTAGTCGCTGGCCTCATTAGCATATGGTAAAAGAGCTTTAGAACTACTTTTTATAAAGATCTCTTTATCTATGCTACTAGATACAGGGCCTTAGGCAGGGATTAGCAATATGCACCCAGAACTGCTTGTGGTCCTGGGTGCATATTGCACCTGACAGGTTCACTTTAACCACTCCCACTTAGTAGGACACTGATCCAAGGTCTGTGCCAATGTCGACCCGGACCTAGGAAATTTCTTGGCATCTCTATGGATACAGCTTACATTCACCACTTTCCCAAGGACTAGCACATGTGGGATTGTGTCCCTTACCAGGGTCACTAATGTCCAGGAGACCAGACACTTGCACCCCAATCACAGGTACATAGCACGCCTGAGGCCCTCACTAGGATGAGTAATAGTGCTGTAGGTTGGGTATGCAAGGTAGGAGCAGTGCCAGTCCATCAGCTCTGAGGTTATGAGACACTTGACTGTTCTATCCTGTGGAGCATGACACCAAAATACCTTAAATTTTTATTAAACTTCGCCGTTAGGAGATCGGCTTCAATTTCAAAGTCTTTGAAGTGTAAAGGGGACCTATTACATGGAAAAATGCTATTAACCTGCAGATATGGGGTTATGAACCTGCACATTGAACCACGCTGCCAGAAGGAAATTAACTTTTAATCTTCCCAGCAGCGTTCCAGTTTGTCATGAGGTTGCGCCGGCACGGGTTCAGTCACCGCTCTGTGTATGGAGACCGGCGGCTGTAACCTGTAATATGCAGGCACTAGCAAGTTCAGAATGATATTAACCTCATACCTGCAGGTTAATAGCATGTTTCCATGTTTCAGGTTGTCTTTAAGGAAAAAGAGTTTGAGGAGGAATACTCGTGACCCAAGAAGGGCCCAGAAGACCTTGGTATGCGTAGATCATCAACTTTCTCGTGGACCTTATGTGGAAGCTTCCAGATCTTCTTTTGCAGGGTCCCCTATTCCACCAGAATTCTCAGTTGCTCAATTTAAGCATGACTTTTGACGCCACAGTATTAAGGTCCACTTGCTTCCCTGAGCAAGTCATCCAGCCATCAAAGCAGAAAAGCTTTCCTCCTCTCGTATTTACTACTTACATGGAAAGCCTTCATGCACTGGTCCGATGCCAACCAGAACGCCCCCATGACTTTTTCGTAACCCTCCCTCTTGACTTTCCTGCAGTCAGGTCTCAAAGCTGACTTGTCTCTTAGTTCAAGGGTCAAGTTTCTGTGCTTTGCATTCTTTTTTAGAAACCTCTGCTGTCTAATCCTCAGATCAAGACCTTCCTTCAAGGAGTCGCTCATTTTGTTCCTCCTTACCGGCCCCCAGTAGAACCCTGGGACCTCAACCTTGTTCTGGACATTCTTCAGAAAGAAAAGAAAGAAAGAAGAAAGATTTTGGGTGCTCACCATAAAATCTCTTTCTTGCAGCCTTCACTGGCGGACACGATACCCACCCTTTTTTGTAGTTTGATGTTTCAATTGTGTTGTTTTATGCTATGTTTTTACTTTACTGTTGCTTCTCCTACTGCTTTCTCTCTAACTGATTTAGCTGTGTGCCAGTTGGTGGTTGTACACTGCTAGGGAGGAGTAACTTTTTTTGGATAGTGTCGCCTCCTAGTGGCAGCAGCATACACCCATGGTTTCCTGTGTCCCCTAATGAAGGCTCCAAGAAAGAGATTTTACAGCGAATACCCAAAATCGTCTTTTATTGCTTGTTCCAAAGCCTGGAACGTGAGGTAAGGGAATGGCCAGACCCACCCATCTCTAGTGGCTGTTACTGAAACCCGGATCCAAAATCCGGGACCATTAGAAAACACCTCTCAACAATATATGTACTGGGGCCTGCTTCTCTGGGTTCTACACCACCGAGGCTTGCCACCTCAGTTACACATACCTCCCATCCAGGGCCTGTCCGGCTGCCACCTTACAAATGGTAAATTGTTTTCTTTTATATTCACCCGTTTGGATCATACTCTGCACTTTTACTGTGTTTTTCCCTTCCTCAGAGTTTGGGGAGCCTCACTGGGAAAATGATGCCCTGGTGCAATACAGGCACCTTCATTTTCAGAAGTACTGGGACTTGCACCTTCCTGACTGACAAACAATAGGACCTTGATAGCTACCTCCTGAAATTGAAGAAAGGACCCGTATTGCTTGCACATCAAAACAGCACAAAAGCATTGTATAATGCTATTTTAACGATGTGCACAGCTACCTTTTTGTACCAAAATTTAGATTTTTACATGGCACCGTATTGGTTCATGACGAGATCTGAGAGATCTACACCCCCATGAATTTATTATAATCCAGGATCCAATCTGACTTTGAGACTTCTTTTGTGGTACCTCAGAAAGTGAAAGAGTAGCTGTTGTCACAGTGTATTGTGATCAAGATAATGACATCCCTGTTGTCCTTATAAAATGACCACCAGCATGTCAACACGACATTGGACTCAGCTCTCACTCTTTCTCAGCATTTGCCCAATTTGCGGCTTTTTTTATACGGTGCTGCTTACAACAGTACCTCTGGCAGAGAGGGACTTGAAAAGCTGGATGCTGGTGTAGAAGTTTTCTATGTAGAGGTGATAACCCTAATCCAGCAGTGGGTGCACCAATTCCTACACAATTTTCCTACTCACTCCCAGGACAGGAGCGTGTTCAGGGTGTTCAATCCAGGTGTCCCTCCCTTTGTAAACCCTAAATCTATGGGTGTATTCGGAGACCCTCTAGCACAGATTGTACATTTTAATTCCTCACCTAGCCCTATTACTTGGAAAGTATTGTGAGAATTTAAAGGGAACCAATCACCAGGATTTCCATATATGACCTAAATCAGGCTGCTTTTCTACATACCTTTGGTGGTCAGCTCGGTGTATAGGTTTTGAAATTCAAGAAAGTAACGTTTATAAAATTAGTTGCTTGTTGAATGACAGCAGCTGAGGAGCAGATAATATCTGGGGGGGTATTCAGAGTTATCCCCTCCCTCTGTTAGAATTAGCATAAGCATTATACAATCGACCTAGCAGGACCTGTGGTGAGGTAAGAAAAGTTAAAAAAAAAAAAGAATGAAAATTAAAACTGAAAAAAAAAAAATCACAAAAAAAGATACCCAAAAATACATTTATTTATATTAAAACAAAAATAAACAAAAAAAGTACACATATTTTGTATCGCGCATCCAGCATGACCTGATCTATAAAACTGTCCCACTATTTAACCTCTTCAAGGAACAGTTTAAAAAAAATGCATCAAAACATTGATTTTTCATTATACTGCAGAAAAAAAGTTGAATAAAACGCAATCAAAAAGTGGAACATAAACAAAAATAGTATTACTGAAAACTGCATCTTGTCCCTCAAAAAGCAAGCTGCCACACAGCTCCATCAATGGAAAAATAAAAAAAGTTATAGCTCTGAGAATACAGCATTGAAAAAAAAATATTTTTTCTAAAAAATTGTTTTTATTGTGTAAAAGCAGCAAAACATAAAAAAAGACATAAATGTGGTATTGGTGAAACTGTACTGCCCTGAAGAATAATCCTGTGTAGATACTTTTACCAAACTGTGAACAGCATAAAAAAAAAAAAAAATCGCAAAAAACAACAATTCCTGAATTGCTGTTTCATGTTAATTCTACCTACCAAAAATGAGAATAACAAAAGATCCAAAAATGTTATGTGCCCTAAAATGTTGCCAATAGAAATGTCAATTCGTCCCCCAAAAAACAAGACCTCACATGGATGGCTTTCCAAACGCAATATGGCATCCACAATCTATTACAGACAATTGTGAACTCTAAAATTCAAATGGCGCTCCTTCTCTTCTGAGCCCTGCCGTGCGCCCAGATAGTAGAATTCTATCACATATGAGGTATCTGTGTACTCAGGAGAGATTGCACAATAAATATTACAGTGCATTTTTGCCTGATACCCTTGTGAAAAAAGTTACCTGGTTGAAGTAACAATTTTGTGGTAAAAAATGCATTTTTTTTTATGGCTCAATGTTATCAACTTCTGTGAAGTCCATGGAGGTTCAATGTGCTCACCACATCTAGAGATATTCCCCGAGGGGTCTAGTTTCCAAAATGGGGTAACTTGTGGTGGAGCTCCACTGTTTAAGCACCTCAGGAGGTCTCCAAACGCAACATGGCGTCGGCTAACAATTCTAGCCAATTTTACTTTAAAAAATTGAAATGGCGCTCATTACCTTCCGAGCCTGCCGTGCACCCAAACAATTGAATTCCACCACATATGAGGCATCATGACAAATTGCACAATACATTTTATGGTGTATTTTCTCCTATTACCCTTGTGAAAATGCTAAATTTGCGGTTAAAGTAAAATTTTCATTTTTCCCTTCCACATGGCTTTGGTTCCTGTGAAGAACCTAAAGGGTTAATAAACTTCTTGGATGTGATTTTGTGCAGTGTGAAGGGTGCAGTTTTTAGAATGGGGTCACTTTTGGGTATTTTCTGTTACCTGTGAAGTTGAACGGAATTTATTGCTTATTTTAAACTTTTATAAAAAATAATAAAGTGAAAATTGGGGCGTGCAATATTATTCGTCCCCTTTAAGTTAATACTGTACTTTGTAGAGCCACCTTTTGCTGCGATTACAGCTGCAAGTCACTTGGGGTATGTCTCTATCAGTTTTGCACATCGAGAGACTGAAGTTCTTGCCCATTCTTCCTTTGCAAACAGCTCGAACTGAGTGAGGTTGGTTGGAGAGCGTTTGTGAACAGCAGTTTTCAGCTCTTTCCACAGATTCTCGATTGGATTCAGGTCTGGACTGTGATTTGGCCATTCTAACACCTGGATACGTTTATTTGTGAACCATTCCATTGTAGATTTTGCTTTATGTTTTGGATCATTGTCTTGTTGAAAGACAAATCTCTGTCCCAGTCTCAGGTCTTTTGCAGTCTCCAACAGGTTTTCTTCAAGAATGGTCCTGTATTTGGCTCCATCAATCTTCCCATCAATTTTAACCATCTTCCCTGTCCCTGCTGAAGAAAAGCAGGCCCAAACAATGATGCTGCCACGACCATGTATGACCGTGGCGATCGTGTGTTCAGGGTGATGAGCTGTGTTGCTTTTACATCAAACATATCGTTTGGCATTGTGCCCAAAAAGTTTGATTTTGGATTCATCTGACCAGAGTACTTTCTTCCACATGTTTGGTGTGTCTCCCAGGTGGCTTGTGGCAAACTTTAAATTACACTTTTTATGGATATTTGAGAAATGGCTTTCTTCTTGCCACGCTTCCATACAGGCCAGATTTTTGCAGTGTATGACTGATTGTTGTCCTATGGACAGACTCTCCCACCTCAGCTGTAGATCTCTGCAGTTCATCCAGAGTGATCATGGGCCTCTTGGCTGCATCTCTGATCAGTCTTCTCCTTGTTTGAGATGAAATGTTTTTGAGATAGCCTGGTCTTGGTAGATTTGCAGTGGTATGATACTCCTTCTATTTCAATATGATCGCTTGAACATTGAACAGTGCTCCTTCGGATGTTTAAAGTTTTGGAAATCTTTTTGTATCCAAATCCGGCTTTAAACTTCTCCACAACAGTATCATGGGCCTACCTGTTGTGTTCCTTGGTCTTCATGATGCTCTCTGTGCTTTAAACAGAACACTGAGACTATCACAGAGCAGGTGCATTTATACGGAGACTTGATTACACACAGGTGGATTATATTTATCATCATCAGTCATATAGAACAACATTGGATCATTCAGAGATCCTCAATGAACTTCTGGAGTGAGTTTGCTGCACTGAAAGTAAAGGGGATGAATAATATTGCATGCCCAAATTTTCAGTTTATTCTTTTTTTACAAAAGTTTAAAATAAGCAATAAATATTGTTCAACTTCACAATTGTGTCCCACTTGTTGATTCTTCATCATAACATTAACATTTTTTATCTTTTATGTTTGAAGCCTGAAATGTGGGAAAAGGTTGAAAAATTCAAGGGGGCCGAATACTTTCGCAAGGCACTGTATAACCTGTTAAAGTGACACTGGTCAGAAATGAAAAAATTGGTCTGGTCACAAAGGCAAAAACAGGTTCTGGTGCGAAACGGTTAGCATACATTGTTCCTGCCCTTGTCCAGTGGCACATCTGTCCTAAATGAAAATCATATCTCTTAAGCTGTGTTTTTTTTGTTTCAGATTTGGTGCAGTTTATTGTGCAGATTGTTGCCAAAATCTGCATGTCTATCCTAAGGGTTACTTTGGGTTACTTTGCACGCTGCGACATCGCTAGCTGATTGTAGTGATGCCAACCGCAATAGTCCCCGCCCCCGTCGCAGCAGCGATATCTTGTGATAGCTGCCGTAGCGAACATTATCGCTACGGCAGCTTCACACGCACTTACCTGCCCTGCGAGACGGCAGGCGGCCAATAGAAGCGGAGGGGCGGAGATGAGCGGGACGTAAACATCCCGCCCACCTCCTTCCTTCCTCATTGCAGGCGGGACGCAGGTAAGGAGATGTTCCTCGCTCCTGCGGCTTCACACACAGCGATGTGTGCTGCCGCAGGAAGGAGGAACAACATCGTACCTGTTGCTGCAGCGAAATTATGGAAATGACCGACACTACACAGATCACCAATTTTCGACGCTTTTGCGATCGTTTATCGGTGCTTCTAGGCTTTACACGTTGCGACGTCGTTACCAGCACCGGATGTGCGTCGCTTTCGATTTGACCCCGCGGAGATCGCAGTAGCGATGTCGCAACGTGCAAAGTACCTTTTAGGCTATGTGCGCACTAGAAAATTACTTTTTCTTAAGGAAAAACGGACCCTGTGAAAGAATCCCGCATCTCTGGTAAAAAAAAACGCAACAGAATCCGCATGTGGTTTTGCCGCGTTTTTGTGCGGTTTTTCCGCAGGTTGGTCCCTGCGGTTTTTTTTACCAATAATTAATGCAAAACCGCAGGGACCTGCAGAAAAGAAGTGACATGGACATTAATTCCGCAGCGGAAATTCCACGGGTAAATCTGCATGGACAAAAAAAAACGCAGTGTGCGCACATCTTTTTTAATCCCAATATATTTTGCTTGAGAAGGACTGCAGAAATGTTCTAAACATTTTCTGCAGCATTTCTACAGCCAAATCTGCGGGTAAATCCGCAGCATGCAAACATGGCCCTATGCCAGCAAAGTCAATGAGGATTCTGAAGTGTCATGTGCACGTTTCTTCCTTTTTCCTTGCGGTTTTGGGTGCAGAAAAAAGAAGCAGCATGCGAATTATTGGTGTTTTCTTCTGCATTTGTTGGGCCTTCCAGGCATTGATTTCACAAAAAACACATGCGTTTTTTTATGTGTTTTTCTGCCGCAAGGTACGTTTTTTGGTGCAGAAAATTTCTGCTCCTAATCTGCACATACTCTTTTGCAGTTTAACAGAAAAAAGAGTTGGGGCAAAGAAGCAAAGTCCTACCCCCACTTTTATAGCCTCGGCATCTTTGATAGACACATTGTCTGCCCTCCTACACTTCATCTAGCTCACTTTCACTCTTTGATCCAGTCACAGAAGAAGAAGTCACCAGGCTCCTCGCATCTTCTCGCCCTACTACCTGCACCAGTGACCCCAGTGACCCTATTCCCTCACATCTCCTTAAATCTGTCACCCCAGCTGTCACCACTCACCTAACTAAAATATTCAATCTCTCTCTCTCCTCTGGTGTCTTTCCCTCCTTTTTCAAACATGCCAGCATACACCCATTACTTAAAAAACCATCCCTGGACCAAAATTGTGCTGCTAACTACAGACCTGTCTCTAATCTCTCATTCATCTCCAAACTCCTGGAACGTCTGGTCCACTCCCGTTTAATCCGCTATCTGTCAGATAATTCTGTCCTTGACCCTCTGCAATCCGGTTTCCGCTCCTTACATTCTACTGAAACTGCTCTTACTAAAGTCTCTAATGATGTACTAACAGCTAAATCTAATGGTCACTACTCCCTGCTGATCCTCCTGGATCTCTCTGCTGCATTCGATACTGTGGATCACCAGCTCCTACTCACTATGCTCCGCTTTATCGGGCTCAAGGACACCGTTCTTTCCTGGTTTTCCTCTTACTTCTCTGACTGCTCATTCACTGTATCCTTTGCCAGCTCCTCTTCCTCTCCTCTTCCCCTTACGGTCGGGGTTCCTCAGGGTTCAGTCCTAGGCCCCCTCCTATTCTCTCTATAAACAGCCCCTATTGGACAAACAATCAGCAGATTTGGTTTCCAGTACCATCTCTATGCTGATGACACCCAACTGTACACATCTTCTCCTGACATCACCCCTGCACTATTACAAAATACCACCGATTGTCTGTCCGCTGTCTCCAACATCATGTCCTCCCTCTATCTAAAACTGAACCTGTCAAAAACTGAACTTCTCTTGTTTCCTCCCTCTCCTAACCTTCCGAAACCCAATATTACCATTTCTGTGTGTGGCTCTACCATTACGCCCCAGCAGCACGCCCGCTGTCTTGGGGTTATATTTGACTCCGATCTTTCCTTCACTCACCACATTCGTTCACCTGCTCGTTCTTGTCACTTCCACCTCAAAAACATCTCAAGAGTTTGACCTTTTCTTATCGTTGACTCTGCAAAAACTCTTACTGTTGCTCTTATTCATTCTCGCCTGGATTATTGTAATTCTCTACTAATTGGTCTCCCTGTTACTAAACTCTCCCCTCTCCAATCCATTCTGAATTCCGCAGCCAGGATCATTTTCCTCTGCAACCGTTTCACTGATGCCTCTGCTCTTTGCCAGTCATTGCACTGGTTGCCCATCCGTTACAGAATCCAATATAAACTTATCACTCTCACTCACAAAGCTCTCCACGGTTCCGCACCGCCCTACATCATCTCCCTTATCTCTGTCTATCACCCCACCCGTGCCCTCTGTTCTGCTAATGACCTAAGACTGACATCCTCAACAATTCAAACCTCCCACTCCCGTCTTCAAGATTTCTCACGAGCTGCGCCTATGCTCTGGAACACACTACCAAGAGAAATCCGAATTCCCAACATCCACACCTTTAAGCGGGCCCTAAAAACGCCTTTCTTTAGACTAGCCTATCACCTCACTGCCGTGATCTAATCTAGTCCTTTCTGCCCTTCAAAAAACTTATTTCCAGTTCTCGTCCCCTGTACCTGTATAAATTCTCACTGTCGGGTTCATGCAGCTGCTTTTGAATACCCTATTAAATCGATGGCTAGACCATATATGACAAGCTTTTCTCCCCCCATTCACCTTTTGTGTCTCCCCTATTTCCTCATAGACTGTAAGCTTACGAGCAGGGCCCTCACTCCTCCTGGTATCTTAATTTTGTTATTTTGTATTGTCTCATATTGTCTGTACATGTCCCCTCTTAATTGTAAAGCGCTGCGGAATATGTTGGCGCTATAGAAATAAAACTTATTATTATTATAAGTGCTCTTGACAACAGGCAGTTAAGTGCAAGTTATACAGCAGAGAGATAAAATCAGTTTTCAGGAGTAGGAAATCCTGTTTTTTTTTTTGGTAATAAAGTGATTTTCATTGCCCAATTTATGTACAACTCTAATCTGAGCAGGCTTGTTATGAGGCGTATATGGCCATTATTACCTGCTACATTACTACATTTCCAGGAGATGTCACAACAAAGCTTATTTTTCTTTTGATATAAAACATGGATAAATCTTGATTGTGCATATACTGTATATCAAAGACATGCAGATGGCCCCAATGGGACTTGTGTTGCTGATATATGTAAAGCGCTGCAGAATATGTTGACACTATATAAAAATAAAGTTTATTATTATTATTATTATTCTCCTCAGCTATAATCTTTGCATTAGTATTTTCTTTTTTTTTTTTCTTTCAAATCGGGGGGTTTTATTTTTTCACTTATGCATCTAACAGGACGGACTACTACTTTATCTCTGATACTAATGCATTTCACTGGATTCAGAAGTAATGTATAATGCATGTAAACATGATTCTTTACTCTCAGATAGCTGTACCGATGTGTATTGGTGATACCGAAATTTATATATTCAGATATTAATAGTGACCCATTTCTTTTTCCAATCTAGATAATGACAGAGGGATTCCTACAGGAAACATAAAAGCGTATGAAACAAAAATAGAGGAGCTTGAAAAGGAGCTTTATTTCTACAAAACAACCAGCCGAGAATTAAGGAAGAAGCTCAGAGATCTGGTTGGGGAAGTAAATGTGACATTTCCCAATAGTAAGTGTTGGCTAGCATTTCTCACTAAGTCTGATGAAGAGACCTGAGTAGTCTCAAAAGCTTTTGCTATTATTACCATCTTTTCAGTTAGCCATTAAAAGGTATCAACCACTGAGGACTTCAGTTCTTTTAAACAATTTTTTTTATCACAAGTCATGATCATGCACTTGCTCTAGAATATCCCACTGTACATGTAGAGTTCAATTACATGGTACATGTCACACCAAAGCATCAGGGTGATATGAATTATAGTTGATGTGTGAATTTGGATGTTTGAGAAATAAGTGTAGAAGGCCTCTCCTTCCTTGTACTGTGGAACCTCGGTTTACGAGTAACCCGCTTTGCGAGTATTTCGCTACATGAGCAAAGCTTGCTGTAAATTTGTAACTCAGTTTACGAGCAAGCTTTGCCGTATGAGCAAATACTCACCGCACACACTTCCGGATCCGTACTTCCACCGCACTCTGATTCGCTCTCGCACTCCGCACAAACACGCACACACAAACACATACAAACACGCACGCACACACACATATTATGCTCACCTTACCTTCTGTTCCATCGGCGGCCTCATGGTTCTTGTAGTTCGCCGGTACAGGATGTGTATCGCGACAATGGAGAAAATTCCGTTGTCAGCCGCTACTCAAAGGCAGCGCAATGGCCAATCAGAGGCAAGCCTCTCCTGCCTTTGACGTCAGCGCTCTGGCAGCGAAAGTTACTCCATCATCGCGATGGTTACCGGAATCACATCCTGTAAGGGCAAACTACAAGATCCATGAGGCCGGCGATGGAACGGAAGGTAAGGTGAGCATAATATGTGTGTGTGCGTGCGGGTTTGTATATGTTTGTACGTGTGTGGAATGGCACAATAGGGGACCAGGATGGGACATTGAACAAGTTGTGGAACTAATTGTCTGAGCTTCCATTATTTCCTATGTGAAATTTTGCTTTCCTAGACGAGTAACTTGGTTAACAAGCACACTCCCAGAACGGATTGTTCTCGTAAACCAAGGTTCCACTGTAATGTTATTTGATCATTAAAGAGGTTATCCGGGTCTTTTATTATTTTTTTCACATGGGGCTAAGAACTATCAGGCAGGTAGTTTCTAACTACATGATTGTTCTGCCCGGCATGATCTCTGCCAGCTGCTGGTGATTCTGTGACATTGACAGCACGGTCAACTTTTTCGCTCTGCTCTGTTGACAAGGCATCTCTACCACTCAATCACAAGACCTCTGCAATGATGCCCTGTTGACAGAAAAGACCGGATGAGAATATGTTGCTTTTGTTGATGTGGAGTGAAGTAAAGTAGGGGAATCGCCAGTTGAGCTTACTACCTCTTGCCTGTTAATTCTTAGCCCCATACACAAAATAAAGTCCCGGATAACCCTTTTAATATTCTGTTTTACAATAAGAATTTCTCAGTTTATTGGAAAAGCGCTTAGGATTTATCAAAAGAATACGAGCACTGCTTATAGCATCCACTATTCTCTATATACTATGTAGACACTGGATTGGGGGGAGCTTAAAGGGGTTTTCCACTACTAGACAGGTCCTTTTTTATGGACCCATAATGTGACTTGCCTCCCAGTCCACCACTCCACTGTTTGATTGTGATATAGACAATATCATGGGACTGCTGCGGTCAATCATTGACTGCTGATCGGCTGCAATTTTTACGTTAACATGGGAACTTACAAGCTGAGCAAAACGTGCACAATAAGTTCTTACCAGATATTAAGGGGAGATGTACATGGAATGACACTCATTTAGAGGGGTTGTGTAAGTAACAACCCCTATGCAAGCTTGAGAAAATGGCAGCTGCCGCAGGCCCACGAGGGTTAAACTTCAATGCTGAAGATCAGAGACGGGGTTAATGCCGCGCTGCTGTCAAAGTAATACACTGTTGATTTAATCAATTCTTCTTTATTTTACAGGTCTACCCGTTTCTGAGGGCAAAAGCCTCCTTCATCAGGACAAAGGAAAAATCAACAAGTTTTCCTTT
Organism: Anomaloglossus baeobatrachus; assembly: GCF_048569485.1. Taxonomy (NCBI): domain Eukaryota; kingdom Metazoa; phylum Chordata; class Amphibia; order Anura; family Aromobatidae; genus Anomaloglossus; species Anomaloglossus baeobatrachus. Next base: position 606,492,940 of record NC_134353.1, on the reverse strand, counting down.
GTCCTGATGAAGGAGTCTTTTGACCTCAGAAACGCATAGCCTTGTAAAATAAAGAAGAATTGATTAAATCAACAGTCTTACTTTGACAGCAGCGTGGCATTAACCCCGTGTCTCCTCTCCTGCATTGAAGTATATTTCCATGGGAGCAGAAGAAAAAATGTTCTTCCATGCTAATTAAATTGTGAAGAAATTGTTTATGTCACTAGATTGACAGGGGCAAGCGGGCTCAGAGCAGAGGAACGGTGCTGGTCTGGGAAGTAAGTATATGTATTTTTTTATTATTTTTTTATTCAGCTCCTTAATTCAATAAATAAAGGGTTGTCCAATGGTGGACATCCCTCTTAAAGCCTTGTTTATATGGCTATATTACTGATATGAATGAGATCTGTTTAAATATACAGTATATCACAAAACTGAGTACACCCCTCACATTTTTGTAAATATTTTATTATATCTTTTCATGGGACAATATTGAAGATAAAGTAGTCAGTGTACAGCTTGTATAACAGTGTAAATTTGATGTGCCCTCTAAATAACACAACACACAGCCATTAATGTCAAAACCGCTGACAACAAAAGTGAGTACACCCCTAAAAATTTCCAAATCATGCCCAAAGTGTTAATATTTTATGTGGCCACCATTATTTTCAAGCACTGCCTTAAAGGAATTCTCCCACCTCCAAGGTTCTGTCCCAATATGTAGTAAGCGGAATAATAATAATAATAACAAATACCTACAATTAGAAATGTAGTATAGTTCTCCTGATAAAGCCATGTCTCTTACTTCATGTGCAGGGCATTGCAGCTTTAGGTATTCATGGTTACGTGTGGTCATATAGTGACAGTTAGTTGCTCATGGTCATAACCATGAATACTCAAGCTGCAATGCCCTGCAGATGAGGTAAGAGACATTGCTACGGTATATCAGGAGAACTATACTACATTTCTATATTAATATTATTATTATTATGCCTGCTACATATTGGGATTGAATCTTGGAGATTGGAATAACCCTTTAACTCTCTTGGACATTGAGTTCACTAGACCTTTACAGAAGCCACTAGAATCTTCATCCATAACAACATCACGGAGCTGGTGCCTATTAGAGACATTGCTCTTCTCCAAGGTTTCCAAGAAGCCATATTAAGTAGCAATGTTTTTTTACTTGTTTTTCTGTAGATGATGTCTCTGGAGATACCCCACAGAACCAGGATGAATTCGGACCAGTGACGTCTAAAGAACAGAACTGGGCAGCAAAGGTTGAAAATGGCAAATCTACTAGAAAGCCAAAAGACTTCACAAACTCCAGATCTCAGCAGAACACATATAGAATTGTTGCAGATAATTCAGGCACTTTAGGTCACAAGTCAGAACCTCGCCGACAAATCAGAAGGCACTTTTCTAGTGGAGAAGAAGCAGAAGATGCTGATGAATCCCAAACTTTAAAACCTCAAAGCCAATCTGCTTCTCATATAACAAAATCGGAGGCTAATAGTGCAGCCCTTGTGGTCAGTCCCGTGAAACTGTCCCGCCGAGATGTGCGGCAGATCTCTGCCTTAGAGCTTTCAACACGACGTTCCAGTGTTGGCTCCATTCTTGCTGATTCTATTGAAGTAACACAGAAATCATCAGACTTTAAATTTTAGATAAGAGAGTTTGGGGTAGTTATCAAATGTAGCACTTGTCACATTGTGAACATGCCGAACTGATTCACAAAAGACCAGCACTCTAGAAGAGACTTTCTTCACCGTTGTATATTATAAATTACACACCGACAAATCAGAATGACATAACCTACTATTTATTATTAAAAGAAAAAGGCTTCCACAGTGGAACCTGGTACATTTATTATCCATTGTAAAATCTGCTTCTAGGTTGGTAATACTGTACTTGAAGAAGGAATTGCTGCTGAAACTTGAGAAATGGTTAAAGCCGATAGTCAACAGATTTCACAGGGCAAAACCTGCATTCACTATTTAATAGATCCTTTAGACTTGATGAGGTTGGTCTACTTACTTTTATAGGACTGTCATATTCCACAGTGCTTTACAGAGATCATAAGCTTTTTTGCCATTGGGGCTCACATTTCAAATTACCTGTCAGTATGGTATATGCAGTTTGTGAGGAACCTGGAGTATCCCAAGGAAACGCACATAAACACAGGGAAACCATACAAGCTACTCGCAGATGCTAACCTTCCTGAGATTTGATCCCAGGAACATAATGCTGCAAAGCAACAGTGCTAACCACTGAGCCACCTTACTACCCTGCAGTCAGCCGATCCCTTACATTATATTATATTATATACTGCAATATCACAGTAATGCAGTTTAAAATGAAAATTTGCAGTCTCTTATGAAGCTCATCCTGTGGCTGAGCTTAACAAGAGTGTGAAGATGGCAGCCACGGTCCCTTTTTTCTATGGTAATCCATTGATGAGAGATGATGGACACGAGCATTGGCAAGTGCTCAATTTAAATGCAGCTGTCGGAGCACTTGGATACAGATGCTCGGCTTCTTAGATGGTGCACGGTCACCTCAGCACTAATGTACTTATAAGTCATTTTGCCCTAAGGTGTTAATCAGTTATCTTATTTAGTGATATCTAGTGACAGATCTGCTTAAAGAGAACGCTTTTCTCATCATAGGTAGATAAATCACTTGGGGAAGATTAGCCTCTTTGATGAAAAATATGGGATCCAAATAAAGAGTAATCAATTCGAAAAGATTTGCGTTATTAAAAAGTCCCTAATTGCATTTATAAGACTCTGAGGTTTCCTAGATGTCTATTGAAACTGGTTACAATGATAATACAGCCTTAATAATGTTCAAGTGACCTCAACCAATCTTGTTAATTGAAAACTGGTAGTAAGAGGTGGTAACCAGCAGCCTATTTAACTACATGATGCAGTTTCAGATTTTGTAGCCAACTTAAATTGTATAAATTGTGTTATCCCTTTTGGAGTCAGATGCCTACGGTCCTGGTGTTTATACACAGGTGGTGCAAACAGAAGAAGCTGTGGCTTTTTCATACATATTGTACAAAAATGATCCCTGTTTGGGGACTCTCAAGAGCTCTGTTCTTTACTAAATGAAATAGCGATAGCTTATTCACAAGCCTTCAAAACATCTTTATCCTCTTCATGACACATGACGTACTTGGTACGTCATGGATCGTGTGTGGTTAATCCCCGCCGGCTGCCGCGGACAATCGGTAGCGATCCCTTAACATATCAGCTGATTTGAATGTGCGGCTATCAAGCACGAGTGGATCCACTCTCCACTCGTGCCTGTTAACCCCTTGCATCTCGCTGTCAAAATGTGACAGCGAGATGAAACAGCGCCCGGCGGTAAGCATTAACTGATCCTTATAGTCCCCTAGGGGTAATAGTAAAATAGAAAAAAGTTTTAAATAAAAAAAAGCCTAAAAGTTCAAATCACCCCCATTCGCCCCATTGAAAATTAAAGTGTTAAAAAAAAGAAAAAATATACACATATTTAGTATTGCCATGTACAGAAACTCCCGATAAATCAAAATATAAAATCAATTAACCTGATCAGTAAACGGTGTAGCAGCAAAAAAATTCCAAACGCCAAAATTATGGTTTTTTGGTCGCTGCATATTTTGCGCAAGATGCGATAACAAGCATCTGCACAAAAATGATACTGTTAAGAACATCAGCTCAAGACGCAAAAAATAAGCCGTCACTGAGCCATAGAGCCCGAAAAAGGAGAACGCTACAGATTGTGTAAAATGGAGCAAAAACTGCGCCATTTTTTGGACAAACGTGTGAATTTTTTTTAACCCCTTAGATAAAAGTAAACCTATACATGTTTGGGGTCTACGAACTCGTACTGACCTGAGGCATCACGACGACACTTCAGTTATTACCATATAGTGAACACTGTGAATAAAATATCCCAAAAACAATCAGGCAGTTGCACTTTTTCTGCAATTTTTTCACACTTGTGGTTTTTTTTTTTTTGCCGTTTTCCAGTACACTATATGGTAAAACTAATTTTTCCATTCAAAAATACAACTCCTCCCGCCAAAAAATAAGCACTTATATGGCAAGATTGACTGAAAGATAAAAAAGTTACGGCTCTCCGAAAAAGGTGAGGGGATAAAAACCCAGAAAAACGGAAAATTGCCCAGGGGTGAAGGGTTATATTTAGGGACACAAAGCAAGTGTACTGTTTTGAATATGAAGAAATAATGGCTTCTCAACTAGCAGTGAAGAAATTATCCATTCATTTTGTGAATAGCAACAGGTTTGCTATTCAGAAAACGATTAAACAAATACAAAATCTTTTTTAACAAGCTATCCAGAAATTGTTCCTTTTTGATGGAGCACGAACAGTCTGTTTTTAAAGTGAAGAAGTAATGGCTTGTAATCAAACCTTTCCAAAAATTTGCTTTATTTCTATTTTGGGTGCTGTTCCGTGTTTGGGTTCCCTCAAGACAGTTTGTTTCACATCAGCAGTCTATCACTATAAGGCCTCTTTCTTTGTCGCTCTATTGGGAGACCCAGACAATTGGGTGTATAGCTACTGCCTCCGGAGGCCACACAAAGTATTACACTTAAAAGTGTAAGGCCCCTCCCCTTCTGCCTATACACCCCCCGTGGGATCACGGGCTCCTCAGTTTTCATGCTTTGTGCGAAGGAGGTCAGACATCCACGCATAGCTCCACTGTTTAGTCAGCAGCAGCTGCTGACTATGTCGGATGGAAGAAAAGAGGGCCCATACTAGGGCCCCCAGCATGCTCCCTTCTCACCCCACTTTTGTCGGCGGTGTTTGTTAAGGTTGAGGTACCCATTGCGGGTACGGAGGCTGGAGCCCACATGCTGCTTTCCTTCCCCATCCCCTTAGGGCTCTGGGTGAAGTGGGATCTTATCGGTCTCCAGGCACTGAGGCCGTGCTCCATCCACAGCCCCTGGGAATCTGCTGGACATGGAGCTGAGTATCCTCAGGGACATGGCCCTGCTACGTTGAGGTACTCTGTGTCCCCATAAAGGGGACCGCGCACAGACACATGGCAGCACTGCTGGGTGTGTTAGTGCGCCAGGGATGGCGGCGCTGCCCGCACTGGTGCCATCGCACACTACAGCGTGCTGGGTGTGTTAGAGTATTGGGGGACTGCCGCGCTAACCGCCGCTGCCATTTTTATCTCAGGCGCGGCTGGGACTTGTGGTGCGCCGGGGACTTCCGCGCCGACCAGGGCTTATATGCCGGGCCGCGCTTATCACTCTAGTCCCCGGCTTTTGCGGCCTACTCTCACTTCGTTACCGCCCACTGGCCTGCCAGTCAGGGTAAGGGCGTGACGCTGCACAGCACGGCAGCGCTGAGAGATGGAGCATGCTTTGCATACTCCACCCCTCTCACTGTACACAGTGTGAAACCGGATTCCCGCACTTTCTGGGGCACGCCCACGGCCTCCTCCTCTACACAGGACGCCGGCAGCCATTCATGTCAGTTTTTTCTGTGACTGAGAAAAGAGACAAGTTTGGGAAGACCCTGGCAGGGATTCTGGTGGTCACACAACCGCTGTGAGCGGGCGGTAAGCAGCACCTGTGGTGCTGACCCCACTAGTGCCGAAATGCACATATAGATATATGCTTGTACGCTATACATTGCACTGTTCGGTCGCACTTTTGTATTTTGGCTATATACCCTCCTTGATTGTTCGGGGGAGATAACAGCATATCGTCTGTGAAAAACAAGGGTGCAGAAGCACAGGTTTTCTATGCAGCCTGTACAGCATGTACGGCTATACTGCCGGCAGGTTCCACGGACCCCAATTGTATGCAATGCACGGCCCTTGTGGAACTTACTCAGCCGGAGTCTCTGCTAATGGTCCAGGTGATGGGGACGGAGTTTGCAGTATTTACTTCAGACTTTCTGAGACTATGGCTAAGATACTAGAAGCCTTGCAGTCCAGACCGGTCCCTCAGACCATGGGCTCTGTTGATTCATTGCCCCTGGTCCCCCCCCCCAGTTGGTACAACAAGGTGCTCCTGGAGTGTCTCAGGGATCCCAGGGTGAGGGGTCTGACTCGGACCGCAGTCCCAGACCCCCTAAGCGACCTCGCTGGGAGCATCCCTCGACGTCACCGCATCATTCAGGGTCTCAGCATGGGGACTCTCTCTATGATAAGGCGGAGGTATCTGATCAGGATTCTGATCCTGAGAACGTTCTCTACCTGGATACACCTGATTGTGACACCGTAGTGAACGATCTTACGGCGTCCATCAATCATATGTTGGTTATTTCTCCCTCAGCTCCTACGCCTGAGGAGTCAGCTTCTCAGCAGGAGAAGTTCCGTTTCAGGTTCCCCAAGCGTACATTGAGTACGCTTTCTGGATCACTCTGACTTCAGGGAGGCAGTCCAGAACCACCAGGCTTGTCCAGATATCGTTTTTTCCAAACGCCTTAAGGATACACGTTATCTCTTCCCTTTTGACGTTGTCAAGGGCTGGGTTCAGTGTTCCAATGTGGACCTCCTATCTCCAGCGGCTAAATCCTTAGTTGCAGTGGAAGATATGGCTTCACTCAAAGATGCCACTGACAGACAGATGGAGCTCTGGTTGAAATCCATCTATGAAGCTATTGCCGTGTCTTTGCTCCAGCTTTCGCAGCCGTCTGGGCGCTCCAAGCGGTCTCAGCGGCTCAAGCGCAAATTGAGGCAGTCACACGTATGTCTGCGTCGCAGGCTGCGTCTTTAACATCTCAAGCGTCAGCGTTTGCGTCATACGCCATTAATGCTGTCCTGGACTCGGCGAGCCGGAAGGCGGTTGCGTCCGACAATTCAGTGGTATTACGCAGAGCCTTGTGGTTGCGGGAATGGAAGGCAGATTCAGCTTCCAAAAAGTGCCTAACCAGTTTGCCATTCTCTGGCGACCGCTTGTTTGGTGAGCGACTGGATGAAATCATCAAACAATCCAAGGGAAAGGATACATGCTTTCCTCAGGCTAAACCGATCATACCCCAACAGAGGAGGGGACAGTCGAGGTTTCGGTCCTTGCGGGGCGCAGGCAGGTCCAATTCTCCTCGTCCAAAAGGCCTCAGAAGGATCAGAGGAACTCCGACGCGTGGCGGTCTAAATCACGCCCTAAAAAGACCGCCGGAGGCGCCGCTACCAAGGCGGCTTCCTCATGACTTACGGCCTTCTCACACCGCATCCTCGGTCGGTGGCAGGCTCTCCCGCTTTTGCGACACCTGGCTGCCACAAGTAAAAGACCGTTGGGTGAGAGACATTTTGTCTCACGGTTACAGGATAGAGTTCAGCTCTCGTCCTCCGACTCGATTCTTCAGAACATCTCCGCCTCCCGAGCGAGCCAAGGCTCTGCTGCAGGCGGTGGGCATTCTGAAGGCAGAAGGAGTGGTGGTCCCGGTTCCTCTTCAGCAACAGGGTCACGGTTTCTACTCCAACCTGTTCGTGGTTCCAAAGAAGGACGGGTCCTTCTGTCCTGTTTTGGACCTAAAACTGCTCAACAAACACGTAAGGACCAGGCGGTTCCGGATGGAATCCCTCCGCTCCGTCATCGCCTCAATGTCCCAAGGAGATTTCCTAGCATCGATCGATATCAGGATGCTTATCTCCATGTACCAATTGCTCCAGAGCATCGGCGCTTCTTGCGCTTCGCCATAGGAGACGAACACCTTCAGTTCGCGGCACTGCCGTTCGGCCTGGCGACAGCCCCAAGGGTTTTCACCAAGGTCATGGCTACAGTAGTTGCGGTCCTCCACTCTCAGGGTCACTCAGTGATACCCTACTTAGACGATCTGCTGGTCAAGGCACCCTCTCAAGAGGCATGCCAACACAGCCTCAACGTTACTCTGGAGATTCTACAGAGTTTCAGGTGGATCATCAATTTTCCAAAGTCAAATCTGACACTGGTCCAATCGCTGACATATCTTGGCATGGAGTTTCTTACTCTTCCAGCGATAGTGAAGCTTCCGCTGGACAAACAGCGTTCACTACAGACAGGGGTACAATCACTCCTTCAAGGTCGGTCACACCCCTTGAGGCGCCTCATGCACTTCCTGGGGAAGATGGTGGCAGCAATGGAAGCAGTCCCTTTCGCGCAGTTTCACCTGCGTCCTCTTCAATGGGACATCCTACGCAAGTGGGACAGGATGCCGACGTCCCTAGACAGGAACGTTTCCCTCTCTCAAGCAACCAAAGCTTCCCTTCGGTGGTGGCTTCTTCCCACCTCATTATCGAAAGGGAAATCTTGCCTAACCCCATCCTGGGCGGTGGTCACGACGGACGCGAGTCTGTCAGGGTGGGGAGCGATCTTTCTCCACCACAGGGCTCAGGGTACGTGGACTCAGCAAGAGTCCTCACTTCAGATCAATGTTCTGGAGATCAGGGCAGTGTATCTTGCCCTAAAAGCGTTCCAGCAGTGGCTGGAAGGCAGGCAGATCCGAATTCAGTCGGACAACTCCACAGCGGTGGCTTACATCAACCACCAAGGTGGGACACGCAGTCGGCAAGCCTTCCAGGAAGTCCGGCGGATTCTGCTGTGGGTGGAAGCCACAGCACCCACCATATCCGCAGTTCACATCCCGAGCGTAGAAAACTGGGAAGCAGACTTTCTCAGTCGCCAGGGCATGGATGCAGGGGAATGGTCCCTTCACCCGGACGTGTTTCAGGAGATCTGTTGCCGCTGGGGGATGCCGGACGTCGACCTAATGGCGTCTCAGCACAACAACAAGGTCCCGACATTCATGGCGCGGTCTCACGATCACAGAGCTCTGGCGGCAGACGCCTTCGTTCAGGATTGGTCGCAGTTTCAACTCCCTTATGCGTTCCCACCTCTGGCACTGTTGCCCAGAGTGTTACGCAAGATCAGGTCCGACTGCCGCCGCGCCATCCTCGTCGCTCCACAATGGCCAACGAGGTCGTGGTACCCGGATCTGTGGCATCTCACGGTAGGCCAACCGGGGGAACTATCAGACCGACCAGTCTTGCTGTCTCAAGGGTCGTTTTTTCCTTCTGAATTCTGCGACCCTCAACCTGATGGAGTGGCCATTGAGTCCTGGATCCTAGCATCTGCAGGGTTATCTCAAGGAGTCATTACCACTATGAGACAGGCCAGAAAACACACATCTGCCAAGATCTACCACAGAACGTGGAAGATATTCTTATCTTGGTCCTCTGCTCAGGGAGTTTCTCCCTGGCCAATTGCCTTGCCTACTTTCTTTCCTTCCTGCAATTCGGTTGGAAAAAGGTTTGTCGCTCGGTTCCCTTTAGGGACAAATCTCAGCGCTCTCTGTATTTTTTTCAGAAGCGCCTAGCAAGACTACCTCAGGTACGCACGTTCCTGCAGGGGGTTTGCCGCTTAGTCCTTCCTTACAAACGACTGTTAGAACCCTGTGATTTGAACAGGGTGCTGATGGTTCTGCAGAAACCACCATTCGAGCCTATGAGGGTTTTTTCTCTCTCACGCCTTTCGCAGAAAGTGGTTTTCCTAGGGGCAGTCACTTCACTTCGGAGAGTGTCTGTCGGGGCAGCATTGTCGTGCAAAGTCCCCTTCCCGGTGTCTCACCAGGTCAAGGGGTTCTGCGTCCGGTTCCGGAATTTCTCCCTAAGGTGGAATCCCCCCCCTTTCATCTCAATCAGGGTATCCGTACCCTCTGTTTGTCTTCATCCAGTTCACCAATGTGAAAAGGATTTGCACTTGATTAGATCTGGTGAGAGCACTCAGACTCTTCATCGATCGTACGGCGTCCCTGCGCCGCTCGGAAGCACTCTTGTCCTTGTCGCTAGCCAGCGTAAAGGGTTGCAGGCTTCCAAATCAAGACTGGCTCGGTGGTTCAAGGAACCAATTCTCTAGCTTATCGTTCTGCTGGGCTTACGGTTCCCTCAGGGCTGAAGGTCCATTCTACCAGAGCGGTGGATGCGTCCTGGGCTTGAGGCACCAGGCTACGGCTCAGCTTGTGTGTCAGGCGGCTACCTGGTCCAGCCTCCACACTTTCACGAAACACTGTCAGGTGCATACCTATGCTTCGGCGGATGCCAGCATAGGCAGACGAGTCCTTCAGGCGGCGGTTGCCCACCTGTAGAAAGGGGCCGTTTTACGGCTCTATTACGAGGTATTATTTTACCCACCCAGGGATTGCTTTTGGACATCCCAATTGTCTGGGTCTCCCAATAGAGCGACAAAGAAGAAGGGAATTTTGTTTACTTACCGTAAATTCCTTTTCTTCTAGCTCTAATTGGGAGACCCAGCACCCGCCCCTGTTTTTTTGTATACACATGTTGTTCATGTTGAATGGTTTCAGTTCTCCGATATTCCTTCGGATTGAATTTGCTTAAACCAGTTTATTGGCTTTCCTCCTTCTTGCTTTTGCACTAAAACTGAGGAGCCCGTGATCCCACGGGGGGTGTATAGGCAGAAGGGGAGGGGCCTTACACTTTTAAGTGTAATACTTTGTGTGGCCTCCGGAGGCAGTAGCTATACACCCAATTGTCTGGGTTTCCCAATTAGAGCTAGAAGAAAAGGAATTTACGGTAAGTAAACAAAATTCCCTTCTTCACACGTCCGTGTCTCCGGTACGTGTTTGGTCCGTTTTCTCACGTACCGGAGACACGGGCACACGTAGACCCATTAAAATCAATGGGTCTGCGCTCACGTGCGTGTTCTGCCATGGACCGTGTATACGTGTGGAGCATACGTGTGCCCATGTGCTCCACACATAGACATGTCCGTTTTTCTCCGGCATCATGGGTGTCACACGGCCCGCATATGGACCACACGGAGGTGTTCCGTGTGACACAGACCGGAGAAAACACACATGTCTGAGAAAAAAATAACAAATCTTTACTCTCCTTCTGCAGCCCTGCTGTCTCTGCCGCTGCTGTCACTTGCTTCCGACCGCCGCTCATTATGCTCATTGCATATTCACTTCATTGCGGCCGGAAGCAGCAGCAGCGGGGAGTCGGCAGGACCGGAGACCGTAGATCAGCACCACGGATAGCAACGCCAGGGACAGATGAGCAGAAAGTTCCCGTTCTCCGTGTGTTATCATGGATAATACACTGAGAACACACTTGTGCCATAAACACGGCGCACGGAGGGCAAAACGCACCTTTTGACACATCCGTGAAAAACGTGCGTGGTTTTTCACGAACGTGTGAAAGAGGCCTAAAACACAGTGGGCAGGCAACCACAAGGTGTGTGGCTGTGCAGTGGCAGAAACCACATGGTAGATATTTTAGGCTAGGCAGGCGAGAAGATGTCTAGTAGTATAGGACCAGCAGCCCTGACAGCAACATAAAGGTGTAGCATCTGGGGCAGCCAGAAGATATGTAGTTAGACAGAGGCAGAAGCCGCTCGATAAAGAATTATATCTGGACAGGGAAGGAGATGTCTGGCAGTACAGGGCTAGCAACTGTAGCCCTGGCATCAGCAGTATGGTCTAGTTTTATAAATCACAGTGGATAGCCAGGAGTTGTGTGGCTGGCATGGCTCTTCATTGGCAGAAGCCACACAGTGAAGAGAATCAGAACAGGACATTCAAGGAGATGCCTAGCAGTGTAGGTCCAGCAATTGGAGTCCCGGAAGAAGCACTATGGTATAGAAGACCTGAGCATGGCACATCGGCACTGGCAGCAGCAGAAGGGTGTAGGAAACAGATAGGCAGATGACATGGCCGGTTTAATCATTGGCATCACCCGTATGTGAATTAAACTTGTCACTGATCCATGCCTGATTCATTTTGACAAATGTTAGATTTTCGACACTTGTGGCAGATAACTGTCAGCTTGGGTGTGACAAAGCCTCCAGCCACACTAAACACCATTTCTGACATTAAACTGGAGGCTGGACGTTATAGTTTGCTGTAGCAAATTGGACCAGTTCTCTCCACAGATGCAATCTGTTGACCCAGGCGTTCACAAGATTTGAGTTCAGAGTATGTGTATGAGAAAGGACACAATCTAGGTATGACTTTTACCTGACTGCTCAGCCTGGGCAACTCTGCTTAAGTATGACCCATTGTTTCAACGGCAGACAAAATTCCATCATGTCAAATATTCTGCTGCTGTTACTGCTGCCTCGGCTACTAGTTGTAGCTCTAACATTGGCACAGAGGGAGTGTTGTGTCTACAGGGATTGCAGAAGGTCTGTTGGTCAGTCATGTGAATGGCAGGCGTCCATCCACTCAGTGAAACATTTTACAGTGAAGGTAACACAGCCTATCCTGGTAATAAGCCAATTCAGGCCCACTCTCAGAAGCTGAAAACACATTTCCCCATTTTGTATTTAAAGCAAGGTTTTAAAGTTGTGGCTATCCAATAGTCATCCCGTGGCTTGATGTTAACAATATGCATGTCATTCCAGAAGCATTCCAGCATACTGCTTGCCATGCTCGCCAGCAGGACCAATGGTCCTGTTAATTTTCATGACCTGGCTGTGACGGTTCATTGACATGGCGAGCATCGTCGGCATCATCATTTTCACTCTGTCAGCCTTATTCATTGCCTGTGCCAGGTCTATTACCCCTTCCACTTCCACCTGCTGCTGCTCCTCCTCTTCTTCCATATCCAGCAGCATGTAACCAAATGACACCCTAACAGAAAGTTTTTTTTTTGCAAAGCCAAGAGAGACTGATTTGCCAAATTGCCACATAATATTGTTTGAAATGAGTTGAAACGTTCCTGACCTGTGTAGGAGGAGAATGATAATGCTAGCTTGCGGTAGGAACAGACTTTGCTCCCAGTCATGGGGCTTCAACACCTGTCCCAGTTGGGGTTGTGCATCGCCGCAAAAAAAAAAAACATTCACCCAGTGAGTCATGAAATTCGTATTTTACATACAGTAGTTGCTCCTTTAGGTATCTTCAGTGAAGTGCACTTTGGAGCTCAAAGACAAATTGTGAGAGTGACCTAGGTTCTGCACGTGCGAACAGAAAGTGGCAAACTTTTGTGCAAGAATTTATGGTGGCTGGGTATTTTCCAGTAAGTCTCAGCGTGCATCACTTTTTCTCAAAAGCAGGGGTTGACATACCACCGATGTAGCTGCACAGGGGCCTAGAAAAGCTCCTGAAACCTCTTATTTTATCATAGAGCCAGCAGCAGCATAAACACTAAGAGGAGGGGATAGGGCCCATATCTGAGCCATTTACAGACACGATGTAGGCCCGCTCTGCTCTACTGCACTCTGCAAAAGACGCTGGAAGGGCTCCTTCCTCTCCTCTAGTGTTAATGCTGCCCCTGGCCTGCACGGCACTTTCTCTTTGCTACCGAACCTTCTTCTGCTCCTGCATCTATCCTACGCAGAATGTGTCTCCTCCAGCTGCCATTGTGTCCAATTCTTCTCCCTGAGCACAAGGTGAAGGACAGCTGGGAGATCTTCATGCTGCAGGTCAGCTTCGTCAGAGAAGCATTGACAGGAGGCAATACTGTAACTGATGATGACAAGTAATGATTTAGTACTGGGTGCTTGCGGGACAGTGCCCTTAGTGGCTGAGAAACCTTATACTGCACCGATCAGATATCCCCAAGCTCCATCACAGTCACTAATTCACTACATGTACAGTACCTACAAGTAGTATTCAACCCCCTGCAGATTTAGCAGGTTTGATAAGATGCAAATAAGTTAGAGCCTGCAAACTTCAAACAAGAGCAGGATTTATTAACAGATGCATAAATCTTACAAACCAACAAGTTATGTTGCTCAGTTAAATTTTAATAAATTTTCAACATAAAAGTGTGGGTCAATTATTATTCAACCCCTAGGTTTAATATTTTGTGGAATGACCCTTGTTTGCAATTACAGCTAATAATCGTCTTTTATAAGACCTGATCAGGCCGGCAGAGGTCTCTGGAGTTATCTTGGCCCACTCCTCCATGCAGATCTTCTCCAAGTTATCTAGGTTCTTTGGGTGTCTCATGTGGACTTTAATCTTGAGCTCCTTCCACAAGTTTTCAATTGGGTTAAAGTCAGGAGACTGACTAGGCCACTGCAACACCTTGATTTTTTCCCTCTTGAACCAGGCCTTGGTTTTCTTGGCTGTGTGCTTTGGGTCGTTGTCTTGTTGGAAGATGAAATGACGACCCATCTTAAGATCCTTGATGGAGGAGCGGAGGTTCTTGGCCAAAATCTCCAGGTAGGCCGTGCTATCCATCTTCCCATGGATGCGGACCAGATGGCCAGGCCCCTTGGCTGAGAAACAGCCCCACAGCATGATGCTGCCACCACCATGCTTGACTGTAGGGATGGTATTCTTGGGGTCGTATGCAGTGCCATCCAGTCTCCAAACGTCACGTGTGTGGTTGGCACCAAAGATCTCGATCTTGGTCTCATCAGACCAGAGAACCTTGAACCAGTCTGTCTCAGAGTCCTCCAAGTGATCATGAGCAAACTGTAGACGAGCCTTGACATGACGCTTTGAAAGTAAAGGTACCTTACGGGCTCGTCTGGAACGGAGACCATTGCGGTGGAGTACGTTACTTATGGTATTGACTGAAACCAATATCCCCACTGCCATGAGATCTTCCCGGAGCTCCTTCCTTGTTGTCCTTGGGTTAGCCTTGACTCTTCGGACAAGCATGGCCTCGGCACGGGTGGAAACTTTCAAAGGCTGTCCAGGCCGTGGAAGGCTAACAGTAGTTCCATAAGCCTTCCACTTCCGGATGATGCTCCCAACAGTGGAGGCAGGTAGGCCCAACTCCTTGGAAAGGGTTTTGTACCCCTTGCCAGCCTTGTGACCCTCCACGATCTTGTCTCTGATGGCCTTGGAATGCTCCTTTGTCTTTCCCATGTTGACCAAGTATGAGTGCTGTTCACAAGTTTGGGGAGGGTCTTAATTAGTCAGAAAAGGGTGGAAAAAGAGATAATTAATCCAAACATGTGAAGCTCATTGTTCTTGTGCCTGAAATACTTCTTAATACTTTAGGGGAACCAAACAGAATTCTTGTGGTTTGAGGGGTTGAATAATAAATGACCCTCTGAATAAACTTTTCACAATTTAAAAAAAAATAAAAAAAGAAATAACATTCTTTTTTTGCTGCAGTGCATTTCACACTTCCAGGCTGATCTACAGTCCAAATGTCACAATGCCAAGTTAATTCCGAATGTGTAAACCTGCTAAATCTGCAGGGGGTTGAATACTACTTGTAGGCACTGTAATTAGTGATGGGTGGAAATGGGTTCTAAATGTCTGGATCTGCGCAGGTTCAAAAGTACCCGAGCATGGACCCCGGGCCCGGAGTTCTCAGTTATCTCTAGGTAACGATCCAGGTTTGGCAAACTTAAGTAATTAAAAAAAATAAACGAAAGGGGAAAGCAGGCATCTTATACTTACGGAGTAAGTATCCTTCATACATATGCACTGCATCCCTCGCCCACCAGCAGTCCCGGTGTCTCTGAATGCAGTCAGAAGCACCCCACCCTCTGTGACAGCCTGTCTGACTGCTTGCAACCACAGACGCTATGTGTGCTTCTCTACTGGTGTAAAAATAATGAAATTGGTGTAGGGTCCCCCATATTATGAATCCTAGCACAGATGAGGCATACAGCTACAAGCTGCAGTCCCCAGCCATGCACTTATCTTTGCTGTGTATCAAAATAAGAGGGACCACATGCATACATTTTGTTTTTTTTTAAATCAGACTTTTTCAGATTTTTGGTAAAGTTTTTAACTTGCAGTACAAAACGAAAAAGCAAGACTTAGAGCAATACTCTACACAAAAAAACATAAACAGTCCTCCCATACCAGCCCCCCCCCTTCCCCGGTCGACAGTCTCATCCGCACATATATCTTATCCCTCCTTTCCTTCACAGTATAATATACTCCCCACTCATATGCACCTATTATCGCCTATGAACTCCTTTAAGGCTATGTGCGCACTTACCGGATTTTGCCGCGGATTTTCTGCGGATTTGCTGCATGTTTCGCTGCAGAAAATGTTCATAACATCTCTGCAGTGAATCACCAGCAAATCCTATGGAGAAAAAAAATCCTGTGCGCACTGGGCGGAATTTGACAGCTGCATGTTTTTCTGCGGGAATCCCGCAGCAAAAACAAGTGCATGTCACTTCTTTTCCGCACATCGCTGCGGGATTTCACTCCATTGACTCCAATGTTAATCATGAAATCCCGCAGGGAATAACGCAGGCAGCAAATTCTGTGCGGTTCACTGCGTTTTCCTGCGTTATTTCCTGCGGTATTTCGCGGTTTACCTCCGGTAATGTACATCGCTTGTCTGCGGTTTGCAGGGAAGTGATGTCATTACAGGAAGAGGAAGCAAAGCAGAGAGTAAACACAAACACATCACAGACACATCACAGACACAGAACACATAGACACAGACACATAGAACACACATAGAAAGAAAACGGAAATATAGAAAACAAAGAACGTGGGCTCCGCTGCATATTTACCTTCCAGCCGAGGTAAGCACGCAGCGGCGGCCCGGTATTCTCAGGCTGGGGAGGGAGAGGGGCAGGGTTAATGTCCCCTGCCTCACTCCCCCTCCGGCAGCCGAGAATATCAGCCGCAGCTGCCCCGGCACTGTCGCATGCATTATGCGGCAGCACCGGCGTGTCCTCGGCTCTTCTTGCCGCCGTGTAGCAGTGGCAGCAAGGTAATACAAGGGGTTAATGGTGATGGGGGACCACCGCCATTAACTACAGGCTTGATCATGGCAGCGTCTATGTGACAGCTGACATGATCAACCCGTAAGTAAAGTGAAAAAAACACAGACACTGAAAAATCCTTTATTTTAAATAAAACAAACAAGCCTCGTTCACCATTTTATTAACCCCTCCCGCACCAAAGCTCCGGCGTAATCCACCGCTCCGGCGTAATCCACAGGTCCTGCGCTGCTTACATCCAGCCGCGACTGTCACAGACACAGCGCTGAATGAAAGCAGCAGACAGCAGAGGTAATTACCGGTCATTTCCCACGGCCGGTAATGTGAACTCACTGCCGACCGTGGGAAATGCAGCGATCTGTCATCTATCTATCTATCTATCTATCCCTCTGTCTGTCTATCTATCCCTCTATCTATTCTTCTGTCTATCTACTATCTCAGAATTAAATGACTTTTTTTTTTTTTTTCTTTTTTTTCAATGTGCTTTATTGCATTGAATGCAATAAAGCACATCCCAACCCGGACGCGGCAAAACCGCGGCAATACCGCGAATAATACCGCGGCAAACCGCATGCGGTTTACGGGTTTTTTACCGCGGGTGCGGTAATCTTTGAGAGCATGCGGAATTTTCTCAAGACAATTCCATTTCCCAGTGCGCACATAGCCTAATACCTCAGCAGCCTATCTCTCAGTAATTCGAATGAGGCTAGTCCTGCGAAATATAACCATTTATTCCGTATTTTTTCAAACTGTGTCATTCTACCCCTTTCAAGATAAATATTCTTCTCCATGAGGATAACAAAGTTGACGTTTTGTGCAAACTCTTTGCGGATTAATACTTTCTCTGATAACCAATACGATGCAATATGTTTTCTGGTACCATATAACAATTGTGCAATCGTTAGCTTCTCATGATCATCCAACTCTTCTACATATCCCAACACACACACACACCAAGGGGTTCCTAGTCAGCTGCGCCTGTATCACTGACTGAATTAAATTCAATATTATGATCCAAAACCCCTGGAGGCACAGACAATCCCACAGCATGTGCAGGATCCCTGCTTCTTTCAGAAGCACATTTGGGACACTTGGACACTTCCATCCTCAATCCTGCTTTATACATCCACATGAGTGTTTTATAGAATCTATATAACATAAAGCTGTGAGAGCCATTTCGTCTTGCTGAGAGATATTTTGGTGACATAGGGGTGCTTCACACATAGCGAGATCGCTACCGAAATCGCTGCTACGGCACGGTTTTGGTGACGCAACAGTGACCTCATTAGCGATCTTGCTGTGTGTGACACTGAGCAGCGATCTGGCCCCTGCTGCGAGATCGCTGCTCGTTACACACAGCCCTGGTTCGTTTTCTTCAAAGGCGCTCTCCCGCTGTGACACACAGATCGCTGTGTGTGACAGCGAGAGAGCGACGAAATGAAGCGAGCAGGGAGCAGGAGCCGGCATCTGGCAGCTGCGGTAAGCTGTAACCAGGGTAAACATCGGGTAACCAAGGTGGTTACCCGATATTTACCTTAGTTACCAGCCTGCGCAGCTCTCACGCTGCCTGTGCTGCCGGCTCCGTCTCTCTGCACATGTTGCTGCAGTACACATCGGGTTAATTAACCCGATGTGTACTGTAGCTAGGAGAGCAAGGAGCCAGCGCTAAGCAGTGTGCGCGGCTCCGTGCTCTCTGCACATGTAGCTGCAGTACACATTGGGTTAATTAACCCGATGTGTACTGTAGCTAGGAGAGCAAGGAGCCAGCGCTAAGCAGTGTGCGCGGCTCCCTGCTCTCGCGGTTATGATCGCTGCTTCGGCTGCTGTGTTTGACAGCTAAGCAGCGATCATAACAGCGACTTACAAGGTCGCTGTTACGTCACAGAAAATGGTGACATAACAGCGACCTCGTTGTCGCTGTCGCTTAGTGTGAACCAGCCCATACTGTAGGATTGAGTCCCATTTGTCCTCTCCAATCTCTCCAAGGTCCTCCACACACTCTGATAAAGGCCCAATTGGGTGTCTCAAAGCAAACATGGCAAGGAGCCCCACATATACCATAAATATGCATCCTGTAGTGCTCCTCTGCATCCCTACTATATTAATTACACTATCTGACTGTATAGTAATTGCCGCTGTTTTGCTTTGACCTTCAAATGCATGACGCAGTTACAGAAATCTACAAAACATACCATGCCCCAGTGGATAGTCTTTTAGCAATCCTTCAAAGGATTTGAACAAGTTTCCCTCTACCAATTGGGAAATGTACTGTATTCCGATTCTCCTCCACTGTCCAAATTCCTTAAGTGACAGGAACTAGGGGACATTAGGTTTGTTCCAGATAGGAGCATATTTAGTAAAGCCCGTGATATTTCTCAGCTGTTTAATCCTGCCCCACACTCTTTCAATCAGCCTTATTGTAGGGTATTGTTGAGAGCTCAGGTGGAATTTTCCCACCTCAAGACTGGTCAACAGAGGACTCTTCCCCACCACATATTGTATAATCTTTCCCACAGAGGTGTCCAAATCGAGAGCTCCCCATCCCACCATATGTTTGCTCTCAGCTGCTAAGTAATTGAGCCAAGGGTTAGGCATTGCTAACTCCGCCTGACCTTTCAGTCTCTGCAGGGATTCAAATTTAATACGTGGATGTGTTTTCACCCAAACTAAAATAAAAATTATTTTATGGAACCTGTATGATGGCAAACACAACGTAGCATTGTGAAGTTCATATAGCAACTGAGGCTTTAGTATCATTTTAATTATATTAACTCTCCCCACTACCATGAGATATAATTTAGACCAGGCCAGAGTCTTCTGTTTGAACTTAAGTAAGAAGGGAGCAAGATTAAGCCACTCATAATCCATCAATTTAGAAGATTATTATTACTAGATGCTTAAACTCAGATACAACCTGCACCGGAATGTCGGTAGGAGGGAACACTGTGCCTAAGGCAGGAGTCACACTTGCGCGTATCTCGTGCGAGTCTCACATCGCATCACCTGACTCGGCCTGATGCTCTCCGGACAGGAGCAGCTCAGCTGCATAGAAATACATGCAGGCGATCCACTCCTGTCAGGAGAGTGCGGCCGTGCCGGGTGATGCGATGTGAGACTCGCACGAAATACGCGCAAGTGTGACTCCGGCCTTATAGAAGTAGAACCGACTTGTACCAGTTTATAGTGAGCCCTGAGAATCCTCAAAAACTGAAAATGTTCCGCATTACATTCCCCAAGGACTCCCCCCGCATCTCCCTAAAATAGCAAAAGGCCGTCGGCATATAGGGCCACTTTCTCTTCAAAAGTCACATTTTTTTAAATTATTTAAATAATTTAAAAAAACAACGTGCAGTGTCCCCCAATTTTAATACCCAGCAATGATAAAGCTGGCAGGTGGGAGCTGATATTTTCAGGCTGGTGAGACTCCTGCTTATAGCCCCCCCCACACACACACACACACACACACACACCAGCGGTTTTAAAGATGCCCGAGTGCCAGACACGGACCCGGGATTTCGGGTGTTTGATCCGAATTCGGCACTGGGGAAATTTAAAAAAAATAAATAAAGGAATAATATAGCAAACAAGAATGAAGCGAGCGCTTCATACTTAGAGGCTCCGAGTCATGGCGGCACACAGCTTCCAGGTCGCGAATTTCACTTCCTGTGTCGCGCATTAGGTTCATCGCATACACACGGCTTTCCCTGCCAACCGGCCATCCTGTTGTCTGTGATTGGTTGCAGTCAGACGCGCCTCCAGCCTGTGACAGTGACTGACTGCAATCACTGACAGACGCTGTATGCGGGTCAGTATCGAGGTATACAAATAAATAAAACAATTGGAGCAGTGGCCCCCCGGGAATCTGATACCCAGGACAGATAAAGCCCATGGCTAGAGGCTGCCAACCCAGTCTTGCGCTTATCTTAGCTGTGTATCAAAAGAAGAGGATCTGCATGTGGCTTATTTTTATATTTTTATTTTTTTTTTCAATTATTTAAATAATTTAAAAAAACAAGTGCGGTCCCCTCAATTTTCATACCCAGCCATGATAAAGCCAATTGGAGACTGGTATTCTCAGGCTGGGGAGACCCAACCTAAAAATATCAGCCTCCAGCCGCCCAGAATTGTCACATCCATTAGCCTGGTGCTTTACCGTCTCCTCCCGACTGCCCTGGTGCGGTAGCAATCGGGGTAATAGCAGGGGTTAATAACAGCCCACAGCTGCTACTAAACCCTAGATTAGTGAAGGCAGGCATCTATGACACCTGCGTCACTAATATGTAAGTGGAAGTAAATAAACACAGACACCGAAAAATATGGTTTATTTGGAATAGAAGACAAAAAACCCAGCCTCTTTCACTCCTCAACACGAGGTCCCACAGCGATTCAGCTCTGCTACATCTGAATCTCATAGCAAGCACCATAGAACATGTCTGCCAGTTGTGAGTGCAGACAGAAATTGACTGAGCTGCGATGAGCGATGACGTCACTCAGGTTACTTGCAGTCACAGCTGGAGATTCTCACGGTCCTCCACCTTTAACAGCAGGAAACCTGACCTCAGTCAAGTCAGTGACCTCATCTCAGGTGAGACCTGCATCTCCTGGCAGAAAACCGCAGGGGGGGTGTTTGCCAAAAGATGTACATTTGGTGCTGAAAAATTTTACACCATATTCCTACACCCAAACTATACCTCCTGGCAAATAAACACATCACTACTGCATCATACCGCATGTGGTAGTCATGCGTTGTTTTGCCATGAGGTGTAGATTAGGTGCAGGAATATGATGTAAAAATTTCACCACCAAATTTGCATCTATTGGCCGAAAAATGCAAAAATAAAACTTTGCCAGGAGGTGCAAATTTGATGCTGAAATTTGGTGAAGATGATTTCAACCCCAAATGTGTACCTCCTGGCAGAAAACTGCGGCAAAAAGCTGCTGCAGAAAAAAAAAAAAACGCTTTAAAAAAAATGCGTAAAAAAGCGTTTGGTTTTTTTTGTTTGTTTTTTTTGCCAGAAGGTGTAGATTGGGTGCAGGAATATGGTGTGAAATTTTCATCACCAAATCAGTTACTTGCAATCCTTGAGGGGTGCAGTTTGTAGAATTGTGTCACTTGGGGTACCGTATTTTTCGGATAATAAGACGCACTTTTCCTCCCAAAACTTTGGGAGGAAAATGAGGGGTGCTGTTGAGGAGAGCTATAAGATGAAATAATTAACCTCTTGACAAGGGATTGTGGGAAATATGTCGATTTGCTTACATAATTCAGGTTTCAGATCATACACATGACACAGATATAAAGATGGCTGCCATTTCCTGTTCTCCACACCTTGCCTGGAATGCGAGGAATGTCCAGATGAAAGAAGACCACCATATAAGGGAAGACCCCTGGTCAAGCTAGAAGACCAACCCCCAGGTCAGATGACACCATAGATTCCTGCACTGAAGTCAGACCCACCCAGCAACAGCAACACAGATCTCCCCATTGGCTAGCCCATGAACTGTCCCACTAAATGGGCATATCTGAACTTGTGTACGCCCCTAGCCTATATCAGAAGATGCACGCTCTGTACTCTGTCTGTTCGGTGCCATGTTTACTGTGACCAAGAAGAGATTTCATATCCGACTGTGTCTGGTGTGAATTCTTTTACGCATGCACTTGTTCCATACTAATTCGGCCAGGTAGTAGGCAACTACTGATCTCTGGTTAAGAGTTCAACTCAACATTAATGGTGCCCAACGTGGGGCCAGCATAGGAGAAACTCTGCAATCTTGAGGACCGGCAATTGGAATGGCAGGACAAGGTGGATACCCTGAGCCAAGAGTCTGGTCAACTCTTATACGAGAACACATGGTAAGTCTGCTGATTTTTATAACCTGAAGTCTTACTTGTGTGTCGTCTCAGGGTGTGTGGCATTGATTGCTTGACCGTGTCCGGTTTTTGGGATCTCTGTGATAGCAGAAGAGTCTCTCCGCTGCTGGCCATATTTAATTGCGGAAGAACCGTCACATATTCAGTTGCCTGCTGCCTCTTGTGTATTTGCGAATAGGGGATATTGACTGGTAGTTAGGATAGCAAGTGGGTTTTTGAGCAGTGTTTGGAAATGTGGAGGACGCTCCATGTGGTACGGTTTTTGGTTGTTGCCTGTCATATGTTTTGCGGTTCTGGTGGAGATTTAAATAGAGTTGTGGCTCGAGGCCTAGAGTGAATGACTCGGCAAGAGGCCTAGAGATAAAGTGCAGGTTTTAATTGTTCAGGTTAAGCACATGTTTTTCACGGGCTCTAAAATTTGTTGATATGGTAAAGGATATTGTCTGTGGTATAGTATACGGTTGTCGCCTGTGGTACAGTTTATGGTTCTGTGAGGAAATACGTGGGACTGCTGGTACGTGGTAATCTTGGGGCCTAGCGCAATGTACCGTGGAATGGCTGGTACAGATACCATTGGGGTATAGCGTTTAAGTTGCGCGTTGTGGCTGGTATGTGGTAGTCTTGGGGCCTAACGCTGGACGTGAAATGGCTGGTACGGATACCATTGGGGCTTAGTGTAAGCTTGGTTGATATAATTGGTACAAGGTTTCTTGGGGTCTAGAAAGGGCGCTAGACATGAATTGGCTGGTACGGGCACCTTGTAGCCAGGGGTGACACCATTGGTGTCTTTATGAATTACGGACCATGTAGAAACTGGGCAGGGGCACCGTGACGAGGTGCCTGCTGCAGACTTAACAAAACTTTACTTAGTGTTCAAGTTGTGTGTCAGTTGTGAGTCATCTCCTCCTGTCATTGTTCGTTGGTTTTGTTGGTGTTGTTTATCTTGAAAGCAAGATTGAGAAATTGATGTTGTGTCTAGTTGTGGTCGGAAAAATCCGGATGAGAGTGGACTTTGTTGGGATGTGGGGACTCTAGGCCGCAATCTTGTGATAAACCATGTGCTAGTCATGGAGGCAGACATTTTAGGTCAGATTTTAAAATGGTGGACGAAGCACATGGCTGAGGCATGATTGAGACAAAGACAGAGATTGAGTAGGGGGATGTGTAAGGTAACCAGAAGACGATAGGTTGTTTGAATGTCTTAACAATGGATTGGATGGAGTACTACATACTTAGACAGAAAAATGAGTGTTTTTAACTGTAGTTGGATCAGGACTGTAGATATCTGAAAATGTGTGTATACAGTTAGGTCCAGAAATATTTGGACAGTGACACAATTTTCGCAAGATGGGCTCTGCATGCCACCACATTGGATTTGAAATGAAACCTCTACAACAGAATTCAAGTGCAGATTGTAACGTTTAATTTGAAGGTTTGAACAAAAATGTCTGATAGAAATTGTAGGAATTGTACACATTTCTTTACAAACACTCCACATTTTAGGGGGTCAAAAGTAATTGGACAAATAAACCAAACCCAAACAAAATATTTTTATTTTCAATATTTTGTTGCGAATCCTTTGGAGGCAATCACTGCCTTAAGTCTGGAACCCATGGACATCACCAAACGCTGGATTTCCTCCTTCTTAATGCTTTGCCAGGCCATTACAGCCGCAGCCTTCAGGTCTTGCTTGTTTGTGGGTCTTTCCGTCTTAAGTCTGGATTTGAGCAAGTGAAATGCATGCTCAATTGGGTTAAGATCTGGTGATTGACTTGGCCATTGCAGAATGTTCCACTTTTTTGCACTCATGAACTCCTGGGTAGCTTTGGCTGTATGCTTGGGGTCATTGTCCATCTGTACTATGAAGCGCCGTCCGATCAACTTTGCGGCATTTGGCTGAATCTGGGCTGAAAGTATATCCCGGCACACTTCAGAATTCATCCGGCTACTCTTGTCTGCTGTTATGTCATCAATAAACACAAGTGACCCAGTGCCATTGAAAGCCATGCATGCCCATGCCATCACGTTGCCTCCACCATGTTTTACAGAGTATGTGGTGTGCCTTGGATCATGTGCCGTTCCCTTTCTTCTCCAAACTTTTTTCTTCCCATCATTCTGGTACAGGTTGATCTTTGTCTCATCTGTCCATAGAATACTTTTCCAGAACTGAGCTGGCTTCATGAGGTGTTTTTCAGCAAATTTAACTCTGGCCTGTCTATTTTTGGAATTGATGAATGGTTTGCATCTAGATGTGAACCCTTTGTATTTACTTTCATGGAGTCTTCTCTTTACTGTTGACTTAGAGACAGATACACCTACTTCACTGAGAGTGTTCTGGACTTCAGTTGATGTTGTGAACGGGTTCTTCTTCACCAAAGAAAGTATGCGGCGATCATCCACCACTGTTGTCATCCGTGGACGCCCAGACCTTTTTGAGTTCCCAAGCTCACCAGTCAATTCCTTTTTTCTCAGAATGTACCCGACAGTTGATTTTGCTACTCCAAGCATGTCTGCTATCTCTCTGATGGATTTTTTCTTTTTTTTTCAGCCTCAGGATGTTCTGCTTCACCTCAATTGGGAGTTCCTTAGACCGCATGTTGTCTGGTCACAGCAACAGCTTCCAAATGCAAAACCACACACCTGTAATCAACCCCAGACCTTTTAACTACTTCATTGATTACAGGTTAATGAGGGAGACACCTTCAGAGTTAATTGCAGCCCTTAGAGTCCCTTGTCCAATTACTTTTGGTCCCTTGAAAAAGAGGAGGCTATGCATTACAGAGCTATGATTCCTAAACCCTTTCTCCGATTTGGATGTGAAAACTCTCATATTGCAGCTGGGAGTGTGCACTTTCAGCCCATATTATATATATAATTGTATTTTTGAACATGTTTTTGTAAACAGCTAAAATAAGAAAACTTGTGTCACTGTCCAAATATTTCTGGCCCTGACTGTATGAGATATATAAATGTATGTGTGTGTGTGTGTGTGTGTATAAAATAGACTATAGGGGGAAATAGTTGAGCAAAAGAAAAAATCAGTTTACACTCCCTTCCCACATGGTCCTATTCTAGCAAGGAGACCATGTGCTGTGCAGCCATCTTTAGTAGGAATTAGATGAAATGAGTATTTGCAGTGTGAGGCTTAGGGATTAATAGTTAAAGTCCATTACAATACTAAAACTAATAGGTTAGGATAGCATTAAGGTAAAAATTCATAAATAACGTACCTTTGCAGTAGAGGTCATGATAAATAAGTAGATAATAAATATTCCAGTTATGGATCTGATAGAATAAATCCTGAGAGTTGTAGTTTTAAAAAAAATAAATTATAAATAAATAAATATATCCATGAGAAAGAGGTTGCAATGTTGAGTTGTCTTGCAAAAAAAACCCAAAAAACCTGTTTGTGTGTTTGTGGCTACAGGGGGAGGACTCAAATACAGGTTTTTCCACTAGAGTATCAGGTTACAAGGGGGGTTAGTTCTATCTATTTAAGTTTACACCTTAAAGAGCAGTCCAAGAAAAAAAAAAAAAAGCTTTTTGCATTTAATTCATTGCAAATTATACTGGAAAAAGGTATAATTTATTTTACTAATTTTATCCTAAAGGAATAAAACTTAATTGTGTAAATGTTTAGATTTATAGGTAGATACAAGAGCATAGGAAGCTGTTTAATCAGATGGATTACTATTGTAAATCAAATTGTCTCTCCAGTAAAGGAGACAAACTCTAGCACAGCGCCACCTATTGGAAGTAGCGATCCTAAAAGTCACAAGTGGATTTTTGACAATCCTTTGCAATATGACTCAGGATATATAAGCCAGATCAGAATCCCAATTTGCAGACACGGTGTTTCGGGGTGCTTGCCCCTCGTCAGTGCAAAGTATGGGGGTGTCTGATCTGGCTCATGAGAAAGCTATGTGGGGACCACGGGGGAACACTATTCTCCTTAAGGAGACTTTGCAAGCCAGTCTGGCTGCCAGGTAAGGGGACTTATAGCTGCAATGCCCCTAAAATTCCACGGGGGAACACTATTCTCCTTAAGGAGACTTTGCAAGCCAGTCTGGCTGCCAGGTAAGGGGACTTATAGCTGCAATGCCCCTCTGGGAAATATTCAAATTGTCTCTCCAGTAAAGGAGACAAACTCTAGCACAGCGCCACCTATTGGAAGTAGCGATCCTAAAAGTCACAAGTGGATTTTTGACAATCCTTTGCAATATGACTCAGGATATATAAGCCAGATCAGAATCCCAATTTGCAGACACGGTGTTTCGGGGTGCTTGCCCCTCGTCAGTGCAAAGTATGGGGGTGTCTGATCTGGCTCATGAGAAAGCTATGTGGGGACCACGGGGGAACACTATTCTCCTTAAGGAGACTTTGCAAGCCAGTCTGGCTGCCAGGTAAGGGGACTTATAGCTGCAATGCCCCTAAAATTCCACGGGGGAACACTATTCTCCTTAAGGAGACTTTGCAAGCCAGTCTGGCTGCCAGGTAAGGGGACTTATAGCTGCAATGCCCCTCTGGGAAATATTCAAATTGTATTGTATAATTGTATATTGTAAATCAGCATTTTAAAAAAGTAATAGTATTCATGGACAGAATTATCACAGAGGTGCTTAAAATTTGCTGATGATGTCCTCAATTTTGCAAATATGAACGCCTCTATATGCAGAGGTTGTGTTATGTTGTTATTGTTGTTGTTGTTGTTGTTAATAATAATTATAATATAATTTTTATTAATTTATTCATAATTACAATAATTTGGTTTAAAAGTATGTGGATGATTTATGGCATTCTGTGTTTTATATATAATGTATTGAATCATCTGTTTTCTTTTTATAGTAAGATTATAATGCAGATTTCTGTGGTTCAAGCGAAGGTTGAAAAGCCATTGAAATAGTTTTCCATTATAATGGTTACACATAACACGATATTTATAGTGTTCCCGATTAGGTACAATTGACACAATGTGACTTTCATGCCTAAATGCAGAGCTCCGGGGCCACACACTTTTTGAATCTAATTATGTTTTGGATAATAGATTCAAAAAGGGGGGGGGGGGAATGATGTGGAACGTCACACCTATTATTTAAGGTTTTAATTTGTTCATCAATTGAGTTTTTCTATTAAGTTGTCTTTATATTTTTATCTGTAAGGAGGATACAGCAGACATACATATATCTCATGATTGCTCTGATGTAACAAGAATCATCAGGTTTTGAACATGTCTCAGATGAGCCCATTCCTAATGCAGATTTTAAGTTTTTCGTAGATGGATCCAAATACCAAGATGCTGATTGATTCTACACTGGATATGTTGAGGTTACGCAACATGAGGTAATAAAAATCGAACCACTCGCTTCTCTCCCATCGGAATAGGAGAATGAGATGAAGATTTGCGATCACTGTGGTTTGTAGAGCGGAGGGGTTAAGATAGTTAAAATATGGATATAGGCAGCAGCCGGAGGAGACAGGTGCAGACAACAAAGAAGCAATGAATGGGCCTAGAGTTGAGAGTCCTTTACCAATGAAGACCAGTACCTCGGTGGCTCCTGTCACGTCCGTGACATTGGTCACTACTTGTGTTTTTAAATCCCTACAGGAACAAGCGATTCAGCAAGGGACGGAGTGTGAGACGCAGGGAGCCAGCTGACTGAGGAAGGTCTGTGTATCAAGGGCGGTAAGCTTCTCTGCCATGAGCGCTCTGCTCAATAATGGCCCAGGTAACACATGTGACAAAGGTGTTGGGATGGACAAGATATGGGCGGCACCACTGCTCAGTATCCAGGTAGCCAGACACATCCAGTCTTGTAAGACGTGTCTATTAAGGTAGAAAAACTGTAAAGACCTCGTAGAAACACCCCCCTCATCCACTCTACTGCTCTGGTGATTGCAGATTAGTCATATACATCTACCATGAGTAGGTTTATATGTGTTTTGTGCTTGTTGTGTGAATTTCTTTTCAGGCCTGCTCTGAAACATATCCAGTGTGGAAAACGTTACTGCTGAAAAACTCATGATTCTGGTGGTATGTAAAAAATGGAGTTCCTAAAAAGTGGTAAAAGTACATATCCTATAGCAGAAGTCATTATAGAGATCTTACAGTACCTGGGGATGCCCCTCATGAACCCCCGTCTGCCATTGTGAAGAGAGGAGAAACACGTTGGGTTTCTTTCTTCCTAAGTGTTTGACAAATATACGTTTATTTTATTAGCCTGAGTGTGAATTGGACAGTGGAGGGCCTGTGATTGGACAAGATCTCCTCATGACTATACCTGGCCTTATTATTATTATATTGATACAGTGGGTACATGCTATACATGTGAGATATTTAATTTCTTTTATCTTTTAGGGTTTGGTCCTTGAATTTGCTGTATCATATTGATTTAAGCTACAAACAGCTATGTAAAATACAGAGTTTGAATATTTAATCTTTGGGAATGAATTGGATATATATAATTGCATATTGACGCCTCTTTATCCCCTGTATCTCACGGTTTCTATATTTCCTCATTGATATTAGCAGCATGTATTAGCTCAGCAGTATAGGGATAGGGAGGGTGAGCCGTCGGTGAGCGGGGGCGCCAATTCGCCTTATAGGGTGCCGACCTCTGCTGCAAGGTAGGGAAAGTTTAGGGCTATTGCCTCAACCCCTGCCCCCTCCTTTATTGGAATATTTAATTGTGTCTATAGTTATTCTTCACATGGGTGTATGTTATTTGGAATTTTAATGATTATGATAACATAAAAATGTAACGATCCACAAGATAATGGTGAATGCTGGCAAATCATGTAACAAATGTTCGTTTTACTTTTTCTTAATAATTAGATCTTTATATAAGATATTTTTGGTTTTGTACCTACAATGTGATTATTTTTCTCATAGATACTACAGATACAGTGTGATATCTGATTCCTGACCAGTGATGTATTAGCCTTATACAAATGCCTATATAGTGTGTTAAACATGTGTATCCTCCAATTACAGATCCTAAATCAGTGTTAGGAGCACGTGGTCTCCAGCCAGGAGACTGGGTGATCCTAAAAAGACAAGTCAGAATGATCCCCGAGTCAGAATCAACTTTTCCCGACCACAGCAACTTCCATGAAGCTTGAGGGAAAACCCATTCTGAGACAACAGCCGCTGTAATGAGTCCATCATACCAGCAGAATGAGGGTAACAACACACATAGTGCTGGATTATCTCACATAGAACCTTATGGAGAATTTCTAGATTGGGGGATGAAACATGGGAAATAACCATGATAAGGGAACAATGGGTACAGGAACATTACACAAATAAGGGCTCATGGTGGGAAAAACATTATCGGACCTGAACCAGCTCATTATTTTAAGGGTTTAAGTGACCTTTTTAAGGGTACCATACACTTGTAGATAACTGGTATTGTCTTATTTGTTGGTATTTGAAGCCGTAAAAGTGATACTCTGTGTTACTGTAGGTAATCGGATCCATGCGTAAGGGAAATCTTGTTAAAGGCCTCCTGGTGGTAGATTATGGACCCGAGACAAGAAGAGATCCATTAGAGTTGTGATACAATCAGGTGTATTCAGGTAGAAAAGTCTCGAAGATGCGGACAGCACTCAGATGTTGACTGAGAATTAGTCTTTCAGAAACGGTAATGCTAAAAGCTGTAGCATAACAGTAAGAAGCTTATTCTTACAATTGCCTTACTCTTTCTAATCGATTAATCTCAAAATCTGGGTGAGCTCTTCGGCATTAAATAGTCTGTTATAAGGACTGGGACATTACCTATGCCTCTGTGAAATCTGTGTGCGGGATGTGATCAACTCTCTGATCAACAGTCTGTACCAGTGGGGGCAAAGGCTTAGCATTGCTTGTATAGCGGATAGAAAAATGAAAAAAGTTGCAGTTAAAGCATTAGAGCTGATGTGTTACAGGACCACGGTAGGGTCAGAAGGTTAATAAAGTATTTAGGGGGTACTGTTGAGGAGAGCCATAAGATGAAATACTTAATTAACCTCTTGACAAGGGATTGTGGGAAATATGTTGATTTGCTTACACAATTCAGGTTTCAGATCATACACATGACACTGATATAAAGATGGCTGCCATTTCCTGTTCTCCACACCTTGCCTGGAATGCGAGGAATGTCCAGATGAAAGAAGACCACCATATAAGGGAAGACCCCTGGTCAAGCTAGAAGACCAACCCCCAGGTCAAATGACACCATGGATTCCTGCACTGAAGTCAGACCTGCCAAGCAACAGCAACACAGATCTCCCCATTGGCTAGCCCATGAACTGTCCCACTAAATGGGCATATCTGAACTTGTGTACGCCCCTAGCCTATATCAGAAACGCACGCTCTGTACTCTGTCTGTTCGGTGCCATTTTTACTGTGACCAAGAAGAGATTTCATATCCGACTGTATCTGGTGTGAATTCTTTTACGCATGCACTTGGTCCATACCAATTCGGCCAGGCAGTAGGCAACTAGTGATCTCTGGTTAAGAGTTCAACTCAACAGTGCGTCTTAAAATCCAAATGCAGCTTACCGGGGGGTCGTGCAGAGGGGTCAAAAGAGCCAGGGAGATACTCCGAGCAATGCACTGTGCTGCCGGCGCTGCTGGTCTGTGCGACGCTGTTCCGTGCGACGCTGTTCCGTGCATCGGGCAGCGCCGCTCTGTTCTATTTGGAGCCGCTCCGTTCTCCTCTGTGCACGGCTGCTCCGTCCTGCTCGGCTGCTCTGTGCATGGCTGCTCCATCCTGCTCGACTGCTCCATCCTACTCGGCTGCTCTGTGCATGGCTGCTCCATCCTGCTCAGCTGCTTCATCACCAGCCCCGCACAGAGCAGAGCGACACCAGCTCTGCACAGAACAGAGCGGCGGCGTCGGCCCTACACAGAGCAGAGCGACACCGGCCCCGCACAGAGCAGCACCCGCAGTGAGTATCTGGGCCCCACTCTATACTACTTGCAGTACTCCAGTACCGCCCCTGCCTCCTGTGACCCTGCTCCTCTGCAGGCCCCCCTCCCTGGTAAGACACCACCAGATTATAAATGGACCCCATTTTTTTTTACCTTTTTTCCCTCCAAATTTGGGGTGCGTCTTATAATCCGATGCGTCTTATTAAACGAAAAATACGGTATTTTCTGTCACCTTCGCCTCTCAAAGTCACTTCAAATGGGATGTGATCTCTAAAGACATTTCTGATAAATTTTGAACCCTTCTAACTTCCTAACAAAAAAATAATGTTTAAAAAATTGTGCTGATGTAAAGTAGACATGTGGGAAATGTGATTTATTAATTATTTTGTGTGACATAACTCTTTGGTTTAAGGGTATAAAAATTAAGTTTGAAAATTGCCACATTTTCACCAAATTTCTGATTTTTCCACCAATAAACGCAAAAAATATCGTACTAATGTTACCATTAGCATGAAGCACAATATGTCATGAAAAAACAATCTCAGAATCACCGGGATCCGTTGAAGCGTTCCAGAGTTATAACCCCATAAATTGTCGCTGGTCAGAATTGAAAACATTGGCCTGGGCATGAAGGTGAAAACAAGCTCGGGGGTAAAGGGGTTAAACAAAAATGCAATGTAAGTTATATAACCTTAAAATTATATGTTGTAAAGTAACTACACGTAGCTTAACGTTTGGAATTAATAAATGCAGCATGCAGTATGGTTATGGGTGTATGGTGTATTGCTGATAAATTTGTCAATTTTACATTAATTTGTGATCCTTAGATAAGTCATTAATATCTGATTGGTGGGAATGTGACACCTGGTACACCCCCCCCCCCCTTTACACCTTACAATTAAGCATACGATATCGTATGCGATGTGACACGCCCCCATCGTATGTGCGGTACGTTCAATTTGTTGACTGTGTCGCACAAACGATTAATTGCCGTCACACGTACTTACCCTTCCATACAACCTCGATGTGGGCGGCGAACATCCACTTCCTGGAGTGAAAGGGACGTTCGGCGTCACAGCGACGTCACAATGCGGCCGGCCAATTGAAGCGAAGGGGCGGAGATGAGCGGGGCGTAAACATCCCACCCACCTCCTTCCTTCCGCATTACCGGCGGGAGCCACTTGACGCAGGTAAGATCTGTTCATCGCTCCCGGGGTGTCACACACTGCGATGTGTGCTGCCTCGGGAACATTGAACAACCCGACGTGCAATTTTTAGTAAATGAACACGTGTGTGCGATGAACGGTTTTACGTTCAATCGCAATCGCACATAGCTGTCACACGCTACAACACCACTAACGATGCCAGATGTGCGTCATTTACGACGTGACCCCGCCGACACATCGTTAGATATGTTATAGCGTGTAAAGCCCGCTTTAGTGATAGAGATTAACCCAAATGAGAAAGATGCCAAAGGGGCCTGTATCACCCAACAGCCCAGAAAAACCTGGAACCAGAGCTGCACCCAACATGTTCATATCGGTCTGCTTAATGCCACTGTGGTCTGACTATTATAAAAAATAATTTCTGTTGCTTCTGTTTGGCTGCTGGATTGGTTTTACATATTTGATTGAAATCAGATCTTCAAGCAAAATTCTTAAATCTGAACATCACAGGCATGAAATGAAACCCTAAGGCCCTGTGCACACAGGGAAATAACTGTTTCTGTAGAAAAATTCCGCACCTGCGGCAAAAAAAAACGCATTAAAACCACACCCAAATTTTTGCCGCGGTTTGCTGCGGATTTGCCGCGTTTTTTTCACGGGTTGGTCCCTGCATTTTTTTTTACCAATGTCTATTGACAAAACGCAGGTACCTGTGGAAAAGAAGTGACATGCTGCTACTTTTTTGCTGCAGAAAAGCTGCAGAAATTCTGCAGCAAAACTTGTAGGAAAAAAAAAAACAGTGTGAGCACAGCATTTTGGATTGCCCATAGATTTTGCTGGAGAAGGACTGCAGGAAGGTTATGAACAAAAACCACACCTTTTCTGTGTCAAAAACTGCGGCAAATCCACGGCAAAAAAACGCATTGTGCGCACAGGGCCTAAAGGAGCTCTTCCATCTGGGACATCTATGACCTATTGTCAGGATATGCTGCCACCTGGACTCACACTTAGTGTTACAATAAGGCCCCTTTGCACATTCCCAGGAATGGAGAGGTGGGCACACACGTGCGTCTGTCTCTTCTGGTGAACGTGCTTACTTAGCAATTTAGGCTTCCATCTAATTGAATTGAGACAACTGTCTTTGTTTAGCTACATCCATATTAGTGACATTGAAAGTTCTGGACTATGCATGAACACCCCCAACTGGTAACAGCGACTTCCCAATTTATTTATACATTTCTAGGATTAATAACAGAGAAACAATACAACATAGCGTTCTAACAGAAGACGCTCCAGAATTGTTCTACATACTTCTCAACATTGGGATTGTAACTTTCTCTGGTCTTCATTCCAGGTAACTAACGGGTTGGCATTACATAAATCTGGTTGTGGAACCCGTGGAATGGCCATTTCTCCAAAGGGTCTCAGGAGCCGTTTTTCAAAACAACAATGCAATGTTACATGTTCTTCATACTATTTTGAGCAGCTTGCATGGCTTAAACGTGCTACCATGGCCTGCAGCATCTCTGGTCTTGTCTACTAACAAGCACAGCTCAGATGTCATTGGTCGGCACTTACAAAGGGAGTTGCCAGCAGCGGATCTTGATGATTTGTGTGCCCAAGCGCATTCGGCATGGTTGAACATTCCTCAGATGACCATTTATACTCTCATTGACAGGATGCTAAGGCATGTAAGTACATGTATTTTTGCACAAGGTGCTCATACTCAATACTGAATAAAGATGTTTTCAATATTCTGTTTCTATTTTTCATCATTTCCATATCACCAACAAGTCTATAAATCCTGAGATTTCCATAATCCCATGACTTTTTTTTTTCTTGCTGTTGCAATTTCAATGTCGGGCAGTTTAGTAGGGGCTACAAGTGTTTAATAAAAGAGATATACTTTATCGAAATGTATTTTATAAAAGCAAAGCCGACCAAACTCATGCTTCTCAGGCTCTCTGCATACAGTTGTCCATGCTGGGGTGCTCTTCTCTTCAGACCCTGCTCATTGACCATCATTCTTCTCATGCTCTCTGTATACAGTGATCCATGCTGGGGTGCTCTTCTCTTCAGACCCTGCTCATTGGCCATCATTCTTCTCAGGATCTCTGCATACAGTGATCCATGCTGGGGTGCTCTTCTTTTTAGACCCTGATCTTTGGCTGTCATGTGTGACATACCGCTCACAGAGGTTGTTTCAAGAAAAAAAAAAGGCTAAGGCTGTGTGCGCATGCTGCGTTTTTTCATGTGTTTACGCAGCGTTTTAAACTACAGCGTAAATGCCTGTGTTGTGCTTCCTCAGCAAAGGCTATGAGAAGTCAGCAAATTCCATGCGCATGTTGCTTTTTGAATGCAGCGTTTTGGATGCCAAATATTTTACAAAATCGATGAGTTTAAAAAAATCAGCGTGTCACTTCTTTTGTGCAATTTGGTTGCATTTTCCACCCATTGAAATCAATGTCGATGTGGGTCTCTCTCTGTCAGATGGCCTGTCGGTCTCTCTCTCTGTCACATGGCCTGTCGGTCTCTCTCTCTCTCTCTGTTGGTCAGTCTGTCTCTCCCTCTCTCTTTCATACTTACCGATCACCGGCGCAGCACTGCACAGCTGTCACACTGCTCCGGCGGCTTCTCCTGCTTTTGAAAATGCCGGCAGCTCATTATTCCATCTCATATTCATTGCTTCCCCACCCACCTGCACCTATTATTGGTTGCATTCAGACGTGCCCCCACGCTGAGTGACAGCTGTCTGACCACAACCAATCACAGCCGCCGGTGAGCAGGTCTATATCGTGCAGTAAAATAAATAAATGATTAAAAAAACAAAAAAAAAAACGACGTGCGGTTACCCCAATTTTTATATCAGGCAAGGTAAAGAAACACGGCTGAAGGCTGGTATGCTCAGGATGGGGAGCCCCATGTTATGGGGAGTCCCCCCCAGCCTAAAAATATCAGCCAGCAGCTGCCCAAAATTGCCACATCCATTAAATGCGACAGTCCTGGGACTCTACCCGGCTTATCCCGAATTGCCCTGGTCCAGTGACAATCGAGTAATAAGGAGTTAATGGCAGCCCATAGCTGCCACTAAGTCCTAGGTTAATCATGGCATGCGTCTATGAGACACCCCCCATGATTAACCTGTAAGTTAAAGAAAATAAATACATACTCTCAAAAAATTCTTTATTTGGAATAAAAGACAAAAAAAAATCACCCTCTTTCACCACTTTATTAATCCCCAAACAGCCCTCCAGGTCCGACATAATCCACACGATGTCCCACGAGGCTTTCAGCTCTGCTACATCGGAAGCTGACAGCGAGCAGCCACAGACCACGACTGCTCTCTGTCAGCTCCATGCAGCAACTGAAGTGAGTTGCGCTATCAGTGATGACATCACTCAGGTTACCCACGGCCACCGCTGGATCCTCCAACTGTGACAGCAAGTCGCCCGAGTGACTGAAGTTATCAGCGATGCCGTCACTCAGGTGATGTGCGGTCTCGAGTGGAGGACTGAAGCTGGCCGCCGGTAACCTGAATGACGGCACCGCTGATCACGCGTCTCACTTCAGTCACTCAGGGGATTTGCGGTCACCGGTGACTCCTTCACCGGTGACCGCAAATCAGGCCGCGGCACACAGACAGAGTCGTGCGATGGCAATGAAGTCGGGTGAAGTTCATCCGAGTTCATTCTGATTGCATGGCTCTGTCTCGCAGCCAGCCATGCTCTATAAGAATGTAACTGAGCCGAGTGGGACCGCACTGTCAAAAATGCATCAAAAACGCATTCAAAATGCATCCAAAATGCGTTTTGGATGCATTTTTTTGTCAAACGCAGTGTTTACAGTTGTCAAAACGCAGTTTATTTGTCGTCAGAACGCAGTGTGCGCACAAAGCCTAAGAAGAGATGTAAAAACACAACGGGTGCACACAAATTATCAGCCACATAAGGAAAAAATGTAGGATTGGTGATGGGAAGGCACTAAAACCCCAAATCTAACTCCAACCTTCAGCCAAGGCCTCATAAAATAATTGATGCAAAGTTAAATAATACAATACATCAATTTTGAGAATCTGGGACAAATTAGGTAAATTTGGCCAAACACCTTTTATTCAGATGCTGATTGAACATAAGGCTAAGAACTGACATATAACAACATGGCCCCCACCAATGGCAATAAAAAGGATTGAAAATATAAAGAAATCTTTACATTTTTCATTTACTGAATTGGACACCTCATATTTTAAATTCAACATTACATTATTTGAATGTACTTTCTCTTTAAATTTGCTAGAGAATAAACCATCATGGCGGGTGCCGCAAGCTTCAACCAATAGAATCGCAGAGTTTCTTTTAAAAATAGAAAGAAACCGTCAGTTGGTGCCAGTCTGCTATTGCTTTTATAGAGATAGCACAGGCTTCACTTTGATCTCACAAGTGATTTAGCGAACGTTGCTACATTTTTGGAGGAGGAAGACCCCTACTGCACATCAGCATCTTCTGGAAGATAACACCAACTGTCTGCAAGTCATCAGTGGTAAATGACCATAATTTATTACCTAGAATTTCAGGTCATCCAGAACCCAAAGACAGATAGACATTTCCCAATGAAAAGGACTTAATAAACTCAAAGATTTTCATTTAAATTCTCCAGACAGTAGATAAATGGTGGTGACCAGAGTAACCCCAAGACGTCTCACTGCCATTCCCCAATTCTGTCTGATGGATGGATGCAAGATGTAGGACAATAGAGAATCACCCAGTAATTTGGTGTTAGTCGTCATTATTATTCTATGGTTATTAGCCAGGAGCGGGCCGGTAGTGGAGGAAGAAGTCAGTCGAAAGAAATGAGGAAAATGTGTCTTATATCATTATATTATGATTTATGGAACAATTCTACAGAGACCTGAACCCAAAAAGGGAAAATTCTGTGTTAAAGGAGTTGTCCGACATAAACTCAAAAATTTTTGTTAAGCTAATCTGTGCTGTATTGTCATATAAATCACACCTACATTGTTATTTTTTGTTTTCTAACTTTTGTTCCTCTTGAATTATCCCTTTATTCTCTGCAGCTCTTGTTTACATTCAGATCCAGCAAACATGACCACTTCCTGTGCAAAACCTCAGTCAGAGCTGGCACCGCCTGACCTCAGTGTACAGCCCCTCCCCAGTGTCCAGCCTCGCCCCCTGCACACACATTCCCTGTCAGTATTCTTCCCCAGCACCTGACCTGGTATCACTACAACATTGCAAATAACAGCCCCACATCGGGCTCTGCACCGCACACGCACACATATGGCTCTGCACCGCACACGTATGCTCTGCACCGCACACATATGGCTCTGTACCGCACACATATGGCTCTGCACCACACACGCACACATATGGCTCTGCACCGCACACGCACACATATGGCTCTGTACCGCATATGCACACATATGGCTCTGTACCGCACACGCACACATATGGCTCTGTACCGCACACGCACACATATGGCTCTGCACCACACACGCACACATATGGCTCTGCACCGCACACATATGGCTCTGCACCGCACACGCACACATATGGCTCTGTACCGCACACGCACACATATGGCTCTGTACTGCACACACACATATGGCTCTGCACTGCACACATATGGCTCTGTACCGCACACGCACACATATGGCTCTGCACACGCACACATATGGCTCTGTACCGCACACGCACACATATGGCTCTGCACACGCACACATATGGCTCTGCACCGCACACGCACACATATGGCTCTGTACTGCACACGCACACATATGGCTCTGCACCGCACACGAACACATATGGCTCTGTACCGCACACGCACACATATGGCTCTGCACACGCACACATATGGCTCTGCACACGCACACATATGGCTCTGTACCGCACACGCACACATATGGCTCTGTACCGCACACGCACACATATGGCTCTGCACACGCACACATATGGCTCTGCACACGCACACATATGGCTCTGCACACATATGGCTCTGCACCACGCCCGCCCCCCGCCACCCACCCCACCCCATAGGGAACACATGTAGGGAATACATACTCACCCGTCCTCGGTCCCCGCCGCTCCTGCACGTTCGCACGCTGTCTGTGCTCTGGACATATCAGCACAGTAGTGACGTCACCGCTGTGCTGAAGAGAGCACAGACAGCGGGAGAGACAGTGATGAGAAGCAGCGCTGCGCTGCTTCTCATCAGCACTTTCAAATGTACCGGCATCTGTGATCTGTGATGCCGGTACATTTGAATGTGTGATCCTGAGCAGGGGGCCCGGTGCTGGCGCTGACACCACGTCAGCCGCCGCCAGGCCCTGCCCCCAGGTCACGGACCCCACAGCAGTGCAGGGGGAGGTTACTGGAGAGTAAAAGAGGTGCGGGGGCATGTGTGGGAGGGTGCAGGGAAGGGGGCGGGGACTCACGCACTGTACAGCCCAGCACTCAGGCGACATGCTGTTTCCAGATTTGCATGTCAACATGGCCCTGCCCATGTTGACATGAAATGATCGGAAGCAGCAAAATCGCGGCAGGAGCGGTCACATGACCGCTCTGAGCCGGGGGGAGAGGGGCTGACAGCAGGGCAGGTAAGTGGTCTCTATCTACTTACCTGCCCCAATGTAGCCCAATAGGGAAATAATGCAAAAAAAGTCAAAGAAGCCGGATAACCCCTTTAAGTAATTCCTTTATACTCAAAATTGCACCCGAAGGGGTCTCTGCTGTGAAGATTAGTAGAGTCTCTAAGGGTATAGTCCCATGTGTCTAATTTTCTCCCGAAATTTCAGCGACTTTGCTATTTATCTGATGGGGTTTCCAGACATTTTGGGGGGAATGCGGTGGACTGAGAGGGGTAGAACATATATAGGGGTTATGTGAAATGACAGGGGCCAGGGCGGCTGAACTGTGATCTTCCAGAACAAATACAATGATAGCACTTTTATTATATCATGTAATTACTGAAAATGTGTTTATATTCAATAAGGAAACACAAAGGAAGCGATTTATCAGTGTTTTCTCCAGAAATCTGGCCTAAAACACTTTGTAAAGTCACAGACGTTTTGGACAGAAGATGAAGTTGCAAAATAATGTTGCAAATTTAGACATTAAGAGCTTGTACAAGGCAGGAAAAATGGGGCATGGCAGTGCCCGCTTATCAAATTCAGCAAGTGCCGGCGTTTCATACTCCAGGAATACCACTCCAGTCTCTGATTGGAGTAACATTTTAGGTGACACAACTTAGGAGACACGCTGAATACATCAGGCGCTGCACACATTGTAAGGTTTTCAATTGTACTGGCATTAAAAACGCAATGTCAGTCTTAGGCTATGTGCGCACGTCGCGTAAAAACATGCAGTTACGCTGCGCTTTGTAGTGCAGCGTAACTGCATGCGTCCTGCGTCCCCTGCACAGTCTATGGAGACTGTGCAGGGGCCGTGCGCACGTGGCGTTTAAGAGCGCAGCGCTTCGGCTACTGCCGAAGCGCTGCGCAAAAAGAAGTGACATGTCACTTCTTTCCTGCGCTTTGCCGGCAGCTCCTGCTCGGTCTATGGCAGGAGCTGCAGGCAGAGCGCATGGAATCGGCGCTCACTACGGACATTTCTGCAGCGATCTAAAGCGCACATGTGCTCTTCAGATCGCTGCAGAAATTTCTGCAGGGCTTGTACGCAACGTGCGCACATAGCCTTAGTGAATCGGACACAAAGATTAGATTTAGTATTAGATGTTTATTTCCAGGCCAATATATATCTATATAATGCTGAGGTATGAAGCCCATGGGCCTCAATAACATCTGTAGCAGGGCCCTCATACACCATGACCCATTTCTAATGGAGACGTCACTTCATGTGGCTATTGGGCTCCCTCCGGCACCGGTGCTGGGGTGTGACACCAACCCTGTGTACTGCCTATAGCTGTGCCCATGGTATAATGGAGGTCCAGCTCTTATATTACAGCTCATGGTAATATAGGTGTCTGTAAGGTCTCTGGAAGATGTTCATGGTGATATTCCCTTCTCTCTAAGACTCCCAGGAAGAAGAGATGAGCAGGAAGAGGAGGAGAGAGCTGACCGCTCTTTATGAAGAAGAGACGTGAGAGTTATTAGCGTTATAGTCCCCACATATAGAGTCCAGACTTATTTATTACAAGTTATCTGATATGATATTTACGGCACAACACTCATCAGTTATATTTCCGTTTCCCGTTCCTCCAAGATGACAGCACTAAGGTCGGGTCATGGATCTTACTTACACTGCAATGCGTCATTTCTTATTAACCCTTTCACACCGCAGACAGTTTTTATTTAGGCATTTTTGTTTTTCTCCCCTTCCGTCCACATAGCTGTATATATGATGTCCGGTATTTTTTTTCACAGGAACAGATATAATGTTATTGGCTTCATTCATTTTACCCTACAACGTACTGGAGAATCAGTAACACAAAAATCCAAGAGCGGTGAAATAACAAAAGTAATCACAGTTCTGCCATTATTTATGGGATTTGTATTACGGTTATCTGTATGGGGAAAATATCCTGGACACATCATTCTCCAGTTTAGCACAATTACAGCCATAAGAAAGTCAGTCATGTTTTTACTATCTCATTGGTAAAATAATGTAATAAGTGGTAAACAAAACATTTTTTCTTCCTGCTGCCATTTTCTTTGTCACTTTTCCATGGATGGAGCCGTGTGAGGTCTTTTTTGTTTGTTTTCTTATTTGTAGCCAATCTGATGGATTTCTCACTATTGTTGTTTATTTAGGATATTTTGATCACTTTTTATTGCACTTTTTGCAGAGATGTAACATCAAAAAACAGCATTTCCAATGTTTCCATTTCTTTTGATTTACTGATTTTACTTTATATACTACATATTTTAATATTTTGATGGATTGAACTTTTAAGGATGCAGCAATATCACAAATATTTATTTATATATGTACAGTGCTTTGAAAAAGTATTCATACCCTGTAAACTTTTCCACATTTTTTCACGTCACAACAACAAATTTAAATGAGTTTTATTGGGATTTTATATGAAATACCAACACAATCTACCAAGTATTTGTGACATGTAAAGGAAATGATACATGAGTTTCCTAAATATTTTGAAAATAGAAATCTGAAAATTGTGATGTGCATTTGTATTCAGCCCCTTGTAGTCTGATACTTTGTAGGACCACCTTTCCCTGCAATTACTGCTGCCAGTCTTTTGGGGTATGTCTCTGCCAGCTTTGCACATCTAGAGGCTGAAATTGTTGCTCATTCTTCTTGGTCTCATCACACCAGAGCACAACATGCAAGCTGTGTCCCTTCCATGTGGAAGAAGGTGCTCTGGTCAGATCAGACCAAAGTAGAACTTTTTGGGATAAATGCTAAATGCTATGATTGGTGGAAAAGTAAAACTGCACATCACCTTGAAAACACCATCCTCACCGTCAAACATGGTGGCGGCAGCATCATGCTGTGGTGATGCTTTTCTTCCGCAAGCACAGGAAAGTTAATCAGTGTTGATGCACACTTATTATATACAGGAGGTGAAATAAGTATTGAACATGTCACCAAGTTTCTAATTAAATATATTTCTAAAGGTGCTATTGACAGGTATTTCTTACCAGATGTCGGTAACAACCCATCCAATCCACACTGGCAAAGAAATAAAACCATAGATGTCCATAAATTTATTAATGTGTAATAATGGGAACATACAAAGGAAAAAAAAAATTGAATACGCTTGTGGAAATGTATTTCATAAGTTATACAAAGGCCTTTGTTGGTGATCACAGCTTCAAAACGCCTCCTGTTTGGCGAAACTAGGGTTTAATTGGAGAAGCGGAGGGCACTCTCTCCCCAAAGGGCATCATCAAGGCCACATGAGGATTTAACATTAAAGGGAACCTGTCAGGTTCAATACGCACCCAGAACCACGGGCAGTTCTGGGTGCATATTGCTAATCCCTGCCTAACTATCCCTGTATACACTAGCATAGATAAAGAGATCTTTAGAAAAAGTATTTCTAAAGACATATCGTTTCTTATATGCTAATTAGGCCAGGGACTAGTCATAAGGGCACTCTTTCCCTTGGCTGGTCAGCCCACATAGCATGTTAGCACACCCCTGTGAGCATACTAATATGATAATGAATGTGCAGCCCCAGTGTTCATGGTTGTCGGCAGAGGATGGAAGAGAACTGGGCATGATCCGAATTCCCCTGGACTTCTAATCATGCGCACTAAATTGATGCCGGGTGGAAGCTAACATGCTATGTGGACTGACTAGCCAAGGGAATTCAAACCCTTGCGACTATTCCCTGGCCTCATTAGCATATAATAAACAATTTTTAGAAATACTTTTTCTAAAGATCTCTTTATGCTAGTGTATACAGGGACTGCTAGGAAGGAACTAGCAATATGTACCTAGAACTGCTCATGGTTCTAATGCATATTGCACCTGACAGGTTCTCTTTAATAAAGAAAGAAGAAAAGAATGTGCCAAACACAGATGGATCACCCAAAAATATACAAACTTTATTAAGACAATTTAAACAAGCATGATTTTGAGCCAAAACTAATTTAAAAACATTTAAAAAGCCATAAAAAGGCTAAAACATCCATCCCTGATACCCAGCTTATAATAAAGCTAAATACACCTCCGATGTAATACCGCCCTGAACATGTGAAATAATGTCTCGTAGAAACACAAAGCTTACTAAACAATTGCCAATAACAAATGCAAAAAAATACAATAAGGTTATAAGAGAATAGTTATAAATAACCACTCTCAGTAATGAATGAAAAGCAGGCACGTGAGGTAACACAGATATATCCGCAATATACTGGAGATGAAGATAAACAATACCATAGATGCTCCAGAGGAAAATAAACTAATGGAAAGGGTTAATAAGTAATCATACTGCAAGAGAATCAAACCAAACAAGAGGGCTGGGGGGGGGAGAAAAAATAGGGATGTAGCCTTATTGTATTTTTTTGCATATTCAAGGCGGTTTTACATCGGAGGTGTGTTTAGCTTTATTATAAGCTTGGTATCAGGGATGGATGTTTTAGACTCTTATGGCTTTTAAAGTGTTTTTAAATTAGTTTTGTCTTAAAATAATGCTTGTTTAAATTATGTTAATAAAGTTTATATATTTTTGGGGGATCCCTCTGTGTTTGGCTATTAATGTATGGAGAAAATAGTAACATGCATTGCTCAGGTGTGATTTTGGGCAATTCATCCAATCAAGCACTGAAAATTGGTGGCCTGTTCAATACTTATTTCACCTGCTGTGTATCTGTACAGTCCCTGGCAAAAGTTCTGTCGCTTATCCATGTTATGTAATTAAAAGCTTATAACCGGACTTTAAATTCATCCATTGGTTTTATATATTACTCTTTTGAAAGCTGAAACGCTCCCAAATTTGGTTTAGGTTTTGAAAATAAAGTTGCTGCAAAGCTGAAATATTAATTATTTAATGAACACAGAAAGGTCAGATTTTGGCAAGACAAAAGTTTTGTCGCCCACAGAAAGTAATGTGAGATTCAAACAAATAATTAACTTCTAATACAAAGCAAAGATATGTTGCATAACAGTGGTAAATGAAGTTGTTGTGCTATGAAAGCCATATTTAATATTTTGTGTGACTTCCATGAGCTTGAAGGACTGCATCCATGCGGTTCAACAATGATTCATACAATTTATTGATGAAGTCATCAGGAATAGCAAAGAATGCAGTCTTACATGCCTCCTAGAGTTCATCTAGATTCTTTGGTTTTGTCTTCCAAGCTTCCTCTTTCATCCTATCCCAAATATGGTCAATGATGTTCATATCTGGTGACTGGGCTGGCCAGTCCTTGAGCACCTTGATCTTCTTTGCCAGGAGGAACCTTTCTGTAGAGATGGATGTATGAGATGGAGCACCATCCTGCTGCAGAATTTGACCCCTTTTATGATTAGGAATGTAAGAGGTAGCTAATACTTCTTGATATTTTAGGCTATTGATATTGCCTTCCACCTTGAAAATGTTTCGCACACCCCCATACTGAATGTAACCCCTGACCATGATCTTTCCACCACCAAACTTAAATGTTTTCTGGATCCATACGGGCTCCAATAGGTCTCCTGCAGTACTTGCGGCGGCTGTGGTGTAATTCAACAGAAGATTCATCAGAGAAATCCACCTTCTGACACTTTTCCAGCATCCATCTGTTTAGCAGGCTGTGTGACTTGCCAAATGCCACATGGTTTTT
This sequence comes from Anomaloglossus baeobatrachus, assembly GCF_048569485.1. Taxonomy (NCBI): domain Eukaryota; kingdom Metazoa; phylum Chordata; class Amphibia; order Anura; family Aromobatidae; genus Anomaloglossus; species Anomaloglossus baeobatrachus. The sequence goes on along the minus strand of NC_134353.1, from coordinate 606,448,119 downwards.
TAATTGCCTTTTGTTTAGTGCTGGCTTCTGGGCACTGATTTGACCATGGAGGCCATTTCGAGACAGAATCCTACAAACTGTTCTAGTTGACACAGGGACTTGAGGTGACTAGGCCTTTTGGAGCTGTGCTGCAGTGGAAGAGAGGATGGCTTTGGATTTTCTAACCAACAAACGTTCCTCCTGAGCAGTTGTCTTGCGGGGTCTGCTGGACCTGGGCTTGTCAAAAACATCTCCGGTCTCTTCAAATCTTTTTTCAATTCTTTGTACTCGACGCTGAGACACATTAAAGGTGCCAGCCACCTCTGCAGTGGATCTGGTCTTCAGCCTCTTATTAATCAAGGCTTTGGTCGCAGGGTGGATTTTTGGCATGTTGTCAGAGGTCAAGTTGCAGTTCAACTGAAGGTCTTGGGTGCTGGGTTTCTTTTTATACACACCCACTAATTAATCGATCATTTAGTGAGCACAGGTGAGGATGTAAACTAGGATTGGGTGCATTATATGACAAGGCAACAAAACTTTTGTCTTGCCAAAATCTGACCTTTCTGTGTTCATTAAATGATCAATACTTCAGCTTTGCAGCAACTTTATTTTCATAACCTAAACCAAATTTGGGAGGGTTTCAGCTTTCAAAAGAGTAATTTATGAAATCAATGGATGAATTTAAAGTCAGGTTATCAGCTTTTATCTTCATAACATGGATTAGCGACAAAACTTTTGTCAGGGTTTGTATGTATGTGTATTATACAGTGCCTACAAGTAGTATTCAACCCCCTGCAGATTTAGCAGGTTTACACATTCGGAATTAACTTGGCATTGTGACATTTGGACTGTAGATCAGCCTGGAAGTGTAAAATACACTACAGCAAAAAAGAATGTTATTTCTTTTTTTATTTTTTTTTAAAATTGTGAAAAGTTTATTCAGAGGGTCATTTATTATTCAACCCCTCAAACCACAAGAATTCTGTTTGGTTCCCCTAAAGTATTAAGAAGTATTTCAGGCACAAAGAACAATGAGCTTCACATGTTTGGATTAATTATCTCTTTTTCCAGCCTTTTCTGACTAATTAAGACTCTCCCCAAACTTGTGAACAGCACTCATACTTGGTCAACATGGGAAAGACAAAGGAGCATTCCAAGGCCATCAGAGACAAGATCGTGGAGGGTCACAAGGCTGGCAAGGGGTACAAAACCCTTTCCAAGGAGTTGGGCCTACCTGTCTCCACTGTTGGGAGCATCATCCAGAAGTGGAAGGCTTATGGAACTACTGTTAGCCTTCCACGGCGTGGACAGCCTTTGAAAGTGTCCACCCGTGCCGAGGCCAGGCTTGTCCGAAGAGTCAAGGCTAACCCAAGGACAACAAGGAAGGAGCTCCGGGAAGATCTCATGGCAGTGGGGATATTGGTTTCAGTCAATACCATAAGTAACGTACTCCACCGCAATGGTCTCCGTTCCAGACGAGTCCGTAAGGTACCTTTACTTTCAAAGCGTCATGTCAAGGCTCGTCTACAGTTTGCTCATGATCACTTGGAGGACTCTGAGACAGACTGGTTCAAGGTTCTCTGGTCTGATGAGACCAAGATCGAGATCTTTGGTGACAACCACACACGTGACGTTTGGAGACTGGATGGCACTGCATACGACCCCAAGAATACCATCCCTACAGTCAAGCATGGTGGTGGCAGCATCATGCTGTGGGGCTGTTTCTCAGCCAAGGGGCCTGGCCATCTGGTCCGCATCCATGGGAAGATGGATAGCACGGCCTACCTGGAGATTTTGGCCAAGAACCTCCGCTCCTCCATCAAGGATCTTAAGATGGGTCGTTATTTCATCTTCCAACAAGACAACGACCCAAAGCACACAGCCAAGAAAACCAAGGCCTGGTTCAAGAGGGAAAAAATCAAGGTGTTGCAGTGGCCTAGTCAGTCTCCTGACCTTAACCCAATTGAAAACTTGTGGAAGGAGCTCAAGATTAAAGTCCACATGAGACACCCAAAGAACCTAGATAACTTGGAGAAGCTCTGCATGGAGGAGTGGGCCAAGATAACTCCAGAGACCTGTGCCGGCCTGATCAGGTCTTACAAAAGACGATTATTAGCTGTAATTGCAAACAAGGGTTATTCCACAAAATATTAAACTTAGGGGTTGAATAATAATTGACCCACACTTTTATGTTGAAAATTTATTAAAATTTAACTGAGCAACATAACTTGTTGGTTTGTAAGATTTATGCATCTGTTAATAAATCCTGCTCTTGTTTGAAGTTTGCAGGCTCTAACTTATTTGCATCTTATCAAACCTGCTAAATCTGCAGGGGGTTGAATACTACTTGTAGGCACTGTATATATATATATATATATATATATATATAATGTCGAGAGCGGAGGAGGGGACGCCGCGCTCTCCCACTGCTCGGGTCCGGCTGCCGCTGAGGCTGCTGCGGCCTGCTGCTGCCGCTGCTCGGTGGCTCGAGCGATGGGCCGGATCCCGGGGACTCGAGCGGCGCTCCTCGCCCGTGAGTGAAAGGGGATTGGGATTAGGGATAGTTTATTGTCCGTGACGCCACCCACGGTTGTGGTGATTAAGTGGACACCACCGCTGCTCTGTCTGGGGAGCCCGGGAGTGATGGTATGGAGCAGCCAGTTGTTGATTTGCCCCTCCGTGGGTAGGGGTTTTGGTGCTCCCGGGGCCCAGTGATGGGGTTGGTATGGTGGACAGGCGGGTATGGGGCCTGTGGAGGTGCAGGGGCAGCGCTGTGCCGCACGGCACGGAGGTACTCACTCAGCCAGTAAACACGACACAGTTCTCGGTAAACAAACGGCTGGTTGGACGGGTCCCTTGGACGGTTACGGTGCTGCGGTTCCCTGCAGTTAGCGGTGACGGTCTCTTCCCTGCACCTATGTAAAGTCTCTTGGTAGCGATGGGTCCCCACCGGTTACCCACTCCTCGGCTTCAATCTGGGCCGAAGGAGCCCTACTTTGCACGCAGGCGCTGGCCCTGGGAAACTGGTGCCCTTCACGGTCGGGCTGTTGCCTTCAATCGGGACTTGGTTGTTAGGAGACAGAGGTCCCCTTCACTGACGGATTTGGCAAATTATGGCGACTCCTAGCCTTGCCGGGATCCGAAAGGCCCCTGCCCTGGTGCTGACTGTTCTTCGTATACTGCTCCAGTACCGCCCTGTCACCACCCGTTCGCGGTCCTTCCAGCAACCTCCAAACAGTCCCCCTGCAGACTATCACCGCCGTCTGCTGACCTTGCTGTCTCAGTCCGGGGCACACACCCGGACCAACTTCAGGCTTTCTTAACTGTTTCTTTTCTGTCACCACTCTTACTGTCCTCCTTTACCACTTCACTGTTTACTCCTTCACTACCCTAGCTGTTCTTGCTTCTCACTCAAGCTCTGCCTGAGCTCAACTGCCTGGTTTTCCCGCCTCCAGGGCTGTGAACTCCTCGGTGGGCGGAGCCAACTGCCTGGCCCACCCCCTGGTGTGGACATCAGCCCCTGGAGGAAGGCAACAAGGATTTTAGGTTAGCCTAGATGTACCTGCCGGGAATGTTGGGTGCATGTGATGTTGTGACCTATGACCTCTGGCTTGCCCAGGGCGTCACACATATATATATATATATATATATATATATATATATATATATATATATATAACATTTTATTTGGTAGTACAAATGGGAGTGATTCAAATGTTCTCTTTATTTATTTATTTTTTATATTGCTTTACTCCCCTTATGGGACTTGAACCTGCTCTATGAAAGCAGACCCAACACCAACATGCCCCTTATATGTATGGCAGATGCCAAGAAGGAGTTAATTGTAAATGTATTAATTTTTACCAATCTTTATTTGCATATAGCAACACTGGAATATCTGAGCAAAATATCTACTGTTGTTTGAATATATCAGTTCACAGACCACCATGATAGAAAGTTGCCAAAAGAAGATGAAGAACCTTAACCTGCGTCCAGAAGAACGGGAGGCGTTCTTTAATCTGCTCGGTAACATTTCCTGACTGTTGGGTTATTGTGTTTAGTGGGGTTCTGACTGCTAAAGCCCCCATCTATCTGCTCAGTGATGATATAGATGAAGATAGTGAGGACAATATCCTCTTCGCTGTTTACCTTGGCTTTACACCATACGGTTGTGCCGTGCCTGGTGCTGCATGTCACTACAGCTGAGTCCCATTGAAGTGATTAGGAGTGAGCAGCAGTGCAGGACAGATATGGCCACACCTGTGTATGTAGTGGTCTGTCTGGGTAACCAGTGAAGTGGACACTGCTTAGGATAGTCCATCAACATTAACCCCTTCTCAACATGGTGATTTTATGTTTTTTGGCTTTTTATATACTCTTCTTCCAACAGCCATAACTTTTTGCCTTTTCTATCACCATAGTCATATGAGGACTTGTATTTTTCGCAGTATGGGTTGTAGTTTTGAACATCACCATTCACAGGATCAAAGTTCCAAGTGAAGTGAAATTGCACAAAAACACATAATTCTGATAGGGTTTTTTTGCATTTGTTTTTATGGCAGTCATTCATTGTATTGTAAAAATCTGATTTACCAGGTCAGTAAAATACCACGATACCAAACTACAGGCAGCATGAATCAGGGCCGGGCTATACGTTTGCTCCAGTTATGTTGTTGTGTGAAACGCTCCGACATTTCAGAGACAGTAAAGTTTCATCATCCGGCCAGAGACCATAGCTGGAGACAAGACTGGTCCAGTTATAGTCCTCAGCCGAGTCTTCTACCTTTATCCCTTCTGAAACGTCATTTTAGAGGATAACATACTTAGCTGCAATCGTATAGCCGGGCTCTGATCATTCTGCCCACGGATTGGACACCATCAGACATGTGACCAGTTCCTTTTATCTAATGAAAAAAAATTGGAAATTCACATCACAAACTGGGACCTGACATTATATATCAGGAAGGGGTTAACATTAGAGAAATCCACTTTAATACCATGCAATTTATTCCATATTTTAAATGTAAATAATCTTATTTAACTTTTCTCCCAGGAGATGAGGATATCCAGCTATTTTTGGCAAAAGACATCTGTTTAAGGATTTCGGACAAGGTACCTTTATAATGACAAAACACAAGACCAATCAGCCAGGCAATGTCTTTAAAGGGAACCTGTGATGAAGATATTACACCCCTTAGATGCCATCATTGCCCGCGGTCATCTCATCTGATGGGGAGGCGCATGTGCAGATTAGATAACGTCATCAGGAGATTACTGCGCATGCACCACCGCCTCTGAGGAGACAACTACGGGCAATGATGGCACCTGGTGCAGAATCTCTGCCAGGGAAGGCCGGTCACGGAGAGAAGAGGGAGGAAATGCTACAAGCAAAGTATTGATGGAATCAGCAGTGAAAGGCCTTTTCTAAGGTCTAGTGTCCTGATGACGGGTTCCCTTTACCAGAATTTACACTTTACATCCACATCCTTGTAGAGATATTACAGGGGCACAATAATCACTGACCTTTCTATTCAGATTACACAATTACATTATTCATCATAAAATACAGCGACATACAGTTATCTATAGCAAAAATCATTCCCGAAATGTAACTTCTTGTCTTCTTCCACTAGTATCTCCTGGCCATGGTCCTCGTGTACTTCAAGAGAGCCGGACTGAGCCCCGAGGAATATAGAGAGAACTTCTTTCCATCCCTGTAAGTGTTTTCATGAAAACAACTCAATATTTGTGGATCCGGTATTTCGGGCAGAATTGCAATTAGTGAGCTTTGTGTAAAGATCCTGTTTAATAAAGTTTGATTCACCAAAAACATAGCAAAAAAACCTGAGAAAAACGCTGCTTAATTTTTTACATTGTCATTGCTTTTTATGGGTAAAATAAAAAGCTATAAAAAAGTGCTGAAACCACTGACATGCTGCAGATAGCAAAATGCGGTTCTTAAATTCATTAAGAAAAAACAACAACACACGCATGAGATTTCTGAAATCTTAGAGCTTTTACTAAAAAACAGTTTTTAATTTGCTCGAAAAACATTGAAAAAAATAATGCCGCAAAAACGTGTGATCAAAGCCGTACTATGCAGCCTTATGGCTTACTGGGGTCCATAGTCACTGTTCTTTTACATCATTGGTATAATTTATACCCACCCCTTCCTTTTGCACTTACAGTATATATTGAAGTATATGGCTCATAACTTTTGTCTTTTTTTCAGCTTCTTAGCCAACCAGTTTGAGGAGGACGTTTACTTCCGTGAAGAAATCTACGCGTGGGCGTTAGGAAGAACCTGGGAACAGCGCAAAGAAGAGCTGCATTACCAACGCAACCAGCTGCTCCTCCGGATGGACTTCAGAGCGTGGGTGGACCGGGCCACCTGTGATCTGGTTAGTAAATTTATATATATATATATATATATATATATATACATACATCTATAGACTGTAGCTGTCAACTATAGACAAGTTTCATTATATATCATGTCATTTAAGATCATGGCACAAGACCCCTCCCATTGGGTGTGGATGAGAAACCGGCGGATCCATCACAGCTGGGCTATACGGGACAGGAACAGGAACGCATGGGAGCTTAAAGTCCATGGCCCATGGAGGAGGCCGCTGTCCTGTGCCCGTTGTAGAAACATCATTTTGCATCCATGCAAATGGGAAGTGAATGGAAACATCATTAGCCGGAGAGACACAGCAGTGGACCCTGGGACATCAGTTGAGGTCCTTGACTAATATCATCAATGGTAAGTAAACATTAATGCCATAGAGAAGTTGGAAATCAAAAATATAACTAAACTGTGAAATAGTATACTGTATGTCATGTAAATACCAAATATAATTATGGTTCTTACATCTTCTGTACATTCATTTCTCACTAGGAGATACTGCTGCCCGAGAGGTGAACACCATGATGGATGACTAACAAAAGGAGCTGGTAATGTATAACGCATGCATGCATGCACATACAAAACACACATAATACATACACACATACCGCACATACATACAAACACACATAATACATACACACATACTAACATACCGCACATACATACAAACACACTGAATGATTTATAGTGCTAACCTCCCTTAGTATGCCCGGAGGAAGGGCAGTACAGCGGCCATGGATTCCCTGCAGGTTTCCTCCACTGGGGGTTTTTCCTGACCTGAGAGTCGCTGTACGCTCTTCGTGAGTGATGAGAGGTAGGAAACATATACACATAACACATACACAACTCTAATAAATATCACATATTTTAACTTTCAATACTTGGTCTCTGAGTCTTTTCTTGTGTGAGAGTTATATATTGCGGCCTGTGTGATGGATTTATAACGTCGTCCTTCCTTCTTTCTGCGATGGAAATATGGGACTATGGAGAAGGAGTATCTACGTACCAAAGACATTCAGAAGAGGCAACACCAAAACTGAAGGAAAGCAATGATTTCTACAAGCAAATGAATAAATGCATTTATTGCTCATAGATTGAGTTCATGAGGAAGGGGGGAAATATTATACATTTTTATGGGCTAAACATATGTGAATGTATATGTATGTAGTCTAGTGTATATTGTCCCTATTCATCAGGGCGTGCTGAGCTGTCAGTTGGGTGAGTGACAGCTCAGTCATCCAACCTGGAGCTGAGGCATGCTGAGCTGTCAGTGTTTTCAGTGACAGCTCAGTCGTCCAGTCTCATACTGGAAGGTGCTGGGTTTCTGTAGATTTTCCTTCTAGCTGGAAATTTCGCAGCTATTTGACTGAACAGTTTATCCCAGAGCCCTGCCAGTCTTAGCATTCAGTACTGTGGTGCTTGCAGGCCTGTATCTGTGCTTGATGTTCTGATCTTTGTTGCCAGACCTGTGTCATCTGACCTTCCTCTTGCCCAGTTCTTTTGCTCTGATCCTCTTCCCTCCAGTTACTCTGACATAGGGCAGTGACCTGACTACGCCTCTGTCTGTTCCCTTAATTTTGACGTGCTCTCCTGTTACTTGACCCCAGAACGTTCCACCATCCTGCCTCTTGACTTGTCTGTGTAGATACTAACATCACATTTATTAGGCGTATTTATATACTTACTGATCACCATCCTCTGCAGTTTCCAGCTGAGCTCTGGTTCTCTTCAGGATCCCATGATAACAGTTCCAATTTGCTGACTCACATTGGGGTTTATGTGTATCGGAAGTCGATATTCATAGTATCATAGTATCATAGTTTTTAAGGTTGAAGGGAGACTCTAAGGGCGGCTTTGTGTAATAACCTGCAGGTAACGGGATACGCAAGGACTGCACGGAACCACGGGGGTTATTCAATGCAAATTTAATAACATATTGCACAACTCAGGTGGAGGAATAGTGCAGGAAAGGAGGGAGAGAAAAGCGGGAAGGTGCACAGCAGTAGATATAATGTAATATACATACAACCACTTTGAATAGCTTGTCAAGGGTGGGAAGCCTCAGATTGTACTCCCAAAAGCAAAACACAAAAATCCTTATTAAGCAAAAAAAACGCAGGGTCCTTGTTACCTTACTTGCATAACACAGTGCAGAGTCTTTTCCTATCTGTCCCTAACTAAAAGTAGTGTGCACACTTAACTGCAGGTTTCAGCGTGGGGTACCTAGTCACCGTTGGGGCCCGTATTCCGCCGGCAGACACCTCTAAAGTTCAGTCTTTGTCCCGTCTCTGTAATTTGCCCGTGCTGTCTGGCACCTCGCTCCACATCCAGCCTTTCTTGGATCTGTGTCTTGGGGAGATGTCACGAACACTCAGGTACTTGGACCTTGTTCAGCAGGGCAGAATGCGGCCTTGCCTTCTTCAGCACGTCCGAACAAACACACCTCAGCATAAACAGCTACCAAACAAAACTAGCTCCTCCTCACATCCTGTTGAGGACTGTACCAAGTAAATCAAGCAGCAGGTGTTTGTGCCCGCTGTTCTTTGTTTTGACAGCAGGTGGCAGCATAACAAGGAAAAGTTCACAGTCTTCTAACCTATATATGTAAATGTTAACAGGTCTTACATTTGCACACTACGACATCGCAGGTGCGATGTCGGTGGGGTCAAATCGAAAGTGATGCACATCCGGCGTCACTTGCGATGTCGTAGTGTGTAAATCCTAGATGATACGATAAACGAGCGCAAAAGCGTCGTTATCGTATCATCGTTGCAAGCTCCGACTTTTCCATAATTGTGCTGCAGCGATGGTACGATGCTGTTCCTCGTTCCTGCGGCAGCACACATCGCTGTGTGTTACGCTGCAGGAGCGAGGAACTTCACCTTACCTGCCGCCGGCGGCTCTACAAAAGGAAGGAGGTGGGCGGGATGTTTACATCCTGCTCATCTCCGCCCCTCCGCCGCTATTGACCGCCGGCCGTGTGACGTCGCTATGACGCCGCACGACCCGCCCCCTTAGGAAGGAGGCGGGTCGCCGGCCAGAGCGACAGGCGCAGGGCAGGTGAGTGCATGTGAAGCTGGCGTAGCGATAATTTTCGCTACGCCAGCTATCACACGATATCGTACCTGCGACAGGGGCGGGGACTATCGCGTGCGACATCGCAGCATCGGCTTGCAATGTCGCAACGTGCAAAGCCCGCCTAAGGGGTACTTTGCACACTACGACATCGCAGGTGCGATGTCGGTGGGGTCAAATTGAAAGTGACGCACATCCGGCATCGCAGGCGACATCGTAGTGTGTAAAGCCTAGATGATACGATTATTGAGCGCAAAAGCGTCGTAATCGTATCATCGGTGTAGCGCCGGCGTAATCCATAATTACGCTGATGCGACGGTCCGATGTTGTTCCTCGTTCCTGAGGCAGCACACATCGCTGTGTGTGAAGCCGCAGGAGCGAGGAACATCTCCTACCGGCGTCACCGCAGCTCCCGTAGGATATGCAGAAGAAAGGAGGCTCATCGCCGCCCCTCCGCTCCTATTGGCCGCCTGCCGTGTGACGTCGCAGTGACACCGTACGACCCGCCCCCTTAATAAGGAGGCGGGTCGCCGGCCAGATCGATGTCCCAAGACAGGTGAGTCCATGTGAAGCTACCGTAGTGATAATGTTCTCTATGGCAGCTATCACAAGGATATCGCAGCTGCGACGGGGGCGGGAACTATTGCGCTCAGCATCGCAGCATCGGCTTGCGATGTTGCAGCGTGCAAAGTACCCCTAAAGGTACCGTCACACTAAGCGACGCTCAAGCGATCCCACCAGCAACCTGACCTGGCAGGGATCGCTGGAGCGTCGCTACACGGGTTGCTGGTGAGCTGTCACACAGGCAGATCTCACCAGCAACCAGTGACCAGCCCCCAACCAGCAGCGACGCGTGGAAGCGATGCTGCGCTTAGTAACTAAGGTAAATATCGGGTAACCAACCCGATATTTACCTTGGTTACCAGTACATACCGCTTAGCGTTGGCTCCCTTGGCTCCCTCCCTCCCTGGGTTAATTACCTGATGTGTAGTCTGGCTATGTGTGCAGGGAGCAGGGAGCCGGCACTGACAGCGTGAGAGCGGCGGACGCTGGTAACGAAGGTAAATATCGGGTAACCAAGGAAAGGGCTTCTTGGATACCCGATATTTACATTGGTTACCAGCGTCCGCAGAAGCCGGCTCCCTGTCACTGCACATTCAGTTGTTGCTCTCTCGCTGTCACACACAGCGATGTGTGCTTCACAGCGGGAGAGCAACAACTAAAAAATGGTCCAGGACATTCAGCAACAAACAGCGACCTAACAGCAGGGGCCAGGTTGTTGCTGGATGTCACACACAGCAACATCGCTAGCAAGTCATGCCTCAGCAGCGATGTTGCTAGCAATGTTGCTTAATGTGACGGTACCTTAAGTCCATCTAGTTCAACCCGTAGCCTAAAGGCCCAGTCACACAAAACAACTTACCAGCGATCCCAACAACGATACAACCTGATAGGGATCGCTGGTAAGTTGCTAGGAGGTCGCTGGTGAGATGTCACACTAAGTGACGCTCCAGCGATCCCACCAGCAGCCTGACCTGGCAGGGATCGCTGGAGCGTCGCTACACGTGGAAGCATGCTGCGCTTGGTAACTAAGGAAAATATCAGGTAACCAACCCGATATTTACCTTGGTTACCAGCGAACACCGCTTAGCGCTGGCTCCTTGCACACCTAGCCACAGTACACATCGGGTTAATTACCCGATCTGTACTCTGCTACGTGTGCAGGCAGCAGGGAGACGGATTCTGTGGATGCTGGTAACCACGGTAAACATCGGTTAACCAAGAAGCCCTTACCTTGGTTACCCGATATTTACCTTCGTTACCAGCGTCCGCCGCTCTCACACTGCCAGTGCCGGCTCCCTGTTCCCTGCACTCCTAGCTACAGTACACATCGGGTTAATTACCCGATGTGTACTCCGGCTACGTGTGCAGGGAGCAGGGAGCCGGCACTGACAGCTGAGAGCGGCGGACGCTGGTAACGAAGGTAAATATCGGGTAACCAAGGTAAGGGCTTCTTGGTTACCCAATGTTTACCGTGGTTACCAGCGTCCGCAGAAGCCGGCTCCTGCTGCCTGCACATTTAGTTGTTGCTCTGTCGCTGTCACACACAGCTATGTGTGCTTCACAGCGGGAGAGCAACAACTAAAAAATGGCCCAGGACATTCAGCAACCACCAGCGACCGCAGGGGCCAGGTGGTTGCTGGATGTCACACACAGCAACATCGCTAGCAACATCGCTGCTACGTCACAAAAGTTGTTCCTTAGCAGCGATGTTGCTAGCGATGTTGCTTAGTGTGACGTGGCCTTAACATGTTGATCCAGAGGAAGGCAATAAAAAAACAAAAACAAAAAAAACAATGTGGCAAATAAGCTCCAATGGGGAAAAAAAATTCCTTCCTGACTCCACATCCGGCAATCAGCCTAGTTCCCTGGATCAACACCCTGTCATAAAGTCCAATATACATAACTGGTAATATTACATTTTTCAAGAAAGGCATCTAGGCTCTGCTTAAACGTTAGTAGTGAATCACTCATTACAACATCATGCGGCAGAGAGTTCCACAGTCTCACTGCTCGCACAGTAAAGAATCCTCGTCTGTGATTATGATTAAACCTTCTTTCCTCAAGACGTTGCGGATGCCCCCGTGTTCCAGTCGTAGGCCTAGGTGTAAAAAGATCTTTGGAAAGGTCTCTGTACTGTCCCCTCATATATTTATACATTGTGATTAGATCCCCCTAAGCCTTCGTTTTTCCAAACTAAATAACCCCAAGTTTAATAACCTGTCTTGGTATTGCAGCTCACCCATTCCTCTAATAACCTTGGTCGCTCTTCTCTGCACCCTCTCCAGTTCAGCTATGTCCTTCTTATATATCGGTGACCAGAATTGTACACAGTATTCTAAGTGCGGTCGCACTAGTGACTTGTACAGAGGTAGAACTATATTTTTTTCATGAACACTTATACCTCTTTTAATGCATCCCATTATTTTATTAGCCCTGGCAGCAGTTGCCTGACACTGTCCACTAAAGTGAAGTTTACCATCCACCCATACACCCAAGTCTTTTTCTGTGTCTGTTTTACCTAGTGTTCTACAATTAAGTACATAATTATAAATTTTATTTCCTCTACCCAAGTGCATGAGCTTACATTTATCTACATTAAACTTCAATTGCCACTTCTCAGCCCAATCCTCCAATTTAGATAAATCTCCCTGTAATATAAAATTATCCTCCTCTGTATTGATTACCCTGCACAGTTTAGTATCATCTGCAAATATTGAAATTCTACTCCGCATGCCCCCAACAAGGTCATTAATAAATATGTTGAAAAGAAGCGGGCCCAATACTGACCCCTGTGGTACCCCACTATGAACTGAGACTGAGACCCAGTCCGAGTACGTACCATTAATAACCACCCATTGTTTCCTATCACTGAGCCAGTTTTTAACCCAGTTACACATATTTTCATATATTTTTGGTGCTGAAAAATGTTACACCATATTCCTGCACCCAAACTATACCTCCTGGCAAAAAAAACACATCACTACTGCATCATACCGCATGTGGTAATGATGCGTTTTTTTGCCGAAAAATGCAAAAATAACTCTGCCTGGAGGTGCAAGTTTGGTGCTGAAATCTGGTGAACACTATTTCAGCCCCAAATGTGCATCTCCTGGCAGAAAATTGCGGCAAAAAGCTGCTGCAGAAAAAAAAACGCTTTAAAAAAATGCGCAAAAAAAGCGTTTTTTTTTGTTTGATTTTTGCCAGAAGGTGTAGATTGGGTGCAGGAATATGGTGTAAAATTTTCATCACCAAATCAGTTACTTGCGATCCTTGAGGGGTGCAGTTTGTAGAATTGTGTCACTTGGGGTACCGTATTTTTCAGATTATAAGATGCACTTTTCCTCCCAAAGCTTTGGGAGGAAAATGAGGGGTGCGTCTTAAAATCTGAATGCAGCTTACCGGGAGGTTGTGCAGAGGGGTCAAAGTAGGCAGGGAGATACTCCGAGCAATGCACTGTGCTGCCGGCACTGCTGGTCTGTGCGACGCTGTTCTGTGCATCGGGCAGCGCCGCTCTGTTTTATTTGGAGCCGCTCCATTCTCCTTTGTGCACGGCTGCTCCGTCCTGCTCGGCTGCTCTGTGCACAGCTGCTCCATCCTGCTTGGCTGCTCGTGCACGGCTGCTCCGTCCTGCTCGGCTGCTCTGTGCATGGCTTCTTTGTCCTGCTCGGTGCTCGGCTCCTCCGTTCTGCTCGGCTGCTCCATCACCAGCCCCGCACAGAGCAGAGCGGCGTCGCCAGCCCCGCACAGAGCAGAGCGACACCGGCCCCGCACAGAGCAAAGCAACACCGGCTACGCACAGAACATAGCGACACCGGCCCCGCACAGAGCAAAGCGGCTTCGCCGGCCCCGCACAGAGCAGCACCTGCAGTGAGTATCTGGGCCCCACTCTATACTACATGCAGTACTCCAGTACCGCCCCTGCCTCCTGTGACCCCCGCTCCTCTGCAGGCCCCCCTCCCTGGTAAGACACCACCAGATTATAAACGGACCCCATCTTTTTCTTACCTTTTTTTTCCCTTCAAATTTGGGGTGCGTCTTATAATCCGATGCGTCTTATTAAACGAAAAATACGGTATTTTCGGTCCCCTTCGCCTCTCAGTCACTTCAAATGGGATGTGATCTCTAAAAAAAATGACATTTCTGATAAACTTTGAACCCTTCTAACTTCCTAACAAAAAAATAATGTTTAAAAAATTGTGCTGATGTAAAGTAGACATGTGGGAAATGTGATTTATTAATTATTTTGTGTGACAACTCTTTGGTTTAAGGGTATAAAAATTAAAAGTTTGAAAATTGCCAAATTTTCACCAACTTTCTGATTTTTCCACCAATAAACGCAAAAAATATCGTACTAATGTTACCATTAGCATGAAGCACAATATGTCATGAAAAAACAATCTCAGAATCCCTGGGATCCGTTGAAGCGTTCCAGAGTTATAACCCCATAAATTGTCGCTGGTCAGAATTGAAAACATTGACCTGGGCATGAAGGTGTGAGCATGAACACAGTGTGAGCACAGCATTTTGGATTGCCCATAGATTTTGCTGGAGAAGGACTGCAGAAAGGTTATGAACAAAAACCACACCTTTTCTGTGTCAAAAACTGCGGCAAATCCACGGCAAAAAAACGCATCGTGCGCACAGGGCCTAAAGGAGCTCTTCCATGTGGGACATCTATGACCTATTGTCAGGATATGCTGCCACCTGGACTCACACTTAGGGGCACTTTGCACACTACGACATCGCAGCTGCGATGTCGGTGGGGTCAAATCGAAAGTCACACACATCCAGCGTCGCAGTCGATGTCGTAGTGTGTAAATCCTTTTTGATACGATTAAGGAGCGCAAAAACGTCCAAATCATATTATCGGTGTAGCGTCGGTCATTTCCATAATTTCAGAAGGACCGATGTGACGATGTTGTTCCTCGTTCCTGAGGCAGCACACATCGCTGTGTATGAAGCCGCAGGAGCGAGGAACATCACCTTACCTGCGTCCTGCGGCTCACGCCGACTATGCGGTAGGACGGAGGTGGGCGGGATGTTTACCGTAGTGATAATGTTCGCTACGGCAGCTATCACAAGGATATCGCAGCTGCGACGAAGGCGGGGACTATTGCGCTCAGCATCACAAGCATCGGCTTGTGATGTCGTAGTGTGCAAAGTGCCCCTAAGTGTTACAATAAGGCCCCTTTGCACATTCCCAGGAATGGAGAGGTGGGCACACACGTGCGTCTGTCTCTTCTGGTGAACGTGCCTGCTTAGCAATTTAAGCTTCAATCTAAATGAATTGAGACAACCGTCTTTGTTTAGCTACATCTATATTAGTGACATTGAAAGTTCTGGACTATGCATGAACACCCCCAACTGGTAACAGCGACTTCCCAATTTATTTATACATTTCTAGGATTAATAACAGAGAAACAATACAACATGGCGTTCTAACAGAAGACGCTCCAGAATTGTTCTACATACTTCTCAACATTGGGATTGTAACTTTCTCTGGTCTTCATTCCATGTAACTAACGGGTTGGCATTACATAAATCTGGTTGTGGAACCAGTGGAACGGCCATTTCTCCAAAGGGTCTCAGTGGCCGTTTTTCATAACAAAAACGCAAGGCTACATGTTCTTCATACTACTATGAACATATGAGCAGCTTGCATGGCTTAAACGTGCTACCATGACCTGCAGCATCTCTGGTCTTGTCTACTATCAAGCACATCTGAGATGTCATTGGTCGGCAATTGCAAACGGAGTTGCCAGCAGCGGATCTTGATGATTTGTGTGCCCAAGCGCATTCGGCATGGTTGAACATTCCTGAGATGACCATTAGTACTCTCATTGACAGGATGCTAAGGCATGTAAGTACATGCATTTTTGCACATGGTGCTCATACTCAATACTGAATAAAGATGTTTTCAATATTTTGTTTCTATTTTTCATAATTTCCATATCACCAACAAGTCTATAAATCCTGAGATTTCCATAATTCCATGACTTTTTTTTTCTTGCTGTTGCAATTTCAATGTTGGGGAGTCCAGTAGGGGCTACAAGTGTTTAATAAAAGGGATATACTTTATCGAAATGTATTTTATAAAAGCAAAGCCGACCAAACTCATGCTTCTCAGGCTCTCTGCATACAGTTGTCCATGCTGGGGTGCTCTTCTCTTCAGACCCTGCTCATTGACCATCATTCTTCTCATGCTCTCTGTATACAGTGATCCATGCTGGGGTGCTCTTCTCTTCAGACCCTGCTCATTGACCATCATTCTTCTCAGGATCTCTGTATACAGTTGTCCATGCTGGGGTGCTCTTCTTTTTAGACCCTGATCTTTGGCCGTCATGTGTGACATACCGCTCACAGAGGTTGATTTCAAGAAAAAAAAAAAAGGCTAAGGCTGTGTGCGCATGTTGCGTTTTTTCATGCATTTACGCAGCGTTTTAAACTACAGCGTAAATGCATGTGTTGTGCTTCCTCAGGAAAGGCTATGAGAAGTCAGCAAATTCCATGCGCATGTTGCTTTTTGAATGCAGCGTTTTGGATGCAAAATATTTTCCAAAATCGATGAGTTTAAAAAATCAGCGTGTCACTTCTTTTGTGCAATTTGGTTGCATTTTCCACCCATTGAAATCAATGTTCATGTCGGTCTCTCTCTGTCACATGGCCTGTCGGTCTCTCTCTCTCTCTCTCTCTCTCTGTTGGTCAGTCTGTCTCTCCCTCTCTTTTTTATACTTACCGATCACCGGCAGGGAGCTGCACTGCTGTCACACTGCTCCGGCGGCTTCTCCTGCTTTTGAAAATGCCGGCAGCCCATTATTCCATCTCGTATTCACTGCTTCCCCGCCCACCGGTGCCTATGATTGGCTGCATTCAGACATGGCCTCACGCTGAGTGACAGCTGTCTCACTGCAACCAATCTCAGCCGCCGGTGGGCAGGTCTATATCGTGCAGTAAAATAAATAAATGATTAAAAAAAAACAAAAAAAACAACGTGCGGTTCCCCCAATTTTGATATCAGGCAAGGTAAAGAAACATGGCTGAAGGCTGGTATTCTCAGTATGGGGAGCCCCATGTTATGGGGAGCCCCCCCCAGCCTACAAATATCAGCCAGAAGCTGCCCGGAATTTCCGCATTCATTAAATGCAACAGTCCTGGGACTTTGCCCGGCTTATCCCGAATTGCCCTGGTGCAGTGGCAATCGAGTAATAAGGAGTTAATGGCAGCCCATAGCTGCCACTAAGCCCTAGGTTAATCATGGCATGCTTCTGTGAGACACCCTCCATGATTAACCTGTAAGTTAAAGAAAATAAACACATACTCTCAAAAAATTCTTTATTTGGAATAAAAGACAAAAAAAAATCACCCTCCTTCACCACTTTATTAATCCCCAAACAGCCCTCCAGGTCCGACATAATCCACACGAGGTCCCACGAGGCTTTCAGCTCTGCTACATCGGAAGCTGACAGCGAGCAGCTTCAGACCACGACCGCTCTCTGTCAGCTCCATGCAGTAACTGAAGTGAGTTGCGCTATCAGCGATGACGTCACTCAGGTTACCCGTGGCCACCGCTGGATCCTCCAACTGTGACAGCAAGTCGCCCAAGTGACTGAAGTGATCAGCGATGCCGTTACTCAGGTGATTTGTGGTCTCGAGTGGAGGACTGCAGCTGGCCGCCGGTAACCTGAATGACGGCACCGCTGATCGCGCGGCTCACTTCAGTCACTCAGGGGATTTGCGGTCACCGGTGACGCCTTCACCGGTGACCAAAAATCAGGCCGCGGCACACAGACAGAGCCGTGAGATGGCAATGAAGTCGGGTGAAGTTCATCCGAGTTCATTCTGATCGCATGGCTCTGTCTCGCAGCCAGCTATGCTCTATGGGGATGTAGCAGAGCCGAGTGGGACCGCACTGTCAGAAATGCATCCAAAACGCATTCAAAATGCATCCAAAATGCATGCGTTTTGGATGCATTTTTTTGTCAAAAGCAGTGTTTACAGTTGTGAAAACGCTGCAGTTTTTTTGTCAAGTCAGAACGCAGCGTGCGCACAAAGCCTAAGAAGAGATGTAAAAACACAACGGGTGAACACAAATTATCAGCCACATAAAGAAAAAATCTAGGATTGGTGATAGGAAGGCACTAAAACGCCAAATCTAACTCCAACCTTCAGCCAAGGCCTCATAAAATAATTGATGCAAAGTTAAATAATTCCATACATCAATTTTGAGAATCTGGCACAAATTAGGTAAATTTGGCACAAACACCTTTTATCCAGATGCTGATTGAACATTAGACTAAGAACTGACATATAACAACATGGCACCCACCAATGGGAATAAAAAGGATTGAAAATATAAAGATATCTTTACATTTTTCATTTACTAAATTGGACACCTCAGATTTTAAATTCAACATTACATTATTTGAATGTACTTTCTCTTTAAATTTGCTAGAGAATAAACCATCATGGCGGGTGCCGCAAGCTTCAACCAATAGAATCGCAGAGTTTCTTTTAAAAATAGAAAGAAACCGTCAGTTGGTGCCAGTCTGCTATTGCTTTTATAGAGATAGCACAGGCTTCACTTTGATCTCACAAGTGATTTAGCGAACGTTGCTACATTTTTGGAGGAGGAAGACCCCTACTGCACATCAGCATCTTCTGGAAGATAACACCAACTGTCTTCAAGTCATCAGTGGTAAATGACCATAATTCATTACCTAGAATTTCAGGACATCCAGAACCCAAAGACAGATAGACATTTCCCAATGAAAAGGACTTAATAAACTCAAAGATTTTCATTTAAATTCTCCAGACAGTAGATAAATGGTGGTGACCAGAGTAACCCCAAGACGTCTCACTGCCATTCCCCAATTCTGTCTGATGGATGGATCCAAGATGTAGGACAATAGAGAATCACCCAGTAATTTGGTGTTAGTCGTCATTATTATTCTATGGTTATTAGCCAGGAGCGGGCCGGTAGTGGAGGAAGAAGTCAGTTGAAAGTAATGGGGAAAATGTGTCTTATGTCCTTATATTATGATTTATGGAACAATTATACAGACACCTAAACCTAAAAAGGGAAAATTCGGTGTTAAGTGATTCCCTTATACTCTAAATTGCACCCGAAGGGGTCTCTGCTGTGAAGATTAGTAGAGTCTCTAAGGATATAGTCCCATGTGTCATATTTGCTCCTGAAATTTCAGCGACTGTGCTATTTATCTGATGGGGTTTGCAGACATTTTGGGGGGAATGCAGTGGACTGAGAGGGGCAGAACATATATAGGGGTTATGTGGAATGACAGGGGCCAGGGCGGCTGAACTGTGATCTTCCAGAACAATAAAATGATAGCACTTTTATTATATCATGTAATTACTGAAAATGTGTTTATATTCAATAAGGAAACACAAAGGAAGCGATTTATCAGTGTTTTCTCCAGAAATCTGGCCTAAAACACTTTGTAAAGTCACAGACATTTTGGGCAAAAAATGAAGTTGCAAAATAATGTTCCAAATTTAGGCATTAAGAGCTTGTACAAGGCAGGAAAAAATGGGGCATGGCAGTGCCCGCTTATCAAATTCAGCAAGTGCCGGCGTTTCATACTCCAGGAATACCACTCCAGTCTCTGATTGCAGTAACATTTTAGGTGAGGCGCACACAACTTAGGACACACGCAGAATACATCAGGTGCTGCACACATAGTAATGATTTCAGAGCATCGTACAGGGATCCCTTCATTACAATTGTACTGGTATTAAGAACGCAATGTCAGTCTTAGTGAATCGGACACAAAGATTAGATTTAGTATTAGGTGTTTATTTTCAGGCCAATATATATCTACTAGAAGGTGGCCCGATTCTACGCATCGGGTATTCTAGAATTTACGTATTGTGTAGTTCATGTATGATTTTTGTTATATATATATATATATATATAGATGTTGTTGTGTGTAGTTACCAAGTGTTTGTGTAGGGCGCTGTACATGTTCTGGGTGTTGTCTTGGTGTGGCGGGGGGTGAGAGCGGTGTTGTATGTGTGTTGCGTGTGTTGCGGTGTTTGTGGAGCGCTGTGTGTGTGTAGCGTTATGTGTGTGTGTGTTGCGCGGTTTGTGTGTGTGTGGTGTGTTTTGGGGGGAGGTATGTTTTGTGCAATGTGTGTGTTGTGCGGTATGCGTGTATATTTATGTATGCCACGGTGTTTGTGTGTTGGGTGTTGTGTGTGTGCAGCGTTGTCTGTGTGTGTGGGTGTCTGTGTAGGGCAGTTGTTTGTGGTTCCCAGTGTGTGTGTGGTGTTTTATGCAGTGCGCGCGCGTGTGTGTGTGTGTTGGGGGGAGGTGTGCAATTCCCATCGTGCTCCATCCCCCATGCAGCGCACTCCCCATCGTGCTCCATCCCCCATGCAGCGCACCCCCCATCGTGCTCCATCTCCCATGCTGTGCACTCCCAAATGTGCTCCATCCGCCATGCTGCGCACTCCCAAACGTGCTCCATCCACCATGCTGCGCACTCCCAAACGTGCTCCATCCGCCATGCAGAGCACTCCCAAACGTGCTCCATCCGCCATACTCCGCACTCCCCATCGTGCTCCATCCCCCATGCAGCGCACTCCCCATCGTGCTCCATCCCCTATGCTGCGCACCCCCCATCGTGCTCCATCTCCCATGCTGCACACTCCCAAACGTGCTCCATCCGCCATGCTGCGCACTCCCAAACGTGCTCCATCCGCCATGCTGCGCACTCCCAAACATGCTCCATCCGCCATACTCCGCACTCCCCATCGTGCTGCATCCGCCATGCTGCGCACTCCCAAACGTGCTCCATCCGCCATGCTGCGCACTCCCAAACGTGCTCCATCCGCCATGCTGCGCACTCCCAAACGTGCTCCATCCGCCATGCTGCGCACTCCCAAACGTGCTCCATCCGCCATACTCCACACTCCCCATCGTGCTCCATCTCCCATGCTGCGCACTCCCAAACGTGGTCCATCCGCCATGCTGCGCACTCCCAAACGTGTTCCATCCGCCATGCTGCGCACTCCCAAACGTGCTCCATCCGCCATGCTGCGCACTCCCAAATGTGCTCCATCTGCCATGCTGCGCACTCCCAAACGGGGTCCATCCGCCATACTCCGCACTCCCCATCGTGCTCCATCTCCCATGCTGCGCACTCCCAAACGTGCTCCATCCGCCATGCTGCGCACTCCCAAACGTGCTCCATCCGCCATGCTGCGCACTCCCAAACGTGCTCCATCCGCCATGCTGCGCACTCCCAAACGTGCTCCATCCGCCATGCTGCGCACTCCCCATCGTGCTCCATCCCCCATGCTGCACCAGCATCAGCCTCTCTACCCGCAGCATCAGCCTCTCTGCCCGCAGCATCAGCCTCTCTCCTCCCAGCATCAGCCTCTCTACCCGCAGCATCAGCCTCTCTCCTCCCAGCATCAGCCTCTCTCCTCCCAGCATCAGCCTCTCTCCTCCCAGCATCAGCCTCTCTCCTCCCAGCATCAGCCTCTCTCCTCCCAGCATCAGCCTCTCTCCTCCCAGCATCAGCCTCTCTCCTCCCAGCATCAGCCTCTCTCCTCCCAGCATCAGCCTTTTCTGTCCCCAGCATCAGCCTCTCTCCTCCCAGCATCAGCCTCTCTCCTCCCAGCCTACCCCAGCCTCAGCCTCCCCCAGCATCAGCCTCTCTCCTCCCAGCATCAGCCTCTCTCCTCCCAGCATCAGCCTCTCTCCTCCCAGCCTCCCCCACCATCAGCCTCTCTCCTCCCAGCATCAGCCTCTCTCCTCCCAGCATCAGCCTTTTCTGTCCCCAGCATCAGCCTCTCTCCTCCCAGCCTACCCCAGCCTCAGCCTCCACCAGCATCAGCCTCCCCCAGCATCAGCCTCTCTCCTCCCAGCA
Source organism: Anomaloglossus baeobatrachus (assembly GCF_048569485.1). Taxonomy (NCBI): domain Eukaryota; kingdom Metazoa; phylum Chordata; class Amphibia; order Anura; family Aromobatidae; genus Anomaloglossus; species Anomaloglossus baeobatrachus. The sequence continues at coordinate 606,426,195 of NC_134353.1, read as the reverse complement.
TCAGCCTCTCTCTTCCCAGCATCAGCCTCTCTCCTCCCAGCCTACCCCAGCCTCAGCCTCCCCCAGCATCAGCCTCTCTCCTCCCAGCATCAGCCTCTCTCTTCCCAGCATCAGCCTCTCTCCTCCCAGCCTACCCCAGCCTCAGCCTCCCCCAGCATCAGCCTCTCTCCTCCCAGCATCAGCCTTTTCGGTCCCCAGCATCAGCCTCTCTCCTCCCAGCCTACCCCAGCCTCAGCCTCCCCCAGCATCAGCCTCTCTTCTCTCAGCCTCCCCATCCCAGCCTTCCCCAGGATCAGCCTCTCTCCTCCCAGCCTCCTCCAGCACGCAGTGCTCCTCTGCCGACACTCACAGATCCGATCGCATACACTCACACACACCCGATCGCATACACTCACACACACCCGATCGCATACACTCACACACACCCGATCGCATACACTCACACACACACACATTGACGATATTGCACATACGCGTTCATACTCACAACATCCGGAGATACCACATGCTTCTGGCCATGTGATCCTCCGGCAGGTCCTGGAAGCTCACAGCACAGTATCGCCGCCGAGAAGCAAGCGATATCCCAGGATGTTGTGAGTGTATGGATGCTTTGTGATGTGTGTGTGAGGTGTGTGTGAGAGTGAGTGTGATCTGATGTGTGTGTGTGTGTATGTTCTGCCGCTGCAGGACCTTGATGCGCTGGTAACTATGCTACCATGGTTACCAGCGTATCTCGTCCCCCGCTCGCACGGGAGCCCACAACAGCATACGGCGGCCAGCCCCAGCAATGCGAGGGTATGTGTCGGCTGGGTTGGCGGCGTACGCTGATGTGGGCTCCCAGGGGTACAGTACTCACCTGGTAGTCGTGGCTCCGTGACCGTGTCGGTTCGGGGAATGCGTGGGGGGGGCGGGGCGTGGCCGAGTTGCCAATGCCTGCAGGGTGCCGGGGCGAGAGACCAATCTGTGGGGGGGGCGGAGCCTGGGCGGGCGGCCGGCCAATCCGTGTGGGGGCGCAGCCTGGGCGAGCGGCCAATCCGTGCGGGGGGCGGGGCCATGGCGAGCCCAGCGGCCAATCAGCTTTGTGTCACCGTAAGGACACAATTTTGGAGCAAGACAGACAGACAGACAGACAGACAGAATAAGGCAATTATATATATAGATATAATGCTGAGGTATGAAGCCCATGGGCCTTAATAACATCTGTAGCATGGCCCTCATACACCATGAGCCATTCCTAATGGAGATGTCACTTCATGTGGCTATTGGGCTCCCTCCGGCACTGGTGCTGGGGTGTGACACCAACCCTGTGTACTGCCTATAGCTGTGCCCATGGTATAATGGGGGTCCAGCTCTTATATTACAGCTCATGGTAATATAGGTGTCTGTAAGGTCTCTGGAAGATGTTCATGGTGATATTCCCTTCTCTCTAAGACTCCCAGGAAGAAGAGATGAGCAGGAAGAGGAGGAGAGAGCTGACCGCTCTTTATGAAGAAGAGACGTGAGAGTCATTAGCGTTATAGTCCCCACATATAGAGTCCAGACTTATTTATTACAAGTTATCTGATATGATATTTACGGCACAACACTCATCAGTTATATTTCCGTTTCCCGTTCCTCCAAGATGACAGCACTAAGGTCGGGTCATGGATCTTACTTACACTGCAATGCGTCATTTCTTATTAACCCTTTCACACCGCAGACAGTTTTTATTTAGGCATTTTTGTTTTTCTCCCCTTCCGTCCACATAGCTGTATATATGATGTCCGGTATTTTTTTCAAGGAACAGATATAATGTTATTGGCTTCATTCATTTTACCCTACAACGTACTGGAGAATCAGTAATGTGGCGCCCCTGACCTGGTCAGGCACCACTGAGTACTGCACCCATGCTGGGGACAGTACAATACAGGTAATCCAGAAGGCTGACCGGGGTGTGGTACACAGGCGCATAGTGATCAGGTCTCACACATGTACCCATGAGAGGACCCCTGGGGATCCCAGGAGGGGGAAAAGCCTTGACCTTCACTGGAATAGTGGAGGGGGCCAAAAGCCTCCATCTCCTCTCAAGGGGTGTGGTAAGAGAGTCTGGTTGCTAGGTGGCGTAGGCAAGAACAGGAGAGGAGGGGCAGTGAGTCAGTTAGAGCAGAACTCCATAGGGCTCAGTGAGGAGCAGACCTGTGGGGCTGTTGCTGTCTAACAGCGCCCGCGCAGTGGCTACTGACGGGGGAGAACGGTCAACTAGGAGTGCTACCCGAAATCCATCTTCAGCTAAAGAGAGAGCACGGAGTGGGAAGTAAGGAGACTGCTAGAGAGTACCAGGCCCAAACGGGCGGCAGATCCCGAAGCGGAGATAGATCCAGCTTTCTTTTGCTAAACCTGCCGGTGTGGGGCTCTCAAAGCCCACGCCACAACACCACAAAAAAGCCGCAGCCACGTAGCCACAGTTAGGGCCCATAGCTCACAGGAGGCAAGAAGCTGGAGTGATCTGGCCCAGGCGACAAGCACACGGCGAACGAAGGGGAGAGAGGCTGCAGCATCTTCCCTGGGTGACCCCCATAGGGACTCAAAGTCGGGGTCACCCCAAACCACCAAGGGCTAAGGAAGGCGAGTTAGTAGTCACCCTCACAAGTCAGCCTGAAGGACACCTGGTTCCCACTTGGTTCATCCCAGCTACGCCCGGGTCACTCACCCTGCCATCAATTGTGAGTAAAAACCCTGAAAGACATCCTGCCTGTGTTGAGTCATTCTGCGCCTTGTGGTACTACGCACCTACATCGGGCCCTGGGGCTTGCCTCACTCTCAGGAGGCTATTCCAACTAACTGCACATACCATCAGCCCCAGGCGACCCTCAACCTGCAGTGGCGGTCCCTACTGGCCGCAATACTGAGAGTGGCGTCACGACAAGAAGAAGATCTCCTACCTGTGACCAGATCCAGCTGAGTGGAGTCCCTGAAGGTAATGCACCGACACAACACCTGTGGGGCTTCACATCTGGCGTCACGAACAGGATAAGGACTAGACCTGTTGAGACAGGTGACCATGTGCCTGGGCGGTCCGCTTGAAAAATTGGAAGCGCCGCCATATTGCCACCATGAAAAGCGCGCTGAAAAACAACAGCAGCCCTTGCTGGAAGAAGTTACCGCCCACGAAGAGGTGTGGCTACCCAGAGATCCCCTGCAGAGTTCGGACCTCGCTTGTGAAGAGAGCGGAAGCGTCCAGAGACGTCGGGACAGAAAGGGAGCCACAAGCCTGCTGCTGGGAGAGGAGCTGCTGAAAGAGGCAGAGCAGAAACTGAACAGCTTGCTATCAGAGGCAACGGCGAGTCCACAGCTGGAGAGTCGTGCAGAAGAGGGCGCAGAAGAAATGGCGTCTGACCGCAGAAATCCAGAACCGGGCTCCACTGCCTGGTGGTATCGGGAGCTGGCCCAGTTCTGCGACCGACTGGAGACCCGGGTTGTGGAGCAGATCCGGGAAGAACGAATGGAAATGCTGGAGATGACCGCGGCGGTTCGGGCCTATGAAAGGAGAGCCGCGCGCCGAGTGCCAGACAGGACGGCGATGACGCAGACCCCGATGCTGCCACCGGTGGGTGAGTCGAGTGATGCCCCGGCCAGCGCAAGTGCCCCGACCCCTGCTGCCACGCCCGCGGTCCCCGAAGAGGCGTCCGGTGCGGCGACGCTGAAGCAGGCCGCAGCCACACCAGGTGCGGCCTTCCAAGCCCCAGCGGCCGCAGCGATGCCCTGCTCGGCCCACCAAGACCCGGTCCCTGCAGCAACGCCCAGTCCGGCCCGCAAAGAACCGGCTGCCACCGCGACCCTCATCCGCGCCGCAGGCGTAACGCTGACCCAGGCCGCCGCCCTGCTAGGCCCGGCCCGCCGAGACCCCACCGCCGCAGCAACGCTCGTCCGCGCCGCAAGTGAGGTGCTGAACCAGGCCGCAGCCACGCCAGGCGCGGCCCGCCAAGCCCCGGCCGCCGCAGCGATGCCCTGCTCGGCCCACCAAGACCCGGTCCCTGCAGCGACGCCCAGCCCAGCCTGCACAGATTCCATCACAGCTGCGACGCCGATCCAGGCCGCCGCCATGCCGGGCGCGGCCCGCCAAGACCAGGCCGCCGCCATGCCGGGCGCGGCCCGCCAAGACCAGGCCGCCGCCATGCCGGGCGCGGCCCGCCAAGACCAGGCCGCCGCCATGCCGGGCGCGGCCCGCCAAGACCAGGCCGCCGCCATGCCGGGCGCGGCCCGCCAAGACCAGGCCGCCGCCAAACAGGGCGCGGCCCGCCAAGACCAGGCCGCCGCCATGCCGGGCGCGGCCCGCCAAGGAAAGATTGCCTCATCATTTTCCCCGGCCTGCAAGGCCAGAGCAGATACCGCTCCCCGGTCTGAGGAAGTCCCTACTAGGAAATCCCTGATAGGTGAAGACTCCGCATACTGGCAGCTGAAGGCTGACCTGGAGGCCAAGTTCCCACAGGAGATGGTGGACAGATACATGCTCCCTCCGCACACCCCCAAGAGGATTCCAGCAACCCCTGCAGCAACCACGCCAAAGAGTCCCCTGCCTGCGCCTGCTGAAGAAAGCCCATCCCCAGCACTGCCACCAAAGGAGTGCCAAGAAGAACTAAGGGGGAGAGGAGGCCAGGAAGCTGAGGAGCCGACTCTGGAGCCACCGGCAGTGGAGCAATACTCAGAGCCGGAGATGTTACCCTATTCCCGTTGGGATGAGGAAGACCTGACACCGTCCGCTGACGAAGATCTGCCTAAAAGTCTCACCTGGGAGCTTGTAAGCTGCACTTCGCAGAATCCAGCCCGCAAGACAAGGCGTCGCAACAGAACAGCGCTGTCCCCTGCACCACAGTCTCCAGAGCAGAGAGAAGTCACAGCCAGAGACCTACAGGAGAAAAGGTTCCTGAGAAGAGCCAAAGCCCAGGTCAGAGGACCCCTTTGCAGAGGAGTAGTAGAGGATTTCAATTTGAGAAGTGGATATGGATTCATTGTAGCCCCTGGTATCAAAGAAGGGATATTTGTCAACAGAAGAGATGTGAACGCTCATCTGCCTAGAGGACACCCTGGCAGAAACTTAAAGATGGGAAATACAGTACAATTCACTATGCATGAAGGCGAAAGAGGATTGTATGCGCTTGATGTAGCACCATGTCCCAAGGAAGAAAGAAAAGACAGAGATACAGAAACAGATGCAGCAAAGGAAACAGATGAAGATCAAGAAAGAAAAGACAAGGAACCTACAGATGAAACTACTTCAGACGACGAAAAAGGTCAAGGAAGCAACAGGTGCCGCAGCCCTACAGGCCCAAGCCCTGGTGAGGAGGAGTCTGCATAAGTTCAAGTAAAGTAAGCAAGTTACCAGTTTGAAAAAGTTTGTTTTGCAACGTTTACGTTCAAGCATGTGCCCACAAAAACTATTGTGAGAAAACCATAAACCTTAAGGCTATGAACTGGCTATAGCCACAAACTCTCGCAGTGTAAATAGTTACACCAAAGGGCACCACCGCCACCAGAGTCAGCCTGTTTAGGGGCTTGGCTCGTCTGCAACCAGGAGGAGCCCGTCCGTATATAGGGCCTTGGCTCGCCTGCGACCAGAGAGCATGCCTGTTTATGGGGCCTGGCTCTCCACCACAAAGAAGGTACCTGGTCAGCACCAAATGTGGAGGCCGCCTCTGCATCCTGCCAGAAGAGGCTGAAGGCGCGGATCCACCAGGCCAGGTATACCCTGAAACCACCAGCCCATGAAAGCCGCCTCTACATCCTGCCAGAAGTGGCTGAAGCCGCGGCCAACGTGAGAGGGTTTTGGGTGGGTTAACGGACTTGTGGGTGGAGGGTGGTGATGTATGGTACCTGGTGCTTTTAAATGTTTTACATGTTTTAATGTTTTATGCATTTTAAAATGTTGTCTTGCAGCCCGAGGACGTGCTGGTGATAACTAAGGGGGAATGTGGCGCCCCTGACCTGGTCAGGCACCACTGAGTACTGCACCCATGCTGGGGACAGTACAATACAGGTAATCCAGAAGGCTGACCGGGGTGTGGTACACAGGCGCATAGTGATCAGGTCTCACACATGTACCCATGAGAGGACCCCTGGGGATCCCAGGAGGGGGAAAAGCCTTGACCTTCACTGGAATAGTGGAGGGGGCCAAAAGCCTCCATCTCCTCTCAAGGGGTGTGGTAAGAGAGTCTGGTTGCTAGGTGGCGTAGGCAAGAACAGGAGAGGAGGGGCAGTGAGTCAGTTAGAGCAGAACTCCATAGGGCTCAGTGAGGAGCAGACCTGTGGGGCTGTTGCTGTCTAACAGCGCCCGCGCAGTGGCTACTGACGGGGGAGAACGGTCAACTAGGAGTGCTACCCGAAATCCATCTTCAGCTAAAGAGAGAGCACGGAGTGGGAAGTAAGGAGACTGCTAGAGAGTACCAGGCCCAAACGGGCGGCAGATCCCGAAGCGGAGATAGATCCAGCTTTCTTTTGCTAAACCTGCCGGTGTGGGGCTCTCAAAGCCCACGCCACAACACCACAAAAAAGCCGCAGCCACGTAGCCACAGTTAGGGCCCATAGCTCACAGGAGGCAAGAAGCTGGAGTGATCTGGCCCAGGCGACAAGCACACGGCGAACGAAGGGGAGAGAGGCTGCAGCATCTTCCCTGGGTGACCCCCATAGGGACTCAAAGTCGGGGTCACCCCAAACCACCAAGGGCTAAGGAAGGCGAGTTAGTAGTCACCCTCACAAGTCAGCCTGAAGGACACCTGGTTCCCACTTGGTTCATCCCAGCTACGCCCGGGTCACTCACCCTGCCATCAATTGTGAGTAAAAACCCTGAAAGACATCCTGCCTGTGTTGAGTCATTCTGCGCCTTGTGGTACTACGCACCTACATCGGGCCCTGGGGCTTGCCTCACTCTCAGGAGGCTATTCCAACTAACTGCACATACCATCAGCCCCAGGCGACCCTCAACCTGCAGTGGCGGTCCCTACTGGCCGCAATACTGAGAGTGGCGTCACGACAAGAAGAAGATCTCCTACCTGTGACCAGATCCAGCTGAGTGGAGTCCCTGAAGGTAATGCACCGACACAACACCTGTGGGGCTTCACAAGTAACACAAAACCCAAGAGCGGTGAAATAACAAAAGTAATCACAGTTCTGCCATTATTTATGGGATTTGTATTACAGTTATCTGTATGGGGAAAATATCCTGGGAACATCATTCTGCAGTTTAGCACAATTACAGCCATAAGAAAGTCAGTCATGTTTTTACTATCTCATTGGTAAAATAATGTAATAAGTGGCAAACAATTTTTTTTTTCTTGCTGCCATCTTCTTTGTCACTTTTCCATGGGTGGAGCCGTGTGAGGTCTTTTTTGTGTCTTTTCTGATTTCAGCCAATCTGATGGATTTCTTACTTACACTATGTTTGTTAATTTACGATATTATAATCAGTTTCTATTGCATTTTTTTTCAGAGATAGAATAAAAAAAACGCCATTTCCAGTGTTTCCAATTCTTTTTGATTTACTGATTTTACTTTATATAGGAAGTTTTTAATATTTTGATGGATTGAATTTTAAGGATGCAGCAATACCACAAATATTTATTTATATATGTACAGTGCCTTGTGAAAGTATTCATACCCTTTGAACTTTTTCACATTTTTTTTCACGTTATAACAACAAATTTAAATGTGCTTTATTGGGATTTTATATGAAATACCAACACAATCTACCAAGTATTTGTGACATGTAAAGGAAATGATACATGGGTTTCCTAAATATTTTGAAAATAGAAATCTGAAAATTATGATGTGCATTTGTATTCAGCCCCTTGTCTGATACTTTGTAGGACCACCTTTCCCTGCAATTACTGCTGCCAGTCTTTTGGGGTATGTCTCTGCCAGCTTTGCACATCTAGAGGCTGAAATTGTTGCTCATTCTTCTTGATCTCATCACACCAGAGCACAACATGCAAAAGCTGTGTCCCTTCCATGTGGAAGAAGGTGCTCTGGTCAGATGAGACCAAAGTAGAACTTTTTGGGATAAATGCTAAAAGTTATGATTGGTGGAAAAGTAAAACTGCACATCACCTTGAAAACACCATCCTCACCGTCAAACATGGTGGTGGCAGAGTCATGCTGTGGTGATGCTTTTCTTCAGCAAGCACAGGAAAGGTGGTCAGTGTTGATGCACACTTGTTATATACAGGAGGTGAAATAAGTTGTGAACATGTCACCAATTTTCTAATTAAATATATTTCTAAAGGTGCTATTGACAGGCATTTCTTACCAGATGTTGGTAACAACCCATCCAATCCACACTGGCAAAGAAATAAAACCATAGATGTCCATAAATTTATTAATGTGTAATAATGGGAACATACAAAGGGAAAAAAATCTTGAATACACTTGTGGAAATGTATTTCATAAGTTATACAAAGGCCTTTGTTGGTGATCGCAGCTTCAATACGCCTCCTGTTTGGAGAAACTAAGGTTTAATTGTAGAAGCGGAGGGCACTCTCTCTCCAAAGGGCATCACCAAGGCCACATGAGGATTTAACATTAAAGGGAACCTGTCAGGTGCAATATGCACCCAGAACCACGGGTAGTTCTTGGTGCATATTGCTAATCCCTGCCTAACCGTCCCTGTATACACTAGCCTAGATAAAGAGATCTTTAGAAAAAGTATTTCTAAAGACATATTGTTTCTTATATGCTAATTAGGCCAGGGACTAGTCGTAAGGGCACTCTTTCCCTTGGTTGGTCAGCCCACATAGCATGTTAGCACACCACTGTGAGCGTACTAATATGATAATGAATGTGCAGCCCCAGTGTTCATGGTTGTCGGCAGAGGATGGAAGAGAACTGGGCATGATCCGAATTCCCATGGACTTCTAATCATGCGCACTAAATTGATGCCCGGGTGTAAGCTAACATGCTATGTGGGCTGACTAGTCAAGGGAACTCAAACCCTTGCGACTATTCCCTGGCCTCATTAGCATATAATAAACAATCTTTAGAAATACTTTTTCTAAAGATCTGTGTATACAGGGACTGCTAGGAAGGAACTAGCAATATGTACCTAGAACTGCTCATGGTTCTAATGCATATTGCACCTGACAGGTTCCCTTTAATAAAGAAAGAAGAAAAGAATGTGCCAAACACAGATGGATCACCCAAAAATATACAAACTTTATTAAGACAATTTAAACAAGCATGATTTTGAGCCAAAACTAATTTAAAAACATTTAAAAAGCCATAAAAAGGCTAAAACATCCATCCCTGATACCCAGCTTATAATAAAGCTAAATACACCTCGGATGTAATACCGCCCTGAACATGTGATATGATATCTCGTAGAAACACAAAGCTTACTAAACAATTGCCAATAACAAATGCAAAAAAATACAATAAGGTTATAAGAGAACAGATATAAATAATCCCTCTCAGTAATGAATGAAAAGCAGGCACATGAGGTAACACAGATATATCCGCAATATACTGGAGATGAAGATAAACAATACTATAGATGCTCCAGAGGAAAAGAAACTGATGGAAAGGGTTAATAAGTAAGCATACTGCAAGAGTATCAAACCAAAAAATAGGGCTGGAGGGGGGGAGAAAAAATAGGGATGTAGCCTTATTGTATTTTTTGCATATTCAAGGCGGTTTTACATCGGAGGTGTGTTTAGCTTTATTATAAGCTTGGTATCAGGGATGGATGTTTTAGAGTCTTATGGCTTTTAAAATGTTTTTAAATTAGTTTTGTCTTAAAATAATGCTTGTTTAAATTATGTTAATAAAGTTTATATATTTTTGGGGGATCCCTCTGTGTTTGGCTATTAATGTATGGAGAAAACAGTCACATGCATTGCTCAGGTGTGATTTTGGGCAATTCATCCAATCAAGCACTGAAAATTGGTGGCCAGTTCAATACTTATTTCACCTGCTGTGTATCTGAACAGTCCCTGACAAAAGTTCTGTCGCTTATCCATGTTATGTAATTAAAAGCTTATAACCGGACTTTAAATTCATCCATTGGTTTTATATATTACTCTTCTGAAAGCTGAAACCCTCCCAAATTTGGTTTAGGTTATGAAAATAAAGTTGCTGCAAAGCTGAAATATTGATCATTTAATAAACACAGAAAGGTCAGATTTTGGCAAGACAAAAGTTTTGTCGCCCACAGAAAGTAATGTGAAATTCAAACAAATAATTAACTTCTAATACAAAGATATGTTGCATAACATTGGTGAATGACGTTGTGCTGCTATTAGAGCCATATTTAATATCTTGTGTGACTTCCATGAGCTTGAAGGACTGCATCCATGCGGTTTAACAATGATTTATACAATTGATGAAGTCATCAGGAATAGCAAAGAATGCAGTCTTACATGCCTCCCAGAGTTCATCTAGATTCTTTGGTTTTATCTTCCAAGCTTCCTCTTTCATCCTATCCCAAACATGGTCAATGATGTTCATATCTGGTGACTGGGCTGGCCAGTCCTTGAGCACCTTGATCTTCTTTGCCAGGAGGAACTTTGCTGTAAAGATGGATGTATGAGATGGAGCACCATCCTGCTGCAGAATTTGACCCCTGTTATGATTAGGAATGTAAGAGGTAGCTAATACTTCTTGATATTTTAGACTATTGATATTGCCTTCCACCTTGCAAATGTTTTGCACACCCCCATACTGAACGTAACCCCAGACCATGATCTTTCCACCACAAAACGTAACTGTTTCTGGATCCATACGGGCTCCAATAGGTCTCCTGCAGTATTTGCGGCGGCTGTGGTGTAATTCAACTGAAGATTCATCAGAGAAATCCACCTTCTGCCACTTTTCCAGCATCCATCTGTTTAGCAGGCTGTGTAACTTGCCAAATGCCACATGGTTTTTTAATTGCCTTTGGTTTAGTGCTGGCTTCTGGGCACTGATTTGACCATGGAGGCCATTTCGAGACAGAATCCTACAAACTGTTCTAGTTGACACAGGGACTTGAGGTGACTAGGCCTTTTGGAGCTCTGCTGCAGTGGAAGAGGGCTGGCTTTGGATTTTCTAACCAACAAACGTTCCTCCTGAGCAGTTGTCTTGTGGGGCCTGCCGGACCTGGGCTTGTCAAAAACATCTCCAGGTGCCAGCCACCTCTGCAGTGGATCTGGTCTTCAGCCTCTTAATATTCAAGGCTTTGGTCGCAGGGTGGATTTTTGGCTTGTTGTCAGAGGTCAAGTTGCAGTTCAACTGAAGGTCTTGGGTGCTGGGTTTCTTTTTATACACACCCACTAACTAAGCGATCATTTAGTGAGCACAGGTGAGGATGTAAACTAGGATTGGGTGCATTATATGACAAGGTAACAAAACTTTTGTCTTGCCAAAATCTGACCTTTCTGTGTTCATTAAATGATCAATATTTCAGCTTTGCAGCAACTTTATTTTCATAACCTAAACCAAATTTGGGAGGGTTTCAGCTTTCAAAAGAGTAATTTATGAAATCAATGGATGAATTTAAAGTCAGGTTATAAGCTTTTATCTTCATAACATCGATAAGCGACAGAACTTTTGTCAGGGTCTGTATGTATGTGTATTATATATATATATATATATATATGTATATATATATATTTATGTATATATATATATATATGGGACTTGAACTTGCTCTATGAAAGCAGACCCAACACCAACATGCCCCTTATATGTATGGCAGATGCTAAGAAGGAGTTAATTGTAAATGTATTAATTTATACCAATCTTTATTTGTATATAACAACACTGGGGTATCTGAGCAAAATATCTACTGTTGTTTGAATTTATCAGTTCACAGACCACCATGATAGAAAGTTGCCAAAAGAATATGAAGAAGCTTAACCTGCGTCCAGAAGAACGGGCTGCTTTCTTTAATCTGCTCGGTAACATTTCCTGACTGTTGGGTTATCGTGTTTAGTGGGGATCTGTCTTCAGCAGCCCCCATCTATCAGCTCAGTGATGATAATTCATAACTTTAGTGAGAGGAATATCCTCTTCGCTGTTTACTTTGGCTTTACACTATACGGTTGTGCCGTGCCTGGTGCTGCATGTCACTACAGCTGAGCCCCATTGAACTGAATAGGAGTGAGCAGCAGTACAGAACTGATATGGCCACACCTGTATATGCAGTGGTCTGTCTGGGTAACCATTGAAGTGGATGCTGCTTAGGATAGTCCATCAACATTAACCCCTTCTCAACATGGTGATTTTATGTTTTTTGGCTTTTTATATACTCTTCTTCCAACAGCCATACCTTTTTGCCTTTTCTATCACCATAGTCATATGAGGACTTGTATTTTTCGCAGTATGTGTTGTAGTTTTGAACATCACCATTCACAGGATCAAAGTTCCAAGTGAGGTGAAATTGCACAAAAACACATAATTCTGATGGGGGTTTTTTGCATTTGTTTTTATGGCAGTCATTCATTGTATTGTAAAAATCTGATTTCCCAGGTCAGTAAAATACCACGATACCAAACTACAGGCAGCATGAATCAGGGCCGGGCTATATGTTTGCTCCAGTTATGTTGTTGTGTGAAACACTCCGACATTTCAGAGACAGTAAAGTTTCATCATCCGGCCAGAGACCATAGCTGGAGACGAGACTGGTCCAGTTATAGTCCTCAGCCGAGTCTTCTACCTTTATCCCTTCTGAAACGTCATTTTAGAGGATAACATACTTAGCTGCAATCGTATAGCCGGGCTCTGATCATTCTGCCCACGGATTGGACACCATCAGACATGTGACAGGTTCCTTTTATCTAATGAAAAAAAATTGGAAATTCACATCACAAACTGGGACCTGACATTATATATCAGGAAGGGGTTAACATTAGAGAAATCCACTTTAATACCATGTAATTTATTCCATATTTTAAATGTAAATAATCTTATTTAACTTTTCTCCCAGGAGATGAGGATATCCAGCTATTTCTGGCAAAAGACATCTGTTTAAGGATTTCGGACAAGGTACCTTTATAATGACAAAATACAAGACCAATCAGCCAGGCAATGTTTTTAAAGGGAACCTGTGATGAAGATATTACACCCCTTAGGTGCCATCATTGCCCGCGGTCATCTCATCTGATGGGGAGGCGCATGTGCAGATTAGATAACGTCATCAGGAGATTACTGCGCATGCACCACCGCCTCTGAGGAGACAACTACGGGCAATGATGGCACCTGGTGCAGAATCTCGGCCAGGGAAGGTCACGGAGAGAAGAGGGAGGAAATACTACAAGCAAAGTATTGATGGAATCAGCAGTGAAAGGCCTTTTCTAAGGTCTAGTGTCCTGATGACGGGTTCCCTTTGTGACGCCCTAGGCAAGCCAGGGGTCACAGGTCATTGCACCACCACACCCTACATCCCAGTCAGGAACACCAAAGCTAAACTAAAATCCTTGTTGCCTTCCTCCAGAGGCTGATGTTCACACCAGGGGGTGGGCCAGGCGGTTGGCTCCGCCCACCGAGGAGGACACAGCTCTGGAGGCAGGAAATACCAGGCAGATTAGCCCAGGCAGGGCTTGAGTGAAGTCTAGTTTAGGAGGTGAAAGTGAAAGGAAGTGAAGTGGAAGTGGTAAAGGAGGAGTAGGAGAAGTTGAAGGAATGTGAAAGGTGACAGAAAAGAAAGCCTGAAGTGGTCCAGCTGTGTGCAGGACAGGGTCAGCAAGGTCAGCAACGGCGGTGACTGTCTGGAGGGGGACCGTTTAGAAGTTCCTGGAAGGACCGCGGACGGGTAGTGGCTAGAGATGAGCGAACCGGTCGCGGTTCGGCTCGAGGTCGGTTCGCTGAACGGGGGTCCCGTTCGAGTTCGGTTCGTCGAACGTTCGACGAACCGAACTCGAGCCAATAGGCTATAATGGGAGGCAATCACAAACACATAAAAATGCATTATAAATGTACACAAACAGTTAATAAACATTGCCATAACACTTACCGGTCCTCGCGATCCCTTCTGCACTCTGTCTCCTGCCGCTATTCCATCCGATGATCGCTGAATCCTCCCGGTGACGGCACTGCCAGCAGAGAAGCAGGACCTATCGTGACGTCAAAATAGCCATGTGACCAGTCACGTGGCTATTATCTCATTGGCTACAGACTGGTCACATGACTATGACGCGTCATGTAGGACCTGCGAGTGCATCTCTCCGGTACACGGTGCACATATGTGTATCGCCGTGTACCGGCGACATGCTCTAGCACACGGTCGACTCCCCGTTCCGTTAGGGACCGGCTGACACAGCCGGTCATTAACGGAGATCACTGTTGCCATAGCAACGCAGTTAGCGATGACGTCACCGCTAACCGCAGCTCCGAGAGCACCGTTGCTATGGTAACGCGTCTGTCAGCGTTACCGCTGTTACCGCTGACAGCCAGCACTGATCACTCACGGAGTGAAGGCTGCACGCTGCTTCCCGATTGTAGTGAGGATTGTACTGAGGATGAGGTTCCCCAGCCCCAAGTGATGAGCTGGTGAACCTTATCCTCACTACAATCGTCACTACTACTACACTAGTGAGGATTGTAGTGAGGATCAGGTTCCCCAGCCCCAAGTGATGGGCTGGTGCACCTCATCCTCACTACAATCGTCACTACTACTACACTAGAAAGAAAGAAGACAGAAGAGCAGGATCGTGGAGGGCTGACAGGGGGTAATAAAGATGGAGTCTCTAATGTGTCTGTGTATTTATTTCTATTAAAGTATTTTTTCTCTGTGTGGTGTCTTTTTTTAACCCTTTATTGGAGATTCTTAATGGCCGGGTCAAACGTGCCTGACATTAAGAATCTCTGGCTTAATACTGGCTAGTAAAACAAAGCCAGTATTAACTCATGATTACCCAACAAGCCACCCGGCTCCAGGGCTGTTGGAAGAGTTGGATACAGCGCCAGATGATGGCGCTTCTATGAAAGCGCCATTTTCTGGGACGGCTGCGGACTGAAATCCGCAGCAGAGGCGCCCAGAAACCTCGGGCTAACCTGTGCTGCGGATTCCAATCCCCAGCTGCCTAGTTGTACCCAGCTGGACACAAAAATGGGGCGAAGCCCACGTCATTTGTTTTTTAAATATTTCATGAAATAAGTGAAATAATTAAAAAAAAATGGGCTTCCCTATATTTTTGGTTCCCAGCCGGGTACAAATAGGCAACTGGGGGTTGGAGGCAGCCCGTGGCTGCCTGCTGTACCTGGCTAGCATACAAAAATATGGCGAAGCCCACGTCATTTTTTTGGTGGGCAAAAAACTTCTGCATACAGTCCTGGATGGAGTATGCTGAGCCTTGTAGTTCTGCAGCTGCTGTCTGCTCTTCTCCATACAGACAGACAGCAGCTGCAGAACTACATGGCTCAGCATACTCCATCCAGGACTGTATGCAGAAGTTTTTTGCCCCCTGAAAAAATTATGTGGGCTTCGCCATATTTTTGTATGCTAGCCAGGTACAGCAGGCAGGTACGGCTGCCCCCAACCCCCCCAGTTGCCTATTTGTACCCGGCTGGGAACCAAAAATAAAGGGAAGCCCTTTTTTTATTATTTCATGAATTTCATGAAATAATTAGAAAACAAATGACGTAGGCTTCGCCCCATTTTTGTGTCCAGCCAGGTACAACTAGGCAGCTGGGGATTGGAATCCGCAGTACAGGTTGGCCTGAGCTTTCTGGGCCCCACTGCTGCGAATTGCAGTCTGCAGCCGCCTCAGAAAATGGCACTTTCATAGAAGCGCCATCTTCTGGCGCTGTATCCAACTCTTCCAGCACCTGCCTGCTATACCTGGCTAGCATACAAAAATATGGCGAAGCTCACGTCCTTTTTTTTGTAGTTTTTTGGCAACTACACTAAACTACAGCGTAAATGCCTGTGTTGTGCTTCCTCAGGAAAGGCTATGAGAAGTCAGCAAATTCCATGCGCATGTTGCTTTTTGAATGCAGCGTTTTGGATGCAAAATATTTTACAAAATCGATGAGTTTAAAAAATCAGCGTGTCACTTCTTTTGTGCAATTTGGTTGCATTTTCCACCCATTGAAATCAATGTCCATGTCGGTCTCTCTCTGTCAGATGGCCTGTCGGTCTCTCTCTCTCTCTCTCTCTGTTGGTCAGTCTGTCTCTCCCTCTCTTTTTTATACTTACCGATCACCGGCGCAGCACTGCACAGCTGTTACACTGCTCCGGCGGCTTCTCCTGCTTTTGAAAATGCCGGCAGCCAATTATTCCATCTCATATTCACTGCTTCCCCACCCACCGGTGCCTATGATTGGCTGCATTCAGACATGCCCTCACGCTGAGTGACAGCTGTCTCACTGCAACCAATCTCAGCCGCCGGTGGGCAGGTCTATATCGTGCAGTAAAATAAATAAATGATAAAAAAAACCCAAAAAAAACAACGTGCGGTTCCCCCAATTTTGATATCAGGCAAGGTAAAGAAACACGGCTGAAGGCTGGTATTCTCAGTATGGGGAGCCCCATGTTATGGGGAGCCCCCCCCAGCCTACAAATATCAGCCAGAAGCTGCCCGGAATTTCCGCATTCATTAAATGCGACAGTCCTGGGACTCTACCCGGCTTATCCCGAATTGCCCTGGTGCAGTGGCAATCGAGTAATAAGGAGTTAATGGCAGCCCATAGCTGCCACTAAGCCCTAGGTTAATCATGGCATGCTTCTGTGAGACACCCTCCATGATTAACCTGTAAGTTAAAGAAAATAAACACATACTCTCAAAAAATTCTTTATTTGGAATAAAACACAAAAAAAAGTCACCCTCTTTCACCACTTTATTAATCCCCAAACAGCCCTCCAGGTCCGACATAATCCACACGAGGTCCCACGAGGCTTTCAGCTCTGCTACATCGGAAGCTGACAGCGAGCAGCTTCAGACCACGACCGCTCTCTGTCAGCTCCATGCAGTAACTGAAGTGAGTTGCGCTATCAGCGATGACGTCACTCAGGTTACCCGTGGCCACCGCTGGATCCTCCAACTGTGACAGCAAGTCGCCCAAGTGACTGAAGTGATCAGCGATGCCGTTACTCAGGTGATTTGTGGTCTCGAGTGGAGGACTGCAGCTGGCCGCCGGTAACCTGAATGACGGCACCGCTGATCGTGCGGCTCACTTCAGTCACTCAGGGGATTTGCGGTCACCGGTGATGCTTTCACCGGTGACCGAAAATCAGGCCGCGGCACACAGACAGAGCCGTGAGATGGCAATGAAGTCGGGTGAAGTTCATCCGAGTTCATTCTGATCGCATGGCTCTGTCTCACAGCCAGCTATGCTCTATGGGGATGTAGCAGAGCCGAGTGGGACCGCACTGTCAAAAATGCATCCAAAACGCATTCAAAATGCATCCAAAATGCAAAAGCAGTGTTTACAGTTGTCAAAACGCTGCAGTTTATTTGTCAAGTCAGAACGCAGCGTGCGCACAAAGCCTAAGAAGAGATGTAAAAACACAACGGGTGAACACAAATTATCAGCCACATAAGGAAAAAATCTAGGATTGGTGATAGGAATATATAGGGGTTATGTGGAATGACAGGGGCCAGGGCGGCTGAACTGTGATCTTCCAGAACAATACAATGATAGCACTTTTATTATATCATGTAATTACTGAAAATATAATTATACTCAATAAGGAAACACAAAGGAAGCGATTTATCAGTGTTTTCTCCAGAAATCTGGCCTAAAACACTTTGTAAAGTCACAGACGTTTTGGGCAAAAAATGAAGGTGCAAAATAATGTTGCAAATTTAGACATTAAGAGCTTGTACAAGGCAGGAAAAAATGGGGCGTGGCAGTGCCCGCTTATCAAATTCAGCAAAAGTGCCGGCGATTCATACTCCAGGAATACCACTCCAGTCTCTGATTGCAGTAACATTTTAGGTGAGGCGCACACAACTTAGGAGACACGCCAAATACATCAGGTGCTGCACACATTGTAATGATTTCAGAGCATCGTACATGGATCTGTGAAGCCCCGGGGACGCTGTGTCGGTGCATTACCTTCAGGGACTCCACGTAGATGGATCTGTCTGGTCACAGGTAGGAAACCTTCTTTGTAGTTTGTCGTGACGCCACTCTCAGATTTGCGGTCAGTGGGGGACCGCCACTGCAGGTTAAGGGATGCCTGGGGCTGATGGTGGGTGCAGCCAGTTGTAGTAGCCTCCTGAGAGTGAGGCAAGCCCCAGGGCCCTGTGTAGATGTGTAGAACTACAAGGCGCAGAATGACTCAACACAGGCAGGATGTCTTTCAGGGTTTTTTACTCACAGTTGATGGCAGGGTGAGTAACCCGGGCGTAGCTGGGATGAACCAAGTGGGAACCAGGTGTCCTTCAGGCTGACTTGTGAGGGTGACTACCAACTCGCCTTCCTTAGCCCTTGGTGGTTTGGGGTAACCCCGACTTTGAGTCCCTATGGGGGTCACCCAGGGAAGATGCTGCAGCCTCTCTCCCCTTCGTTTGCCGTTTGCTTGTCGCCTGGACCAGGCCACTCCAGCTGCTTGCCTCCTGTGACCTATGGGCCCCAACTGTGGCTACGTGGCTGCGGCTTTTGTGGTGTTGTGGCGTGGGCTTTGAGAGCCCCACACCGGCAGGTTTAGCAAAAGAAAGCTGGATCTATCTCCGCTTCGGGATCTGCCGCCCGTTTGGGCCTGGTACTCTCTAGCAGTCTCCTTACTTCCCACTCCGTTGCCCTCTCTCTAGCTGAAGATGGATTTCGGGTAGCACTCCTAGTTGACCGTTCTCCCCCGTCGGTAGCCACTGCGCGGACGCTGTCAGACTACAGCAGCCCACGGGATCTGCTCCTCACTCGAGCTCCCTGGACTCTGCACTGAACCGGCTCACATCTGGGACCTGCACTGCTGCTCCTGTCTGAGCTTCACTTTCCTGCTCCTCACTCCTCCACACTCTGCTGCAGACTCTAGACTGTTTACTCCTCCTTCTCTTTTCCCTTTTGTGCCTGCCTACGCCACCTAGCAACCAGACTCTCTTACCACACCCCTTGAGAGGAGATGGAGGCTTTTGGCCCCCTCCACTATTCCAGTGAAGGTGAAGGCTTTTCCCCCTCCTGGGATCCCCAGGGGTCCTCTCATGGGTACATGTGTGAGACCTGATCACTATGCGCCTGTGTTCCACACCCCGGTCAGCCTTCTGGATTACCTGTATTGTACTGTCCCCAGCATGGGTGCAGTACTCAGTGGTGCCTGACCAGGTCAGGGGCGCCACATTCCCCCTTAGTTATCACCAGCACGTCCTCGGGCTGCAAGACAACATTTTTAAATGCATAAAACATTAAAACATGTAAAACATTTTAAAAGCACCAGGTACCATACATCACCACCCTCCACCCACAAGTCCGTTAACCACCCAGACCCTCTCACGTTGGCCGCGCCTTCAGCCACTTCTGGCAGGATGTTGAGGCGGCTTTCCTGGTCTGGTAGTTTCAGGGTATACCTGGCCTGGTGGAGTCGCGCCTTCAGCCTCTTCTGGCAGGATGTAGAGGCGGCCTCCACAGTTGGTGCTGACCAGGTACCCTCTTTGTGGTGGAGAGCCAGGCCCCATAAACAGGCATGCTCTCTGGTCGCAGGCGAGCCAAGGCCCTATATACGGACGGGCTCCTCCTGGTTGCAGACGAGCCAAGCCCCTAAACAGGCTGACTCTGGTGGTGGTGGTGCCCTCTGGTGTAACTATTTACACTGCGAGAGTTTGTGGCTATAGCCAGTTCATAGCCTTAAGGTTTATGGTTTTCTCACACAAGTTTATGTGGGCACATACTTAAACGTAAACGTTGCAAAACTTCCAACTTTTCAAAACTTTAACTTGCTGTATGCTTTACTTTATGCAGATTCCTCTACTCTTCCATACCAGGGCTTGGGCCTGTAGGGCTGCGGCACCTGCTGGTTTCTTGATCTCTTTCTTCGTCTGTGGGTTCGTTGTATTTTCTTTCTTCTTCAGTGTCTCTGTCTTCATCTTCTGTTGTGACTGCAGGGCTTCTGCAAGGACTTCTAGAACATGGTGCAACATCTAGGGCATACCAGCCTCTTTCTCCCTGATGCATAGTGAACTCCACTGAGTCTCCTATCTTCAAATTTCTTCCAGGGTGTCCTCTGGGCAGGTGGGCTCTCACATCCCTTCGATTGACAAAAATCCCTTCCTTCACACCAGGTGATACTATAAAGCCGTATCCTGATTTGAGGCTGAAATCTTCGACAATTCCTCGACGCAGGGGTCCTCTGATCTGTGCTTTGGCTCTTCTCAGGAACCGTTTTTCTTGTAGGTCTCTGGCCGTGACTTCTCTCTGCTCTGGGGATGGCGGTGCAGGGAAAGACTGGGTTCTACTGCGGCGCTGTGTCTTGCGGGCTGGATTCTGCGAAGTGCAGCTTACAAGCTCCCAGGTGGGGCGGTTGGGCAGGTCTTCTTCAGCAGGAGGTGTCAGGTCTTCCTCGTCCCAGCGGGAATATGGCAGCATCTCCGGCTCTGGGACTAGCACTGCTGCTGGCTCCGGGGGCAACTCCTCAACTTCTTGCCCTCCTCTCCCCCTTAATTCTTCGCTGCACTCTGGTCGTGGCAGCGCTGGGGATGAGTGTTCCTCAGCTGGCCCAGGCGGTGGACTCTTCGGCGTGGTTGCCGCAGGGGTTGCCTTAGGGGTGTGCGGAGGGAGCATGTACTGGTCCACCATCTCCTGTGGAAACTTGGCCTCCATGTCAGCCTTCAGCTGCCAGTACGCGGGGTCTTCACCTATCAGGGATTTCCTTGCAGGGACCTCCTTAGACTGGGGAGCGGTGTCTGCTCTGGCCTTGCAGGCCGGGGTAAATGGTGATGTAGTCTTTTCTTGGCGGGCCGCGCAGGGCATCGCTGCGGCGGCCTGGTCTTGGCGGGCCGCGCCTGGCATGGCGGCGGCCTGGTCTGTGCGGGCCGAGCCTGGCGTGGCGGCGGCCTGGTCTGTGCGGGCCGAGCCTGGCGTGGCGGCGGCCTGGATCTGCGTCGCTGTTGCGGCCAGTTCTTGGCGGGCCGGACTGGGCATTGCAGCCGCGGTCTGAATTGGCGTCGCATCCCCAATGGGGTCCGTGCAGGTGGAGCTGGGCGTCGCTGCAGTGATCGGGGCTTGACGGGCCGCACCTGGCGGGGCTGCGGCCTGGTTCAGCATCTCACTTGCGGCTCGGACGAGCGTCGCTGCTGCGGTGGGGTCTTGGCGGACTGGGCTCAGCAGGGTGGCAGCCTGGGTCAGCGTCACACCTGCGGCACGGATGAGTATCGCCGTGGCAGTCGGACCTTTGCGGGCCAGGCGGGGTGTCGCTGCGGCGGCCTGGATTTGGCGGGCCGCACCTAGCGTGGCTGCGGCCTCGCTCAGCGTCGCCGCGCCAGGCGCCTCTTCTGGGACCGCGGTTGTAGCAGCAGGGGTCGGAGCACTTGCGCTGGCCGGGGCAACTCTGGACTCACCCATCGGTGGCACCATCGGGATCTGAGTCGTCGCCGCTCGATCTGGCATGCGTCGCGCGGCTCCCTCTTCGTAGGTCCGAACCGCCGCAGCCATCTCCAGAAGCTCCGTGCGTCCCTCACTGAGCTGTCGCATAATCCTGGCCTCCAGCTGATCGCAGAAGATAGCAAGCTCCCGGCACCACCAGGCAGCAGAGCCTGGTTCTGGGTATCCACGTCCGGACTCCATTTCTTCTCTCTGCAGCAGCAGGCTTGTGGCTCTCTTTCCTTCCCGCCGTCTCTGAACGCTTCCGCTTTCTTCACAAGCGAGGTCAGAACTCTGCAGGGGATCTCTGGGTAGCCACACCTCTTCGTGGGCGGTAACTTCTTCCAGCGCGGGCTGCTGTTGTTTTTCAGCGCGCTTTTCATGGTGGCAATATGGCGGCGCTTCCAATTTTTCAAGCGGACCGCCCAGGCACATGGTCACCTGTCTGGACAGGTCTAGTCCTTATCCTGTTCGTGACGCCAGATGTGAATCCCCGGGGACGCTGTGTCGGTGCATTACCTTCAGGGACTCCACGTAGATGGATCTGTCTGGTCACAGGTAGGAAACCTTCTTTGTAGTTTGTCGTGACGCCACTCTCAGATTTGCGGTCAGTGGGGGACCGCCACTGCAGGTTAAGGGATGCCTGGGGCTGATGGTGGGTGCAGCCAGTTGTAGTAGCCTCCTGAGAGTGAGGCAAGCCCCAGGGCCCTGTGTAGATGTGTAGAACTACAAGGCGCAGAATGACTCAACACAGGCAGGATGTCTTTCAGGGTTTTTTACTCACAGTTGATGGCAGGGTGAGTAACCCGGGCGTAGCTGGGATGAACCAAGTGGGAACCAGGTGTCCTTCAGGCTGACTTGTGAGGGTGACTACCAACTCGCCTTCCTTAGCCCTTGGTGGTTTGGGGTAACCCCGACTTTGAGTCCCTATGGGGGTCACCCAGGGAAGATGCTGCAGCCTCTCTCCCCTTCGTTTGCCGTTTGCTTGTCGCCTGGACCAGGCCACTCCAGCTGCTTGCCTCCTGTGACCTATGGGCCCCAACTGTGGCTACGTGGCTGCGGCTTTTGTGGTGTTGTGGCGTGGGCTTTGAGAGCCCCACACCGGCAGGTTTAGCAAAAGAAAGCTGGATCTATCTCCGCTTCGGGATCTGCCGCCCGTTTGGGCCTGGTACTCTCTAGCAGTCTCCTTACTTCCCACTCCGTTGCCCTCTCTCTAGCTGAAGATGGATTTCGGGTAGCACTCCTAGTTGACCGTTCTCCCCCGTCGGTAGCCACTGCGCGGACGCTGTCAGACTACAGCAGCCCACGGGATCTGCTCCTCACTCGAGCTCCCTGGACTCTGCACTGAACCGGCTCACATCTGGGACCTGCACTGCTGCTCCTGTCTGAGCTTCACTTTCCTGCTCCTCACTCCTCCACACTCTGCTGCAGACTCTAGACTGTTTACTCCTCCTTCTCTTTTCCCTTTTGTGCCTGCCTACGCCACCTAGCAACCAGACTCTCTTACCACACCCCTTGAGAGGAGATGGAGGCTTTTGGCCCCCTCCACTATTCCAGTGAAGGTGAAGGCTTTTCCCCCTCCTGGGATCCCCAGGGGTCCTCTCATGGGTACATGTGTGAGACCTGATCACTATGCGCCTGTGTTCCACACCCCGGTCAGCCTTCTGGATTACCTGTATTGTACTGTCCCCAGCATGGGTGCAGTACTCAGTGGTGCCTGACCAGGTCAGGGGCGCCACAGATCCCTTCATTACAATTGTACTGGTATTAAGAACGCAATGTCAGTCTTAGTGAATCGGACACAAAGATTAGATTTAGTATTAGGTGTTTATTTTCAGGCCAATATATATCTACTAGAAGGTGGCCCGATTCTACGCATCGGGTATTCTAGAATTTACGTATTGTGTAGTTCATGTATGATTTTTGTTATATATATATATATGTTGTTGTTTGTAGTTACCAAGTGTTTGTGTAGGGCGCTGTACATGTTCTGGGTGTTGTCTGGGTGTGGCGGGGGGTGAGAGCGGTGTTGTATGTGTGTTGCGTGTGTTGCGTTGTTTGTGGAGCGCTGTGTGTGTGTAGCGTTATGTGTGTGTGTGTTGCGCGGTTTGTGTGGGTGTGGTGTGTTTTGGGGGGAGATATGTTTTGTGCAATGTGTGTGTTGTGCGGTATGTGCGTATATTTATGTATGCCGCGGTGTTTGTGTGTTGGGTGTTGTGTGTGTGCAGCGTTGTCTGTGTGTGTGGGTGTCTGTGTAGGGCAGTTGTTTGTGGTTCCCAGTGTGTGTGTGTGGTGTGTTGTGCAGTGTGCGCGCGTGTGTGTGTGTGTGTTGGGGGGAGGTGTGCACTTCCCATCGTGCTCCATCCCCCATGCAGCGCACTCCCCATCGTGCTCCATCCCCCATGCAGCGCACCCCCCATCGTGCTCCATCTCCCATGCTGTGCACTCCCAAACGTGCTCCATCCGCCATGCTGCGTACTCCCAAACGTGCTCCATCCGCCATGCTGCGCACTCCCAAACGTGCTCCATCCGCCATACTCCGCACTCCCCATCGTGCTGCATCCCCCATGCTGCGCACTCCCAAACGTGCTCCATCCGCCATGCTGCGCACTCCCAAAGGTGCTCCATCCGCCATGCTGCGCACTCCCAAACGTGCTCCATTCGCCATGCTGCGCACTCCCAAACGTGCTCCATCCGCCATACTCCGCACTCCCCATCGTGCTCCATCTCCCATGCTGCGCACTCCCAAACGTGTTCCATCCGCCATGCTGCGCACTCCCAAACGTGCTCCATCCGCCATGCTGCGCACTCCCAAACGTGCTCCATCCGCCATGCTGCGCACTCCCAAACGGGGTCCATTCGCCATACTCCGCACTCCCCATCGTGCTCCATCCCCCATGCTGCGCACCCCCCATCGTGCTCCATCCCCCATGCTGCACCAGCATCAGCCTCTCTACCCGCAGCATCAGCCTCTCTGCCCGCAGCATCAGCCTCTCTCCTCCCAGCATCAGCCTCTCTACCTGCAGCATCAGCCTCTCTCCTCCCAGCATCAGCCTCTCTGTCCCCAGCATCAGCCTCTCTGTCCCCAGCATCAGCCTCTCTCCTCCCAGCATCAGACTCTCTGTCCCCAGCATCAGCCTCTCTCCTCCCAGCATCAGCCTCTCTCCTCCCAGCATCAGCCTCTCTCCTCCCAGCATCAGCCTCTCTCCTCCCAACATCAGCCTCTCTCCTCCCAGCATCAGCCTCTCTCCTCCCAGCATCAGCCTCTCTCATCCCAGCATCAGCCTCTCTCCTCCCAGCATCAGCCTTTTCTGTCCCCAGCATCAGCCTCTCTCCTCCCAGCATCAGCCTCTCTCCTCCCAGCCTACCCCAGCCTCAGCCTCCCCCAGCATCAGCCTTTCTCCTCCCAGCATCAGCCTCTCTCCTACCAGCATCAGCCTCTCTCCTCCCAGCATCAGCCTCTCTCCTCCCAGCCTCCCCCAGCATCAGCCTCTCTCCTCCCAGCATCAGCCTCTCTCCTCCCAGCATCAGCCTTTTCTGACCCCAGCATCAGCCTCTCTCCTCCCAGCCTACCCCAGCCTCAGCCTCCCCCAGCATCAGCCTCCCCCAGCATCAGCCTCTCTCCTCCCAGCATCAGCCTCTCTTTTCCCAGCATCAGCCTCTCTCCTCCCAGCCTACCCCAGCCTCAGCCTCCCCCAGCATCAGCCTCTCTCCTCCCAGCATCAGCCTCTCTCCTCCCAGCATCAGCCTCTCTCCTCCCAGCCTACCCCAGCCTCAGCCTCCCCCAGCATCAGCCTCTCTCCTCCCAGCATCAGCCTTTTCGGTCCCCAGCATCAGCCTCTCTCCTCCCAGCCTACCCCAGCCTCAGCCTCCCCCAGCATCAGCCTCTCTTCTCTCAGCCTCCCCATCCCAGCCTTCCCCAGGATCAGCCTCTCTCCTCCCAGCCTCCTCCAGCACGCCGTGCTCCTCTGCCGACACTCACAGATCCGATCGCATACACTCACACACACCCGATCGCATACACTCACACACACCCGATCGCATACACTCACACACACCCGATCGCATACACTCACACACACACACATTGACGATATTGCACATACACGCTTATACTCACAACATCCGGAGATACCACATGCTTCTGGCCATGTGATCCTCCGGCAGGTCCTGGAAGCTCACAGCACAGTATCGCCGCCGAGAAGCAAGCGATATCCCAGGATGTTGTGAGTGTGTGGATGCGATGTGATGTGTGTGTGAGGTGTGTGTGAGAGTGAGTGTGATCTGATGTGTGTGTGTGCTGTTATGTGTGTGCGTGTGTGTATGTTCCACCGCTGCAGGACCTTGATGCGCTGGTAACTATGCTACCATGGATACCAGCGTATCTCGTCCCCCGCTCGCACGGGAGCCCACACCAGCATACGCCGGCCAGCCCCAGCAATGCGAGGGTATGTGTCGGCTGGGTTGGCGGCGTACGCTGATGTGGGCTCCCAGGGGTACAGTACTCACCTGGTAATCGTGGCTCCGTGACCGTGTCGGTTCGGGGAATGCGTGGGGGGGCGGGGCCAGAGCTAGCGTGCATTGCGTGAGGGGGCGGGGCGTGGCCGAGTTGCCAATGCCTGCAGGGTGCCGGGGCGAGAGACCAATCTGTGGGGGGGGGCGGAGCCTGGGCGGGCGGCCGGCCAATCCGTGTGGGGGCGCAGCCTGGGCGAGCGGCCAATCCGTGCGGGGTGCGGGGCCAT
Organism: Anomaloglossus baeobatrachus; assembly: GCF_048569485.1. NCBI lineage: Eukaryota > Metazoa > Chordata > Amphibia > Anura > Aromobatidae > Anomaloglossus > Anomaloglossus baeobatrachus. Next base: position 606,399,997 of record NC_134353.1, on the reverse strand, counting down.
GGCGAGCTCAGCGGCCAATCAGCTTTGTGTCACCGTAAGGACACAATTTTGGAGCAAGACAGACAGACAGACAGACAGACAGAATAAGGCAATTATATATATAGATATAATGCTGAGGTATGAAGCCCATGGGCCTCAATAACATCTGTAGCATGGCCCTCATACACCATGAGCCATTCCTAATGGAGATGTCACTTCATGTGGCTATTGGGCTCCCTCCGGCACCGGTGCTGAGGTGTGACACCAACCCTGTGTACTGCCTATAGCTGTGTCCATGGTATAATGGAGGTCCAGCTCTTATATTACAGGCTCATGGTAATATAGGTGTCTGTAAGGTCTCTGGAAGATGTTCATGGTGATATTCCCTTCTCTCTAAGACTCCCAGGAAGAAGAGATGAGCAGGAAGAGGAGGAGAGAGCTGACCGCTCTTTATGAAGAAGAGACGTGAGAGTTATTAGCGTTATAGTCCCCACATATAGAGTCCAGACTTATTTATTACAAGTTATCTGATATGATATTTACGGCACAACACTCATCAGTTATATTTCCGTTTCCCGTTCCTCCAAGATGACAGCACTAAGGTCGGGTCATGGATCTTACTTACACTGCAATGCGTCATTTCTTATTAACCCTTTCACACCGCAGACAGTTTTTATTTAGGCATTTTTGTTTTTCTCCCCTTCCGTCCACATAGCTGTATATATGATGTCCGGTATTTTTTTCAAGGAACAGATATAATGTTATTGGCTTCATTCATTTTACCCTACAACGTACTGGAGAATCAGTAACACAAAAACCCAAGAGCGGTGAAATAACAAAAGTAATCACAGTTCTGCCATTATTTATGGGATTTGTATTACGGTTATCTGTATGGGGAAAATATCCTGGACACATCATTCTCCAGTTTAGCACAATTACAGCCATAAGAAAGTCAGTTATGTTTTTACTATCTCATTGGTAAAATAATGTAATAAGTGGTAAACAAATTTTTTTTTCTTGCTGCCATTTTCTTTGTCACTTTTCCATGGATGGAGCCGTGTGAGGTCTTTTTTGTGTCTTTTCTGATTTCAGCCAATCTGATGGATTTCTTACTTACACTATGTTTGTTAATTTACGATATTATAATCAGTTTCTATTGCATTTTTTTTCAGAGATAGAATAAAAAAAACGCCATTTCCAATGTTTCCATTTCTTTTTGATTTACTGATTTTACTTTATATAGGAAGTTTTTAATATTTTGATGGATTGAATTTTAAGGATGCAGCAATACCACAAATATTTATATATATATATGTACAGTGCCTTGTGAAAGTATTCATACCCTTTGAACTTTTTCACATTTTTTTTCACGTTATAACAACAAATTTAAATGTGCTTTATTGGGATTTTATATGAAATAACAACACAATCTACCAAGTATTTGTGATGTGTAAAAGGAAATAATACATGGGTTTCCTAAATATTTTGAAAATAGAAATGTGAAAATTATGATGTGCATTTGTATTCAGCCCCTTGTCTGATACTTTGTAGGACCACCTTTCCCTGCAATTACTGCTGCCAGTCTTTTGGAGTATGTCTCTGCCAGCTTTGCACATCTAGAGGCTGAAATTGTTGCTCATTCTTCTTGATCTCATCACACCAGAGCACAACATGCAAAAGCTGTGTCCCTTCCATGTGGAAGAAGGTGCTCTGGTCAGATGAGACCAAAGTAGAACTTTTTGGCATAAATGCTAAAAGTTATGATTGGTGGAAAAGTAAAACTGCACATCACCTTGAAAACACCATCCTCACCGTCAAACATGGTGGTGGCAGACTCATGCTGTGGTGATGCTTTTCTTCAGCAAGCACAGGAAAGGTGGTCAGTGTTGATGCACACTTGTTATATACAGGAGGTGAAATAAGTATTGAACATGTCACCAATTTTCTAATTAAATATATTTCTAAAGGTGCTATTGACAGGCATTTCTTACCAGATGTTGGTAACAACCCATCCAATCCACACTGGCAAAGAAATAAAACCATAGATGTCCATAAATGTATTAATGTGTAATAATAAGAACATACAAAGGGAAAAAAATCTTGAATACACTTGTGGAAATGTATTTCATAAGTTATACAAAGGCCTTTGTTGGTGATCGCAGCTTCAAAACGCCTCCTGTTTGGAGAAACTAAGGTTTAATTGTAGAAGCGGAGGGCACTCTCTCTCCAAAGGGCATCATCAAGGCCACATGAGGATTTAACATTAAAGGGAACCTGTCAGGTGCAATACGCACCCAGAACCACGGGTAGTTCTTGGTGCATATTGCTAATCCCTGCCTAACCGTCCCTGTATACACTAGCCTAGATAAAGAGATCTTTAGAAAAAGTATTTCTAAAGACATATTGTTTCTTATATGCTAATTAGGTCAGGGACTAGTCGTAAGGGCACTCTTTCCCTTGGCTGGTCAGCCCACATAGCATGTTAGCACACCCCTGTGAGCGTACTAATATGATAATGAATGTGCAGCCCCAGTGTTCATGGTTGTCGGCAGAGGATGGAAGAGAACTGGGCATGATCCGAATTCCCCTGGACTTCTAATCATGCGCACTAAATTGATGCCGGGTGTAAGCTAACATGCTATGTGGGCTGACTAGCCAAGGGAACTCAAACCCTTGCGACTATTCCCTGGCCTCATTAGCATATAATAAACAATCTTTAGAAATACTTTTTCTAAAGATCTGTGTATACAGGGACTGCTAGGAAGGAACTAGCAATATGTACCTAGAACTGCTCATGGTTCTAATGCATATTGCACCTGACAGGTTCCCTTTAATAAAGAAAGAAGAAAAGAATGTGCCAAACACAGATGGATCACCCAAAAATATACAAACTTTATTAAAACAATTTAAACAAGCATGATTTTGAGCCAAAACTAATTTAAAAACATTTAAAAAGCCATAAAAAGGCTAAAACATCCATCCCTGATACCCAGCTTATAATAAAGCTAAATACACCTCGGATGTAATACTGCCCTGAACATGTGATATGATATCTCGTAGAAACACAAAGCTTACTAAACAATTTCCAATAACAAATGCAAAAAAATACAATAAGGTTATAAGACAATAGTTATAAATAACCACTCTCAGTAATGAATGAAAAGCAGGCACATGAGGTAATACAGATATATCCGCAATATACTGGAGATCAAGATGAACAACACCATATATGCTCCAGAGGAAAAGAAACTGATGGAAAGGGTTAATAAGTAAGCATACTGCAAGAGTATCAAACCAAAAAATAGGGCTGGGGGGGAAGAAAAAATAGGGATGTAGCCTTATTGTATTTTTTGCATATTCAAGGCGGTTTTACATCGGAGGTGTGTTTAGCTTTATTATAAGCTTGGTATCAGGGATGGATGTTTTAGACTCTTATGGCTTTTAAAATGTTTTTAAATTAGTTTTGTCTTAAAATAATGCTTGTTTAAATTATGTTAATAAAGTTTGTATATTTTTGGGGGATCCCTCTGTGTTTGGCTATTAATGTATGGAGAAAACAGTCCCATGCATTGCTCAGGTGTGATTTTGGGCAATTCATCCAATCAAACACTGAAAATTGGTGGCCAGTTCAATACTTATTTCACCTGCTGTATATCTGTACAGTCCCTGACAAAAGTTCTGTCGCTTATCCATGTTATGTAATTAAAAACTTATAACCGGACTTTAAATTCATCCATTGGTTTTATATATTACTCTTTTAAAAGCTGAAACCCTCCCAAATTTTGTTTAGGTCTTGAAAATAAAGTTGCTGCAAAGCTGAAATATTGATCATTTAATAAACACAGAAAGGTCAGATTTTGGCAAGACAAAAGTTTTGTCGCCCACAGAAGTAATGTGAAATTCAAACAAATAATTAACTTCTAATACAAAGATATGTTGCATAACAGTGGTAAATGAAGTTGTTGTGCTCTTAGAGCCATATTTAATATTTTGTGTGGCTTCCTTGAGCTGCACTGCATCCATGCGGTTTAGCAATGATTCATACAATTTATTGATGAAGTCATCAGGAATAGCAAAGAATGCAGTCTTACATGCCTCCTAGAGTTCATCTAGATTCTTTGGTTTTGTCTTCCAAGCTTCCTCTTTCATCCTATCCCAAATATGGTCAATGATGTTCATATCTGGTGACTGGGCTGGCCAGTCCTTGAGCACCTTGATCTTCTTTGCCAGGAGGAACTTTGCTATAGAGATGGATGTATGAGATGGAGCACCATCCTGCTGCAGAATGTGACCCCTTTTATGATTAGGAATGTAAGAGGTAGCTAATACTTTTTGATATTTTAGGCTATTGATATTGCCTTCCACCTTGCAAATGTTTTGCACACCCCCATACTGAATGTAACCCCAGACCATGATCTTTCCACCACCAAACTTAACTGTTTTCTGGATCCATACAGGCTCCAATAGGTCTCCTGCAGTATTTGCGGTGGCTGTGGTGTAATTCAACTGAAGATTCATCAGAGAAATCCACCTTCTGCTACTTTTCCAGCATCCATCTGTTTAGCAGGCTGTGTTACTTGCCAAATGCCACATGGTTTTTTAATTGCCTTTTATTTAGTGCTGGCTTCTGGGCACTGATTTGACCATGTAGGCCTTTTCGAGACAGAATCCTAAAACTGTTCTAGTTGACACAGGGACTTGAGGTGACTAGGCCTTTTGGAGCTCTGCTGCAGTGGAAGAGGGGCTGGCTTTGGATTTTCTAACCAACAAACGTTCCTCCTGAGCAGTTGTCTTGCGGGGCCTGCCGGACCTGGGCTTGTCAAAAACATCTCCGTTCTCTTCAAATCTTTTTTCAATTCTTTGTACTTGACGCTGAGACACATTAAAGGTGCCAGCCACCTCTGCAGTGGATCTGGTCTTCAGCCTCTTAATAATCAAGGCTTTGGTCGCAGGGTGGATTTTTGGCATGTTGTCAGAGGTCAAGTTGCAGTTCAACTGAAGGTCTTGGGTGCTAGGTTTCTTTTTATACACACCCACTAATTAAGCGATCATTTAGTGAGCACAGGTGAGGATGTAAACTAGGATTGGGTGCATTATATGACAAGGCAACAAAACTTTTGTCTTGACAAAATCTGACCTTTCTGTGTTCATTAAATGATCAATACTTCAGCTTTGCAGCAACTTTATTTTCATAACCTAAACCAAATTTGGGAGGGTTTCAGCTTTCAAAAGAGTAATTTATGAAATCAATGGATGAATTTAAAGTCAGGTTATAAGCTTTTATCTTCATAACATGGATAAGCGACAGAACCTTTGTCAGGGTCTGTATGTATGTGTGTTATATATATATATATATATATATATATATATATATATATAAAAATATATATATAATATATACATATATATATATATATATATATATATACAGTACCTACAAGTAGTATTCAACCCCCTGCAGATTTAGCAGGTTTACACAATTGGAATTAACTTGCCATTGTGACATTTGGACTGTAGATCAGTAAGGAAGTGTGAAATGCACTGCAGCAAAAAAAGAATGTTATTTCTTTCTTTTTTTTTTTTTTTTTTTTTTAAATTGTGAAAAGTTTATTCAGAGGGTCATTTATTATTCAACCCCTCAAACCACCAGAATTCTGTTTGGTTCCCCTAAAGTATTAAGAAGTATTTCAGGCACAAAGAACAATGAGCTTCACATGTTTGGATTAATTATCTCTTTTTCCAGTCTTTTCTGACTAATTAAGACCCTCCACAAACTTGTGAACAGCACTCATACTTGGTTAACATGGGAAAGACAAAGGAGCATTCCAAGGCCATCAGAGACAAGATCGTGGAGGGTCACAAGGCTGGCAAGGGGTACAAAACCCTTTCCAAGGAGTTGGGCCTACCTGTCTCCACTGTTGGGAGCATCATCCGAAAGTGGAAGGCTTATGGAACTACTGTTAGCTTTCCACGGCCTGGACAGCCTTTGAAAGTTTCCACCCGTGCCAAGGCCAGGCTTGTCTGAAGATTCAAGGCTAACCCAAGGACAACAAGGAAGGAGCTCTGGGAAGATCTCATGGCAGTGGGGACATTGGTTTCAGTCAATACCATAAGTAACGTACTCCACCGCAATGGTCTCCGTTCCAGACGAGCCCATAAGGTACCTTTACTTTCAAAGCGTCATGTCAAGGCTCGTCTACAGTTTGCTCATGATCACTTGGAGGACTATGAGACAGACTGGTTCAAGGTTCTCTGGTCTGATGAGACCAAGATCGAGATCTTTGGTGCCAACCACACACGTGACGTTTGGAGACTGGATGGCACTGCATACGACCCCAAAAATACCATCCCTACAGTCAAGCATGGTGGTGGCAGCATCATGCTGTGGGGCTGTTTCTCAGCCAAGGGGCCTGGCCATCTGGTCCGCATCCATGGGAAGATGGATAGCACGGCCTACCTGGAGATTTTGTCCAAGAACCTCCGCTCCTCCATCAAGGATCCTAAGATGGGTCGTCATTTCATCTTCCAACAAGACAACGACCCAAAGCACACAGCCAAGAAAACCAAGGCCTGGTTCAAGAGGGAAAAAATCAAGGTGTTGCAGTGGCCTAGTCAGTCTCCTGACCTTAACCCAATTGAAAACTTGTGGAAGGAGCTCAAGATTAAAGTCCACATGAGACACCCAAAGAACCTAGATAACTCAGAGAAGATCTGCATGGAGAAGTGGGCCAAGATAACTCCAGAGACCTGTGCCGGCCTGATCAGGTCTTATAAAAGACGATTATTAGCTGTAATTGCAAACAAGGGTTATTCCACAAAATATTAAACCTAGGGGTTGAATAATAATTGACCCACACTTTTATGTTGAAAATTTATTAAAATTTAACTGAGCAACATAACTTGTTGGTTTGTAAGATTTATGCATCTGTTAATAAATCCTGCTCTTGTTTGAAGTTTGCAGGCTCTAACTTATTTGCATCTTATCAAACCTACTAAATCTGCAGGGGGTTGAAGACTACTTGTAGGCACTGTATATATATATATATATATATATATATATATATAAATAACATTTTATTTGGTAGTACAAATGGGAGTGATTCAAATGTTCTCTTTATTTATTTACTTTTTATATTGCTTTACTCCCCTTATGGGACTTGAACCTGCTATATGAAAGCAGACCCAACACCAACATGCCCCTTATATGTATGGCAGATGCCGAGAAGGAGTTAATTGTAAATGTATTAATTTATACCAATCTTTATTTGTATATAACAACACTGGAATATCTGAGCAAAATTTCTACTGTTGTTTGAATTTATCAGTGCACAGACCACCATCATAGAAAGTTGCCAAAAGAAGATGAAGAAGCTTAACCTGCGTCCAGAAGAACGGGCTGCTTTCTTTAATCTGCTCGGTAACATTTCCTGACTGTTGGGTTATCGTGTTTAGTGGGGATCTGTTTTCTGCAGCCCCCAACTATCAGCTCAGTGATGATAATTCATTACTCTAGTGATAGGAATATCCTCTTTGCTGTTTACCTTGGCTTTACACCATACGGTTGTGCCATGCCTGGTGCTGCCTGTCACTACAGCTGAGTCCCATTGAAGTGAATAGGAGTGAGCAGCAGTACAGGACGGATATTGCCACACCTGTATATGTAGTGGTCTGTCTGGGTAACCAGTGAAGTGGATGCTGCTGAGGCTAGTCCATCAATATTAACCCCTTCTCAACATGGTGATTTTATGTTTTTTGGCTTTTTATATACTCTTCTTCCAACAGCCATAACGTTTTGCCTTTTCTATCACCATAGTCATATGAGGACTTGTATTTTTTGCAGTATGGGTTGTAGTTTTGAACATCACCATTCACAGGATCAAAGTTCCAAGTGAGGTGAAATTGCACAAAAACACAATTCTGATGGGGTTTTTTGCATTTGTTTTTATGGTAGTCATTCATTGTATTGTAAAAATATGATTTCCCAGGTCAGTAAAATACCACGATACCAAACTACAGGCAGCATGAATCAGGGCCCGGCTATACGTTTGCTCCAGTTATGTTGTTGTGTGAAACGCTCCAACATTTCAGAGACAATAAAGTTTCATCATCCGGCCAGAGACCATAGCTGGAGACGAGACTGGTCCAGTTATAGTCCTCAGCCGAGTCTTCTACCTTTATCCCTTCTGAAACGTCATTTTATACAATAACATACTTAGCTGTAATCGTATAGCCGGGCTCTGATCATTCTGCCCACGGATTGGACACCATCAGACATGTGACCAGTTCCTTTTATCTAATGAAAAAAAATTGGAAATTCACATCACAAACTGGGACCTGACATTATATATCAGGAAGGGGTTAACATTAGAGAAATCCACTTTAATATCATGTAATTTATTCCATATTTTAAATGTAAATAATATTATCTAACTTTTCTCCCAGGAGATGAGGATATCCAGCTATTTTTGGCAAAAGACATCTGTTTAAGGATTTCGGACAAGGTACCTTTATAATGACAAAATACAAGACCAATCAGCCAGAAAATGTCTTTAAAGGGAACCTGTGATGAAGATATTACACCCCTTAGGTGCCATCATTGCCCGCGGTCATCTCATCTGATGGGGAGGCGCATGTGCAGATTAGGTAACGTCATCAGGAGATTACTGCGCATGCACCACCGCCTCTGAGGAGACAACTACGGGCAATGATGGCACCTGGTGCAGAATCTCGGCCAGGGAAGGCCGGTCACGGAGAGAAGAGGGAGGAAATACTACAAGCAAAGTATTGATGGAATCAGCAGTGAAAGGCCTTTTCTGAGGTCTAGTGTCCTGATGATGGTTCCCTTTACCAGAATTTACACTTTACATCCACATCCTTGTAGAGATATTACAGGGGCACAATAATCACTGACCTTTCTGTTCAGATTACACAATTACATTATTCATCATAAAATACAGCGAAATACAGTTATCTATAGCAAAAATTATTCCCGAAATGTAACTTCTTGTCTTCTTCCACTAGTATCTCCTGGCCATGGTCCTCGTGTACTTCAAGAGAGCCGGACTGAGCCCCGAGGAATATAGAGAGAACTTCTTTCCATCCCTGTAAGTGTTTTCATGAAAGCAACTCAATAATTGTGGATCCGGTATTTCGGGCAGAATTGCAATTAGTGAGCTTTGTCTAAAGATCCTGTTTAATAAAGTTTGATTCACCAAAAACACAGCAAAAAAACCTGAGAAAAACACTGCTTCATTTTTTAACATTGTCATTGCTTTTTATGTGTTAAATAAAAAGCTATAAAAAAGTGCTGAAACCACTGACATGCTGCAGATAGCAAAATGCGGTTCTTAAATTCATTAAGAAAAAACAACACATGCATGAGATTTCTGAAATCTTCGAGCTTTTACTAAAAAACAGTTTTTAATTTGCATGATAAACATTGAAAAAAATAATGCCGCAAAAACGTGTGACCAAAGCCGTACTATGCAGCTGTGAAGCCCCACAGGTGTTGTGTCGGTGCATTACCTTCAGGGACTCCACTCGGCTGGATCTGGTCACAGGTAGGAGATCTTCTTCTTGTCGTGACGCCACTCTCAGTATTGCGGCCAGTAGGGACCGCCACTGCAGGTTGAGGGTCGCCTGGGGCTGATGGTATGTGCAGTTAGTTGGAATAGCCTCCTGAGAGTGAGGCAAGCCCCAGGGCCCGATGTAGGTGCGTAGTACCACAAGGCGCAGAATAACTCCACACAGGCAGAATGTCTTTCAGGGTTTTTACTCACTTCAGGTGGCAGGGTGAGTAACCCGGGCGTAGCTGGGATGAACCAGGCGGGAACCAGGTGTCCTTCAGGCTGACTTGTGAGGGTGACTACTAACTCGCCTTCCTTAGCCCTTGTTGGTTTGGGGTGACCCCGACTTTTAGTCCCTATGGGGGTCACCCAGGGAAGTTGCTGAAGCCTCACTCCCCTTCGTTTGCCGTGTGCTTGTTGCCTGGGCCAGATCACTCCAGCTTCTTGCCTCCTGTGAGCTATGGGCCCTAACTGTGGCTACGTGGCTGCGGCTTTTGTGGTGTTGTGGCGTGGGCTTTGAGAGCCCCACACCGGCAGGTTTAGCAAAAGAAAGCTGGATCTATCTCCGCTTCGGGATCTGCCGCCCGTTTGGGCCTGGTACTCTCTAGCAGTCTCCTTACTTCCCACTCCGTGCTCTCTCTTTAGCTGAAGATGGATTTCGGGTAGCACTCCTAGTTGACCGTTCTCCCCCGTCAGTAGCCACTGCGCGGGCGCTGTTAGACAGCAACAGCCCCACAGGTCTGCTCCTCACTGAGCCCTATGGAGTTCTGCTCTAACTGACTCACTGCCCCTCCTCTCCTGTTCTTGCCTACGCCACCTAGCAACCAGACTCTCTTACCACACCCCTTGAGAGGAGATGGAGGCTTTTGGCCCCCTCCACTATTCCAGTGAAGGTCAAGGCTTTTCCCCCTCCTGGGATCCCCAGGGGTCCTCTCATGGGTACATGTGTGAGAGCTGATTACTATGCGCCTGTGTTCCACACCCCTGTCAGCCTTCTGGATTACCTGTATTGTACTGTCCCCAGCATGGGTGCAGTACTCAGTGGTGCCTGACCAGGTCAGGGGCGCCACATTCCCCCTTAGTTATCACCAGCACGTCCTCGGGCTGCAAGACAACATTTTAAAATGCATAAAACATTAAAACATGTAAAACATTTTTAAAAGCACCAGGTACCATACATCACCACCCTCCACCCACAAGTCCGTTAACCCACCCCAAAACCCTTTCACGTTGGCCGCGGCTTCAGCCACTTCTGGCAGGATGTAGAGGCGGCTTACATGGGCTGGTGGTTTCAGGGTATACCTGGCCTGGTGGATCCGCGCCTTCAGCCTCTTCTGGCAGGATGTAGAGGCGGCCTCCACAGTTGGTGCTGACCAGGTACCCTCTTTGTGGTGGAGAGCCAGGCCCCATAAACAGGCATGCTCTCTGGTCGCAGGTGAGCCAAGGCCCTATATACGGACGGGCTCCTCCTGGTTGCAGACGAACCAAGCCCCTAAACAGGCTGACTCTGGTGGTGGTGGTGCCCTCTGGTGTAACTATTTACACTGCGAGAGTTTGTGGCTATAGCCAGTTCATAGCCTTAAGGTTTATGGTTTTCTCACAATAGTTTTTGTGGGCACATTACTTGAATTTGAGAACGTTGCAAAACAAACTTTTTCAAAACTTTAACTGATAACTTCTTTCTTTACTTTACTCCTCCATACCAGGGCTTGGGCCTGTTGGGCTGCGGCACCTGTTTTCTCCATCCTTGTCTTTTCCTTCTTCTTCTGTATCTGTTTCTTTTTCTTTATCGCTGTCTTTCCTTTCTTCTTTGGGACATGGTACTACATCTAGCGCGTACCAGCCTCTTTCTCCTTGGTGCATGGTGAACTGTACGGAGTCTCCCATCTTTAAGTTTCTGCCAGGGTGTCCTCTGGGCAGATTAGCTCTGACGTCTCTCCTATTGACAAAAATGCCTTCTTTGATACCAGGTGCTACGATGAACCCGTATCCTGACTTGAGGCTGAAGTCCTCCACTACTCCTCTGCAAAGGGGTCCTCTGACCTGGGCTTTGGACCTTCTCAGTAACCTTTTCTCCTGTAGGTCTCTGGCTGTGACTTCTCTCTGCTCTGGAGACTGTGGTGCAGGGGACAGCGTTGGTCTGTTGCGACGCCTTGTCTTGCGGGCTGGGTTCTGCTGGGCTGTTACCTCAATGCCTGCAGGGCCCCAGGTCTTGGTGGGCCGAGCAGGGCATCGCTGCGGCGGCCGGGGCTTGGCGGGCCGAGCAGGGCATCGCTGCGGCGGCCGGGTCTTGGCGGGCCGAGCAGGGCATCGCTGCGGCGGCCGGGGCTTGGCGGGCCGAGCAGGGCATCGCTGCGGCGGCCGGGGCTTGGCGGGCCGAGCAGGGCATCGCTGCGGCGGCCTGGGCTTGGCGGGCCGCACCTGGCGTGGCTGCGGCCTGGCTGAGCGTCGCCGCGCCGGGCGCCTCTTCAGGGACCGCGGGCGTGGCAGCAGGGGTCGGGGCATCCGGGCCGGCAGGGGTAATACTGGACTCACCCATCGGTGGCAGCATCGGGGTCTGAGTCATCGCCGTCCGGTCTGGCACTCGTCGTGCGGTTCCCCTCTCATAGGCCTGAACCGCGGCAGCCATCTCCAGAAGTTCCATGCGTTCTTCCCTGATCTGCTCCACGACCCGGGTCTCCAGTCGGTCGCAGAACTGGGCCAGCTCCCGATACCACCAGGCAGCGGAGCCCGGTTCTGGGTTTCTGCGGTCAGACGCCATTTCTTCTGCGCCCTCTTCTGCACGATTTCCCAGCAGTGGACTCGCCGTTGCCTCTAGTAGCAAGCTGTTCAGTTTCCGCTCTGCCTCTTTCAGCAGCTCCTCTCCCAGCAGCAGGCTTCTGGCTCCCTTTCTGTCCCGACGTCTCTGGACGCTTCCGCTCTCTTCACTAGCGAGGTCCGAACTCTGCAGGGGATCTCTGGGTAGCCACACCTCTTCGTGGGCGGTAACTTCTTCCAGCGCGGGCTGCTGTTGTTTTTCAGCGCGCTTTTCATGGTGGCAATATGGCGGCGCTTCCAATTTTTCAAGCGGACCGCCCAGGCACATGGTCACCTGTCTGGACAGGTCTAGTCCTTATCCTGTTCGTGACGCCAGATGTGAAGCCCCACAGGTGTTGTGTCGGTGCATTACCTTCAGGGACTCCACTCAGCTGGATCTGGTCACAGGTAGGAGATCTTCTTCTTGTCGTGACGCCACTCTCAGTATTGCGGCCAGTAGGGACCGCCACTGCAGGTTGAGGGTCGCCTGGGGCTGATGGTATGTGCAGTTAGTTGGAATAGCCTCCTGAGAGTGAGGCAAGCCCCAGGGCCCGATGTAGGTGCGTAGTACCACAAGGCGCAGAATAACTCCACACAGGCAGAATGTCTTTCAGGGTTTTTACTCACTTCAGGTGGCAGGGTGAGTAACCCGGGCGTAGCTGGGATGAACCAGGCGGGAACCAGGTGTCCTTCAGGCTGACTTGTGAGGGTGACTACTAACTCGCCTTCCTTAGCCCTTGTTGGTTTGGGGTGACCCCGACTTTTAGTCCCTATGGGGGTCACCCAGGGAAGTTGCTGATGCCTCACTCCCCTTCGTTTGCCGTGTGCTTGTTGCCTGGGCCAGATCACTCCAGCTTCTTGCCTCCTGTGAGCTATGGGCCCTAACTGTGGCTACGTGGCTGCGGCTTTTGTGGTGTTGTGGCGTGGGCTTTGAGAGCCCCACACCGGCAGGTTTAGCAAAAGAAAGCTGGATCTATCTCCGCTTCGGGATCTGCCGCCCGTTTGGGCCTGGTACTCTCTAGCAGTCTCCTTACTTCCCACTCCGTGCTCTCTCTTTAGCTGAAGATGGATTTCGGGTAGCACTCCTAGTTGACCGTTCTCCCCCGTCAGTAGCCACTGCGCGGGCGCTGTTAGACAGCAACAGCCCCACAGGTCTGCTCCTCACTGAGCCCTATGGAGTTCTGCTCTAACTGACTCACTGCCCCTCCTCTCCTGTTCTTGCCTACGCCACCTAGCAACCAGACTCTCTTACCACACCCCTTGAGAGGAGATGGAGGCTTTTGGCCCCCTCCACTATTCCAGTGAAGGTCAAGGCTTTTCCCCCTCCTGGGATCCCCAGGGGTCCTCTCATGGGTACATGTGTGAGAGCTGATTACTATGCGCCTGTGTTCCACACCCCTGTCAGCCTTCTGGATTACCTGTATTGTACTGTCCCCAGCATGGGTGCAGTACTCAGTGGTGCCTGACCAGGTCAGGGGCGCCACACAGCCTTATGGCTTACTGGGGTCCATATTCACTGTTCTTTTACATCATTGGTATCATTTATATTCACCCCTTCCTTTTGCACTTACAGTATATATTGAAGTATATGGCTCATAACTTTTGTCTTTTTTTCAGCTTCTTAGCCAACCAGTTTGAGGAGGACGTTTACTTCCGTGAAGAAATCTACGCGTGGGCGTTAGGAAGAACTTGGGAACAGCGGAAAGAAGAGCTGCATTACCAACGCAACCAGCTGCTCCTCCGGATGGACTTCAGAGCGTGGGTGGACCGGGCCACCTGTGATCTGGTTAGTAAATTTATATATATATATATATATATATATATACATACATACATCTATAGACTGTAGCTGTCAACTATAGACAAGTTTTATTATATATCATGTCATTTCAGATCATGGCACAAGACCCTTCCCATTGGGTGTGGATGAGAAACCGGCGGATCCATCACAGCTGGGCTATACGGGACAGGAACAGGAACGCATGGGAGCTCAAAGTCCATGGCCCATGGAGGAGGCCGCTGTCCTGTGCCCGTTGTAGAAACATCATTTTACATCCATGCAAATGGGAAGTGAATGGAAACATCATTAGCCGGATAGACACAGCAGTGGACCCTGGGACATCAGTTGAGGTCCTTGACTAATATTATCAATGGTAAGTAAACAATATTGCCATAGAGAAGTAGGAAATCAAAGATATAACTAAACTGTGAAATAGTATACTGTGTGTCAGGTAAATACTAAATACAATTATGGTTCTTACATCTTCTGTACTTTTATTTCTCACTAGGAGATACTGCTTCCCGAGAGGTGAACACCATGATGGATGACTAACAAAAGGAGCCGGTAATGTATAACGCACGCATACATGCACATACAAAACACACATAATACATACACACATACCGCACATACATACAAACACACATAATACATACACACATACTAACATACCGCACATACATACAAACACACACTGAATGATTTATAGTGCTAACCTCCCTTAGTATGCCCGGAGGAAGGGCAGTACAGCGGCCATGGATTCCCTGCAGGTTTCCTCCACTGGGGGTTTTTCCTGACCTGAGAGTCGCTGTACGCTCTTCGTGAGTGATGAGAGGTAGCAAACATATACACATAACACATACACAACTATAATAAATATCACATATTTTAACTTTCAATACTTGGTCTCTGAGTCTTTTCTTGTGTTAGAGTTATATATTGCGGCCTGTGTGATGGATTTATAACGTCGTCCTTCCTTCTTTCTGCGATGGAAATATGGGACTATGGAGAAGGAGTATCTACGTACCAAAGACATTCAGAAGAGGCAACACCAAAAGTGAAGGAAAGCAATGATTTCTACAAGCAAATGAATAAATGCATGTATTGCTCATAGATTAATAGAGTTCATGAGGAACATATGTGAATGTATATGTATGTAGTCTAGTGTATATTGTCCCTATTCATCAGGGCGTGCTGAGCTGTCAGTTGGGTGAGTGACAGCTCAGTCATCCAACCTGGAGCTGAGGCATGCTGAGCTGTCAGTGTTTTCAGTGACAGCTCAGTCGTCCAGTCTCATACTGGAAGGTGCTGGGTTTCTGTAGATTTTCCTTCTAGCTGGAAATTTCGCAGCTATTTGACTGAACAGTTTATCCCAGAGCCCTGCCAGTCTTAGCATTCAGTACTGTGGTGCTTGCAGGCCTGTATCTGTGCTTGATGTTCTGATCTTTGTTGCCAGACCTGTGTCATCTGACCTTCCTCTTGCCCAGTTCTTTTGCTCTGATCCTCTTCCCTCCAGTTACTCTGACATAGGGCAGTGACCTGACTACGCCTCTGTCTGTTCCCTTAATTTTGACGTGCTCTCCTGTTACTTGACCCCAGACGTTCCACCATCCTGCCTCTTGACTTGTCTGTGTAGATACTAACATCACATTTATTAGGCGTATTTATATACTTACTGATCACCATCCTCTGCAGTTTCCAGCTGAGCTCTGGTTCTCTTCAGGATCCCATGATAACAGTTCCAATTTGCTGACTCACATTGGGGTTTATGTGTATCGGAAGTCGATATTCATAGTATCATAGTATCATAGTTTTTAAGGTTGAAGGGAGACTCTAAGGCGTACTTTGCACACTACGACATCGCAGGTGCGATGTCGGTGGGGTCACATTGAAAGTGACGCACATCCGGCATCGCAGGCGACATCGTAGTGTGTAAAGCCTAGATTATCCGATTAACGAGCGCAAAAGCGTCGTAATTGTATCATCGGTGTAGCGTCGGCGTTAGCCATAATTACGATGACGCGACGGTCCGATGTTGTTCCTCGCTCCTGCGGCAGCACACATCGCTGTGTGTGAAGCCGCAGGAGCGAGGAACATCTCCACCCGGCGTCACCGCGGCTCCCGTAGGATATGCGGAAGGAAGGAGGTGGGTGAATGTTTACATCCCGCTCATCTCCGCCCTTTCGCTCCTATTGGCCGCCTGCCGTGTGACGTCGCAGTGACGCCGTACGACCCGCCCCCTTAATAAGGAGGCGGGTCGCCGGCCAGAGCGACGTCCCAGGACAGGTGAGTCCATGTGAAGCTGCCTTAGTGATAATGTTCGCTACGACAGCTATCACAAGGATATCGCAGCTGCGACGGGGGCGGGGACTATCGCGCTCAGCATCACAAGCATCGGATTGTGATCTTGTGACGCCCTGGGCAAGCCAGGGGTCACAGGTAATGACATCACCACATCCTACACCCCGGTTAGGTACACCTAAGCTAGACCAGAAACCCTTGTTGCCTTCCTCCAGGGGCTGATGGCCACACCAGGGGGTGGGCCAGGCGGTTGGCTCCGCCCACCGAGGAGTTCACAGTCCTGGAGGCGGAAAAACCAAGCAGTTGAAGTTGAAGTGAGAGTTGAGTGGGAGAGGACCAAGTGAGAGGAGAAAAGTGAGAGCTAAAGAGCCTGAGAGCGTCCGGGTGTGTGCCCTGGACAGAGACAGCAAGGTTAGCAGACGGCGGTGACCGTCTGCAGGAGTGGCCTATCGGAGGTGCCGTAAGGACCGTGGACGGGTGGTGGCCCGGCAGTACCGGACCGGTACACAAGGAGAAGCCAGCACCATTGGCAGGGGCCTTTCGGATCCCGGCAAGGCTTGGAGTCGCCGTGAATTTGCCAAATCCGTCAGTGAAGGGGACCTCCGGGTCTCCAAACAACTAAGTCCCGATTGAAGGCAACAGTCCAACCGTATGAGGGAGACACCGCCACCGCCAAGGCACCAGTTTCTCAGGGCCAGCGCCTGCGGGCAAAGAGGGGCTCCTCCGGCCCATATCCAAGTCGGGGAGCGGGTTACCGGTGGGAACCCATCGCAACCAACATTTCACAAGGTGCAGGGAAAGAGACAGTCACCGTTAACTACCGGGGAAAAGCAACAGCAGCCATCCGTGGGAACCGTCTTTCCAGCCGTGTGTTTTACCGAGAACTGTGTCAACGTCTCAGGCTGAGTGAGTACCACCGTGCCGTATGGCACAGCGCTGCCCCCGCGACCCTGCACCTCACCAGGCCCCGCACCCGGCCTGCCATCCATCCCTACCTCATCACTGGGCCCCGGGACAATCAACCCCCTACCCACGGAGGGGAGAAATAACAACAAAGCTGCTCCCTGTCACCGCTCCCGGGATCCCCATACAGAGCAGCGGTGGTGTCCACACAATCACCACAACCGTGGGTGGCGTCACGGACAATAAATCCCCAAAACCAAACCCCTTTTCACTCACGGGCGAGGAGCGCCGCTCGAGTCCCTGGGATCCGGCCCATCGCTCGAGCCACCGAGCAGCGGAGGCCGCAGCAGCAGCGGCAGCCGGACCCGAGCAGTGGGAGAGCGCAGCGTCCCCTCCTCCGCCCGCGACAATGTCATAGTGTGCAAAGTGCCCCTAAGTGTTACAATAAGGCCCCTTTGCACATTCCCAGGAATGGAGAGGTGGGCACACACGTACGTCTGTCTCTTCTGGTTTACGTGCCTGCTTAGCAATTTAAGCTTCCATCTAAATGAATTGAGACAACCGTCTTTGTTTAGCTACATCTATATTAGTGACATTGAAAGTGCCGGACTATGCATGAACACCCCCAACTGGTAACAACGACTTCCCAATTTATTTATACATTTCTAGGATTAATAACAGAGAAACAATACAACATGGCGTTCTAACAGAAGACGCTCCAGAATTGTTCTACATACTTCTCAACATTGGGATTGTAACTTTCTCTGGTCTTCATTCCAGGTAACTAACGGGTTGGCATTACATAAATCTGGTTGTGGAACCAGTGGAATGGCCATTTCTCCAAAGGGTCTCAGGAGCTGTTTTTCAAAACAACAACGCAAGGCTACATGTTCTTCATACTACTATGAACATATGAGCAGCTTGCATGGCTTAAACGTGCTACCATGGCCTGCAGCATCTCTGGACTTGTCTACTATCAAGCACATCTGAGATATCATTGGTCGGCAATTGCAAAGGGAGTTGCCAGCAGCGGATCTTGATGATTTGTGTGCCCAAGCGCATTCGGCATGGTTGAACATTCCTCAGATGACCATTAGTACTCTCATTGACATGATGCTAAGGCATGTAAGTACATGCATTTTTGCACATGGTGCTCATACTCAATACTGAATAAAGATGTTTTCAATATTTTGTTTCTATTTTTCATCATTTCCATATTACCAACAAGTCTATAAATCCTGAGATTTCCATAATTCCATGACTTTTTTTTTTTCTTGCTGTTGCAATTTCAATGTTGGGGAGTTCAGTAGGGGCTAGAAATGCAGGCTTCTCCTGCTTTTGAAAATGCCGGCAGCCCATTATTCCATCTCGTATTCACTGCTTCCCCGCCCACCGGTGCCTATGATTGGCTGCATTCAGACATGCCCTCACGCTGAGTGACAGCTGTTTCACTGCAACCAATCACAGCCGCCGGTGGGCAGGTCTATATCGTGCAGTAAAATAAATAAATGATTAAAAAAAAACAAAAAAAACCGACGTGCGGTTCCCCCAATTTTGATATCAGGCAAGGTAAAGAAACACAGCTGAAGGCTGGTATTCTCAGGATGGGGAGCCCCATGTTATGGGGAGCCCCCCCAGCCTAAAAATATCAGCCAGCAGCTGCCCGGAATTGCCGCATTCATTAAATGCGACAGTCCCCGGACTCTACCCGGCTTTTCCCGAATTGCCCTGGTGCAGTGGCAATCGAGTAATAAGGAGTTAGTGGCAGCCCATAGCTGCCACTAAGTCCTAGGTTAATCATGGCATGCGTCTATGAGACACCCCCCATGATTAACCTGTAAGCTAAAGAAAATAAATACATACTCTCAAAAAATTCTTTATTTGGAATAAAAGACAAAACAAAATCACTCTCTTTCACCACTTTATTAATCCCCAAACAGCCCTCCAGGTCCGACATAATCCACACGAGGTCCCACGAGGCTTTCTGCTCTGCTACATCAGAAGCTGACAGCGAGCAGCCACAGACCACGACCGCTCTCTGTCAGCTCCATGCAGCAACTGAAGTGAGTTGCGCTATCAGCGATGACGTCACTCAGGTTACCCGCGGCCACCGCTGGATCCTCCAACTGTGACAGCAAGTCGCCCGAGTGACTGAAGTGATCAGCGATGCCGTCACTCAGGTGATTTGCGGTCTCGAGTGGAGGACTGCAGCTGGCCGCCGGTAACCTGAATGACGGCACCGCTGATCGTGCGGCTCACTTCAGTCACTCAGGGGATTTGCGGTCACCGGTGACGCCTTCACCGGTGACCGCAAATCAGGCCGCGGCACACAGACAGAGCCGTGCGATGGCAATGAAGTCGGGTGAAGTTCATCCGAGTTCATTCTGATCGCACAGCTCTGTCTCGCAGCCAGCCATGCTCTATGGGGATGTAGCAGAGCCGAGTGGGACTGCACTGTCAAAAATGCATCCAAAATGCATGCGTTTTGGATGCATTTTTTTGTCGTAATCATATCATCGGTGCAGCGTCGGCCTAATCCATAATTACACTGACGCGACAGTCCGATGTTGTTCCTCGCTCCTGCGGCAGCACACATTGCTGTGTGTGAAGCCGCAGGAGCGAGGAACATCTCCTACCGGCGTCACTGCGGCTTCCGTAGGATATGTGGAAGGAAGGAGGTGGGCGGGATGTTTACATCCCACTCATCTCCGCCCCTCCGCTCCGATTGGCCGCCTGCCGTGTGACGTCACTATGACGCCGCACGACCCGCCCCCTTAACAAGGAGGCGGGTCGCCGGCCAGAGCGACGGTCGCAGGACAGGTGAGTCCATGTGAAGCTGCCGTAGCGATAATGTTCGCTACGGCAGCTATCACAAGGATATTGCTGCTGCGACGGGGGGGGGTACTATCGCGCTCGGCATCGCAGCATCGGCCTGCGATGTCGCAGCGTGCAAAGTACCCCTAAGAACTAACATATAACAACATGGTACCCACCAATGGCAATAAAAAGGATTGAAAATATAAAGATATCTTTACATTTTTCATTTACTGAATTGGACACCTCATATTTTAAATTCAACATTACATTATTTGAATGTACTTTCTCTTTAAATTTGCTAGAGAATAAACCATCATGGCGGGTGCTGCAAGCTTCAACCAATAGAATCGCAGAGTTTCTTTTAAAAATAGAAAGAAACCGTCAGTTGGTGCCAGTCTGCTATTGCTTTTATAGAGATAGCACAGGCTTCACTTTGATCTCAGAAGTGATTTAGCGAAAGTTGTTACCTTTTTGGAGGAGGAAGACCCCTACTGCACATCAGCATCTTCTGGAAGATAACACCAACTGTCTTCAAGTCATCAGTGGTAAATGACCATAATTCATTACCTAGAATTTCAGGTCATCCAGAACCCAAAGACAGATAGACATTTCCCAATGAAAAGGACTTAATTAATAAACTCAAAGATTTTCATTTAAATTCTCCAGACAGTAGATAATTGGTGGTGACCAGAGTAACCCCAAGACTCCTCACTGCCATTCCCCAATTCTGTCTGATGGATGGATCCAAGATGTAGGACAATAGAGAATCACCCAGTAATTTGGTGTTAGTCGTCATTATTATTCTATGGTTATTAGCCAGGAGCGGGCCGGTAGTGGAGGAAGAAGTCAGTTCTTTCTGAGTCAGCCCAAAGTAATGGGGAAATGTGTCTTATGTCATTATATTATGATTTATGGAACAATTATACATAAACCTGAACCCAAAGAGGGAAAATTCTGTGTTAAGTGATTTCCTTATACTCAAAATTGCACCCGAAGGGGTCTCTGCTGTGAAGATTAGTAGAGTCTCTAAGGGTATAGTCCCATGTGTCATATTTGTTCCCCAAATTTCAGTGACTTTGCTATTTATCTGATGGGGGTTTGCAGACATTTTGGGGGGAATGCAGTGAACTGAGAGGGGCAGAACATATATAGGGGTTATGTGAAATGACAGGGGCCAGGGCGGCTGAACTGTGATCTTCCAGAACAATACAATGATAGTACTTTTTTTATATCATGTAATTACTGAAAATGTGTTTATATTCAATAAGGAAACACAAAGGAAGCGATTTATCAGTGTTTTCTCCAGAAATCTGGCCTAAAACACTTTGTAAAGTCACAGACGTTTTGGGCAAAAGATGAAGTTGCAAAATAATGTTCCAACTTTAGGCATTAAGAGCTTGTACGAGGCAGGAAAAATGGGGCATGGCAGTGCCCGCTTATCAAATTCAGAAAATATGCGTTTCATACTCCAGGAATACTACTCCAGTCTCTGATTGCAGTAATATTTTAGGCGCACACAACTTAAGAGACACGCCAAATACATCAGGTGCCGCACACATAGTAATGATTTCAATTGTACTGGTATTAAGAACGCAATGTCAGTCTTAGTGAATCGGACACAAAGATTAGATTTAGTATTAGTTGTTTATTTCTAGTCCAATATATATCTGTATAATGCTGAGGTATGAAGCCCATGGGCCTCAAAAATATCTGTAGCAGGGCCCTCATACACCATGACCCATTTCTAGTGGAGACGTCACTTCATGTGGCTATTGGGCTCCCTCCGGCACCGGTGCTGGGGTGTGACACCAACCCTGTGTACTGCCTATAGCTGTGCCCATGGTATAATGGGGGTCCAGCTCTTATATTAGAGCTCATGGTAATATAGGTGTCTGTAAGATCTCTGGAAGATGTTCATGGTGATATTCCCTTCTCTCTAAGACTCCCAGGAAGAAGAGATGAGCAGGAAGAGGAGGAGAGAGCTGACCGCTCTTTATGAAGAAGAGACGTGAGAGTTATTAGCGTTATAGTCCCCACATATAGAGTCCAGACTTATTTATTACAAGTTATCTGATATGATATTTACGGCACAACACTCATCAGTTATATTTCCGTTTCCCGTTCCTCCAAGATGACAGCACTAAGGTCGGGTCATGGATCTTACTTACACTGCAATGCGTCATTTCTTATTAACCCTTTCACACCGCAGACAGTTTTTATTTAGGCATTTTTGTTTTTCTCCCCTTCCGTCCACATAGCTGTATATATGATGTCCGGTATTTTTTTCAAGGAACAGATATAATGTTATTGTCTTCATTCATTTTACCCTACAACGTACTGGAGAATTAGTAACACAAAAACCCAAGTGCAGTGAAATAACAAAAGTAATCACAGTTCTGCCATTATTTATGGGATTTGTATTACAGTTATCTGTATGGGGAAAAAATCCTGGATACATCATTCCCCAGTTTAGCACAATTACAGCCAAGTAATTCAGTCAGGGGAATTCAGTTTTTTTTTTTAGTATCTTATTGGTAAAATAATGTAATAAGTGGTAAACAAAACATTTTTTCTTCCTGCTGCCATTTTCTTTGTCACTTTTCTATGGATGGAGCCGTGTGAGGTCTTTTTTGTTTGTTTTCTTATTTGTAGCCAATCTGATGGATTTTTCACTATTGTTGTTTATTTATGATATTTTGATCACTTTTTATTGCATTTTTTGCAGAGATGTAACATCAAAAAACAGCATTTCCAATGTTGCCATTTCTTTTTGATTTGCTGATTTTACTTTATATATGACATATTTTAATATTTTGATGGATTGAACTTTTAAGGATGCAGCAATACCACAAATATTTATTTATATATGTACAGTGCTTTGAAAAAGTATTCATACCCTGTGAACTTTTCCACATTTTTTCACGTCACAACAACAAATTTAAATGAGTTTTATTGGGATTTTATATGAAATACCAACACAATCTACCAATTATTTGTGACGTGTAAAGGAAATGATACATGAGTTAAATATTTTGAAAATAGAAATCTGAAAATTATGATGTGCATATGTATTCAGCCCCTTGTAGTCTGATACTTTGTAGGACCACCTTTCCCTGCAATTACTGCTGTCAGTCTTTTGGGGTATGTCTCTGCCAGCTTTGCACATCTAGAGGCTGAAATTGTTGCTCATTCTTCTTGGTCTCATCAGACCAGAGCACAACATGCAAGTTGTGTCCCTTCCATGTGGAAGAAGGTGCTCTGGTCAGATGAGATCAAAGTAGAACTTTTTGGATAAATGCTAAAAGCTATGATTGGTGGAAAAGTAAAACTGCACATCACCTTGAAAACACCATCCTCACCGTCAAACATGGTGGTGGCAGAGTCATGCTGTGGTGATGCTTTTCTTCAGCAAGCACAGGAAAGGTGGTCAGTGTTGATGCACACTTGTTATATACAGAAGGTGATATAAGTATTGAACATGTCACCAATTTTCTAACTAAATATATTTCTAGAGGTGCTATTGACAGGCATTTCTTACCAGATGTTGGTAACAACCCATCCAATCCACACTGGCAAAGAAATAAAACCATAGATGTCCATAAATTTATTAATGTGTAATAATGGGAACATACAAAGGGAAAAAAATCGTGAATAGGCTTGTGGAAATGTATTTCATAAGTTATACAAAGGCCTTTGTTGGTGATCGCAGCTTCAAAACGCCTCCTGTTTGGAGAAACTAGGGTTTAATTGGAGAAGCGGAGGGCACTCTCTCCCCAAAGGGCATCACCAAGGCCACATGAGGATGTAACATTAAAGGGAACCTGTCAGGTGCAATACGCACCCAGAACCACGGGCAGTTCTTGGTGCATATTGCTAATCCCTGCCTAACCGTCCCTGTATACACTAGCATAGATGAAAAGATCTTTAGAAAAAGTATTTCTAAAGACATATCGTTTCTTATATGCTAATTAGGCCAGGGACTAGTCGCAAGGTCAGCCCACATAGCATGTTAGCACACCCCTGTGAGCGTACTAATATGATAATGAATGTGCAGCCCCAGTGTTCATGGTTGTCGGCAGAGGATGGAAGAGAACTGGGCATGATCCGAATTCCCCTGGATTTCTAATCATGCGCACTAAATTGATGCCGGGTGGAAGCTATCATGCTATGTGGGCTGACTAGCCAAGGGAACTCAAACCCTTGCGACTATTCCCTGGCCTCATTAGCATATAATAAACAATCTTTAGAAATACTTTTTCTAAAGATCTCTTTATGCTAGTGTATACAGGGACTGCTAGGAAGGAACTAGCAATATGTACCTAGAACTGCTCGTGTTTTTGGGTGCATATTGCACCTGACAGGTTCTCTTTAATAAAGAAAGAAGAAAAGAATGTGCCAAACACAGATGGATCACCCAAAAATATACAAACTTTAGTAAGACAATTTAAACAAGTATGATTTTGAGCCAAAACCAATTAAAAACATTTAAAAAGCCATAAAAAAGGCTAAAACATCCATCCCTGATACACAGCTTATAATAAAGCTAAATATACCTCGGATGTAATACCGCCCTGAACATGTGAAATGATGTCTCGTAGAAACACAAAGCTTACTAAACACTTGCCAATAACAAATGCAAAAAAATACAATAAGGTTATAAGAGAACAGTTGTAAATAACCACTCTCAGTAATGAATGAAAAGCAGACACATGAGGTAACACAGATATATCCTATAAACAACACCATATATGCTCCAGAGGAAAAGAAACTGATGTAAAGGGGTTAACCCCTTCAGCCCCCGGGCACTTTCCGTTTTTGTGTTTTTGTTTTTTGCTCCCCTTCTTCCGAGAGGCGTAACTTTTTTATTTTTCCATCAATCTTGCCATATGAGGGCTTGTTTTTTGCGGGACGAGTTGTAATTTTAAATGAAACCATAGGTTTTACCATATATTGTACTTGAAAATGGCAAAAAAATTCCAAGTGCGGAAAAATTGCAATAAAAGTGTGATCATACAATAGTTTTTGGGATATTTTATTCAATGTGTTCACTATATGGTAAAACTGAGGTATCTATGTGATGCCTCAGGTCGTTGCGAGTTTTTAGACACCAAACATGTATAGGTTTCCTTGTATCTAAGGGGTTAAAAAATTCACAAGCTTGTCCAAAAAACGTGGCGCACGTTTTGCGCCATTTTCCAAAACCCATAGCGTTCTCATTTTTCAGGATCTGAGGCTCAGTGATGGCTTATTTTTTGCGTCTCGACCTGTCGTTTTTAGCGGTACCATTTTTGAGCAGATGCTACGTTTTTATCGCCTGTTATTGCATTTTGCGCAAAATTTGCGGCGACCAAAAAACGTAATTTTGGCGTTTGGAATTTTTTTGCCGCTACTCCGTTTACTGATTAGATTCATTGATTTTATATTTTGATAGATCGGACATTTCTGAACGTGGCGATACCAAATATGTGTGTATTTTTTATTTTTTTAACCCTTTAATTTTCAATGGGGTGAAAGGGGGGTGATTTGAACTTTTAGGTTTTTTTATTTTTTTTAATTTTTTAAAACTTTTTTTTTTACTTTTTTTTTTATTTTACTAGTCCCCCTAGGGGGCTATATGGATCAGCAATCCGATCGCACTGCACTATCTGCAGATCTCAGCTACAGAGCTGAGAACTGCAGATTTGCTGCTTCACTTTCAATGCCGGCTGTATTCCGGCATTGAGAGGAAGTGAGTCATGTTAGCTACAGGCGTCATCACATGACCCTGTGCTACCATGGCAACCGCCGAAAGTTACGTGATCATGTCACGTGACTTCCGGTGGGGGCGGGGTAAGTGACTATCATGGCGGCGCCCATATACATATCGCTGCCAAGATTTTGGCAGCGAAATGTAAGGGGTTAATGGCCGCGGGTGGAAGCGCTTCCACCCGCGGCTAGCAGGCACACATGTCAGCTGTTGATAACAGCTGATATGTGCGCGGATCGCCGCCGCCTGCCGGCGGCAGGGGGCGGGGCTTACCGGCACACGATCCATGACGTACCCAGTACGTCATGGGTCGTTAAGGGGTTAAAAAGTAAGTGTACTGCAAGAGTATCAAACCAAACAATAGGGCTGGGGAGGGAAGAAAAAATAGGGATGTAGCCTTATTGTATTTTTAACCCCTTCAGCCCAAAGCCTATTTTGACCCTAAAGACCAGGCCATTTTTTGCAATTTTGACCAGTGTCACTTTATGAGGTTATAACTCTGGAACGCTTCAACGGATCCCGGTGATTCTGAGAATGTTTTCTCGTGTCATATTGGGCTTCATGTTAGTGGTAAATTTAGGCCAATATTTTTTGTGTTTCTTTGTGAAAAAAACAGAAATTTTGCGAAAATTTTGAAAATTTTGTAATTTTCGAACTTTGAATTTTTTTGCTCTAAAATCAGCGAGACATATGACACAAAATAATTAATAAACAACATTTCCCACATGTCTACTTTACCTCAGAACAATTTTGGGGAAAAAAAAAAAAAAATTAAGGAAGTTGGAGGGGTTCAAAGTTTATGAGCAATTTCTCATTTTTACAACAAAATTTACAAAGCCACTTTTTTTAGGGACCACATCACATTTGAAGCGATTTTGAAAGGTCTACATGACACAAAACACCCAAAAGTGACACCATTCCAAAAGCGGCACCCCTCAGGCTACTCAAAACCACATTCAAGAAGATTATTAACCCTTCTAGTGCTTCACAGTAACTAAAGCAATGTGGAAGGAAAAAATGAACATTTTACTTTTTGCAACAAAAATGTTAATTTAGCCTCAAATATTGCATTTCACAAGGGTAGCAGGATTAAATGAACCCCCAAAATTTGTTGGGCAATTTCTTCTGAGCATGCAGATACCTCATATGTGGCGAAAAACCACTGTTTGGGCGCACCGCAGGACTCGGAAGGGAAGGAGCGTCATTTGACTTTTTGAACAGAAAATTAGCTGGAATCGTTAGTCGCAACATGTTGCGTTTGGAGAGCCCCTGAGGTGCCGAAACAGTGGAGCTCCCTCACATGTGACCCCATTTTGGAAACTAGACCCCTCATGGAATTTATCTAGATGTTTATTGAGCACTTTGATCCTCTGGGGGCTTCACAAAAGTTAATAGAGTTGAGCCGTGAAAATAAAAAAAAAATTTTTTACCACAAAATTGTTACTTCAACCAGGTAGCTTTTTTTTCCACAAGGGTATCAGGAAAAATTGCACCATAAAATGTATGGTGCAATTTCTCCTGAGTACACAGATACCTCATATGTGGTGGAAATCAAATGTTTGGGCACACAGCAGGGCTCGGAATGCAAGGAGCGTCATTCGACTTTTCAAACGCAAAATTGTCTGGGATAATTAGCGTATTCCATGTTGTGTTTGGAGACCCCCTGAGGTGCTGAAACAGTGGAGCTCCCCCACATGTGACCCCATTTTGGAAACTAGACCCCCCATGGCATAGAAAAAAAAAACAGGGTGCACGCACGAATGTTCTGCAAAAAAGGGGGGGGGGACTAGGTGGGATGGAAAAAAGTCCTGTTCAAAGTCGAGTACGACTGCAGGACGATTGCTGATCAGGTACCTAATTGTTCAAGGTTTTTTTTTTTTTATTTGGGGTGCACAAAAAAAGCAAAAACTAGAGCAACAATTACGTACCTGATCAGCCAATCACGTAGCTGATCAGCACTTAGCGGCAAGCGGGTGGGGGAGGAGGGGGGGAGAGGGAGTGGGAGATGCGATTGGGGATAGTTAGAAAAGAGCCACGAACAATACTTACAGGATGGATCAGAACAGCGGCAGATGGGGGGCGGCAGATGGGGGGGCAGCGGCATATAAAGGGAGCATCTGTGATTGTGAGACAGAGGCGGCTGGGATAGGGTGGAGGCGGCTGGGATAGGGTGGGGGCGGATGGGAGAGGGCGCAGTGGATGCAGGAGCGGCAGAGGATGGTGTGAAGGGGGGAAGGGGAGTGGGAGGTGAGATTGGGGATAGTTACCTTACAGGATGGATCTAGGCAGCAGGATCACAGGAGATGAAGGAGGCAGCAGATCGGGGATGGTGAGAGGTGGGAGAGGGAGCGCAGCGCAGATCACGGGGGAAACAGGTGAGCAGAGCACAGATCACGGGGGTGAGAGGTGAGGGAGCACAGATCACGGGGGTGAGAGGTGGCGGGAGAGCGGACAGCATATCACGGGGGTGACAGGGGAGGGAGCACAGATCACGGGGGTGAGAGGTGGCGGGAGAGCGGACAGCAGATCACAGGGATGACAGGGGAGGGAGCACAGATCACGGGGGTGAGAGGTGGTGGGAGAGCGGAGAGCAGATCACGGGGGTGACAGGGGAGGGAGCACAGATCACAGGGGTGACAGGGGAGGGAGCACACATCACGGGGGTGACAGGGGAGGGAGCACACATCACGGGGGTGACAGGGGAGGGAGCACACATCACGGGGGTGACAGGGGAGGGAGCACACATCATGGGGGTGACAGGGGAGGGGGCGGGTAGCCGATCACGGGGGTGAGAGGTGGGGGGGAGTGGGCAGCACATCACTGAGGGGAGGGGGCGCCAGCCGATCACGAGGGGGAGTGGCGGGCAGCGCATAACGGAGGAGAGGGGGCACGCAGCGCATAACGGAGGAGAGGGGGTGCGCAGCGCATAACAGAGGAGAGAGGGCGCGCAGCCGATCACGAGGGGGAGGGGCCGGGCAGTAGATCGGGGAGAGCGGTGACACTGTGGCAGACGGAGGAGGGCAGCAGCGGATCGGGAGGGGTGGGGGTGCGGGCAGCAGATCATGAGGGGTGAGGGTGCGGGCAGCAGATCGGGGAGACAGGTGGCAGATCGTGAAGGGCATAGGCGGATCGGGAGGTGTGGGGGTGCGGGCAGCAGATCACGAGGGGTGAGGGTGCGGGCAGCAGATCGGGGAGACAGGTGGCAGATCGCGGAGGGCAGCGGCGGATCGGGAGGTGTGGGAGTGGGGTGCGGGCAGCAGATCGGGGAGACAGGTGGCAGATCGCGGAGGACAGCGGCGGATCGGGAGGTGTGGGGGTGCGGGCAGCAGATCACGAGGGATGGGGGTGCGAGCAGCAGATCGCGGAGACAGGTGGCAGATCACGGAGGGCAGCGGCGGCGGATTGGGAGGTGTGGCGGTCAGGGTGCGGGCTGCAGATATGAGGGGTGGGGGTGCGGGCAGCAGTCGGGGAGACAGGTGGCAGATCGCGGAGGGCAGCGGCGGCGGCGGATCGGGAGGCTTTTCGCCGGTTTCATACAGTGCAATGGCGGCGCGGCAACTTCCGGGTCCCATGATCCGGTTACATAACAGCATGGGACCGGAGCTTGTCGCCCTGCCATTGCACTGTATACACTCACTGTGCTGGCGTGCTGCAGGGACGACAAGTGACGGTGACGGGGGCGGTCACCGGCAACAGGTCCATTGCGATTGGAGAGATCGGTCACAAGGCCGATCTCTCCAATCAGAGCTGCTGGAACTGGGGGAGGGTGATCCAGTGAGGTCACCCAGCTCCAGCCAATGGCCAGTGCTACAGCTGCACTGGTCAGGGCTGGATTTCAATGTTTCAGTCATTTTAAATGGCTGGAACATTACAGTGGCTGTGATTGGTTGAGCGGCGTTCATCAGCCAATCACAGCCTCCGTAGGTCCGGGGAGGAGGCACCACCCCTCCTGAGGTCAGGTACAGGACCCCTCCTCCCCAAATCTGCGGTTTATGCTAACTTTTCGCAGTCACCGGCGGCTCCGGTGCCGCGATTACGCCATGACGGAAAGATCCGTCCTTGGTCGTTAAGGCCCAGGGCACCATGACGGATCTTTCCGTCCATGGTCGTGAAGGGGTTAATATGTTCAAGGCGGTTTTACATCGGAGGTGTGTTTAGCTTTATTATAAGCTTGGTATCAGGGATGGATGTTTTAGAGTCTTATGGCTTTTAAAATGTTTTTAAATTGGTTTTGTCTTAAAATAATGCTTGTTTAAATTATGTTAATAAAGTTTATATATGTTTGGGGGATCCCTCTGTGTTTGGCTATTAATGTATGGAGAAAACAGTCACATGCATTGCTCAGGTGTGATTTTGGGCAATTCATCCAATCAAACACTGAAAATTGGTGGCCAGTTCAATACTTATTTCACCTGCTGTATATCTGTACAGTCCCTGACAAAAGTTCTGTCGCTTATCCATGTTATGTAATTAAAAACTTATAACCGGACTTTAAATTCATCCATTTGTTTTATATATTACTCTTTTGAAAGCTGAAACCCTCCCAAATTTGGTTTAGGTTATGAAAATAAAGTTGCTGCAAAGCTGAAATATTGATCATTTAATAAACACAGAAAGGTCAGATTTTGGCAAGACAAACGTTTTGTCGCCCACAGAAAGTAATGTGAAATTCAAATAAATAATTAACTTCTAATACAAAGATATGTTGCATAACATTGGTGAATGAAGTTGTGGTGCTATTAGAGCCATATTTAATATTTTGTGTGACTTCCATGAGCTTGAAGGACTGCATCCATGCGGTTCAACAATGATTCATACAATTTATTGATGAAGTCATCTGGAATAGCAAAAAATGGAGTCTTACATGCCTCCTAGAGTTCATCTCGATTCTTTGGTTTTATCTTCCAAGCTTCCTCTTTCATCCTATCCCAAATATGGTCAATGATGTTCATATCTGGTGACTGGGCTGGCCAGTCCTTGAGCACCTTGATCTTCTTTGCCAGGAGGAACTTTTCTGTAAAGATGGATGTATGAGATGGAGCACCATTCTGCTGCAGAATTTGACCCCGTTTATGATTGGGAATGTAAGAGGTAGCTAATACTTCTTGATATTTTAGGCTATTGATATTGCCTTCCACCTTGCAAATGTTTCGCACACCCCCATACTGAATGTAACCCCAGACCATGATCGTTCCACCACCAAACGTAACTGTTTTCTGGATCCATATGAGCTCCAATAGGTCTCCTGCAGTATTTGCGGCGGCTGTGATGTAATTCAACTGAAGATTCATCAGAGAAATCCACCTTCTGCCACTTTTCCAGCATCCATCTGTTTAGCAGGCTGTGTGACTTGCCAAATGCCACATGGTTTTTTAATTGCCTTTTGTTTAGTGCTGGCTTCTGGGCAATGATTTAACTATGGAGGCCATTTCGAGACAGAATCCTACAAACTGTTCTAGTTGACACAGGGACTTGAGGTGACTAGGCCTTTTGGAGCTCTGCTGCAGTGGAAGAGGGCTGGCTTTGGATTTTCTAACCAACAAACGTTCCTCCTGAGCAGTGGTCTTGCGGGGCCTGCCAGACCTGGGCTTGTCAAAAACATCTCCAGGTGTCAGCCACTTCTGCAGTGGATCTGGTCTTCAGCCTCTTAATAATCAATGCTTTGGTCGCAGGGTGGATTTTTGGCTTGTTGTCAGAGTTCAAGTTGCAGTTCAACTGAAGGTCTGGGGTGCTGGGTTTCTTTTTATACACACCCACTAACTAAGCGATCATTTAGTGAGCACAGGTGAGGATGTAAACTAGGATTGGGTGCATTATATGACAAGTATAACAGCAGGTCTGCTAAGCAGAAAATGTAATGCCCTATAGTCCAAAAAGTAACAGAAATGCAGCAGGGACTAAAACTTAGCTTTTACTAGTACATAGATAAAATCAGTAATAACAATAATAATAAGGTGCTTGTGCATAAATTGTGCAAACAACAGCAAAATGCCACATGGCAGCGCATAGGCTTGATCTCACCCAAGCTTCATCCATGGGCTGGACTGCACATCGGTCCCAAGATGAGAGGTCACAGGCCGGAAGGATCAGGTAGATAGGTATACTACAAACCCTGTTGTGCCCCGTGAATGAACTTCCGCCCTGACAAGGGCAGCACCCAAGTAGAATGTCTGCCCCACAACCAAAAAACAAACAATTCCTCCCGACGCGTTTCCCTCTCAATAATGAGAGTTCCTCAGGGGAGACGGAGGAAAAAATTGGGAGAGATCAACCTGCAGTGGCAGGGATCAGCACAGGCCAACAAGGTGATGGACCTATGTGTGCTAGGCAAATGGTGGCGCTCAGTCTCTGATAGAACTAATGCCTTTATACACCCTTAAACCATGTAAAGCCCCACATCTGTGCAAAAAGCCATACTTACTGCGAGCATGATGGAAACCGATAATCACCACCATGCCGGCGTCTGAGATCACTGCCAGAGCGACAAGTACCGCCCCCTTGCGTTCCAGGTTGGAGCGCATCGCGTCCAGATTGCACGCAGTTACAGACTGCATACCACAGTGCCAAACGCATATTTCCACGCTCCACACTGGGACGCAGAAGAACCAATAGGAACCCTGCAAGGGAGCCCTCCCACAATCGGATACCATTCTGGGAGATCCGGACCGGAAGTCAGCGCAGATCCATCAACTGACTGCTAAATTCACCAATCAGAGATGAACATTGGAAAAGGTCATTTCCGGTTATACTGACAGGAGCGTCCCTAGTGATAGGTAAATAAGTCACAGTGGACCATACCCAAAATCCGGACATAGCCGCTCGGTGTGCATATGTGAAGCCCCGCAGGTGTTGTATCGGTGCATACCTTCAGGGACTCCACGTAGCTGGATCTGGTCACAGGTAGGGAATCTTCTTGTTTTGATCGTGACGCCACTCTCAGATTTGCGGTCAGAGGGGACCGCCACTGCAGATTAGGAGGCACCTGGGGCTGATGGTGGGTGCAGTCGGGTGTAGTAGCCTCCTGAGAGTGAGGCAAGCCCCAGGGCCCTTTGTAAAGCTGTAGTACCACAAGTCGCAGAATGACCACACACAGGCAGAGTGTCTTTCAGGGTTTTTACTCACTTCAGGTGGCAGGGTGAGTAACCCGGGCGTAGCTGGGATGAACCAGGTGGGAACCAGGTATCCTTCCGGCTGACTGTATGAGGGTGACTACAAACTCGCCTTCCTTAGCCCTTGGTGGTTTGGGGTGACCCCGACTTTGAGTCCCTATGGGGGTCACCCAGGGAAGATGCTCCAAGCCTCTCTCCCCTTCTTGTGTTGCCGTGTGCTTGTTCCCCGGGCCAGGCCACTCCAGCCTCTTGCCTCCTGTGACCTATGGGCCCTACTTGCGGTTACGTGGCTGCGGCTTTTTGGTTGTTGTGGTGTGGGCTGTAAGAGCCCCACACCGGCAGGTTTAGCAGGGAAAGGTGAATCTATCCTCGCTTCGGGATCTGCCGCCCGGTTGGGCCTGGTGCTCTCTAGAAGTCTCCTTACTTCCCACTCCGTTGCACTCGCTAGCTGAAGCTGGCTTTCAGGCAGCACTTCTAGTTGACCGTTCTCCCCCGTCTGTAGTCACTGCGCGGGCGCTGTTAGACAGCAGCAGCCCCACAGGTCTGCTCCTCACTGAGCCCTATGGAGTTCTCTCTAACCGACTCACTGCTCCTCCTCTCCTGTTCTTGCCTACGCCACCTAGCAACCAGACTCTCCACCACACCCCTTGAGAGGAGATGGAGGCTTTTAACCCCCTGCCACTATTCCAGTGGAGGTATAGGCTTTGCCCCCTCCTGGGATCCCCAGGGGTCCTCTCATGGGTACATGTGTGAGACCTGATCACTATGCGCCTGTGTTCCACACCCCTGTCAGCCTTCTGGATTACCTGTATTGTACTGTCCCCAGCATGGGTGCAGTACTCAGTGGTGCCTGACCAGGTCAGGGGCGCCACATTCCCCCTTAGTTATCACCAGCACGTCCTCGGGCTGCAAGACAACATTTTAAAATGCATAAAACATTAAAACATGTAAAACATTTTTAAAACCACCATGTATCAGACATCACCACCCTCCACCCACAAGTCCGTTAACCCACCCAAAACCCTCTCAGGAGGCAGGTCACCGGTCCTGTTGGTAACCAGGTCTGGGCCATCCGTTTCCCCAGACCTTTCCTCCAATCTTCCTCTCCCGTTGGCCGCGACTTCAGCCACTTCTGGCAGGATTCAGAGGCGGCCTCCACAGTTGGTGCTGACCAGGTACCCTCTTTGTGGTGGTGAGCCAAGGCCCCATAAACAGGCGTGCTCTCTGGTCGCAGGTGAGCCAAGGCCCTTTTCTACGGACGGGCCCCCCTGGTTGCAGACGAGCCAAGCCCCTAAACAGGCTGGCCCTGGTGGTGGTGCCACTGGTGTAACTATTTACACTGCGAGAGTTTGTGGCTATAGCAAGTTCATAGCCTTAAAGTTTATGGTTTTTCTCACAATAGTTTTTGTGGGCACATGCTTAAACTTGGGAACGTTGCAAAACAAACTTTTCAAAACTTCAACTGGTAACTTCTTTCTTTACTTTACTTTACTTTACTTCTCTTTTTCACTAGGGCGAGGGCACGTAGGGCACTGGCACCTGTGACTTTCTTGCTCTTTGTCTCTGTCTTCATCTGTAGGATCTTTATCTTTCCGTTCTTGGTCTTCATCTGTTTCTACATCTGGTTCTTCATCTCTATCTTGTCTTTCTTGTCTTTCTTGTCTTTCTTGTCTTTCTTGTCTTTCTTGTCTTTCTTGTCTTTCTTGTCTTTCTTGTTGCAGGGGATGGCTGTAAGGTTTGTTGGGACATAGCGTTACGTCCAGAGCATACAGTCCTCGTTCGCCTTGATGCAGGGTGAACTGAACGGAATCTCCCATCTTTAGATTTCTGCAAGGGTGTCCTCTTGGCAGATGAGCGTTCACATCTCTGCGGTTTACAAATATCCCTTCTTTTATTCCTGGTGCTACAATGAAGCCATAACCACTTTTCAAGTTGAAATCTTCCACTACGCCATAACACAGGGGTCCTCTAGCCTGGGCTTTGGACTCTCTCAACAAACGCTTCTCCTTTAGGTCTCTGGCGGTGACTGCTCTCTGTTCAGGAGACTGTGGTGCTGGAGCAAACTGTGTTCTTTTGCGCCGTGTCTTGCGGGCTGGATCCATGCTTGTGGGCTCCCAGGTGAAGCTCTTAGGCAGCTCTTCTTCCGCAGAGGGGGTCAGGTCCTCCTCGTCCCAGCGGGAGTATGGCAGCATTTCCGGCTCTGAATACACATCTGCTACTGGTGGCACTGGAGTCGGAGTCAACCCTTCTGCTTCCTGGCCTCCTCTCCCCCTTAGTTCTTCCTGGCACTCCAGCTGTGGCAGTGCCGGGGATGGCTGTTCTTCGGCCGGCCCAGGTGAGGGACTCCTTGGTGTAGCTGCTGCAGGAGTTAGCAGGAGACTCTTTGGGGTATGCGGAGGGGGTATGTACTGGCTCACCAGCCATTGTGGAAATTTGGCCTCCAGGTCAGCCTTCATCTGCCAATATGCAGGGTCTTCACCCACCGTGGGCTGCCTATCAGGAACCTCTGTGGACCGGGGAGCGGTGTCTGCTCTGGCCTTACAGGCCGGGGTAAATGCTGAGGTAGTCTTTTCTTGGCGGGCCGCGCCTGGCATGGCGGCGGCCTGGTCTTGGCGGGCCGCGCCCTGGATGGCGGCGGCCTGGTCTTGGCGGGCCGCGCCCTGGATGGCGGCGGCCTGGTCTTGGCGGGCCGCGCCCGGGATGGCGGCGGCCTGGTCTTGGCGGGCCGCGCCTGGCATGGCGGCGGCCTGGATCAGTGTCGCTGTTGCAGGGGGCTCTGTGCAGGCTGGGCTGGACGTCGCTGCAGCAGTCTGGGCTTGGCGGGCCGCGCCCTGTATGGCGGCGGCCTGGTCTTGGCGGGCCGCGCCCAGGATGGCGGCGGCCTGGTCCTGGCGGGCCGGGCAGGGCATCGCTGCAGGGACTGGGTCTTGGTGGGCCGAGCAGGGCATCGCTGCAGCCGCTGGGGCTTGGAGGGCCGCACC
Organism: Anomaloglossus baeobatrachus; assembly: GCF_048569485.1. Taxonomy (NCBI): domain Eukaryota; kingdom Metazoa; phylum Chordata; class Amphibia; order Anura; family Aromobatidae; genus Anomaloglossus; species Anomaloglossus baeobatrachus. The sequence goes on along the minus strand of NC_134353.1, from coordinate 606,364,019 downwards.
TGGCGTGGCTGCGGCCTGCTTCAGCGTCGCCGCACCGGACGCATCTTCAGGGACCGCGGACGTGGCAGCAGGGGTCGGGGCACTTGCGCGGGCCGGGGCATCATTCGACTCACCCGTTGTTGGTAGCACTGGGGTCTGCGTCGTCGCCGTCCCGCCTGACACTCGGCATGCAGCTCTCCCTTCATAGGCCCGAACCGCCGCGGTCAGCTCCTGCAGTTCCATCCGTTCCTCCCGAATCTGCTCCACGACCCGGGTCTCCAGCCGGTTGCAAAACTGGGCCAGCTCTCGGTACCACCAGGCAGCGGAGCCTGGTTCTGGGTTCCTGCGGTCAGACGCCATTTCTTCTGCGCCGTCTTCTGCACGGTCTCCCAGCAGTGGACTCTTCGCTGCCTCCTGTAACAAGCTGTCCAGTTTCTGCTCTGCCTCTTTCAGCAGCTCCGCTCCCAGCAGCAGGCTTGTGGCTTCCTTTCCTTCCCGCCGTCTCTCGACGCTTCCACTCTCATAGCTGGCAAGGTCAGAACTCTGCAGGGGATCTCTGGGTAGCCACACCTCTTCGTGGGCGGTAACTTCTTCCAGCGCGGGCTGCTGTTGTTTTTCAGCGCGCTTTTCATGGTGGCAATATGGCGGCGCTTCCAATTTTTCAAGCGGACCGCCCAGGCACATGGTCACCTGTCTGAACAGGTCTAGTCCTTATCCTGTTCGTGACGCCAGATGTAAAGCCCCGCAGGTGTTGTATCGGTGCATACCTTCAGGGACTCCACGTAGCTGGATCTGGTCACAGGTAGGGAATCTTCTTGTTTTGATCGTGACGCCACTCTCAGATTTGCGGTCAGAGGGGACCGCCACTGCAGATTAGGAGGCACCTGGGGCTGATGGTGGGTGCAGTCGGGTGTAGTAGCCTCCTGAGAGTGAGGCAAGCCCCAGGGCCCTTTGTAAAGCTGTAGTACCACAAGTCGCAGAATGACCACACACAGGCAGAGTGTCTTTCAGGGTTTTTACTCACTTCAGGTGGCAGGGTGAGTAACCCGGGCGTAGCTGGGATGAACCAGGTGGGAACCAGGTATCCTTCCGGCTGACTGTATGAGGGTGACTACAAACTCGCCTTCCTTAGCCCTTGGTGGTTTGGGGTGACCCCGACTTTGAGTCCCTATGGGGGTCACCCAGGGAAGATGCTCCAAGCCTCTCTCCCCTTCTTGTGTTGCCGTGTGCTTGTTCCCCGGGCCAGGCCACTCCAGCCTCTTGCCTCCTGTGACCTATGGGCCCTACTTGCGGTTACGTGGCTGCGGCTTTTTGGTTGTTGTGGTGTGGGCTGTAAGAGCCCCACACCGGCAGGTTTAGCAGGGAAAGGTGAATCTATCCTCGCTTCGGGATCTGCCGCCCGGTTGGGCCTGGTGCTCTCTAGAAGTCTCCTTACTTCCCACTCCGTTGCACTCGCTAGCTGAAGCTGGCTTTCAGGCAGCACTTCTAGTTGACCGTTCTCCCCCGTCTGTAGTCACTGCGCGGGCGCTGTTAGACAGCAGCAGCCCCACAGGTCTGCTCCTCACTGAGCCCTATGGAGTTCTCTCTAACCGACTCACTGCTCCTCCTCTCCTGTTCTTGCCTACGCCACCTAGCAACCAGACTCTCCACCACACCCCTTGAGAGGAGATGGAGGCTTTTAACCCCCTGCCACTATTCCAGTGGAGGTATAGGCTTTGCCCCCTCCTGGGATCCCCAGGGGTCCTCTCATGGGTACATGTGTGAGACCTGATCACTATGCGCCTGTGTTCCACACCCCTGTCAGCCTTCTGGATTACCTGTATTGTACTGTCCCCAGCATGGGTGCAGTACTCAGTGGTGCCTGACCAGGTCAGGGGCGCCACACATACATCCTAGCAGCAGGCATGATTAACCCCATAAAGGGCGATCATGCACAAAAGTATAAAGCGCTAATTGCAGTGGTCGCCAATGGTAACCAGCGACCAGAAGGCACAGTGGTGCCCATAGAAATCATGCAGAAAGGACGCACAATAAGCATGCCTGCCATATATTAGACAGACAGACTTATTTGTTCTCCCTTTTTATTATGGTGTCTTCATATGCTGTTTATATTTGTGTTTCACCTGCATGTTTCCATTCAAAAATGTTGTGGCAGTCTTCTCCTTTCCCCCTTTCCCTCCCCCCTGTCTGTCTGTCTATTATATGGCAGGCATGCTTATTGTGCGTCCTTTTTGCATGATTTCTATGGGCACCACTGTGCCTTCTGGTCGCTGGTTACCATTGGCGACCACTGCAATTAGCGCTTTATACTTTTGTGCATGATCGCCCTTTATGGGGTTAATCATGCCTGCTGCTAGGATGTATGCACACCGAGCGGCTATGTCCGGATTTTGGGTATGGTCCACTGTGACTTATTTACCTATTACTAGGGACGCTCCTGTCAGTATAACCAGAAATGACCTTTTCCAATGTTCATCTCTGATTGGTGAATTTAGCCGTCAGTTGATGGATCTGCGCTGACTTCCGGTCCGGATCTCCCAGAATGGTATCCGATTGTGGGAGGGCTCCCTTGCAGGGTTCCTATTGGTTCTTCTGCGTCCCAGTGTGGAGCGCGGAAATATGTGTTTGGCACTGTGGTATGCAGTCTATGACTGCGTGCAATCTGGACGCGATGCGCTCCAACCTGGAACGCAAGGGGGCGGTACTTGTCGCTCTGGCAGTGATCTCAGACGCCGGCATGGTGGTGATTATCGGTTTCCATCATGCTCGCAGTAAGTATGGCTTTTTGCACAGATGTGGGGCTTTACATGGTTTAAGGGTGTATAAAGGCATTAGTTCTATCAGAGACTGAGCGACACCATTTGCCTAGCACACATAGGTCCATCACCTTGTTGGCCTGTGCTGATCCCTGCCACTGCAGGTTGATCTCTCCCAATTTTTTCCTCCGTCTCCCCTGAGGAACTCTCATTATTGAGAGGGAAACGCGTCGGGAGGAATTGTTTGTTTTTTGGTTGTGGGGCAGACATTCTACTTGGGTGCTGCCCTTGTCAGGGCGGAAGTTCATTCACGGGGCACAACAGGGTTTGTAGTATACCTGTCTACCTGATCCTTCCGGCCTGTGACCTCTCATCTTGGGACCGATATGCAGTCCAGCCCATGGATGAAGCTTGGGTGAGATCAAGCCTATGTGCTGCCATGTGGCATTTTGCTGTTGTTTGCACAATTTATGCAAAAGCACCTTATTATTATTGTTATTACTGATTTTATCTATGTACTAGTAAAAGCTAAGTTTTAGTCCCTGCTGCATTTCTGTTACTTTTTGGACTATAGGGCATTACATTTTCTGCTTAGCAGACCTGCTGTTATACTTCTGGTTTAATCTTTTGGTATGGCCGGCTTGCTTTCCACTGGACCGGATACGGCGAGTTGGCTTACGGAGGCCAAGGATATCTTTTCTGAAAGAGACTTTATCCAAAAAAAGTATATCCCTTCCTATACGGCAGCCTTCAAGGAGGTTACCAAGACATATAAGGAGCAGATCACTAGCTGGTGGGAGGTGCAGAGTCTTGATAACTACATAAAGAGTGGCATTGTCCCTAGGGGTCTACGCATTAACCTCATACCAGCTGCGAGGTGCCGGTCTCCTCAGTTGATGAGTGCCTGGGAGAAGGAGGCTACAGCCAGCTCTCTCAGGCTTATGAAAATCTTGCTTACAGAGGAAAAAAATAACCTTGAAGCAATTAATAATAAGCTTAAAGAACAAATTGAGGTCACAAAAACTTATCAAAACGAGACTGATTTTTCTGTGAAGGAAAACACCCTAAAAAATTCTATTGAGAAATTTCAGTTTCATTTAAAAGAGAGAAAACATAAGCAGTTTAAACGTGATCTCCAAGACTTCAAGGATAACAAGGTTTATCAGATTTTTCCAAGTGAGGGTCCGGCACCTAGGGAGCGGGAATCAGACTTGTCCTCCACTGAGGCTGAGGGCTCGGACACAGAGGGGAGGGGCCCTCCTTTTCGTCCACAGTATAGGGGTAGACGCTATCGTAGGGGACCCCAGAGGACTGAACATCCAGCATATCCATCGGCTCAGACGAATAATTCCAACAACTCTTCTTCCTCTTTTTTAGACCGCAATTACTTTCTCAGAAGTCGCAAGGGGAACAAAGATTAGGCACCCAGGTTATCAACCTATCTGATAAATCCCTAAATCATATTGAAATGGCGGTCCTGAGTAAGGGGTTGTCGTTTGTCCCTACTAGTGATTTTTCGACATTCGACTTTATTAAAGACCTCAACTTGTTTGTTCGCAAACTGCATTGGAAGAAGTTTTTTAGGCAAAAAGACAATAAAATCTGCATGGGTCTGTATATCCTGATGGATATGCTGGATGATGTCAGGCTGTTGGCAGGATTGGATAAACCCACTACATCCATTAATGGTAAAGGTCCCTTCACCACTCTAAAAAATCCCAGCACCAAAATGCCACCTAATCTTACTGATGTTTCGGCTATAGATATCTTCCTCAGTCAGGTGACCAAAGAGGTTCTTGCCCTGACCAAAACCCAATTGAGCATGATGGGTACAACCTCTCTACAGGAGGAAAGGAACAATTTATCTAGGACTGAAATGCGAGCACTGTGTGACTTGGAAAAGGATGCCACCATCACTATAAAACCCTCCGACAAGGGGGGAAACATAGTGGTCATGAATGCGATCGATTATCGTGATGTTTGTTTGAACATCCTGAAGGATGCTAACACTTACTGTAAAATCTCTGGTAATCCTGTCATAACTGCGAGAAACTGTCTTAGGGACCTACTGAATAGGGCTGAGATCGAGGGGTTAATCAGTAAGGAGGAATCTACGTTTATGTTGCCGGACCACCCCTTGATGTCTACCTTCTATACCCTCCCTAAGATCCATAAGGGGGTTAACCCCCTTAGGGGGAGACCGATTGTTTTTGGTGTTGGTAATATTGCACAAAACGTGGGAGTGTACTTAGATAAGATTTTTAACCCGTTTGTAACATCTTTACCTTCCTACATTCGTGACAGTCTAGATTTCATCAGTAGGATTGAGGACATTACGGTTGGTCCCAACGCGTTTTTGGCGAGCATTGATGTGGAAACACTTTATTCGTCCATCCCACATGATCGGGGTGTTGAGGCTGTCAAATTTTTTCTGGCCACGAGGGGCAAACAATTTGAGGCCCATAACAGGTTGGTTATTTCCTTGCTGGAATTTGTTTTGATAAGGCCGTAATTTAGGTTGATGCAATCTAATCATGCATCCCTCTTAAACTGTCTGCAGTCCAAATTATGAGTCACTCGTGGTAGCATGCATTACCCTCTCTTTCGCTCACACCAGAGAGACGTACTCAGATATGAATAGAAAGTAAGACTGATTTATTTCCGGAAGTGTTACAAATATATATAACCTTATTGGCTAGGTGCCAAGAATACGTAACACGTCTCCTATTGGATAAAGTAGAACAGCTTATTCTGTGATATACAATTTACTGTAATGTGCTTGGTTCCTCATTTATATTAAGCAATGTCAGCATTATTCACTTGTCACAAGAATAGCCCAGACTGTCTGTCTGAGTCTTATGCCAAGAGATATGTGGGGTACAGTTCAAACAACATCTTAAATCTTGTTCTTTATGGATATCTCCATGTAACTCCTATATACTCATAATAATGATAATCACATCCCTAACAGTCCCCCCTTTGGAGATAGCCAAAAAGTCTTTCCTTACGTTTCCAGGTCTATTGATCTGTCCTAATGCTGATGGTTACCTCACTCACATACGAGATACCCCATCCCTTGTGGATGAATCTCCCCACCCAACAGACTATGCATAGGAAGCCAGATCCTGACCGTGTTCTCTAGACTGTCCTCATGGCTATGTTCCGCTGGCCCACGTTATTCAGGAAGGGGGAACGTGGCACTAGTCCTTTAATTGGCTAATATTTATCAGGGTTGGGTTCACTCAGAGTCTCATGCTCCTCAGTCCTTAGGCGGTGATGGTGGGACATCATCAAAGGTGGGATGCACAGTCGTCTTTTGGTCCACATGCTTAGATATCATCATCCTGGCACAAAGTATCGGGTAGAAGAGGGAAGACAGCCATCTCCTGGTCTCAGGCAGGTCCGACATCTCTTTGTAGTGGAATGCATGGATCGTCGTCCGAAAGAAAAAGAGTGAGAGAAGAGAGAGAGAAAGAGACAGAGAAAGATTGAGAAGAGAGGAAGAGAGAGAAAGATTTGAGGTAAGAGAGGAAGAGAGAGAAAAAGAGAGAGAAAAAGAGGAGTGAGAGAAAGAGAAAAGAAAAGAAATCTAGCTCTGGCTGGATCTGGAGGAGAAAACTCAAAAACGTGTATTAGGCACATGTTTAAACAAACAACAAGCTTAGTTGAAGTATCTGGGGGTACTTCTAAACAGGATTTCATAGGGTCTCAACCTAGTGATCCCTGCTGGGGTGTGTCTGACACTGAACAATGCAAGCGAAGACTCTCATGCCCTTGCCTTCTACACTGCCCCATCTTCCCAACCTTCCCTCTATTCTGTGGCTGGTATGGGGTGTGTAGAGTCAGTTCTGTGTCTAAGGCCTGCCATATCTCTTTGGCTGGCAGTGAAAGCAGGTCACTAGCCACTTTCTATGGTCTCCGGGAGCCCGCAGCTGCACCCTATCTCAGTCCTCTTCTTCTTCTGGGACTTGCTCTTGTAGGGTCAGGACAACGTTTTCTCACGACTTTCCATCCTTCCTTTCTTCTTCACATCTGGGTCATTCGAAAAGCACAGATTGACTGACTGTTTCTCTCGTAAGTGGTCTTGGGGCTTCTTTGGATGTTCTGTCAGTGAGGGCACTTCTTACTGCTTCCCTTGACTCCTCCAATGTAGGCCTCAACCCTGCTCACCGCGACTCTGTCTGGCAATAGCAAAGCTTCCATCCGTTCTTCTATGGCCTCATGGCGGCATACAGTTCCATTGGCAGTGATCAAGTCTCTTGCCCTCCACAGAGTAGATGCTGGCTGCCATCTTGCAGGCTTCAGCGAGAGCACATACATCTGCTTCTTCACAGACAGGCATGCGGGTAGCGACTGCTCTATCAGCACAGCGTCTTCTGCTACCAGCACCATACCCATGTGGAACCGTCTTCTTGATGCACATCTTGATCCATCCGCAAAGATGTTAAGTCAAGGTCCAAAGGTGTATCTGTCACGGTATTGAATCCAGAGTTTCAGCTATGCCAGAGTCGACTACCTCTTCCACCAAGGTGTCAGAGGTGGGACACCCCCCCCTTGGAAGAGGGAGAAGTTCAGCAGGATTAAGGACCGCACACCGGGAGTTGGTGACTTTGTCAGGGAGCAGTGATGTCATACGGGCACTGATCTTCAACTGGTGCTTTAGGTAGGTGTTCAATCTGGCTGAGTAGTGTTCAAAGGACTGCTATCTTCCTCCATTGCAAACATGTAGAATGACTTCTGGGCTGGAGATGACATGATTATACTCTTCAGGTGACTGACTGTAACTCAGGTGACTGACTGTAACTCAGGTGTTACCAGCTGTAGTTGTTTGCATATGGGCTCTCGGAGACCTGATACAAAGGACTATACCCAGATTTGTAAGAAAGAGCAATGGGTGTAACTTTGGGGTCAGGAGAACATTGAGATTCTAAAAACTAAAATCCCCTAAAATCCCGGGGAAAGAGAAAAGAGCACAAGAGGGTTTGGAAACTACCAAGCAGCACCCCCTGACTACATCTACACAACTAGGAAAAAGCAGTGGAGCGTATCTACTCTACCTCTCCTGTGCTGACCCTGTAACTCGGGGCCCTGCACTCTCCCTCATCCCGACGGTAGACCTGATGGTGGTCAGGGCCGAGCCTCCAGCGTATCCCTATCTCCTGTCAGACCCTGCAAACTAAGACACAAAGGATTACTGGGTGCTGCCAACGAAAACTTTAATATATGTCAACTCCTGATGATCAATGTCCCCTTGGGACCACATGAACCTCCACCCTCTCTATCAGGGAACTCTTGTGCAAGACACCAGGCAGGATAACATACAAGTGAAAATATCTCAAAACTAGGCTAAGTAACAACTGCCATATGCAGAAAAATATTCACTGTCCACCAGGACTAATAGTGAGCAGTCTATATGGTCTACTAAATTGTATAACATACAGAAAAAACAAATATGCAAAAGTGAAGGGAAAAGGTCCACAGGACTATCAGCAATAACCTCTGCTAAGGTTCATTAGTGGAAAAATGGAGTGTGTGTGTTCCAGGTCCCTGTCTCCCCCCTCTGCAGTCCCTGCTATGTCGGCAATAAACAGAGCAGTGACTTTGGCTGCTAAAACAAAAAAATGGGGAACTGGGTGTCGGCTGGACTAAAAATGGCGTCTAAAGATGAACTATGTAGTGTCTGAGTTAAAACGTCCACTAAAGATAATTACCGATAAGAAACAGCCGCTAAAAGAGGAAGTAGGTGTTGGCCAAAAATGGCGTCTGAAGAGTCCTGGGAGGGAGTGAAAAGAAAGATGTCATGTATTGTGACATCTACATTCAGGAGGTATTCAATCTGTCACCGGGAATATGGATTATATAGGGACCCCTGGGCTGACCCTGTAACTAGGGACCCTGTACTCGCCCTCATCTCGACGGTAGACCTGATGGTGGTCAGGGCCGAGCCTCCAGCGTATCCCTATCTCCTGTCAGCCCCTGCAATAACTATCCCCATACCATACCCCACCCAGGGCTGAGTGACAGAAAGAAATCTACATTCAGAACAGGAAATAATGGGGTGGGCTTACGTGGACACAAGTCCACCCTATATATCAGCTTATATTTCTTATTTTCACAGACAGGTAAAATACACATAGTGTAGTTGCTAGATTCAGAATTACTCATCAATTCACATCTAGAATTCTCCATTTCAACATACGTGTGTCATTTACAACTAAACTTCACCGAATTTCATTCACAGGACTGAAATGGAAACTAACACTTCCCTGTTTTTTTTTTTTTTTTTCTTTCTTTTCAACTCTCCTACGGTGTTTCACACCAAAAACTGCGTACATTATACATAAAACAACTTCCAGTGTCACTTGGGTGATAAGGTACACGCACCCTCACTGCAAACCTGGCTCCATTACTGGCCAGAAAGAATCCCCAGCTTTAATCTGGGTGAAAACATCTTTCAGGGAAAACTATATATGAGATATTATGTCAGAGAGAGAATTCACGATATACATTCACCTCCATGAGAACGGTCTATCGACTACTCAATAATTCCGATTAAGACCAAAGTTTAGGGGTCTTCCCCAATGTATTCAATTCTAGGTAAGAATACATTGACATCTACTAAAACAAGACCAGTGAGTACGCATACAACGTTCAACTCACTGCTTAGCATGAAAACCGTACCAGGTAACAGTCAGGGCTCTTTCACCCACTTGTTCCTTAACACTGCACCTGTACATCAGGTCCAAGGTATCAAACATCAATTATTGATGACACGTCACTCATAGGTGTATATATCTCAGTGTTCCTTCACAAGGTCTGCAGCCTCTTGAGGCTTCCATGTCACATATTTAGGGCGTTCTTGTCTGGGACTATCGGAATAATGGTGCGATGCCATGTGTGGCCTGACGTCCTCAAATAGGACAGCACCTGTGGTTTACCTCTACTAGGGACAGTGTTGGTGGTGGGGTGGATCATTGTTAAATCATTGTCATCTTCCTGACACCCCTCGGTGTCTTCTGCTGCTCCAGCAACAAATAGGCCAGTGGCCTTGGGACTTAAGATGGCCGGAAAAGGGAACTAGGTGCGGCCCAACCTGAAATGACGTCTGGGCAGGCTAGGGAGGGCGTTTGGTGGGCAGGGGGACAAACTACACAAGTCCAACCCTCTGAGGATGACATATAGGGTGGTGGGCATTGCTTTCTAATGGGCTTGGCCACTTCCTGAGGAGCCATTTTCTGAGCTGGTGCAATATAGAAATATCTACCATCTCTATCCCATTCCTCTTTCCAGGCCAATCTTTTAACGTCCTTTGACGTTCTATACCATGCTTCAGCATCCATAAGGAGATCTTTATCTTTCAAGATCCCTCGCTTGTTTAACAAAACATCTTTCCATTCCTTCTTGTTCGCTTACTAATTCTTCTGCCGTTAACTTGACAGGTGTGGACTGATTAGACCCCATGCTTCAAGGGTATACGACCCAAAACTAACACGTCAATCTGGATGTCTGCTATGCCGTAATCCACTTCCTCTTCTGGACCAGCGATTTTACACATCCACAGAATACACAGAATTTCTATCTCAGTCCACAAACCAGGTTGTCCTACCAGGAAGGGGTGTCACGTGGGTGATAGATACTAAATTCACCCTCACTATCTCTTACTTCATGTACCAGCAACCTCTGTTCACACTATATACACCTTATTTGAACGGTCCGTCCAGAACATCAATAATACTGTTTAAAACCAAAGTCAAGGGATTTTGCCAATGTTCCTCCTACCTAGGATCGCGGAGAACATCAAATACAGTCAGGGTCTCACCATGACGCTGTACCGGCCAAAACCAATCCCCCTATCGTCTCCTCTCTGTGGAAGACGCACTAGGATACAGTCAGGGTCTCTTACCGTAACTCTGTACCTAGCCTTCAGTCTTTATCAATTACTGACTATCAACCGGACACGTTACCCACACCCGTGTATACTCTATATACTCAGACAGCATACTTCAAAGTACATCTTCAGAGTTTTTTTTTCCTTCACTCAGACAGCTCTCACTACATTACGTGACACTTCCTCTTTTTGCATAAACCAGTATATACGAACAAAGCACACAGAACTTCACGGTTCTCGTAACCAGCAAGTACTCCACCTGCTGCAAATAGACAGACATTTTTACACCGGTAGACACAGGTCAATACAATGACATAACAATAAGGACACTATATACACCATCCAGGTGGCTGATCTCACCTGCAGATATAACCATATATATCCATATATATGTATCCAGCGTATATCACAACTTCCTCATTTTCCTCTACTTTCAACTCAGAGAAAAACGAAACTATAGAACTTCTGCTTTTCTCAAAGAGCAGACAAAAACCACATTACATAAATTACAGACAGCTTAAGGTGAACCTGACCACCTTGGTGTGGGATCTCTTAGGACGGCTTATCTCATGCGAGATGGCGGTCATTAGGTGTCTAGACTGGGACAGCCCAACCCCCCCTTCGAAATGCAAGTACACGCAAGAGGTTTGCAAGGTGAGATTATACAAATGATCTCACCTGCAGCTGGAGTTGCGCAATTCTCCACCTCTCGTGTAGTTGCCTTCCGACTGAAGGTGTCAGCATGGCTGTCCGCCATCTAGAGCTCCGTCCTAAGGTTCGTTGGGCGCCAAATGATAAGGCCGTAATTTAGGTTGATGCAATCTAATCATGCATCCCTCTTAAACTGTCTGCAGTCCAAATTATGAGTCACTCGTGGTAGCATGCATTACCCTCTCTTTCGCTCACACCAGAGAGACGTACTCAGATATGAATAGAAAGTAAGACTGATTTATTTCCGGAAGTGTTACAAATATATATAACCTTATTGGCTAGGTGCCAAGAATACGTAACACGTCTCCTATTGGATAAAGTAGAACAGCTTATTCTGTGATATACAATTTACTGTAATGTGCTTGGTTCCTCATTTATATTAAGCAATGTCAGCATTATTCACTTGTCACAAGAATAGCCCAGACTGTCTGTCTGAGTCTTATGCCAAGAGATATGTGGGGTACAGTTCAAACAACATCTTAAATCTTGTTCTTTATGGATATCTCCATGTAACTCCTATATACTCATAATAATGATAATCACATCCCTAACAGTTTTACATAACAACTTTTTTCTGTTTGATGGCTCCACCTACCACCAGCTCAGGGGCACGGCTATGGGGAGCCCCTGTGCTCCCTGTTACGCCAACTTGTTCCTGGGCTGGTGGGAAGACACCATTGTGTTTGAAGTGTCATCATTTACCAATATGATTGATCTATGGGTTCGTTTTATTGATGACGTTTTTGTTTTGTGGAGGGGTCCCCTTGAGACATTCACTGAATTTGTTAACAACTTGAATATGAACCCCTTGGGACTAACCTTCACTTATGTCATCCATCCCGTGAGCTTGCCTTTTTTGGATCTATTGGTGTCAGTTGATCCTGATGGCAGGCTCGGGACTACGATTTATAGGAAGCCTACTGCCACAAATTCACTCCTCAGATGGGACAGTCATCACCCATTGCCTCTCAGGCGGGGTATCCCTAAGGGACAATACCTCCGTCTGAGAAGGAACTGCTCTGATCGGAGTGAATTTGTGGCTAAAGCTGCTGACTTGAGGTCCCGCTTCGTGGAGAAGGGGTATCCTGATCGGGTCCTTAAACAAGCCTATAAGTTTTCCCTTGATCAGGACCGAACAAGACTCTTATCCCCTCAATCTAGACAAAATGATGAGGGGGGCGTTGTGAGACTTATCACCACGTACACTAAAGGTGTCCCAACCATCAGAAGAATACTTGAGCGACATTGGGGTATCCTTGGAATGGACATAGACATTGCTGACTGTATCAAACCTCAACCGGCGATCACATTCTGTAAGAATCGCTCGTTGGGCGATCGGTTGACTCACAGCCAATTTGTACCCCCTAGTGCGGAAACCACTTGGCTTCCAGGTAAACCATCTGGTTGTTTTAAGTGTGGGTCATGTGTTGCCTGTAAAAACGTCAAGATAGGTAAGGAATACGCCAGTACCTCTACGGATGAGTCCCTGACTATTAGGGAATTCATCAACTGCAAAACGAAGGAGGTGGTGTACCTTGCCACGTGTCATTGTGGGTTACAATACGTGGGCAAAACTGTGCGTGAATTCCGTAGACGTATTGGCGAACACATGGGGGACATCAGAAATTATCGTGACACCCCCATTGCCAGGCACATGAATACACGTAACAGTTCTAACAAGGAAGCAATTGAATTTATGGGTATTCTCAAAGTCAAAATGTCCTCCAGAGGCGGTAATTTGGATCGTGTCTTACTACAAAAAGAGGCCAGGATGATTTTTCGTCTTAAAACCTGTCATCCTGATGGCCTCAATGATCAAATCAACTGTGGCTGATTTATTTGATAGGTCTCCGTTTGGCCGCTTGGCTGATCTGCTCGTGTGGAAGGTTTAGCCTTGCTTTTTAACCAAAAACATTTTCTAGCCCTCTATTTTGGCTCTTCTTTATTATAAGGTGACAGGGGTCTTTAGGGAACCTGCATTTCAGCTGGGCTTCTCTTTATTATGATTAGGTCCAGTTATGGATATAATAAGGATAGATATTTCTCCTTATTTGTTCTCCCTTTTATTATGGTGTCTTCATATGCTGTTTATATTTATGTTTCACCTGCATGTTTCCATTCATAAATGTTGTGGCAGTCTTCTCCTTTCCCCCTTTCCCTCCCCCCTGTCTGTCTGTCTATTATATGGCAGGCATGATTATTGTGCGTTCTTTTTGCATGATTTCTATGGGCACCACTCTGCCTTCTGGTCGCTGGTTACCATTGGCGACCACTGCAATTAGCGCTTTATACTTTTGTGCATGATCGCCCTTTATGGGGTTAATCATGCCTGCTGCTAGGATGTATGCACACCGAGCGGCTATGTCCGGATTCTGGGTATGGTCCACTGTGACTTATTTACCTATCACTAGGGACGCTCCTGTCAGTATAACCGGAAATGACCTTTTCCAATGTTCATCTCTGATTGGTGAATTTAGCCGTCAGTTGATGGATCTGCGCTGACTTCCGGTCCGGATCTCCCAGAATGGTATCCGATTGTGGGAGGGCTCCCTTGCAGGGTTCCTATTGGTTCTTCTGCGTCCCAGTGTGGAGCGCGGAAATATGCGTTTGGCACTGTGGTATGCAGTCTGTGACTGCGTGCAATCTGGACGCGATGCGCTCCAACCTGGAACGCAAGGGGGCGGTACTTGTTGCTCTGGCAGTGATCTCAGACGCCGGCATGGTGGTGATTATCGGTTTCCATCATGCTCGCAGTAAGTATGGCTTTTTGCACAGATGTGGGGCTTTACATGGTTTAAGGGTGTATAAAGGCATTAGTTCTATCAGAGACTGAGCGCCACCATTTGCCTAGCACACATAGGTCCATCACCTTGTTGGCCTGTGCTGATCCCTGCCACTGCAGGTTGATCTCTCCAAATTTTTTCCTCCGTCTCCCCTGAGGAACTCTCATTATTGAGAGGGAAACGCGTCGGGAGGAATTGTTTGTTTTTTGGTTGTGGGGCAGACATTCTACTTGGGTGCTGCCTTTGTCAGGGCGAAAGTTCATTCACGGGGCACAACAGGGTTTGTAGTATACCTGTCTACCTGATCCTTCCGGCCTGTGACCTCTCATCTTGGGACCGATGTGCAGTCCAGCCCATGGATGAAGCTTGTGTGAGATCAAGCCTATGCGCTGCCATGTGGCATTTTGCTGTTGTTTGCACAATTTATGCACAAGCACCTTATTATTATTGTTATTACTGATTCTTCATTATATGACAAGGTAACAAAACTTTTGTCTTGGCAAAATCTGACCTTTCTGTGTTCATTAAATGATCAATACTTCAGCTTTGCAGCAACTTTATTTTCATAACCTAAACCAAATTTGGGAGGGTTTCAGCTTTCAAAAGAGTAATTTATGAAATCAGTGGATGAATTTAAAGTCAGGTTATAAGCTTTTATCTTCATAACATCGATAAGCGACAGAACTTTTGTCAGGGTCTGTATGTATGTGTATTAAATAAATATATATATATATATATATATATATATATATATATATATGGGACTTGAACCTGCTCTACTATGAAAGCAGACCCAACACCAACATGCCCCTTATATGTATGGCAGATGCTAAGAAGGAGTTAATTGTAAATGTATTAATTTATACCAATCTTTATTTGTATATAACAACACTGGAATATCTGAGCAAAATATCTACCGTTGTTTAAATATATCAGTTCACAGACCACCATGATAGAAAGTTGCCAAAAGAAGATGAAGAAGCTTAACCTGCGTCCAGAAGAACGGGCTGCTTTCTTTAATCTGCTCGGTAACATTTCCTGACTGTTGGGTTATCATGTTTAGTGGGGATCTGTCTTCGGCAGCCCCCATCTATCAGCTCAGTGATGATAATTCATTACTCTAGTGATAGGAATATCCTCTTCGCTGTTTACCTTGGCTTTACACCATACGGTTGGGCCGTGCCTGGTGCTGCATGTCACTACAGCTGAGTCCCATTGAAGTGAATAGGAGTGAGCAGCAGTACAGGACTGATATGGCCACACCTGTATATGTAGTGGTCTGTCTGGGTAACCAGTGAAGTGGATGCTGCTGAGGATAGTCCATCAACATTAACCCCTTCTCAACATGGTGATTTTATGTTTTTTGGCTTTTTATATACTCTTCTTCCAACAGCCATAACTTTTTGACTTTTCTATCACCATAGTCATATGAGGACTTGTATTTTTCGCAGTATGGGTTGTAGTTTTGAACATCACCATTCACAGGATCAAAGTTCCAAGTGAGGTGAAATTGCACAAAAACACATAATTCTGATAGGGTTTTTTGCATTTGATTTTATGGTAGTCATTCATTGTATTGTAAAAATCTGATTTCCCAGGTCAGTAAAATACCACGATACCAAACTACAGGCAGCATGAATCAGGGCCCGGCTATACGTTTGCTCCAATTATGTTGTTGTGTGAAACACTTCGACATTTCAGAGACAGTAAAGCTTCATCATCCGGCCAGAGACCATAGCTGGAGACGAGACTGGTCCAGTTATAGTCCTCAGCCGAGTCTTCTACCTTTATCCCTTCTGAAACGTCATTTTATACAATAACATACTTAGCTGTAATCGTATAGCCGGGCTCTGATCATTCTGCCCACGGATTGGACACCACGAGTCATGTGACCAGTTCCTTTTATCTAATGAAAAAAAAATTGGAAATTCACATTGCAAACTGGGACCTGACATTATATATCAGGAAGGGGTTAACATTACAGACATCCACTTTAATACCGTGTAATTTATTCCATATTTTAAATGTAAATAATATTATCTAACTTTTCTCCCAGGAGATGAGGATATCCAGCTATTTTTGGCAAAAGACATCTGTTTAAGGATTTCGGACAAGGTACCTTTACAATGACAAAACACAAGACCAATCAGCCAGGCAATGTGTTTAAAGGGAACCTGTGATGATGATATTACACCCCTTAGGTGCCATCATTGCCCGCGGTCATCTCATCTGATGGGGAGGCGCATGTGCAGATTAGATAACGTCACCAGGAGCTTACTGTGCATGCACCACCGCCTCTGAGGAGACAACTACGGGCAATGATGGCACCTGGTGCAGAATCTCGGCCAGGGAAGGCCGGTCACGGAGAGAAGAGGGAGGAAATACTACAAGCAAAGTATTGATGGAATCAGCAGTGAAAGGCCTTTTCTGAGGTCTAGTGTCCTGATGATGGTTCCCTTTACCAGAATTTACACTTTACATCCTTGTAGACATATTACAGGGGCACAATAATCACTGACCTTTCTGTTCAGATTACACAATTACATTATTCATCATAAAATACAGCGACATACAGTTATCTATAGCAAAAATTATTCCCGAAATGTAACTTCTTGTCTTCTTCCACTAGTATCTCCTGGCCATGGTCCTCGTGTACTTCAAGAGAGCCGGACTGAGCCCCGAGGAATATAGAGAGAACTTCTTTCCATCCCTGTAAGTGTTTTCATGAAAGCAACTCAATAATTGTGGATCCGGTATTTCGGGCAGAATTGCAATTAGTGAGCTTTGTCTAAAGATCCTGTTTAATAAAGTTTGATTCACCAAAAACACAGCAAAAAAACCTGAGAAAAACGCTGCTTCATTTTTTAACATTGTCATTGCTTTTTATGGGTAAAATAAAAAGCTATAAAAAAGTGCTGAAACCACTCACATGCTGCAGATAGCAAAATGCGGTTCTTAAATTCATTAAGAAAAAACAACACATGCATGAGATTTCTGAAATCTTCGAGCTTTTACTAAAAAACAGTTTTTAATTTGCTCGAAAAACATTGAAAAAAATAATGCCGCAAAAACGTGTGATCAAAGCCATACTATGCAGCCTTATGGCTTACTGGGGTCCATAGTCACTGTTCTTTTACATCATTGGTATAATTTATACCCACCCCTTCCTTTTGCACTTACAGTATATATTGAAGTATATGGCTCATAACTTTTGTCTTTTTTTCAGCTTTTTAGCCAACCAGTTTGAGGAGGACGTTTACTTCCGTGAAGAAATCTACGCGTGGGCGTTAGGAAAAACCTGGGAACAGCGGAAAGAAGAGCTGCATTACCAACGCAACCAGCTGCTCCTCCGGATGGACTTCAGAGCGTGGGTGGACCGGGCCACCTGTGATCTGGTTAGTAAATTTATATATATATATATATATATATATATATATATATATATATATATATATATATATATATATATATATACATATATAAACTGTAGCTGTCAACTATAGACAAGTTTCATTATATATCATGTCATTTCAGATCATGGCAGAAGACCCTTCCCATTGGGTGTGGATGAGAAACCGGCGGATCCATCACAGCTGGGCTATACGGGACAGGAACAGGAACGCATGGGAGCTCAAAGTCCATGGCCCATGGAGGAGGCCGCTGTCCTGTGCCCGTTGTAGAAACATCATTTTACATCCATGCAAATGGGAAGTGAATGGAAACATCATTAGCCGGAGAGACACAGCAGTGGACCCTGGGACATCAGTTGAGGTCCTTGACTAATATCATCAATGGTAAGTAAACATTATTGCCATAGAGAAGTAGGAAATCAAAGATATAACTAAACTGTGAAATTGTATACTGTATGTCACGTAAATACCAAATACAATTATGGTTCTTACATCTTCTGTATATTCATTTCTCACTAGGAGATACTGCTTCCCGAGAGGTGAACACCATGATGGATGACTAACAAAAGGAGCGGGTAATGTATAACGCACGCATGCATGCACATACAAAACACACATAATACATACACACATACCGCACATACATACAAACACACATAATACATACACACATACTAACATACCGCACATACATACAAACACACATGATACATACACACATACTAACATACTGCACATACATACAAACACACACTGAATGATTTATAGTGCTAACCTCCCTTAGTATGCCCGGAGGAAGGGCAGTACAGCGGCCATGGATTCCCTGCAGGTTTCCTCCACTGGGGGTTTTTCCTGACCTGAGTGTCGCTGTACGCTCTTCGTGAGTGATGAGAGGTAGCAAACATATACATATAACACATACACAACTATAATAAATATCACATATTTTAACTTTCAATACTTGGTCTCTGAGTCTTTTCTTGTGTTAGAGTTATATATTGCGGCCTGTGTGATGGATTTATAACGTCGTCCTTCCTTCTTTCTGCGATGGAAATATGGGACTATGGAGAAGGAGTATCTACGTACCAAAGACATTCAGAAGAGGCAACACCAAAAGTGAAGGAAAGCAATGATTTCTACAAGCAAATGAATAAATGCATTTATTGCTCATAGATTGAGTTCATGAGGAAGGGGGGAAATGTTATACATTTTTCTGGGCTAAACATATGTGAATGTATATGTATGTAGTCTAGTGTATATTGTCCCTATTCATCAGGGCGTGCTGAGCTGTCAGTTGGGTGAGTGACAGCTCAGTCATCCAACCTGGAGCTGAGGCATGCTGAGCTGTCAGTGTTTTCAGTGACAGCTCAGTCGTCCAGTCTCATACTGGAAGGTGCTGGGTTTCTGTAGATTTTCCTTCTAGCTGGAAATTGCGCAGCTATTTGACTGAACAGTTTATCCCAGAGCCCTGCCAGTCTTAGCATTCAGTACTGTGGTGCTTGCAGGCCTGTATCTGTGCTTGATGTTCTGATCTTTGTTGCCAGACCTCTGTCATCTGACCTTCCTCTTGCCCAGTTCTTTTGCTCTGATACTCTTCCCTCCAGTTACTCTCACATAGGGCAGTGACCTGACTACGCCTCTTTCTGTTCCCTAATTTTGACGTGCTCTCCTGTTACTTGACCCCAGAACGTTCTACCATCCTGCCTCTTGACTTGTCTGTGTAGCTACTAACATCACATTTATTAGGTGTATTTATATACTTACTGATCACCATCCTCTGCAGTTTCCAGCTGAGCTCTGGTTCTCTTCTGGATCCCATGATAACAATTCCAATTTGCTGGCTCACATTGGGGTTTATGTGTATCGGAAGTCGATATTCATAGTATCATAGTATCATAGATCATAGTTTTTAAGGTTGAAAAGAGACTCTAAGGGGTACTTTGCACACTACGACATCGCAGGTGCGATGTCGGTGGGGTCAAATTGAAAGTGACGCACATCCGGCATCGCAGGCGACTTCGTAGTGTGTAAAGCCTAGATGATACAATTAACGAGCGCAAAAGCGTTGTAATCGTATCATCGGTGTAGCGTCGGCGTAATCCATAATTACGCTGACGCGACGGTCCGATGTTGTTCCTTGTTCCTGCGGCAGCACACATCGCTGTGTGTGAAGCCGCAGGAGCGAGGAACATCTCCTACCGGCATCACCGCGGCTCCCGTAGGATATGCAGAAGGAAGGAGGTGGGCGGGATGTTTACATCCCGCTCATCTCCGCCCCTCCGCTCCTATTGGCCGCCTGCCGTGTGACGTCGCGGTGACGCCGTACGACCCGCCCCCTTAATAAGGAGGCGGGTCGCCGGCCAGAGCGACGTCCCAGGACAGGTGAGTCCATGTGAAGCTGCCACGGCAGCTATCACAAGGATATCGCGCTCGGCATCGCAGCATCGGCTTGCGATGTCGCAGCGTGCAAAGTACCCCTAAAGGTACAGTCACACTAAGCGACGCACCAGCGATCCCACCAGCAACCTGACCTGGCAGGGATCGCTGGAGCGTCGCTACACGGGTTGCTGGTGAGCTGTCACAGAGGCAGATCTCACCAGCAACCAGTGACCAGCCCCTAGCCCGCAGCGACGCGTGGAAGCGATGCTGCACTTGGTAACTAAGGTAAATATCAGGTAACCAACCCGATATTTACCTTGGTTACCAGCGAACACCGTTTAGCGCTGGCTCCCTGCACTCCTAGCCAGAGTACACATCGGTTTAATTACCCGATGTGTAGTCTGGCTATGTGTGCAGGGAGCAGGGAGCCGGCACTGACAGCATGAGAGCGGCGGACGCTGGTAACGAAGGTAAATATCGGGTAACTAAGGAAAGGGCTTCTTGGTTACCCGATATTTACATTGGTTACCAGCGTCCGCAGAAGCCGGCTCCCTGCTCACTGCACATTCAGTTGTTGCTCTCTCGCTGTCACACACAGCGATGTGTGCTTCACAGCGGAAGAGCAACAACTAAAAAATGGTCCAGGACATTCAGCAACAACCAGCGACCTCACAGCAGGGGCCAGGTTGTTGCTGGATGTCACACACAGCAACATCGCTAGCAAGTCGTGCCTCAGCAGCGATGTTGCTAGCGATGTTGCTTAGTGTGACGGTACCTTAAGTCCATCTAGTTCAACCCGTAGCCTAAAGGCCCAGTCACACTAAACAACTTACCAGCGATCCCAATAACGATACAACCTGATAGGGATCGCTGGTGAGTTGCTAGGAGGTCGCTGGTGAGATGTCACACTAAGCGACGCTCCAGCGATCCCACCAGCAACCTGACCTGGCAGGGATCGCTGATGCGTCGCTACACGTGGAAGCATGCTGCGCTTTGTAACTAAGGTAAATATCGGGTAACCAACCCGATATTTACCTTGGTTACCAGCGCACACCGCTTAGCGCTGGCTCCTTGCACACCTAGCCACAGTACACATCGGGTTAATTACCCTATGTGTACTCTGCTACGTGTGCAGGCAGTAGGGAGCCGGATTCTGCGGACGCTGGTAACCACGGTAAACATCGGGTAACCAAGAAGCCCTTACCTTGGTTACCCGATATTTACCTTCGTTACCAGCGTCCGCCGCTCTCACACTGCCAGTGCCGGCTCCCTGTTCCCTGCACTCCTAGCTACAGTACACATCGGTTAATTACCCGATGTGTACTCCGGCTACGTGTGCAGGGAGCAGGGAGCCAGCACTAGCAGTGTGAGAGCGGCGGACGCTGGTAACGAAGGTAAATATCGGGTAACCAAGGTGAGGGCTTCTTGGTTACCCGATGTTTACCGTGGTTACCAGCGTCCGCAGAATCCAGCTCCTGCTGCCTGCACATTTAGTTGTTGCTCTGTCGCTGTCACACACAGCATTGTGTGCTTCACAGCGGGAGAGCAACAAATAAAAAATGGCCCAGGACATTCAGCAACAACCAGCGATCTCACAGCAGGGGCCAGGTTGTTGCTGGATGTCACACACAGCAACATCGCTAGCAACATTGCTGCTACGTCACAAAAGTTGTTCCTTAGCAGCGATGTTGCTAGCGATGTTGCTTAGTGTGACGTGGCCTTAACATGTTGATCCAGAGGAAGGCAAAAAAAAACAAAAACAAAAAAAACAATGTGGCAAATAAGCTCCAATGGGGAAAAAAATTCAAATACGGGTCCGGCGTAATCCAATAAGGGGGTTCGCACGGCGATCCATACCATAGTCAATGAGACTCCCAGTCAATGAAGAACAAAATGTTCCCCATTGGCTGGGAGAGCCGTGCAGTGACCTGAGCTAACATCAATAGGTCAGCCCAGGTCACTGCAGGGGATGCCGAGCGCTGCCGTCAGGAGGTTAGATGAGATCATTACCTGCAGTAACGATCTCCTGCACTGCACTGCTGACGTCAGCGCTGTCACTGACTTCTATGCCCGCCGCGTTCTACGCAGTATCGCGAGAGCCCGTGACGTCACTGCTAGTGACAGTCTCGGGCCATCCGCGAGACGGGCATAGACAGCAGTGACCGCGGTGACGTCAGGAGGCAGATCGTCACAGCAGGTAATGATCTCATCTAACCTCAGCAGCAATGTCCCGCTCCCTGCCAGCCCCGCGGCGTGAGAAGCTGCTGATACTGCGGGCAGACACTGACATTGCAGTGCGGGCAGCTGCGGGGCTGGCAGGGAGCGGGACACAGACTGCACGGGCAGTGATGACAAGCAGCGCTCGTCATCCCCGCGGATGCCACCACTGCAGGGTGAGAAGCTGCTGATACTGCAGAGGGGGGCAAACACTGACACGCTGCAGTGCGGGCATCCGCGGGGCTGGCGCGGGACACAGACTGATGCACAGACACAGATGACCCATGATGACACAGACAGCGCGCACGGGGGATAGAGGGGGGGGAAAACAGTTCCCAGGGCGTCAGGCAGTAAACATGATAAAGCGCTGGGGACACAGCGCTGACAGTGTATCTGACAGCAAGTGGGAAACTTTCTTGTTCCTTGCCTTATTGAACTAGACACTGAATCGGCTGGAATTCAGGGCGCACGTAGCTGGGCACAGGAGGCGGGGGAGGGAGATTACGGAGTGTGTGGGAGGTTGTGGGCAGAGTACGGGGTGCGGGGGAATCTGTGGGAGTGTGCAGGGAAGGGGGGCGGTTACTCCACGCACTGTACAGCCCAGCAGGGAGGCGACATGCTGTTCCAGATTTGCATGTCTACATGGCCCTGCCCATGTAGACATGAAATGACCAGAAGAAGAAAAAAACGCGGCAGGAGCGGTCACATGACCACTCTGAGCCGGGGAAGAGGGGCTTACAGCAGGGCAGGTAAGTGGTCTCTATCTACATACCTGCCCCAATGTAGCCCAATAGGGTAATAATGAAAAAAGTCAAAAGAAGCCGGATAACCCCTTTAAGGGTGGCTTTACATGCTGCAATATCCGGCCCGATATCGCTAGCATGAGACCCGCCCCCATCGTTTGTGCGCGACGGGCATATCGCTGCCCGTTGCGCACAAAATCGCGCACCCCCGTCACGCGTACTTACCTGCCCTTTGACATCGCTGTGACCGGCGAAACGCCTCCTTTCTAAGGGGGCGGTCCATTCGGCGTCACAGCGATGTCACAAATCAGCCGCCCAATGAAAGCGGAGGGGTGGAGATGAGCGGGACATAACATCCCGCCCACCTCCTTCCTTCCGCATTGTGGCCGGAGGCAAGTAAGGAGATGATCCTCGTTCCTGCGGCGTCACACGTAGCGATGCGTGCTGCCGCAGGGACGAGGATCAACTTCGCCCCAGCGACAGCAGCGATAACTGGCAGCGGACCCCCATGTCAGCGAGGAGCGATTTTGGACGTTTTTGCAACGATCCAAAATCGCTCCTAGAAGTCACACGCTACGACATCGCTACAGCGGCCGGATGTGCGTCACAAAAGCCGTGACCCCAACGAGATCGCTGTAGCGAAATCGTAGCGTGTAAAGCCCGCTTAAATGTTAGTAGGGATTCACTCATTACAACATCATGCGGCAGAGAGTTCCATACTCTCATTGCTCGTACAGTAAAGAATCCTCGTCTGTGATTATGATTAAACCTTCTTTCCTCAAGATGTAGCGGATGTCCCCGTGTTCCAGTCGCAGGCCTAGGCGTAAAAAGATCTTTGGAAAGGTCTCTGTACTGTCCCCTCATATATTTATACATTGTGATTAGATCCCCCTTAAGCCTTCGTTTTTCCAAACTAAATAACCCCAAGTTTAATAACCTGTCTTGGTATTGCAGCCCACCCATTCCTCTAATAACCTTGGTCGCTCTTCTCTGCACCCTCTCCAGTTCAGCTATGTCCTTCTTATATATCGGTGACTAGAATTGTACACAGTATTCTAAGTGCGGTCGCACTAGTGACTTGTACAGAGGTAGAACTATATTTTTTTCATGAACACTTATACCTCTTTTAATACATCCCATTATTTTATTAGCCCTGGCAGCAGTTGCCTGACACTGTCCACTAAAGTGAAGTTTACCATCCACCCATACACCCAAGTCTTTTTCTGTGTCTGTTTTACCCAGTGTTCTACAATTAAGTACATAATTATAAATTTTATTTCCTCTACCAAAGTGCATGAGCTTACATTTATCTACATTAAACTTCAATTGCCACTTCTCAGCCCAATCCTCCAATTTACATAAATCTCCCTGTAATATAAAATTATCCTCCTCTGTATTGATTACCCTGCAGAGTTTAGTATCAACTGCAAATATTGAAATTCTACTCCGCATGCCCCCAACAAGGTGATTAATAAATATGTTGAAAAGAAGCAGGCCCAATACTGACCCCTGTGGTACCCCACTATGAACTGAGACCCAGTCCGAGTACGTACCATTAATAACCACCCATTGTTTCCTATCACAGATAGTTTTTAACCCAGTTACACATATTTTCATATATTTTTGGTGCTGAAAAATTTTACACCATATTCCTGCACCCAAACTATACCTCCTGGCAAAAAAACACATCACTACTGCATCATACCGAATGTGGTAGTCATGCGTTTTTTTGCCGAAAAATGCAAAAATAACATTGCCAGGAGGTGCAAGTTTGGTGCTGAAATCTGGTGAAGACGATTTCAGCCCCAAATGTGCACCTCCTGGCAGAAAATTGCGGCAAAAAGCTGCTGCAAAAAAAAAAAAACGCTTTAAAAAAATGCGTAAAAAAAGCGTTTGTTTTTTTTTGTTTGTTTTTTGCCAGAAGGTGTAGATTGGGTGCAGGAATATGGTGTACAATTTTCATCACCAAATCAGTTACTTGCGATCCTTGAGGGGTGCAGTTTGTAGAATTGTGTCACTTGGGGTACCGTATTTTTCAGATTATAAGATGCCCTTTTCCTCCCAAAGCTTTGGGAGGAAAATGAGGGGTGCGTCTTAAAATCCGAATGCAGCTTACCGGGGGGATGTGCAGAGGGGTCAAAGTAGGCAGGGAGATACTCCGAGCAATGCACTGTGCTGCCGGCGCTGCTGGTCTGTGCGACGCTGTTCTGTGCATCGGGCAGCGCCGCTCTGTTCTATTTGGAGCCGCTCCATTCTCCTCTGTGCACGGCTGCTCCGTCCTGCTCGGTTGCTCTGTGCACAGCTGCTCTGTCCTGCTCGGCTGCTCTGTGTACGGCTGCTCCGTCCTGCTCGGCTGCTCTGTGTACGGCTGCTCCGTCCTGCTCGGCTGCTCCGTGCATGGCTGCTCCGTCCTGCTCGGCTGCTCTGTGCACAGCTGCTCCGTCCTGCTCAGCTGCTCTGTGTACGGCTGCTCCGTCCTGCTTGGCTGCTCTGTGCATGGCTGCTCTGTCCTGCTCGGCTGCTCTGTGCATGGCTGCTCTGTGCACGGCTGCTCTTTCCTGCTCGGCTGCTCTGTGTACGGCTGCTCCGTCCTGCTCGGCTGCTCTGTGTATGGCTGCTCCGTCCTGCTCAGCTGCTCTGTGCACAGCTGCTCCATCCTGCTTGGCTGCTCGTGCACGGCTGCTCCGTCCTGCTCGGCTGCTCTGTGCATGGCTACTTTGTCCTGCTCGGTGCTCGGCTCCTCCGTTCTGCTCGGCTGCTCCATCACCAGCCCCGCACAGAGCAGAGCGACACCGGCCCCGCACAGAGCAAAGCGGCTTCGCCGGCCCCGCACAGAGCAGCACCTGCAGTGAGTATCTGGGCCCCACTCTATACTACATGCAGTACTCCAGTACCGCCCCTGCCTCCTGTGACCCCGCTCCTCTGCAGGCCCCCCTCCCTGGTAAGACACCACCAGATTATAAACGGACCCCATCTTTTTCTTACCTTTTTTTTCCCTTCAAATTTGGGGTGCGTCTTATAATCCAATGCGTCTTATTAAACGAAAAATACGGTATTTTCTGTCCCCTTCGCCTCTCAGTCACTTCAGATGAGATGTGATCTCTAAAAAAAATGACATTTCTGATAAACTTTGAACCCTTCTAACTTCCTAACAAAAAAATAATGTTTAAAAAATTGTGCTGATGTAAAGTAGACATGTGGGAAATGTGATTAATTAATTATTTTGTGTGACATAACTCTTTGGTTTAAGGGTATAAAAATTAAAAGTTTGAAAATTGCCAAATTTTCACCAACTTTCTGATTTTTCCACCAATAAACGCAAAAAATATCGTACTAATGTTACCATTAGCATGAAGCACAATATGTCATGAAAAAACAATCTCAGAATCCCTGGGATCCGTTGAAGCGTTCCAGAGTTATAACCTCATAAATTGTCGCTGGTCAGAATTGAAAACATTGACCTGGGCATGAAGATGTGAGCATGAACACAGTGTGAGCACAGCATTTTGGATTGCCCATAGATTTTGCTGGAGAAGGACTGCAGAAAGGTTATGAACAAAAACCACACCTTTTCTGTGTCAAAAACTGCGGCAAATAAACGGCAAAAAAACGCATCGTGCGCACAGGGCCTAAAGGAGCTCTTCCATGTGGGACATCTATGACCTATTGTCAGGATATGCTGCCACCTGGACTCACACTTAGGGGCACTTTGCACACTACGACATCGCAGCTGCGATGTCGGTGGGGTCAAATCGAAAGTGACGCACATCCGGCGTCGCAGTCAATGTCGTAGTGTGTAAATCCTTTTTGATACGATTAAGGAGCGCAAAAACGTCCAAATCGTATTATCGGTGTAGCGTCGGTCATTTCCATACTTTCGGAAGGACCGATGTGACGATGTTGTTCCTCGTTCCTGAACCAGCACACATCGCTGTGTGTGAAGCCGCAGGAGCAAGGAACATCACCTTACCTGCGTCCTGCAGCTCACGCCGACTATGCGGAAGGACGGAGGTGGGCGGGATGGTTACGTCACGCTCGGCTCCGCCCCTTCGCTTCTATTGGTCGCCTGCCGTGTGACGTCGCTAAGACGCCGCACGACCCGCCCCCTTAATAACGAGGCGGTTCGCCGGCCAGAGCGACGTCGCAGGGCAGGTGAGTGCATGTGAAGCTGCCGTAGCGATAATGTTCGCTACGGCAGCTATCACCATGATATCGCAGCTGCGACGGGGCGGGGACTATCGCGCTCAGCATCACAAGCATCGGCTTGTGATGTCGTAGTGTGCAAAGTGCCCCTAAGTGTTACAATAAGGCCCCTTTGCACATTCCCAGGAATGGAGAGGTGGGCACACACGTGCGTCTGTCTCTTCTGGTGAACGTGCCTGCTTAGCAATTTAAGCTTCAATCTAAATGAATTGAGACAACCGTCTTTGTTTAGCTACATCTATATTAGTGACATTGAAAGTGCCGGACTATGCATGAACACCCCCAACTGGTAACAGCGAGTTCCCAATTTATTTATACATTTCTAGGATTAATAACAGAGAAACAATACAACATGGAGTTCTAACAGAAGACGCTCCAGAATTGTTCTACATACTTCTCAACATTGGGATTGTAACTTTCTCTGGTCTTCATTCCAGGTAACGGGTTGGCATTACATAAATCTGGTTGTGGAACCAGTGGAACGGCCATTTCTCCAAAGGGTCTCAGGAGCCGTTTTTCAAAACAACAACGCAAGGCTACATGTTCTTCATACTACTATGAACATATGAGCAGCTTGCATGGCTTAAACGTGCTACCATGGCTTGCAGCATCTCTGGTCTTGTCTACTATCAAGCACATCTGAGATGTCATTGGTCGGCAATTGCAAAGGGAGTTACCAGCAGCGGATCTTGATGATTTGTGTGCCCAAGCGCATTCGGCATGGTTGAACATTCCTCAGATGACCATTAGTACTCTCATTGACAGGATGCTAACGCATGTAAGTACATGCATTTTTGCACATGGTGCTCATACTCAATACTGAATAAAGATGTTTTCAATATTTTGTTTCTATTTTTCATCATTTCCATATTACCAACAAGTCTATAAATCCTGAGATTTCCATAATTCCATGACTTTTTTTTTTCTTGCTGTTGCAATTTCAATGTTGGGAAGTTTAGTAGGGGCTACAAGCGTTTAATAAAAGAGATATACTTTATCGAAATGTATTTTATAAAAGCAAAGCCGACCAAACTCATGCTTCTCAGGCTCTCTTTATACAGTCGTCCATGCTGGGGTGCTCTTCTCTTCAGACCCTGTTCATTGACCATCATTCTTCGCAGGCTCTCTGCATACAGTTGTCCATACAGGGGTGCTTTTTTTCTTCAGGCCCAGCTCTTTGGCCGTCATTCTTCTCAGGCTCTCTGTATACAGTTGTCCATGCTGGGGTGCTCTTCTCTTCAGACCCTGCTCATTGACCATCATTCTTCTCAGGATCTCTGCATACAGTGATCCATGCTGGGGTGCTCTTCTTTTTAGACCCTGATCTTTGGCTGTCATGTGTGACATACCGCTCACAGAGGTTGTTTCAAGAAAAAAAAAAAAGGCTAAGGCTGTGTGCGCACGTTGCGTTTTTTCATGCATTTACGCAGCGTTTTAAACTACAGCGTAAATGCCTGTGTTGTGCTTCCTCAGCAAAAGCTATGAAAAGTCAGCAAATTCCATGCGCATGTTGCTTTTTGAATGCAGCGTTTTGGATGCAAAATATTTTACAAAATCGATGAGTTTAAAAAATCAGCGTGTCACTTCTTTTGTGCAATTTGGTTGCATTTTCCACCCATTGAAATCAATGTCGATGTCGGTCTCTCTCTCTGTCACATGGCCTGTCGATCTCTCTCTCTCTCTCTCTGTTGGTCAGTCTGTCTCTCCCTCTCTTTTTCATACTTACCGATCACCGGCGCAACACTGCACTGTCACACTGCTCCGGCGGCTTCTCCTGCTTTTCAAAATGTCGGCAGCCCATTCACTGCTCCCCCGCCCACTGGTGCCTATGATTGGCTGCATTCAGACATTCCCTCACGCTGAGTGACAGCTGTCTCACTGCAACCAATCACAGCCGCCGGTGGGCAGGTCGTGCAGTAAAATAAATAAATGATTAAAAAACAACAAAAAAAAACGACGTGCGGTTCCCCCAATTTTGATATCAGGCAAGGTAAAGAAACACGGCTGAAAGCTGGTATTCTCAGGATGGGGAGCCCCATGTTATTGGGAGCCCCCCCAGCCTAAAACTATCAGCCAGCAGCTGCCCGGCTTATGCAGAATTGCCCTGGTGCAGTGGCAATTAAGTAATAAAGTGTTAGTGGCAGCCCATAGCTGCCACTAAGTCCTAGGTTAATCATGGCATGAGTCTAAGAGACACCCCCCCCCATGATTAACCTGTAAGTTAAAGAAAATAAATACATACTCTCAAAAAATTCTTTATTTGGAATAAAAGACAAAAAAAATCACCCTCTTTCACCACTTTATTAATCCCCAAACAGCCCTCCAGGTCCGACATAATCCACACGAGGTCCCACGAGGCTTTCAGCTCTGCTACATCGGAAGCTGATAGCGAGTAGCCACAGACCACGACCGCTCTCTGTCAGCTCCATGCAGCAACTGAAGTGAGTTGCGTTATCAGCGATGACGTTACTCAGGTTACCCGCGGCCACCGCTGGATCCTCCAACTGTGACAGCAAGTCGCCCGAGTGACTGAAGTGATTAGCGATGCCGTCACTCAGGTGATTTGCGGTCTCGAGTGGAGGACTGCAGCTGGCCGCCGGTAACCTGAAAGACGACACCGCTGATCGCACGGCTCATTTCAGTCACTCAGGGGATTTGCGGTCACCGGTGACGCCTTTACCGGTGACCACAAATCAGGCCGCGGCACACAGACAGAGCCGTGCGATGGCAATGAAGTCGGGTGAAGTTCATCCGAGTTCATTCTGATCGCACGGCTCTGTCTCGCAGCCAGCCATGCTCTATGGGGATGTAGCAGAGCCGAGTGGGACCGCACTGTCAAAAATGCATCCAAAATGCATGCGTTTTGGATGCATTTTTTTGTCAAAAGCAGTGTTTACAGTTGTCAAAACGCTGCAGTTTGTTTGTCAAGTCAGAACGCAGCGTGCGCACAAAGCCTAAGAAGAGATGTAAAAACACAACGGGTGCACACAAATTATCATCAACATAAGGATAAAATGTAGGATTGGTGATGGGAAGGCACTAAAACCCCTAATCTAACTCCAACCTTCAGGCAAGGCCTCATAAAATAATTGATGCAAAGTTAAATAATTCCATACATCAATTTTGAGAATCTGGCACAAATTAGGTAAATTTGGCCAAACACCTTTTATTCAGATGCTGATTGAACATAAGTCAAAGAACTGACATATAACAACATGGCACCCACCAATGGCAATAAAAAGGATTGAAAATATAAAGATATCTGTACATTTTTCATTTACTAAATTGGACACCTCAGATTTTAAATTCAACATTACATTATTTGAATGTACTTTCTCTTTAAATTTGCTAAAGAATAAACCATCATGGCGGGTGCCGCAAGCTTCAACCAATAGAATCGCAGAGTTTCTTTTAAAATTAGAAAGAAACCGTCAGTTGGTGCCAGTCTGCTATTGCTTTTATAGAGATAGCACAGGCTTCACTTTGATCTCACAAGTGATTTAGCAAACGTTGTTACCTTTTTGGAGGAGGAAGACCCCTACTGCACATCAGCATCTTCTGGAAGATAACACCAACTGTCTGCAAGTCATCAGTGGTAAATAACCATAATTCATTACCTAGATTTACAGCTCCAGGTCGTCCAGAACTTAATGACAGATAGACATTTCCCAATGAAAAGGACTTAATAAACTCAAAGATTTTCATTTAAATTTTCCAGACAGTAGATAAATGGTGGTGACCAGAGTAACCCCAAGACTCCTCACTGCCATTCCCCAATTCTGTCTGATGGATGGATCCAAGATGTAGGACAATAGAGAATCACCCAGTAATTTGGTGTTAGTCGTCATTATTATTCTATGGTTATTAGCCAGGAGCGGGCCGGTAGTGGAGGAAGAAGTCAGTCGAAAGTAATGGGGAAAATGTGTCTTATATCATTATATTATGATTTATGGAACAATTATACAGAGACCGGAACCCAAAAAGGGAAATTCGGTGTTAAGTGATTCCCTTATACTCAAAATTGCACCCGAAGGCGTCTCTGCTGTGAAGATTAGTAGATTCTCTAAGGGTATAGTCCCATGTGTCATATTTGCTCCTTAAATTTCAGCGACTTTGCTATTTATCTGATGGGGGTTTGCAGACATTTTGGGGGGAATGCAGTGGACTGAGAGGGGCAGAACATATGTAGGGGTTATGTGAAATGACAGGGGCCAGGGCGGCTGAACTGTGATCTTCCAGAACAAATACAATGATAGTACTTTTATTATATCATGTAATTACTGAAAATGTGTTTATATTCAATAAGGAAACACAAAGGAAGCGATTTATCAGTGTTTTCTTCAGAAATCTGGGCTAAAACACTTTGTAAAGTCACAGACGTTTTGGGCAAAAGATGAAGTTGCAAAATAATGTTGCGAATTTAGACATTAAGAGCTTGTACGAGGCAGGAAAAATGGGGCATGGCAGTGCCCGCTTATCAAATTCAGAAAATGTACCGGCGTCTCATACTCCAGGAATACTACTCCAGTCTCTGATTGGAGTAACATTTTAGGTGAGGCAACAAAACTTAGGAGACACGCCAAATATATCAGGTGCCGCACACGTATTTATGATTACAATTGTACTGGTATTAAGAACGCAATGTCAGTCTTAGTGAATCGGACACAAAGATTAGATTTAGTATTAGATGTTTATTTCTAGTCCAATATATATCTATATAATGTTGAGTTATGAGGCCCATGGGCCTCAATAACATCTGTAGCAGGGCCCTCATACACCATGACCCATTTCTAGTGGAGATGTCACTTCATGTGGCTATTGGGCTCCCTCCGGCACCGGTGCTGAGGTGTGACACCAACCCTGTGTACTGCCTATAGCTGTGCCCATGGTATAATGGAGGTCCAGCTCTTATATTACAGCTCATGGTAATATAGGTGTCTGTAAGGTCTCTGGAAGATGTTCATGGTGATATTCCCTTCTCTCTAAGACTCCCAGGAAGAAGAGATGAGCAGGAAGAGGAGGAGAGAGCTGACCGCTCTTTATGAAGAAGAGACGTGAGAGTTATTAGCGTTATAGTCCCCACATATAGAGTCCAGACTTATTTATTACAAGTTATCTGAAATGATATTTACGGCACAACACTCATCAGTTATATTTCCGTTTCCCGTTCCTCCAAGATGACAGCACTAAGGTCGGGTCATGGATCTTACTTACACTGCAATGCGTCATTTCTTATTAACCCTTTCACACCGCAGACAGTTTTTATTTAGGCATTTTTTTGTTTTTCTTCCCTTCCGTCCACATAGCTGTATATATGATGTCCGGTATTTTTTTTCAAGGAACAGATATAATGTTATTGGCTTCATTCATTTTACCCTACAACGTACTGGAGAATCAGTAACACAAAACCCAAGAGCGGTGAAATAACAAAAGTAATCACAGTTCTGCCATTATTTATGGGATTTGTATTACGGTTATCTGTATGGGGAAAATATCCTGGACACATCATTCTCCAGTTTAGCACAATTACAGCCATAAGAAAGTCAGTTATGTTTTTACTATCTCATTAGTAAAATAATGTACTAAGTGGTAAACAAATTTTGTTTTCTTGCTGCCATATTCTTTGTCACTTTTCCATGGATGGAGCCGTGTGAGGTCTTTTTTGTGTCTTTTCTGATTTCAGCCAATCTGATGGATTTCTTACTAACACTATGTTTGTTAATTTACGATATTATAATCAGTTTCTATTGCATTGTTTTTTCAGAGATAGAATAACAAAAAACGCCATTTCCAGTGTTTCCTTTTCTTTTTGATTTACTGATTTTACTTTATATAGGACATATTTTAACATTTTGATGGATTGAATTTTTAAGGATGCAGCAATACCACATATATTTATTCATATATGTACAGTGCCTTGTGAAAGTATTCATACCCTTTGAACTTTTCTACATTTTTTTCACGTTATAACAACAAATTTAAATGTGTTTTTTTGGGATTTTATGTGAACACCAACACCATCTACCAAGTATTTGTGACATGTAAAGGAAATGATACATGAGTTTCCTAAATATTTTATTTAAAAATAGAAATCTGAAAATTGTGATGTGCATTTGTATTCAGCCCTTTGTAGTCTGATACTTTGTAGGACCACCTTTTCCTGCAATTACTGCTGCCAGTCTTTTGGAGTATGTCTCTGCCAGCTTTGCACATCTAGAGGCTGAAATTGTTGCTCATTCTTCTTGGTCTCATCAGACCAGAGCACAACATGCAAAAGCTGTGTCCCTTCCATGTGGAAGAAGGTGCTCTGGTCAGATGAGACCAAAGTAGAACTTTTTGGGATAAATGCTAAAAGCTATGTGTGGTGGAAAAGTAAAACTGCACATCACCTTGAAAACAACATCCTCACCGTCAAACATAGTGGTGGTGGAGTCATGCTCTGGTGATGCTTTTCTTCAGCAAGCACAGGAAAGTTGGTCAGTGTTGATGCACACTTGTTACATACAGAAGGTGATATAAGTATTGACCGTGTCACTAATTTTCTAACTAAATATATTTCTAAAGGTGCTACTGCCATGTTCTTCTTACCAGATGTTGGTAACAGCCCATCCAATCCACACAGACAAAGAAATCAAACCATAGATGTCCATAAATTTATTAATGTGTAATAATGGGAACATACAAAGGGAAAAAAAATGTACACACGCTTGTGGAAATTTATTTAATGCATAATACAAAAGCCTTTGTTGGTGATGGCAGCTTTAAAATGCCTCATATATGGAGAAACTAGGGTTTAATTGTAGAAGAGGCACTCTCTCCCCAAAGGAGATCACCAAAGGCACATGAGGGTGTAAGATTAAGGGAACCTGTTAGGTGTAATACGCACCCAGAGCCACAAGCAGTTCTGGGTGCATATTAGTCACCCCTGCCTACCTGTCCCTGTATACACTAGCATAGATAAAAGGATCTTTAGAAAAAGTATTTCTAAAGATCGTTTCTTATATGCTAATGAGGCCAGCGACTAGTCGCAAGGATGTGAGTTCCCGTGCCTGGTCAGCCCACACAGCATACCCCTGTGGGTATACTAACATACTAATGAATGTGCAGCTTCGCCGCACATACCTCACCATTCATGGTGGCTGACAGAGGATGGATGCGCATTGGGCATGATCCGGATTCCAATGGACTTTCAATCATACGCACTAAATTGTTGCTGGGTGTAAGCTTCCCGGCTTCAGTGAGGTATCGTGCGCATGACCGGAAGTGCTGGAGACTCCGGATCATGTGCCATGTGCATTCATCCTCCGCCAGCCACCATCAAGCCTGAGGTAGGTGCGGCAAAGCTGCGCATTCATTAGCATGTTAGTACGCCAACAGGGGCATGCTAACATTCTAAGGGGGCCGACTAGCCAAGGGAACTCACACCCTTGCGACTAGTCCTTGACCTCATTAGCATATAAAAAACGATCTTAAGGAAATACCTTTTCCAAAGATCTCTTTATCTATGCTAGTGTATACAGGGACAATTAGGCAGGGATTAGCAATATGCACCCACTGACAGGTTCTCTTTAATAAAGAAAGAATAAAAGAATGTGCCAAACACAGATGGATCACCCAAAAATATATAAACTTTATTAAGACAATTTAAACAAGCATGGTTTTGAGCCAAAACCAATTTAAAAACATTTAAAAAGCCATAAAATGGCTAAAACATCCATCCCTGATACCCAGCTTATAATAAAGCTGAATACACCTCGGATGTAATACCGCCCTGAACATGTGAAATGATGTCTCGTAGAAACACAAAGCTTACTAAACAATTGCCAATAACAAATGCAAAAAAATACAATAAGGTTATAAGAGAACAGTTATAAATAACCACTCTCAGTAATGAATGAAAAGCAGACACATGAGGTAACACAGATATATCCTATAAACAACACCATATATGCTCCAGAGGAAAAGAAACTAATGGAAAGGGTTAATAAGTAAGCATACTGCAAGAGAATCAAACCAAAGAATAGGGCTGGGGAGGAAGATAAAATAGGGATGTAGCCTTACTGTATTGTTCAAGGTGTTTTACATCGGAGGTGTGTTTAGCTTTATTATCAGCTTAGTATCAGGGATGGATGTTTTAGGGCTTTTTAAATGTTTTTAAATTGTTTTGGCTCAAAATCAAGTTTGTTTAAATTGTCTTAATAAAGTTTGTATATTTTTGGGGGAACCCTTTGTGTTTGGTTATTAATGTATGGAGAAACTAGTCACATGCATTGCTCAAGTTTGATTTTGGCCATTCTTCCACACAAACACTGAAAATTGATGGCCTGTTCAATACTTATTTCACCTGCTGTATATATAAAATTTTATTTGGTAGCAAAAATGGGAGTGATTCAAATGTTCTCTTTATTTATTTATTTTTTATTTAGTTTTACTCCCCTTATGGGACTTGAACCTGCTCCATGGAAACAGACCCAACATGCCCCTTATATGTATGGCAGATGCCAAGGAGGAGTTAATTGTAAATGTATTAATTTATACCAATATTTATTTGTATATAACAACACTGGAATATCTGAGCAAAATTTCTACTGTTGTTTGAATATATCAGTTCACAGACCACCATGATAGAAAGTTGCCAAAACAAGATGAAGAAGCTTAACCTGCATCCAGAAGAACGGGCTGCCTTCTTTAATCTGCTCGGTAACATTTCCTGCCTGTTGGGTTATCGTGTTTAGTGGGGATCTGTCTTCGGCAGCCCCCATCTATCAGCTCAGTGATGATAATTCATTACTCTAGTGAGAGGAATATCCTCTTTGCTGTTTACCTTGGCTTTACACCATACAGTTGTGCTGTGACTGGTGCTGCATGTCACTAGAGTTGAGTCCCATTGAAGTGAATAGGAGTGAGCAGCAGTGCAGGACGGATATGGCCACACCTGTGTATGTAGTGGTCTGTCTGGGTAACCAGTGAAGTGGATGCTGCTCAGGATAGTCCATCAATATTAACCTCTTCATAACATGATTTTATGATTTTGGACTTTTTATGTCCTTTTCTTCTGGCAACCATACCTTTTTGACTTTTCAATCACCATAGCCATAGGAGGACTTGTATTTTTCGCAGTATGGGTTGTAGTTTTGAACATCACCATTCACAGGAACAAAGTTCCAAGTGAGGTAAAATTGCACAAAAACACATAATTCTGATATTGTCTTTTTTTGCATTTGTTTTTATGGTAGTCATTCATTGTATTGTAAAAATGTGATTTCCCAGGTCAGTAAAATTATTACGATACCAAACTACAGGCAGCATAAATCAGGGCCGGGCTATACGTTTGCTCCAGTTATGTTGTTGTGTGAAACGCTCCGACATTTCAGAGACAGTAAAGCTTCATCATCCGGCCAGAGACCATAGCTGGAGACGAGACTGGTCCAGTTATAGTCCTCAGCCGAGTCTTCTACCTTTATCCCTTCTGAAACGTCATTTTATACAATAACATACTTAGCTGCAATCGTATAGCCGGGCTCTGATCATTCTGCCCACGGATTGGACACCATCAGTCATGTGACCAGTTCCTTTTAACTAATGAAAGAAAATTGGAAATTCACATCACAAACTGGGACCTGACATTATATATCAGGAAGGGGTTAACATTACAGACATCCACTTTAATACCATGTAATTTATTCCATATTTTAAATGTAAATAATATTATCTAACTTTTCTCCCAGGAGATGAGGATATCCAGCTATTTTTGGCAAAAGACATCTGTTTACGGATTTCGGACAAGGTACCTTTATAATGACAAAATACAAGACCAATCAGCCAGAAAATGTCTTTAAAGGGAACCTGTGATGAAGATATTACACCCCTTAGGTGCTATCATTGCCCGCGGTCATCTCATCTGATGGGGAGGTGCATGTGCAGATTAGCTAACATCATTAGGAGATTACTGCGCATGCACCACCACCTCTGAGGAGACAACTACGGGCAATGATGGCACCTGGTGCAGAATCTCTGCCAGGGAAGGCCGGTCACTGAGTGAAGAGGGAGGAAATACTACAAGCAAAGTATTGATGGAATCAGCAGTGAAAGGCCTTTTCTGAGGTCTAGTGTCCTGATGACGGGTTCCCTTTACCAGAATTTACACTTTACATCCACATCCTTGTAGGGATATTACAGGGCACAATAATCACTGACCTTTCTGTTCAGATTACACAATTACATTATTCATCATAAAATACAGCGACATACAGTTATCTATAGCAAAAATCATTCCCGAAATGTAACTTCTTGTCTTCTTCCACTAGTATCTCCTGGCCATGGTCCTCGTGTACTTCAAGAGAGCCGGACTGAGCCCCGAGGAATATAGAGAGAACTTCTTTCCATCCCTGTAAGTGTTTTCATGAAAACAACTCAATAATTGTGGATCTGATATTTTATATTCTCTTTATCGGACATAGACGGAAATGCAATTAGTGAGCTTTGTCTAAAGATCTTGTTTAATTAAAGTTGATTCACCAAAAACGACTTAAAAAATACAGAATAAAAACCTGAGAAAAACGCTGCTTCATGTTTTTTAACTTTGTCATTGCTTTCTATGGGTAAAATAAAAAGCTAAAAAAAAGTGCTGAAACCACTGACATGCTTCAGATAATAAATTTAAGAAAAGAATTTTGCTAAGGAAAAAAAAACAACAACACATGCATGAGATTTCTGAAATCTTAGAGCTTTTACTAAAAATCAGTTTTTAATTTGCATGAAAAACATTGAGAAAATATCAAAGCCGTACTATGCAGCCCTATGGCTTACTGGGGTCTATACTGATTGTTACATCACTGTTATCATTTATATTCACCCCTTCCTCTTGCACTTACAGGATATATTGAAGTATATGGGCCATAACTTTTGTCTTTTTTTCAGCTTTTTAGCCAACCAGTTTGAGGAGGACGTTTACTTTCGTGAAGAAATCTACGCGTGGGCGTTAGGAAGAACCTGGGAACAGCGGAAAGAAGAGCTGCATGACCAACGCAACCAGCTGCTCCTCCGGATGGACTTCAGAGCGTGGGTGGACCGGGCCACCTGTGATCTGGTTAGTATATAAATATATATATATATATACATATATATACATACATATCTACACACACACACACACACATATATATATAGCTGTCAACTGAAGACGAGTTTCATTATATATCATGTCATTTCAGATCATGGCACAAGACCCTTCCCATTGGGTGTGGATGAGAAACCGGCGGATCCATCACAGCTGGGCTATACGGGACAGGAACAGGAGTGCATGGGAGCTCACAGTCCATGGCCCATGGAGGAGGCCGCTGTCCTGTGCCCGTTGTAGAAACATCATTTTGCATCCATGCAAATGGGAAGTGAATGGAAACATCATTAGCCGGATAGACACAGCAGTGGACCCTGGGACATCAGTTGAGGTCCTTGACTAATATCATCAATGGTAAGTAAACATTAATGCCATAGAGAAGTAGGAAATCAAAGAAATAACTAAACTGTGAAAAAGTATACTGTGTGACAGGTAAATACTAAATATTGTATAGTTACGGTTCTTACATCTGTGCATTCATTTCTCACTAGGAGATACTGCTGCCGGAGAGGTGAAGACCACGATGGATGATCAACAGAAGGCGCGGGTGATGTATAATGCATACATGCACATACAAAACACACATGATACATACACACATACTAACATACTGCACATACATACAAACACACACTGAATGATTTATAGTGCTAACCTCCCTTAGTATGCCCGGAGGAAGGGCAGTACAGCGGCCATGGATTCCCTGCAGGTTTCCTCCACTGGGGGTTTTTCCTGACCTGAGAGTCGCTGTACGCTCTTCGTGAGTGATGAGAGGTAGCAAACATATACACATAACACATACACAACTATAATAAATATCACATATTTTAACTTTCAATACTTGGTCTGAGTCTTTTCTTGTGTTAGAGTTATATATTGCGGCCTGTGTGATGGATTTATAACGTCGTCCTTCCTTCTTTCTGCGATGGAAATATGGGACTATGGAGAAGGAGTATCTACGTACCAAAGACATTCAGAAGAGGCAACACCAAAAGTGAAGAAAAACAATGATTTCTACAAGCAAATGAATAAATGCATTTATTGCTCATACATTAATAGAGTTCTTGTGGAAGGGGGGGAAATATTATACATTTTTATGGGCTAAACATGTGTGAATGTATATATAGTCTAGTGTATATTTTAACTATTGATCAGGGCGTGCTGAGCTGTCAGTTGGTTGAGTGACAGCTCAGTTATCCAACCTGGAGCTGGGCCATACTGATCTGTCAAGGTTTTGAGTGACAGCTCAGTCATCCAATCTTATATTGGGAGGTGCTGGGTTTCTGCAGGTTTTCCCTGTTCCTGGAGATTGCGTATCTATTTGAACACTTTATCCCAAAGCCCTGCCCATTTGGTTCTGTGGTGCTTCCAGGCCTGTATCTGTGCTCATTGTTCTGATCTTTGTTGCCAAACCTCTAACTGTCATCTGACCTTCTTCTTGCCCAGTTCTTTTACTCTGATCTGCTGCACTTCAGGTATTCAGACATAAAGCAGTGACCTGACTATGCCTCTGTCTGTTCCCTTAATTTTGACGTGCTCTCCTGTTACTTGACTCCAGAACGTTCCACCATCCTGCCTCTTGACTTGTCTGTGTAGCTACCAGTGTCACATTTATTAGGTGTATTTATATACTTACTGATCGCCATCTTCTACAGTTTCCAGCTCAGCTCTGGTCCTCTACTGGGTTTCATGATAACTATTCCAACTTGCAGGATAACATTGGGATTTATGAGAACCCGAAGTTGCTATTAGAATGTAAGTCTATAGACTGTAAGCCTGAGGTCAGGGCCCTGACTGCTATTGGTATCTGTTCAATTGTTTTACTCTATAATGTCTAATATTGTTAGTACATGTCACCTCTGAATTGTAAGTTCTGTGGAATATGCTGGCACTATAGAAAGAAAACATTATGTAGAGCCCTGTGCTGATGCTCCATAGGCTTACAGTGTATTAGCGACTTCTGGCTCTCTACAGCACAAATGCCCATCTCCAAATAACACTGGCACTTAGCCAGCATTCACAGTAAGTTTATCATGACAAGGGTCATCAGATGATCTCCTGCTGTCATGACAATACATCGGCACCCCACGATCACGTTACGGGGCCTCCTATGGGAGCAGGGAACGATGCGCTCTCCGTCAGTGCGTGTTAGATTGTGCTGTCAGGGTGTGACAGCGCGATTAAATTAATTAACAGGCATGGGTGGATTTTTGATCTAGCTGACATGTGCAGTGAAAGATGTGAGCTTGCATCAAAGCAAGGGACATGACCAAGGACGTACCGGTATGTCCTTGGTCGTGAAGGGTTAAAGGGAACTTTTGAACCATTTCATGCTGCCTAAACCACAGCAGCATGATATGCAGAAAAGCTTGGATTGCCTTGACAAAAATGGAGGTGCCTGCTGGACAGATTCCCCTCCCTCGGCTTCTCCTCTCACAGTTCACTTTGATTGAAGAGTCTGTAAATCAAATAAATGCACACAATGATATAAATAATGCATATACAGACAAAGTGGGCATCCTAGATTAGATAAAATAGCTACTAAAATAAAATCTATAAATATATATTTTTTTTTTAAATAAAAACTACACTAGTTGGATTGATTAGCTGAAGGGACTATTTCCTCATAGAATATCAGTCAGGGCTCTACTAGTGACAAGTATGGACATGCAAGTCGGACAGGTCATCAAGGCCATATGTATTGGGTGTCATGTGGAAACATTGTGCTATTGTAGCGCTATTAATTCCACAGCGCTTTACATACATCAGCATCGCTGCCCCCAATGGGGCTCACAATCTAAATTTCCTATCAATATGTTTTAGGAGTGTGGGAGAAAACTGGGGTTTACAGAAGAAACCCACGCAATCACGGGTAGAACTTACAAACTCCTTGCAAATGTCCTTGGTGGGATTTGAATCCAGCACAGCAAAGAACCAGTGCTAACCATTGAGCCACCTTGCTGCATTAATCTAATAAATCTTTTGTATAAAACAGATAGGTATTGTTCAATCCAGATTGTAAATGAAGATTTTCTGCTTTTTGCAATAAGAAGCTCGACATAACTAATTATAATGATTTCTCCAAATTCAAGTCAACATGCCACTTTTTGTGTACCGCTGTATCAGAATTATTATTTAGTACCTAGCAGTGCCCCTTTGACTGTTTGGCTGGGCATCATGTTTGCAGCAGATCATAACACCAGTTTCAGGCACCATTCCTGAGAACTTTTGGTCCATTCCCCATTGGCAGTGGCCTCCAAGGAGTTCACGAATATTCCAGAGTGATCAAAAAAGTGAAGAGTAGAGATCATTGTGTAATGTAAACAAAGGAAAGGATGTAAAAAGATAGCAAAGGCATTGAATGTTTCTAAAGATGCTTTTCCAACGTCACTGCATAGCAGCCCAGCTACAAGCGATCGTGTAGATCCCCATAGAGAAGACACAGATGGTTTTTACTGTCCGTGTCTGCTCTATCGCTGTACACATAGTGCTAGAGCCCAAAGCACGGTATATGTATGCAGTAATAAGAGCTGACAGTGTTTCCTCCTCCATACTCAGCCGTCATGTGATCGCTGTGTACAATGATGGAGCAGTAGCTGCTTGGTCACAGGAGTCCCAGACAGCTCTGCCATGAAGCCCGTGGGGCTGCATTTTCACTGTAACTGGGACAAATATACCAGTCCCAGTTTCAAGGGAAATACAATTCTAATAAAGATAATGGAACGCCCCCACCCCCCTGCAAATGGTCTTTTATGACCTAACAAATAGCACAAAATGTGGAAATATAGAAGAAGAACTGTTACAGAATGGGAAACAATTTTTTAATTGTATTTTTGTGGTCCCTTGTAGTCATAATAAGGGGAAAAGCAGAA
Organism: Anomaloglossus baeobatrachus; assembly: GCF_048569485.1. Classification (NCBI taxonomy): domain Eukaryota; kingdom Metazoa; phylum Chordata; class Amphibia; order Anura; family Aromobatidae; genus Anomaloglossus; species Anomaloglossus baeobatrachus. The sequence goes on along the minus strand of NC_134353.1, from coordinate 606,321,959 downwards.
CACTTGCTACTGTGTCTCTGTCACTGTCGTGGCAGCCTCCCATCCCATCAAATTAGAGGCAGACTCCAGTTCTTCAACATTAGTGCTTTAATGGCTTTGTAAACACTTTATTTTCCATAGGCAAGGCATCATTGCTTCACCGGGTGAGATATACATTCACACACTATCCTTCTTACCCCGGGTATTAGAGAGTTCCACCGGTCTCCTCAATTACCAGCCCGTCTCCCTGCGGCTTTGGATACTGTAGCCAAGCTGATCCCCACACTCAGGAGTCCTCAGCAATCCTACACGGTGGCTGTCCCTAGGACTTAGCCCCATGCCTTCTGCGTCCGTGTCTTCTTCCACCAGTCCACCAGCCTCAAGAGCGGCCTCCTACACAACAGGATCCGGTCTCTTTCTCTCAGTTTCTCTATAGCCTCTCTCTGCCTTGTGTTCTTCACTACTCTCCTTAAAAACTACATCCTTCCCTTTTTCTCACGTCTGCCCCTACCCTATCTCCTCTAAGCTAATACCTTCCCCCCTGAACTCAACTATGGGAATGCTGTGCCCTTTACTGGTGAACTATGGAACGCCACCCCAACTCACCTTCCTACCAGAAAATGAAGCCAGGTCGTCAGGGAGGTTTTGGGGCTACTGTCACCCCTTACATTCCCCCTTCCCTTTCTCCATAGCTGTCCCCGGCTATGCAAAAACATGTTTTCAACAAACAATACACTTTTAGTTACAACACAAAATACTTGAGAGAAGGGTCACCAAGTACAAAACGGGGGCAGGACAGGATGGGCAGGATCCAGGGGCAAGACAATCAGATGAAGGGCAGTCCATGCTGGGGGCAAACAGTCAATGGTAGGACAAACGGGACAAACAGTCCATGATGGGGGCAAAACAGGGGCAAAAACAGTCCAAAACAACAAAGTCTTTGGTCTATCCAGCCACGAGAGGCATGCCCATCCCTCCATAAACTACATCTTCTTGCAGAATTAACAGTTAACAGTCCTGGCCTAGACTGCCATGAGGGGTATAAACCACCCCTCCACAGTTTCCAACATACAGGCCTGTACTGGCCAAACAGGTGTATTAACCACAACAAGGCTCTGGGCCTTCAACTTACTTCAGAGGGCATAGCACAGGTCCAGTCCCTTTCAGCCACTCCCGGTCTGCTGTTTCCCAGTGGCCCATTTCTTCCTCCATATTTCATAGATCTGGGGAGTCACGGAGCACTACCATCTCCAGGCCCTGTCTGGATTACACAGACAATCAACTTCTTCCTCCGGGTCTACAAATGGATCCACATTCCCAAAGGCCCTTTCCAGGTAGATTTGGCCAATGCAGTTGCCATGCAGCACCATGGAGGGTGCAGCCGCCGCTGAAAGGGATGTCGAGGACCCCGCAGCCTCTCATACATTATGCTGGGATCTCTGTTGCTCCTCATATCCAAGGTAAGTGGTTCCGGCCTCCTGGGTGACACCTCTCTCTGCTTCGGCTGCTGCTGCCCCCTGCCAGTGCTCTCTGGAGCTCTTGGAACCTTCCATCTCTGGCCCAGCACCTGACTTGCTCACGCGCCGTCTCTCGTGAAATGGCATTGGTCAGAATAGTGACACGTACTTCCTTCACCCCAGGGCCCACCTCGTCCGGCGTCAGCCCCCTGCCGCATCACCCATCCATCTTCTTGACCGCACCCACCACCATGGCTCTGGCACACACTGGCTCTTACTCATCGGTAGGAGTTTCTTACACAGCTGCGTTCCTATCACATGGATGCATTCTCCTTCAGGTGGGACCTCTTTTTCAGCGCCTTCCCCTTTCAAGGCTGCCACACCTGCAAACCGGGTAAGTTTTCGCACCACTAAGCGCTGGTGCCTCTCACGATGGGCCAGGTTTCTTTCCCTTCCGATCATTCACCGCCATCTTGGGCCCTGCGCTGCTGTCCAACATTTTGTTTTTCATTTCCATTATATCACAGTCCTTTATGTCACAGTCACAATTCACTTGCGGCACCTCTTGCGACCGCTGCTCTACAGATGCTCCACTTCCAGCATCAAGGATATCTTCGTTCATGAGAGGAACTGTAATCCTGCCAACTACGCCAAACTGAAGGACCAGCCGGGGGCTCTGTTGAGGCTGAGGGTTGTAGTCGTGTTGTTCCCGACTGGCTCACTTCATGAAACAGGGGTTGTGCGGGTGATAATTCTGATGTGAGGTTTGCTGTGACTGGCTGTGTGTCTGTCACTGTTGTAGCAGGCTCCCGTCCCACCAAATTACAGACAGACTTCAGTTCTTCAGTCAACATTCGTGCTTTAAAGGGAACGTGTCACCAGTTTTATGGCCTATAAGCTGCGGCCACCACCAGTGGGCTCTTATATACAGCATTCTAACATGCTGCATATAAGAGCGCAGGCCGCTGTGTACAACATAAAAAACACTTTATAATACTCACCTAAACCGGTCGCTGCGGTGCTGGTTGGCCAGATGGGCGGCGCTGTTCTCCGGGACCAGCGCCTCCTCTTTCGGCAATCAATGCTCCTCAGTCTGAAGCCTGTGCGCATGACGTGTCCACGTCATACACACTCGCCGGCACGGAGGTCCTGCACAGGCGCACTACAATACTTTGATCTGCCCTGAGCAGATGAAACACGATGGAGACAAAAATACAACTTAGAGACAAAGAAAGAATGATGGAAAACTTACTTCTGTTCATTTATATTTCTCAGATGCCAGAATAATGAGAGAGATAGAATGTTCTAAGGCATTTTTATTACTTTCTGCAAACTCAAGTTTACATACCTTATATTAGTATTTGGTACCATTGTCCTTAAACTGTATGACTTGGGTCAAACGTCTTGGATCTCCTTCCACAAGCTTCTCACAATAGTTGGTAGGAATTTGGCCCATTCCTCCTGACAGAAATGGTGTAACAGCCATGTTTCTAGGTCACCTGCCTTTTCAGCTTTGCCATACATTTTAAATAGGATTGAGATCAGGGCTTTGTGATGGCCACTCCAAAACATTGACTTTGTTATCCTTAAGCCACTTTGTGACAAGATTGGCAGTTTGCTTCAGGTCATTGTCCATTTGGAAGACCCATTTCTACAAAAGCTTTAAGCTCCTGGCTTAATGTCTTGAGATGTTGCTTCAGTATTGCCACATAAACTTCTTTTCTCATGATGCCATCAATTTTGTGAAGTGCACCAGTCCATCCTGCAGCAAGACATCCCAACAACATGATGCTGCCACCCCCATGTTTCACAGTTTGGATGGGGTTCTTAGGCTTCAAAGCTTCTCCTTTCTTCCTCCAACTGTAATGATGGTCATTATGGCCAAACAGTTCAATTTTAATTTCATGTCTCCAAAAATTAAGGTATTTGTTCCTGTGTGCATTTGCAAATATTAATATGGGTTTTTTATGTTTCTTTTGGAGTATTGGCTTCTTCCTGGCAGAGCACCTTGTTAGCCCATGTTGATTCAGTACTCGTTTCACTGTGGATAATGACACAATCTTACCAGTATCTTCACAAGGTCTTTTGTTTTTGTCCTTGGGTTGATATGCACATATCTGACCAAAGCACGTTCATCTCTGGTACACAGAACCCATCGCCTTCCTGAGTGGCATGATAGCTGGACATTCCCATCTTGCTTGTACCTGCATATAATTGTTTGTACAGATGAACGAGGCACCTTTGGGTATCTGGAAATTGCAACCAAGGATGAACCTGACTTGTACAAGTCCATAATTCTTTTCCTGAGATCTTGGCTGATTTCTTTTGACTTTCGTATGATGCTACACAAAGAAGCAGTGTGTTTCAGGTGTGTATTAAAATACATCCACAGGTGTGTCTCTAATTAACTCAGATGTTGCCAATAAACCAGAGGCTTCCAAAGACATGAAATCATCATATGGGCTGTCCTATATTATTTAAAGGCAGAGCACTCTTAGGCTATGTGTCCACGCTGCGGAAAATGCGCGGATTTTGCCGCGGATTTCTCGCGGAAAAGCCGCGGATTTCCCAAAAATCTGCAGCTCAGGCACTTCCCAGCCATTTCTAGGGCTTTTTGGAAATGCTGTGCCCATGCTGCGGATTTTTCCGCGGCGGATTTACCGCGGATTTTGATCCGGAAAAATCTGCAACATGTCAATTATTGTTGCGGATTTTGATCCGGATTTTGGCTTCAGAATTGGGGAAAAAAAAAAAATCCGCACCAAAATCCGCGGCAATTCCGCGGTAAATTCGCGGCAAATCCGCACCTTTGAAAAGGTGCGGATTTTGCGGGAAAGGGGTGGATTTTCATGCAGAAAAATCTGCAGCAACATTCTACCGTGGACACATAGCCTGAGGGGCACTTTGCACACTACGACATCGCAGGTGCGATTTCGATGGGGTCAAATTGAAAGTGATGCACTTCTGGCATCGCTCTCGACATCATAGTGTGTAAAGCCTTTTTGATACGATTAATGAGTACAAAAGCGTCGTAATCGTATCATTGGTGTAACGTTGGTCATTTCCATGAATTGGGATAGACCGATGTTACGATGTTGTTCCTAGTCCTTCGGCAGCACACATCGCTGTGTGTGAAGCCGCAAGAGCGAGGAACATCTCCAACCTGCGTCCCGGCCGGCTATGCGGAAGGATGGAGGTGGGCGGGATGTTTACGTCCCGCTCATCTCCGCCCCTCCGCTTCTATTGGCCGCCTGCTGTGTGACGCCACTCGATCAGAGCGACGTCACATGGCAGGTGAGTGCATGTGAAGCTGCCGTAGCGATAATGTTCACTACGGCAGCTATCACCATGATATCGCAGCTGCGATGGGGGTAAGGACTATCGCGCTCGGCATCGCAGCATCAGCTTGCGATGTCGTAGTGTGCAAAGTGCCCCTTAGTGTATGTAAACCTTTGACTTTAAGAAAGGAATAAAAATGCCTTTAGACATTCTCTCTCTCTCATTATTCTGGCATTTGGCAAATATAAATAATTTTGGTTCCTAAATGATCTAAAACAAGAAAAGTTTATTCTGATTTCATGTCAGTGAGAAAAACATACATATGTGGCTTTTTAGATAGTGTATGTAAACTTCTGGTTTCAACTATACATGACTCATATTTGTGATAAATGTAATGTAGTAAAATGGTGACATCTCTACTTATATCATGTAGCTGACGTGCAGCACAGATTCATCTCAGCTAAAAGCCTAGATTCTTTGAACAGGAATAGAACAGCCATTTATAGGACATTTCAGAACTTTCCCAAATTCTTATGAAAAAATATTCAGCACATTCTGCATTGCACTGCTGTCCCCAATTTATTATATGTTTTAGGAGTTGAAGTCGGTCTATTTTATACCAACTCCACAGCCCTATCAGAAACTAAACACCTGAAGAAAAGATATCTGCTGTGATCTGGCGGACAAAGAAGCTGACCACAGACTCAAGGGTTCGAATCCAGATGTATGACGTGTATACCTCAATGTTACGAGGGGGACCCGGGGAAGCGTGCCAAGATGGGAAATGGACAGCTTCCGCCGGTCAAGGTCCACTGTGCGGTGTAAGGGACCGCTGCTATGGTCAGGAAAGAGTGAGCGGGTTGCTGCTAGTGATCGTCTGGAACGTCACAGACGATCTATGTACACCGGTCCGCCCTAACCCGTGAGGGTTGTATGGCTCGGGGCTTCTCGTACGGTGTACCTGTTGCACGGGGACACACAGAGGTGCCTACACACGTGTGCCAGCGGGAGTCACAGGAATATGGCACGGGGGTAGCACAGAGGTGCCCACGCACGTGTGCTTCAGAAACCAAGTGAGTCCGACAGAGACTCGAGGAGCTCACCTGGGACAGGAACACAGCCTGCTAAACGGGATACTGCCGGAGCAGCAAGGCAGGGGCAAGACCTGCAAACTAGGTGCTGCCTGAGCAGCAAGGGCAAAGCCCACAAAAGACAATAGTGCCTGAGCAGTGGCGTGGCAGCACGCTGCCAGACATCCAAACATAGAAGGACGGTCGCGCGCCGCCATGATGGCAGGTGGAGCTTTTAAGGAGGTGTAGCTCCACCCAAGGGCGGGCGCGAGACGGGCGTGACACAATCAGGGTTCGTGACGTCCTGGCCCAGCCAGTCAGGATTCAGCACATCACCAGCCTCGTCATCGGGCCGTGTGATATCAGTGAGCGAATCAGAAGACGTCACGTGGAGCACATGCTCATCTTCCTGCCTCTGGGTCATAAAGGCGGGATCCCCGGTTTCACAATGTGCAGAGACATGGGAAGTCTTGCTGCTTCCCTGAGCATCTATTCTTTTCACACTGCGCAACCTCCCAGAGCCTCCGTGATGCTGAGCAGGAGAGCTCGTGGCAGGCAAGGGATGGGAGACCACTCCATTCCCTGCAAGGGGAGAACCACTAGGTGTCACCCTTCTGCTGTGTCTCTGAGAAGGCAACTCCTGCAGTCTCCCAGACCTTTGGCGCTGCTGAGCAGGAGGGCTCGTGGCAGACAAGGAATGGGGGACCACCTCATTCCTTGCAACAAGAGAGCCACGACGTGTAACACCTCAATATAGTATATAGCGGTATACCTTCACATAGTATATAGTGGTATACTTCCATTTAGTATACACATTTACTTCCACACAGTATGTAGTGTTATACCTCTCCAAATTTTATATAGCAGTATACTTCCGTATAGTATATAGTGGTAAACATCCACAAAGTATACAGTGGTATACCTACGCATAGTATATAGTAGTATACGTCCACAAAGTATACAGCAATATATCTCCATATTGTATGTATTGTATGTATTGGTATTCCTCCACATAGTTTATAGCAGTATACATCCATATTGTACATACTAGTATACCTCCACATGGTACAGAGCAGTATACATTCACAAAGTATATAGTGGTATATCTCCACATTGTATACACAGTATTGGAATTCCTTCACATAGTATATAGCAGTATACCTCCACATGGTATAGAGCAGTATACATTCACAAAGTATATAATGGTATATCTCCACATTGTATACACAGTATTGGAATTCCTTCACATAGTATATAGAAGTATACCTCCACATGGTACAGAGCAGTATACATTCACAAAGTATATAGTGGTATATCTCCACATTGTATACACAGTATTGGAATTCCTTCACATAGTATATAGCAGTATACCTCCACATGATATAGAGCAGTATACATTCACAAAGTATATAATGGTATATCGCCACATTATATACACAGTATTGGAATTCCTTTACATAGTATATAGCAGTATACCTCCACATGATATAGAGCAGTATACATCCACCACAAAGTATATAGTGGTATATCTCCACATTGTATACACAGTATTGGAATTCCTTTACATAGTATATAGCAGTATACCTCCACATGATATAGAGCAGTATACATCCACAAAGTATATAATGGTATATCTCCACATTGTATACACAGTATTGGAATTCCTTCACATAGTATATAGCAGTATACCTCCACATGATATAGAGCAGTATACATCCACAAAGTATATAATGGTATATCTCCACATTGTATACACAGTATTGGAATTCCTTCACATAGTATATAGCAGTATACCTCCACATGATATAGAGCAGTATACATTCACAAAGTATATAATGGTATATCGCCACATTATATACACAGTATTGGAATTCCTTTACATAGTATATAGCAGTATACCTCCACATGATATAGAGCAGTATACATCCACCACAAAGTATATAGTGGTATATCTCCACATTGTATACACAGTATTGGAATTCCTTTACATAGTATATAGCAGTATACCTCCACATGATATAGAGCAGTATACATCCACAAAGTATATAATGGTATATCTCCACATTGTATACACAGTATTGGAATTCCTTCACATAGTATATAGCAGTATACCTCCACATGATATAGAGCAGTATACATCCACAAAGTATATAATGGTATATCTCCACATTGTATACACAGTATTGGAATTCCTTCACATAGTATATAGCAGTATACCTCCACATGATATAGAGCAGTATACATTCACAAAGTATATAATGGTATATCGCCACATTATATACACAGTATTGGAATTCCTTTACATAGTATATAGCAGTATACCTCCACATGATATAGAGCAGTATACATCCACCACAAAGTATATAGTGGTATATCTCCACATTGTATACACAGTATTGGAATTCCTTTACATAGTATATAGCAGTATACCTCCACATGATATAGAGCAGTATACATCCACAAAGTATATAATGGTATATCTCCACATTGTATACACAGTATTGGAATTCCTTCACATAGTATATAGCAGTATACCTCCACATGATATAGAGCAGTATACATCCACAAAGTATATAATGGTATATCTCCACATTGTATACACAGTATTGGAATTCCTTCACATAGTATATAGCAGTATACCCCATATATTACATACAGGAGCTCCTACCAGACTGCACGTACCATGTGCTTGTGCTTTGCCCCTGCAGTGTGCTCTCTCCCCAGATCGCTGGGTCTCTTTATGATGTGGGAGGAGCCTGCCGCTCGCATCCCGCTTTGTGTCCCCAGCAGGCTTCCGTAGTGAGTGAGCCGCTGAGAGCAGCTGTGTGGACGGAGTCTTAGTTACCTATCGGGCGCTTCCTGACCGGTCACAGCGGGACGTCGGTGCACAGCAGAGGACGGGGTACGGTGTTCTCGGGGCACGTGGACTCGGGGCGCTGCTGGGCACTGAGGGCTCCGTGTGCGGCCTGTACATGGCACTAATTCTGGAGAGGGGCAGCGCCACCAGGATATTTGGGCAGGGTCTGGTGGAGGCTCCGGGGCCTTCCCTCCATCCATCCTCGCCCCTTGTATGTGAGTGTGGTGGGCAGAGCATATTCCCTATGGGAACAGCCCCGGGTCTGTGGGGATCTGCACAGGTGACAGGTGGATGTGCCCCACATTTCCCCTATACATAAAGGGTTAGAATGTAGCATAAATTGTCCTTCCCATGGTCCCCTGCTAATCCCTGCAGTGTGGGGGTGATATTTAGGAAGAACACCGCTGTTACTTTAATGTGCTGCCAACAGGAGGCGCAGCTATCTGCTCTGGATGGGTGACCCTATTATTGGCACTGTCGTGAGAAAAAAACATACCTGGAATTAAAGGGGTTGTTCACTATTAAACAATCCGGTGCTGCATAAAACAAAAACATCTATACTTTCCCCTTCTCTGAGCCCTGAATCCCCTCTCTTACACCCACAAAGTCATGTGACCGCTGCAGACAATCATTGGGAGTACAGTGTCCCTGGGGGACACAGGGCCAGGGCTGGTGGCGCAGCAGCACCCATCCGGGAGGTAAGTATGGGTTATTTATACAGCACCATCTATAAGTGGCCATCTACAGTATAAGGCTATGTGCCCACGCTGCGGATTTACCGCGGATTTTGCCGTGGATTTCCCGAAAATCTGCAGCAGCGGCACTTCCAAGCCATTTCAATGGCATTTTGGAAATGCTGTGTCCATGCTGCGGATTTTTCCGCTGCGGATTTGCCGCGGATTTTGATCCGGAAAAATCTGCAGCATGTCAATTGTTTGGTGCAGATTTGGTGCGGATTTTTGGTTTTGAATGGGGAAAAAAAAAAAAAAAAAAAACGCATCAAAATCCGCGGGTGCGGATTTGCCGCGAAAGACGCGTATTTTCAGGCAGAAAAATCCGCAGGTACATTCTACCGTGGACACATAGCCTTAGGGGCTGTTGAGTAGAGGACAATCCCTTTAAGTAACATTCTGCTTATTATCTTAGGAATTCTGCCCAGAAAGCATGGTCCTGTATATCATAGGATGTGTTTTTCTCTCTCTCTAGATTGTAAACTGAGCCCTTTAGTCACCACTGAGACACAAGCTACGTTCATTTCTCTGGGTAAGTCATCTCTTAACCTTTGCTTTTTTTTCCTCAGCTCATGGTAGGTAAAGGTCTGCTGAGAGAAGGCAGAGAACAAGGGTTCTGTAACCAGAAAGAAGTGGCATTGTGCATACTCAGGCATATTATTCTCTTAAAGGGAATCTGTCACCAGGATTTTGCAATGTACACTGAGGACAGCATGCTGTGCAGGTTAATAAAGAAAATACAACTGTGCTTCTCTTATCTGTGTTCAGCTATTGTTTATCTAAACGAAAAGGTTTATTGCTCTGATTGAGGCCCATTTCGTACATCAGGCATTTTGCCGGATCTGGCGCACTCCAGTACAGTGTAATACAGTACAATGGTATTGCGGCAACCTGACAGCATGTTACCGGAGCATGTGACCGGAGCTTGCCGCGATTCTATTGTACAATATTAACACTGTACTGGAGTGTGCCGGATCCGACAATCTGGCGAAATGCCGGATGTGTGAAGTGGCCCTAACATTGGGCAGTCCACCACTCCCCCCTGCTGTGATTGACACCTCACAATCAATGCACAATTTCTATAGAGACCCTGGTGTGGGCAGGACAGCTCCCAGCTCTGTTACACTCAATTCTGAGATAAAGTCAGAACGGCTGCACCCAGTGATCTAAGTGAAACATTGTTAGTTTCAGAATCTCTTTGCCTACAACATGCTGCTCTCAGATGAAGTAGCAAACACTGGTGACAGATTCCTTTTAATAGCTTTGGCATTTCAGATGATTTGCTTTGAAGATCCAGCCGGAGACCATAGCCAGAAACCAGGCTAGTCTGGGTACTCTCCTGGTGGCTTCTACCAGCTCCATAGTTGTTGATAATTATGTCTCTCCCTCCTGTGTACGTAGGGAGAGACCTGTCAATCACCTGCAGTGGCGCTGTGAAGAGCCAGCCAGGGGTAGCATGTGACAATTGTTTCCGCCTATGTTGTCCAGCCTGATCTTCAAAGTATATTATCCGAAACGCTGTGGCCTATCGGAGATAATGATATACCTGACTGCTATCATGTAAATTGAAAACTCCAGCATCCAGATCCAGTGTATTGTTTAAAAAAAATTCTCCTTTATTCCAAAATTCGTTAAAAACACATACAATCCTTCATCATGATGGAGGGCGCAGCACATAAGTGTGTTACATTGGACGCGTTTCGGACAAGAATTGTCCTTAATCTGAGACAATACTGGTTGTCTCAGATTAAGGACAATTCTTGTCCGAAACGCGTCCAATGTAACACACTTATGTGCTGCGCCCTCCATCATGATGAAGGATTGTATGTGTTTTTAACGAATTTTGGAATAAAGGAGACATTTTTTACACAATACACTGGATCTGGATGCTGGAATTTTCAATTTACTACGTATTATTGCAGAGAGATCCCGCTTTTCCCATCCGTGCACCGATCTGGCATTCTGTGGTCTTTATTGTGGGTGAGCTGGTTTTTCTACTCTTTAACTGACTGCTATCATGTAGACAGACTGTGATTCAAGTTATTCCACGTGAGAAGCCACTGCTATGTACATCCTTTCTAAAAATCTGAAACGCACCCTTGAATTTTTAAGAAAACACTACTTGGCCTTCCATACGTCAGACTTTGAAGTTCAGTGTACCAAGCTCACCCATAATGTGCTGTATAGGCAAAGCCTGTCTGTATAGCAGCTGTTCTCAAGATATTTAAGAGGTCGTCCAAAATTAGAAAACGTTCACTTTGCACACACACCCCTTCTTCATAGGCAGTGGCACTCCTCTTCATGGGGTTAATCTGGTACTGGGGCTGATCTGTACACAGCTCATGGGTAACAATGCCACCCTTCAGGGGGAAAAACTTGATAGACCTTTTTAGCTTATTGAATATCACTTTAACTCCCAGTATATCATCCCCTCTATTTTCAACATGTCTTATACTATCAATGTTATGCCGAAGTGAAGTATAATGTTGCAGTTGTATTTTTGTTTTCTTTTTAGTTAAGGAAGTTTGCATTCTCTGTAGTAATGGCTTCCGCTGTGGCGAGCTTCGTCCCCACCACTGCCTCCCGCTTTGCCCTGCTGAAGGTAGACAGCAGCAGTGATTCTGATTCTGAGAAGACGAAGGGCAGCCGCAGTGCAGGAAAACTGCGAGGACCTGCTGCCGGAGGAAAGAACAATGCAAATGAGAAAAAGAGGGAGAAAAGGAGGAAAAAGAAGGAGCAGCAACAGAGCGAGGCTAATGAGGTACGTGCGTATGATGGGTGTCAAATCCCACCTGATCCATTTTGTATTTCTGGTCAGAAAACACAATCGACATTTATCACAACCTGTTTTGTTGTGATCTGTGTATAAGCCATCATTTATACGTCCGTGTTTAAACATATATGTAAAAAAATGGTACCAATGTCATCAGTGTTTACCATCAAATTCATCAGTGATTGTCACGGATGGATCATTAACCTTATAAATTATGATGCTTTTCCATACGCTGATGCCAAACGTATGCTTTACATGTTTTTCACCAACCTATAAAATTGTCTTCTGTGCTGCTAGAACAAAAGAACGTCTCCATGTGTTTTGCACGGACATGTGAATAGCACATTAAATTATAATGAGTACTATGTGCCACCCGGACGCCTGAATGAGGCCTAATAAAGTTTTTTTTTTTTTTTCTGTTTTTTGTTTTTGTTCCATCACCATTTTGGAAATTTGGATGGTTTTCCTTAACGTGTAAAATTCATGGAGTTGACACATGATCAGCTGTTGTCATTAGGCTCAAAACCATACCGTGCCCATTGTTCTAATCGCATGTTGACCAAGCACTGCTGAGGAGAGAAAACCACCACCACAACCTCCCTCATTAATTTAGAGGGGTGGAGTTAGGCCACGTCCATCAGGTTGGATTTAGACTTGCGAGTCTGCATATGCACACTCAAGGCCATATGATCACCGTTATCCTGGCTCTGACACCTAAGAATCCTTACTACGTACAATGTAAGGGTTCACAAGTCTGCAGTCACATAGGGGGACACATAGAGACTGCAGAAGTGTAGAGTTAGACCAGAAAACCCCTTTAAAGTGGACCTTGATGAAGTAAAAGGAGATCAGAATATAAAACATTTCTCAGATATATAGTATGTGAATGAGAGTATTTCTTCTCTAAATTGTCAATTTAAAGCTCGAATGTGGGGAAAACGTTCATTATCTTATAAAGCCATAAGGACATCTGTGCTACAGTTCTTGCTTTCTGCTTAATATACCATATTTTTCGGATTATAAGAAGCTCTTTTCCTCCCAAAAATTTGGGAGGAAAATAAGGGGTGCGTCTTAAAATCCAAATATAGCTTACCGGGAGGTGAATTGGTGGGGCGCTGTCTGTGCGACTGTGTGTTGGCGGCTGGGTGCGTGCAGGCGGCCGTGTGCTGTCGGTGCGTGCGTGCGGGCGGCTGGGTGCCTGTCTGTGCTGGCGGCCTGCTGCCTCTCTATGCGGGTGGACGAGCGGCCTGCTGGCTGCCACTCACTGTGTGCGGCCGGCCGGATGGCTGTGCGGACTGCAATGGCTGTGTGACGGGTGTACTAGTCTGTCCGCGGTGCCAGCTTCAAATGATGGCGCTGTGAGTCAGCGTGTGCGTAGATGGAGCTGTTAGATGAGCGCCACATCTGCACATGCACCGCTCCGGGTGTCATTTCATTGAAGCCCGGACCGCGGACAGACTGGGAGACTTGCTGCACCGGCCTACTCCACCACAGCTTCTGCTGCCACAACCGACCCGCTGCCAGCACAACAGCCTCTGCCTTCTGTGACCCCGCTTCGCTGCCACCCCCCCTTCGGTAAGACAACACTGGAGTATAAGATGAACAAACCCCCCCCCCCCCCTTTGCTTTCTTTTTTTTTTTTTTTTTTTTTTATATCTCTAAACTTGGGGTGCATCTTATAATTTGGTGAGTCTTATAAAACGAAAAACACGGTAGTTATGTTTGTTGGAATGTAAGATAGAATTCTATCTTATTTTAAAGCATTAAGAGGAGGAGGTAGTTAACTCCTTAAGTATGTATGTCATATTCAGATTCCCTGACTATGATGCAGGCTCATAAGCCGAGTCTGCATCTTTGCCGGCAGATGATTGCTGTGATCTTCAGCCATCGTTTGCCTATAACAGTTGGGGATGTAAGTGAGCTTTACCCGCTGCTGCTCACCTGGTAAATGCTGCTGTCAAGATTGGCATTTGCAGAGCATTGGCACAGGGTGTGCTGTTTTAACTGCCCATTGGTGCTCCTGTGATGCAATCACAGGATGCTGATGGGTTCCAGTGACAGCCAGAGGTTTGCTGAACACCCCTAGGCCTGTCAGGGTACTTTTGGTACTACATCATGTTTTTTGCTACATACAGTAGTATTGTGGTATTGTTGTGTATACCACAAGTGATTAGATGATTCCAGGTTCAAGTTCCCTAAGGGGACTTACAAATACAGTGAAAAGTAGTAGAAAGATTAAAAAAAAAAAACCACCCCCTTTAAAAAGTAAGAAATGAAAAATACACATTTGAAAATGGATGAGAAGAGCAAATGCACGGAGTTCGACAAAGGATATACAGATCTGTTAAACTGATGTGATGTGTATTAACCCTATGGGTCAGTGTGCTACCCGTCCTAAAGGGAATTCTCACCAGGGTTTTGCTGCCCCATATGAAAGCAGCATGATGTAGATGCAAAGACCATGATTCCAGTGATAAGTCACTTGATGCAGTTTTGATAAAATCAGTTTTTCTGCTGCAAACATCACTGACAGTTTCCTGTGTACATTTTGCATAGACAGAAAGCTGTCAATCAGTGGTTGGGGTAGGATAATATAGCACTAATGAATATGGAGAACTACATGGCAGCAGTTTTACTAGTCCTCTAGTGATAAACTCCTGCTGATTAAAACAGTGATTTTTATTTATTTTTTCAAATTTACTGCAAGCAGCCAAGTAAATGGCACATTGCTGTAATCAGGATCTCTGTCTCTACATGTTGCTGCTCTCAGATTAGGCTGGTTTCACATCTCCGGTATTTTGCTGGAAGTCGGCACAAATGCAGTACAGTTACATTCATTTACAATGGAAGCACAACACCATGCGGACACATGCAGTTGTGTATGGAGCATGTGTCCATATGGTACCGCGCTTCCATTGTAAATGAATGTAACTGTACTGCATTTGTGCCGTTCCGGCAGAATACCAGAGACGTGAAACCAGCCTTAGGCCCTGTGCGCACGCTGCAAATTACGCTGAAGGAATGCTGCAGAAAATGTTTATAACATTTCTGCAGTCCTTCTCCAGCAAAACCTATGGTGATAAAAAAATGCTGTGCGCACTTTGCATTATTTCTTTGTCGCTCTATTGGGAGACCCAGACAATTGGGTGTATAGGCTATGCCTCCGGAGGCCGCACAAAGTATTACACTCAAAAGTGTTAAGCCCCTCCCCTTCTGCCTATACACCCCCCGTGCTCCCACGGGCTCCTCAGTTTTTTGCTTTGTGCGAAGGAGGTCAGACACGCACAGCACAGCTCCACAGATTGGTCAGCAGCAGCTGCTGACCATGTCGGATGGAAGAAAAGTGGGCCCATATAGGGCCCCCAGCATGCTCCCTTCTCACCCCACTCTTGTCGGCGGTGTTGTTAAGGTTGAGGTATCCATTGCGGGTACGGAGGCTGGAGCCCACATGCTGCTTTCCTTCCCCATCCCCCTCAGGGCTCTGGGTGAAGTGGGATCCTATCGGTCTCCAGGCACTGAGACCGTGCTTCATCCACAACTCCTGTGGAGACTGCTGGATAGGAGCCGGGTACCGTTCAGGGACATGGCCCTGCTACGTGAAGGTACTCTGTATCCCTGTGGGGACCGCGCACGGCAACACCTCAGCCTTGCTGGGTGTGCTAGTGCACCGGGGGACCGGGTTAAACTGTGCCATTACACACTCAGCGTCGCTGAGTGTGTTTATATGTAGGGGCTACCGCGCTAACCGCCGCTGCCATGGGAAACTGCGGCGCGGCTGGGACTTGTAGTTCGCCGGGGACTTCGGCGTTAGCCGCGCTTTTACGGCGGCCACGCTTATACTCGAGTCCCCGGCTTGGCTTGCGGCCTAGTTTCCCTTTCTCCCGCCCTCAGCCCTGACAGGCAGGGGAAGGGCGGGACGCTGCACGGAAGAGCAGCACTGAGGGCTGGAGTATGATTTCCATACTCCACTCCCCTCACTGTGCACAGTGTGAGCACCTCGGCTACGCCCACGGCTCCCTCCTCTCGTCAGGACGCCGCAGCCATTTCCTGTCAGCTCCTACGACGCTGCAGAGAGGGACAAACCCTGAGAGACCCAGACACGGTCTCTGGTGGCCTCATAACCGCTTTAGGCGGATGGTAAGCAGCACCTGTGGTGCTAGCCTCATGGTGCTGTAGTGTACTGATACATTATTTGTTTTTAGTATATATTTTACACTGTATGAGCACAGTTCATTCTGGCTATATACCCTAGTGTGTTACTCAGGGAAAACAATAGCATGGCGCCCACAAAAGGCAGGGGTGCCAAAAACACAGGCTTATTATGCTGCCTGCGTCGCTTGTACGACCCAGCTGCCGGCAGGTTCCATTGACCCTCATTGTGTGCAATGTTTGGCCACTGTGACACTTCTTCAGCCAGGGCCTCTGCTAAGAGGGGCCCAGGGGGAGCCACCTGTTGACACTGTCATAGTGACGGGGACGGAGTTTGCAAAACTCTCTGAGACTATGGCTAAGATACTAGAAGCCTTGCAGTCCAGGCCGGTATCTCAGCAAAGGGACTCTGTTGAATCATTGTTCCCTGGCCCCCCTCAGTTGGACCAACAATGTCCTCCCGGGGTATCTCATACATCCCAGGCTGAGGGTGCTGACTTAGACCCCAGCCCCAGACCGACTAAGCGGGCTCGCTTAGAATTTCCCTCGACATCATATTGTTCAGGGTCTCAGCGGGGGGAATCTCTGGTTGATACTGCGGAGACAGCTGATCAGGATTCTGATCCTGAGGGCGCTCTCAATCTTAATACTCCAGACGGGGACGCCATACTGAACGTTCTTATTGCGTCCATCGATCAAATGCTGGATATTTCTCCCTCAGCTCCTCCGGCGGAGGAGTCAGCTTCTCTTACACCGAGTATGTTTCTTGACCACTCTGATTTCAGAGAGGCAGTCCAGAATCATCATGCTTGTCCAGATAAGCGTTTTTTCTAAGCGCCTTAAGGATACACGTTATCCTTTTCCCCCTGACGTGGTTAAAGGTTGGACTCAGTGTCCCAAAGTGGATCCTCCAATCTCCAGACTGGCGGCTAGATCCATACTTGCAGTGGACGAGGGGGCCTCGTTCAAGGATGCCACTGACAGGCAGATGGAGCTCTGGTTGAAATCCATCTATGAAGCTATCGGAGCTTCTTTTGCCCCAGCATTCGCAGCTGTATGGGCGCTACAAGCTATCTCAGCAGGTCAAGCACAAATTGAAGCAGCCACATGCACGGCCGCGCCACAAGTGGCATCCATTACCACCCAGGCCTCGGCAATTGCGTCTTACGCTATTATTGCTGTCCTGGACTCTGCGAGCCGTACGGCGGTCGCGGCCGCCAATTCGGTGGTACTCCGCAGGGCCTTGTGGCTACGGGAATGGAAGGCAGATTCTGCTTCCAAAAAAGCGCTTAACCAGTTTGCCAATTTCTGGCGACAGGCTGTTTGGCGAGCGTCTGGATGAAATCATCAAACAATCCAAGGGAAAGGATACATCCTTACCCCAGTCCAAACAGGACATACCCCAACGGAGGAGAGGGCAGTCGAGGTCTCGGTCCTTTCAGGGCGCAGGCAGGTCCCAATTCTCCTCGTCCAAAAGGTCTCAGAAAGAACAAAGGAACTCTGATGCATGGCGGTCTAAGTCACGTCCTTAAAAGGCCACCGGAGGCGCCGCTAACAAAGCGGCTTCCTCATGACTTTCGACCTCCTCTAGTAGCATCCTCGGTCGGTGGCAGGCTTTCCCGCTTTTGCGACACCTGGCTGCCACAAATAAAAGACCGCTGGGTGAGAGACATTCTGTCTCACGGTTACAAGATAGAGTTCACCTCTCGTCCCCCGACTCGATTCTTCAGGTCATCCCCGCCTCACTAGCGAGCCGAGGCTCTTCTGCAGGCGCTGCGCACTCTGAAGGCAGAAGGAGTGGTGATCCCGGTTCCTTCTTCAGCAACTGAGCCACGGTTTTTACTCCAATTTGTTTGTGGTCCCAAAAGAGGACGGGTCTTTCCACCCGGTCCTGGACCTGAAACTGCTCAACAAACATGTAAAAAACCAGACGGTTCAGGATGGAATCCCCCCGCTCCGTCATCGCCTCAATGTCCCAAGGAGATTTCCTTGCATCGATCGATATCAAAGATGCTTATCTCCACGTACCGATTTGCTCCAGAGCACCAGCGCTTCTTGCGCTTCGCCATAGGAAATGAACACCTGCAATTCGTGGCACGGCCGTTCGGCCTGGCAACAGCCCCACGGGTTTTTACCAAGGTTATGGCTACTGTAGTAGCGGTCCTCCACTCTCAGGGTCACTCGGTGATTCCGTACTTGGATACTGATCAAGGCACCCTCTCAAGAGGCATGCCAACACAGCCTCGACGCTACCCTGGAGACTCTCCAGGGTGTCGGGTGGATCATCAATTTTACAAAGTCAAATCTGACACCGGCCCAATCGCTGACATATCTTGGCATGGAGTTTCATACCCTCTCAGCGATAGTGCAGCTTCCGCTGATCAAGCAGTAGTCACTGCAGAAAGGGGTACAATCTCTCCATTCAAGGCCAGTCACACCCCTTGAGGCGCCTCATGCACTTCCTGGGGAAGATGGTGGCAGCAATGGAGGCAGTCCCTTTCGCGCAGTTTCACCTGCGTCCCCTTCAATGGGACATCCTACGCAAATGGGACAGGAAGCCGACGTCCCTCGACAGGACCGTCTCCCTCTCTCAGGCGACCAAAGCTTCCCTTCGGTGGTGGCTTCTTCCCGCTTCATTATCGAAGGGGATATCCTCCCTACCCCCATCCTGGGAAGTAGTCACGACAGACGCGAGTCTGTCAGGGTGGGGAGCGGTTTTTCTCCACCGCAGGGCTCAGGGTACGTGGACCCAGCAAGAGTCCTCGCTTCAGATCAACGTTCTGGACATACGGGCAGTGTATCTTGCCCAGAAAGCGTTCCAGCAGTGGCTGGAGGGCATGCAGATCCGAATTCAGTCGGACAATTCCACAGCGGTGGCATACTTCAACCACCAAGGCGACACACGCAGCCGGCAAGCCTTCCAGGAAGTCCGGCGGATTTTGATGTGGGTGGAAGCCACGGCATCCACCATATCCGCAGTTCACATCCCAGGCGTGGAAAACTGGGAAGCAGATTATTTCAGTTGCCAGGGCATGGACGCAGGGGAATGGTCCCTTCACCCGGACGTGTTTCAGGAGATCTGTTGCCGCTGGGGGGTGCCGGACGTCGACCTCATGGCGTCCCGGCACAACAACAAGGTACCAATGTTCATGGCACGGTCTCAAGATCCCAGAGCTCTGGCGGCAGACGCCTTAGTTCAGGATTGGTCGCATTTTCAGCTCCCTTATGTGTTTCCTCCGCTGGCACTGTTGCCCAGAGTGTTACGCAAGATCAGGACCGACTGCCGCCGCGCCATCCTCGTCGCTCCAGACTGGCCAAGGTGGTCGTGGTACCCGGATCTGTGGCATCTCACGGTCGGCCGACCGTGGACACTACCAGACCAAACAGACTTGCTATCTCGAGGGCCGTTTTTTCCATCTGAATTCTGCGGCCCTCAACCTGACTGTGCGGCCATTGAGTCCTGGACCCTAGCGTCTTCAGGGTTATCTCAAGACGTCATTGCCACTATGAGACAGGCTAGGAAACCAACGTCCGCCAAGATCTACCACAGGACGTGGAAAATTTTCCTGTCGTGGTGCTCTGCTCAGGGTTTTTTCTCCCTGGCCTTTTGCCTTGCCCACTTTTCTGTCCTTCTTTCAATCTGGACTGGAAAAGAGTTTGTCGCTCGGCTCCCTTAAGGGACAAGTCTCGGCGCTCTCTGTGTTTTTCCAGAAGCGCCTAGCCAGGCTTCCACAGGTACGCACGTTCCTGCAGGGGGTTTGTCACATCGTTCCACCTTACAAGCGGCCGTTAGAACCCTGGGATCTAAACGGGGTTCTGATGGTTCTTCAGAAACCACCATTCAAGCCAATGAGAGATATTTCCCTCTCACAACTTTCGCAGAAAGTGGTTTTTTCTAGTAGCAGTCACTTCTCTTCGGCGAGTGTCTGAGCTAGCAGCATTGTCGTGCAAAGCCCCTTTCCTGGTGTTTCACCAGGACAAGGTGGTTCTACGTCCGGTTCCGGATTTCTCCCTAAGGGGGTATCCTCCTTTCATCTCAATCAGGATATCTCCTTACTTTCTTTTTATCCTCATCCAGTTCACCAATGTGAAAAGGATTTGCACTTGTTAGATTTGGTGAGAGCACTCAGACTCTACATTTCTCGTACGGCGCCCCTGCGCCGCTCGGATGCACTCTTTGTCCTTGTCGCTGGCCAGCGTAAAGGGTCACAGGTTTCCAAATCAACCCTGGCTCGGTGGATCAAGGAGCCAATTATCGAAGCTTACCGATCGGCTGGGCTTCCGGTTCCATCAGGGCTGAGGGCCCATTCTACCAGAGCCGTGGGTGCGTCCTGGGCTTTGAGGCACAAGGCTGCGGCTCAGCAGGTGTGTCAGGCGGCTACCTGGTCGAGCCTGCACACTTTCACGAAACACTATCAGGTGCATACCTATGCTTCGGCGGATGCCAGCCTAGGTAGACGAGTCCTTCAGGCGGCGGTTGCCCACCTGTAGGAAAGGGCCGTTTTACGGCTCTCTTACGAGGTATTATTCTACCCACCCAGGGACTGCTTTTGGACGTCCCAATTGTCTGGGTCTCCCAATAGAGCGACAAAGAAGAAGGGAATTTTGTTTACTTATCGTAAATTCCTTTTCTTCTAGCTCTAATTGGGAGACCCAGCACCCGCCCCTGTTTTTTTGTGTACACATGTTGTTCATGTTGAATGGTTTCAGTTCTCCGATATTCCTTCGGATTGAAGTTACTTTAAACCAGTTTATAATTCTTTTTCCTCCTTCTTGCTTTTGCACCAAAACTGAGGAGCCCGTGGGAGCACGGGGGGTGTATAGGCAGAAGGGGCTTAACACTTTTGAGTGTAATACTTTGTGCGGCCTCCGGAGGCATAGCCTATACACCCAATTGTCTGGGTCTCCCAATTAGAGCTAGAAGAAAAGGAATTTACGGTAAGTAAACAAAATTCCCTTCTTTTGTCCCTGCGGGTTTTCCTGTGGAATTTCCGCTGCGGAGTTAATGTGCATGTCACTTCTTTTCTGCAGGTACCTGCAGTTTGGAGAGCTGGCAGATCAATCACCCACTGACTCTGAGTTGGCGGAGGATTGATCCCCGGTATCTGGCCAGATGCTGCTCCCCATGTAAAGTTTATGGGGAACACAATCTGGCGCAAAGGGGTAGGAGCAAGCGCGATATACTCACCGATAACCAGTCGGCTGTCACACTGCTCCTGCGGCAGCTCTTTCATCTTCCAGAGGAGCCGCCGCTCATTAGGCTCATAACATATTCATGCCTTCCCTGCTCACCGGTGGCTGTGATTGGTTGCAGGCAGACATGCCCCCACGCTAAGTGACAGCTGTCAAACTGCAACCAATCACAGACGCCAGTGGGTGGATCTACAGCGTACAGTAAAAAAAATTTAAAAAAACCGGCGTGCAGTCCCCTCAATTTTGATAACCAGCCAGTATAATGTCTCACAGTTGGGGGCTGGTATTCTTAGACTGGGGAGCCCCACGTTATGGGGAGCCCCCTAGCCTAAAAATATCAGCCAGCAGCCGCCCGGAATTGCCGCATCCATTAGATGCGACGGTCCTGGGACTTTTCCCGGCTCTTCCCGTTGCCCTGATGCGGTGGCCATCGGGGTAATAAGGAGTTAACGGCAGCCCCTAGCTTGTCACTAAGTCCTAGTTTAGTAATGGCAGGCGTCTATGAGACACCCACTCATCACGAAATTGTAAGTGAAAATAAATAAACACAAACACCCCAAAAATCCTTTATTTGAAATAAAAGATAAAAAAACCCCTCTTTCACCACTTTATTAACCCCACCAATAACAGCCCTCCAAGTCCGACGTAATCCACATGAGGTCCCACTACGCTTCCAGCTCTGCTACACCTGACACTCAAAGCGAGTGCCATAGACCATGACTGCTCACTGTGAGGGTCAGGCCGCAAGTGAAGCGAGCCGCGCGGGATCAGCGGTGACTTCACTCATGTGCTTTGCGGTGACCGATGGAGGACTGCAGCTGTCACTGCACATCAGCTGACTGAAGTCACCGCTGATCTGCCTCCGGACACTGGTCTCCTGCTTCCAGTCCAGCTCATGCATATGCTATGCGCACTGCACAGCCGACCCGTAAGTAGCAGAGCGCCAAAGACAGCCGCACGGGACACAGCATCGCAGAAGATTTCAGCACCACGGACAGCAGGAGCGGAGACAGGTGAGCATCTCCCTGTGCTATCAAAATAACACAGGGACATACCGCAGCAAAACGCGGTAAAACCGCCTGAGGATTTCGGGTGCGGTTTGCTGCGTTTTTTTTTTTTTCTGCAGATGTGGTAATCTTTCAGAGGGTCTGAAATTTTCTTAAGAAAATTCCATTTTCTAGTGCGCACAGGGCCTTAGGTGGCAAAACCTAGTGACAGATTTTGTAAAAACAGACAGCAAACAGATGAGAAACTGATCTGTTAATGTAGCGTATTCCTTTAGCAGCAGCTATATCCCTTTATAGTCAATTAACTCTCTATAAGCAGCTGTCTTCCTTTACTTAAACCTTTTAGATGCATCCCTACCCTTCTCTTTTACATGGACTGTAGCATGCAGTGGGACCTATTTCATGGCTGAGGAGTAGTCGTAGTAGCAGTCTAGGCTCCTGGTTAGATTATTGGTTAGATCCTACTGTCAGTTTTTGTGTTTTCCTCAGAATTCGTAGGTGCAGGGTAGACTCTCTTTAGAGAGTTTGAACTTTATTTGCATTAACACCCTTGCCCCTATCTTCAGATGTGCAGCAGAAATGGACAGTTATGCACAGGTCTCTTAACACTAGAAGTCCCAGAAATTTCGAGCTCCCCCTGAAGTCCCGTAAGAGGGTCAAATGACTGATGATAAACTGAATAGAACTAACTAGAAACTAAATGGCTAAACTCAATGGAAAACAACAACCTCCTGTGGTGCGACAGTAATGGCCTTAATTACAGAACAAAAGACGGTGATTATAGGATGTTAGCTAAAATCCTTCAGGTCATTCGACCCGTCTCTGGGTTCCAAAGGTAGAAATGTTAAATGACCCCTCTGGGACTTCTAGTGTTAATCCACTTCAATGGGAGTTCCAAACTTTTCGAGATCCTAATGAAGAGTAAATTGTATGCGATGACCTCCTTTTCCTTTGCACCAGTGAAAGATGGGACCCTCCAATATCCAGTGGAATGCCATAAATATCTGCAATGTCAATACCACTTTAAGAAAAGTTTGATGTTTTACTTTTTAATGTTTTACAGCTCAGGAACCTTGCCTTTAAGAAAATTCCACAAAAATCTTCACACACCAGTGGTGGGAATCAGCAGAATTCTGCAGTACACAACCTGCCTAAGGATGCTCAAGAAGAAGATTGGCAGCAGTGGCGGCAAAAGGATGAACAGGTACCCTAATATATGCCCAGGCTGACATAAGCAGAGTCTGTAAGCCAAACCTCCAACTCCTCAATTTCACTGACTCCGACACCCGACTCCCTCATACATGACGTATGTTTGTGATTAATTTACTGTAGTAAAATGGTAACCGGGCTTTTAATGATGTAATAATCAAGCTGTTTAGATAAAACATAAGTTTAGAACACAAACTGTAATAAATTATAAATATGCAATATACTATGCAGTAAGTGGGGAAAAAACAGTTAAAAAAAAAACCCTGTACGGAATAACATTTGTGCAGTCTGAATTTTTTTTTTTTTCTGAGATATAGTATCGCCTCCATCAGATCCTCCTTTTATAGATGACCACTTAAATTATTTTAAGGCTAGAGAGTAACCTCTGTACACTAACTTGGATTGGTGGCAAAGTGGTGACCACATGGGCAATATCTCTAACAATCTCGGGGTATAAAGGGATTGTCTCATGCTCAGTCAGTTTTGATAAACGGGTTAACTCTTTTACTTTCAGAGCAAGTGAAAAATGTTGTTGAAATGTGATCAATCTGTTGGCTGTGGGAGTGGAATCTTATTCCCTGTGGCAACACTTTGCCTGCTCCATATCGCCCAAATACTTTTCAAAATTAAACTCCTCATCCTCTTAATTGTAAAGCGCTGCGGAATATGTTGGCGCTATAGAAATAAAACTTATTATTATTGTGAGGCTTAAGATATGGCAGCAGTAGCACTGGATGGCCCAAGTGCTCTTGCTTTTGGCAGTCCTGTAGACCACTCATCCTAACTGCTACCTCTATCAGAGCTTCTTTTCCTATAGTAAACTGTTGATCATCAAGTAATATAGAATGACTTGGGTCCATGTACACAGCTGCCAGAAGAATTTTATTTTGTAATAGCAGTGCCTCTCCATTTCATTGAAGCAGCAATGTCATCTGTAATTAAACCTCCTCTTTGGGACAGGTAAAACCACAAGTTCTTCCACTCCATTATGAAAATGCTGGGAGTTACATCCTCTTCTTATTAGTTTTAAGTCATTGTAAATCGGTGATGAAGCAAGAGTTCCAGCAGGTTCCTCTTGCAGACTATCTCTTATTGCCGGCTGCAGCTTGTGCCCAACACAGCACATGTGACAAAAAGGAGAGAGATGTGAAGCAGCTTCAACAAGATCATCTAATTCTGAAGGATCACTTTGCTCTTTTTCTGTTTGTTCCTCGGTTACAAGAACAGGACTGTGGCTCCAGCTACTGATTCTGACGTTTTCTTCTAGCTGCTGTTCACCTTCATTATTCTCATTCATCAGTTTAATTGTACTAATTAGTGATGTGCGAGCACTACTATGCTTGGGTGCTCGGTACTCGTAATGAGCAGTTAATGTTCAAACGGGCTCCACCCAAGTATAATGTTAATGTGGTAAATGACTATTCTAGCTGCAAATGTCTGGTTTTTAATGCAATATCTACATAGGTGTATAGAGGCCCATTTCCAACAACCACCACTCCAGTGTTCTAATGGTACATTGTGTTTGCTAACTGTGTTAGAAGGCTAATGGATGTTTATAAATCCCTTAAAAACCCTTGTGCAAGTATGTTAGCATAGCTGAAAACAGTTTTGCTGATTAGAGCAGCAATAAAACTGACCTTCCTTTTGAGCTAGTTGAGAATCTGGAGCATTACGTTTGGTTACATTAAACTCTCAAAATGGCCAGGAAAAGAGAACTTTCATGTGAAACTCAACAGTCTATTCTTGTTCTTAGAAATTGCCAAGAAACTGAAGATTTCCTACAATTGTGTGTACTACTCCCTTCAGAGGAGAGCACAACCAGAGTATAAAGAGAAGTGGGAGGCCCCGCTGCACAACTGAGCAACAAGACAAGTACATTAGAGTCTTTAGTTTGAGAAATGGACACCTCACAGGTCCTCCACTGGCAGCTTTAAATCGTGTCTGTAAAACGCTAGTGTCGACATCTACAGTAAAGAGGCGACTCTGGGATACTGGCGGTCAGGGCAGAGTGGCAAAGAAAAAGCTATATCTGAGACTGGCTAATAAAAGGAAAAGATTAATATGGGCAAAAGAACAGACATCAGACAGAGAAAGATTGGAAAAAAGTGTCATGGACAGACGAATCGAAGTTTGAGGTGTTTGGATCATACAGAAGAAAATTTGTGAGACGCAGAAGTACTGAAAAGATGCTGGAAGACTGTCTGACGCCATCTGTCAAGCATGGTGGAGGTAATGTCTGTGGTTGGTTTGGTGCTAGTATAGTGGAAGATTTGTACAATGTAAAAGGGATTTTGAATAAGGAAGGCTATCACTCCATTTTGCAATGCCATGCCATACCCTGTGGACAGCGCTTGATTGGAGACAATTTCATCCTACAACAGGACAATGACCCAAAGCACACCTCCAAATTACGCATTAACTATTTATGTAAGAAGCAGGCAGCTGGTATTCTATCTGTAATGGAATGGCCAGCCCAGTCTCCAGATCTCAACCCTATTGAGCTGTTGTGGGAGCAGCTTGACCGTATGGTATGCAAAAAGTGCCCATCAAGCCAATCCAACTTGTGGGAGAGGCTTCTGGAAGCATGGGGTGAAATATCTCCAGATTACATCAGCAAATTAATAGCTAGAATGCCAAAGGCCCGCAAAGCTGGAATTGCTGCAAAGGAGCATTCTGTGACGAAAGCAAAGTTTGAAGGAGAAAATTATTATATCAAGTAAGAATCAATTATTTCTAACCTAGTCAATGTCTGGGCTATATTTTCTATTCATTATGCAACTCATTTGATAAATAAAAGTATGATATTTCTTGGAAAAGACAAAATTGTCTGGGTGACCCCAAACTTTTGAACTGGAGTGTATGTGGTAGGAACTACTATTTTATAAGGGAAGACTTGCTACTTGACTTTTGGAGTACAATTTTTCCTAAAATAGTTTGTGGGCGCCATTTGCAAAGCCCCTAATTGTCAGTTCAGCAGAAAACTCCCTGAAGTGTCCCCAAATTAGAAATTACACCGGTCCCATATTTTTATATGCACACAAAAGTATGGTGAACTTTGTGTTTGTACATGGCTAAGATGGGACACTGCTGAAACAGAGATGCTCAAAAGAGATCATGCGAGCTCCAAAGTGACGGTCTGCCTCATTGCAATAAATTGTTCATCGGTTTTAGACATCAACCCCAATGTAAGTGCTCAGCATGTAGAGCACAGGATAAATGTGATCTGAGCCTTTTTCTTATATCTGGGAGGCTGAATGAACAAACTGCAGTTTAGGAATTGCTCACTATGTGGTATAAATGATGGCTTACTTCTTCAGATCAGTACTATTACAGCATTACCTGAGTTATCTTTTATTTTTATTTACACTGCTGAAAAAAATAACTCTAAAATACCACATCCTATATCTGAATTAATGAAACATTCCAACTGCAAATGTTTGCTCATAGTGTAATGCGTTAAGAACAATAAAATCAAAATGATCAATGGAAATCAAAATGAATATGCCATGGAGGTCTGCATTTGCAATTATACTCAAAATCAAATTACAGGCTGATCCAACTTCAGCAGAAATGCCACAAGACATGGAAATGAGGCTGAGTAGTGTGTGGTGGCCTCCACGTCCCTGTATTACCTCCCTACAACGCCTGGGCATGTTCCTGATGAGGCAGTGGATGTCTCCTGATGGATCTCCTCCCAGACCTGGAGTAAAACATCAGTCAACTCCTGGACAGTCTGGTGCAACATGTCACTGGAACGAGACCTGATGTGCTTGATTGGATTCAGGTCTGGGGAACGGACAGGTCAGTCCACAACATCAATACTTTCATCATGCAGGAACCCCTGACACTTAAACCACGTGAGGCCTAGCTTTGTCATGCATCAGAAGAAACCTAGGGCCAACTGCACCTGCATATAGTCTCACAATGGGTCTGAGGATTTCATACCAGTACCTAATAGAAGTCAAGGTTCCTGTGGCTAGCACATGAAGGGTTGTGTGGCCTTCCAAAGAAATACCTCCCCACACCATTACTGACCCACTGCTTAACCAGTCATGCTAGAGGATGTTGCAGCCAGCAGAACATTCTCCTAAGTATCTCCAGACTCTGTCACATGTGCTTAGTGTGAACCTGCTCTCATCCGTGAAGAGCAAAAGATCGTCATGCACGTTATTGGGCTGTAAGTGCAACATCCACTTGTGGACGTCAGGCCCTCATACCATGCTCATGGAGTCTGTTTCTGACTGTTCCAGCAGACGCATGAATATTGCCTTCTGGAGGGCCTTTTGCAGGGCTCTTGTACTGCTCCTCCTGTTCCTCCTTGCACAAATGAAGAGGGAGCGGTCCTGCTGCTGGATTGTTGCCCTCCTCCGGCCCACTGCACATCTCCTGGTGTACATGCCTGTCTCCTAGTATCTGCTCCATACTCTGGACACTGTGCTGACAGACACGGCTAGCCTTGCCACAACTCGCATTGATGTGCCATACTGGATGAACTACCTGAGCAACTTCTGTGGGTTGTAGACACCGCCTCATGTTACCTCTAGGGGTGAGGGCAATGACAAAATGCAAAAGTGACCAAAACAACAGCCAAAAAGGATGAGAGCAGAGACATGATCTGTGGTCACCATGTGCAGAACCACTCCTTTTATAGGGGCTGTCTTGCTAATTGCCTATCATATCACTGGACCCGATGAAGCGCCACTAGGAGTAAAACTGCTGCTGTCGTCCTATTTTGATCCATGCATCCCCTCCTGAATTTGGCATGCTTTAAAATCTAATAATGTTTTTCACTAGGTGAGTGTCACCGCTACCTTTTTTCTTTGATCTTTGAAAATGATTAACCAGCTCTGTATTCCGTGTATATAATTTACTAGAAGGTGGCCCGATTCTACGCATCGGGTATTCTAGAATTTACGTATTGTGTAGTTAATGTATGATTTTTGAGGTGTGTGTGTGTGTGTGTGTGTGTGTGTGTGTGTGTGTGTGTGTGTGTGTGTATATATGTATATGTGTGTATAGATATATAGATATATAGATAGATATATATATATAGATATATAGATATATAGTATTGTGTAGTTAATGTATGATTTTTGTTATATGTGTGTGTGTGTGTGTATGTGTGTATAGATATATAGATATATAGATAGATATAGATATATATATATATAGATATATAGATATATAGTATTGTGTAGTTAATGTATGATTTTTGTTATATATATGTGTGTGTGTGTGTGTGTGTATGTAATATATATATGTATATGTATATGTGTGTTTAGATATATACATATATAGATATATATTTATAGATATATATTTATATATATATATATAGATATATATAGAGATATATATATATATATATATATATATATATATATATATATATATATATATATATATATATATATATATATATATAGAAGGATTTTTGTGTACTCACCGTAAAATCTCTTTCTCTGAGTCTTCATTGGGGGACACAGGACCATGGGTTATGCTGCTGTCACTAGGAGGCTGACACTAAGTAAACAGAAAAAGTTAGCTCCTCCCCAGCAGTATAACCCCTGAGCCGGAGGCGGGCTCAATCAGTTTAGTGCACAAGCAGTAGGAGGAGAATCAAACCATTCTGGATAATACAGATAAAAACTATGAATAGTAGTCGTGTGACCAGTGGCCTGGGGAAATAGCCACTGAGGTAACCGACAGGTAATAAATATAACAAATAACACAAGCAGGGTGGGTGCTGTGTCCCCCAATGAAGACTCAGAGAAAGAGATTTTACGGTGAGTACACAAAAATCCTTCTTTCTCTATCGTTTCATTGGGGGACACAGGACCATGGGACGTCCAAAAGCAGTCCCTGGGTGGGAAGAAAAACCATCACCGGAGATAGGAAGGTAACCGCTTCCCCGTCGGGCTTGCGCCAGACTTACAAGCACCTACGTTGTTACAGGTGTGTCACTGCCACCCGCAAACCTTACTCCAAGGCTGGCCGTTGCCGAAGCTTGGGTGTGAGCCTGGTAGAAACTAGTAAAGGTATGCCAACTAGATCGGGTGGCGGCCCAGGGAACCTGGACGGTCGACATCTGTAGTCCAATCGCCCAAGGGGTACCCCTTGCTCGGTAGACCGCGGCGGAAGTCCGCCCTTCATGCGATAGTCTTCACATATGGAGTAATGGATCCATGTGAAAAATCTGGCCCCTGGCGCCGGCATGCGCCTCTTGGGACCGGGTGGAAGGGTGGACTGGTTGTCGGTGTAACCGAAAAGGGTGTCCTGCAGACATGTAAGACTGAGGGCTCGTACCAGTTCTGGAACGAACTAGGCCCCTTTCCGGCTGAGAGAGGAGACTAGAACCGAAAACCGAATACTAAACACCTCTTCTGGAAGGAAACAGCGAGCTGCCTTGGACAGAAACGAAGAGTTCTGGCCGGAGCCTCCCCCTGTCCTGCTGGAGGTGCTGGAAAACAAAAGGGGGGAAGAACGACAAGAGGGCTGTCCGCCCTGATGCTGTCTGTAACAACGAGATGGCCACGAGGCGCCCACCTAACAAAAAACAGGTGGAGCCGGGAAAAAAAGGGGGTACCTTGAACGAACCCCTCACTGGAAAAAAGAATCCACGTTTTCTTTTTCGCTCCTAATTGGGAGACCCAGACAGTGGGTGTATAGCTACTGCCTCTGGAGGCCGCACAAAGAACTACACTTAAAAGTGTAAGGCCCCTCCCCTTCTGGCTATACACCCTCCCGTAGGAGTACGGATTCCTCAGTTTTAGCTTTGTGCGCAGGAGGTCAGACACGCACGCATAGCTCCATTGTTTTTAGTCAGCAGCAGCTGCTGACTATGTCGGATGGAAGAAAAGAGGGCCCATACAGGGCTCCCAGCATGCTCCCTTCTCACCCCACTGTATGTCGGAGGTGTTTGTAAGGTTGAGGTACCCATTGCGGGTACGGCGGCTGGAGCCCACATGCTGATTCCTTCCCCATCCCTTTTTACAGGGCTCTGGGTGAAGTGGGATTTACTGGTCTCCAGGCACTGAGACCGTGCTCCATCTACAGCCCCTGGAGAAGATGCTGGATGGAGCGGAGTACATCAGGGACATGGCCCTGCTTCCTCAAGGTACTCTGTGTCCCCGTGCATTTGGCGCTCACACCGCAGCATGCTGGGTGTTGTAGTGCGCCGGGGACATCAGCGCTGCGGCGCTTGTGCCATAGCCTCATTCAGCTTCGCTGAAGCAGGCACACTTTTGGGAAAAGGTCGCGCCGGCCGCTGGGACTGCGGCGCGGCTGGCACTTGTGGTGCGCCTATTTCCGTTCGTTCCCGCCCCCGGACCTGCCAGTCAGGAGAGGGGCGGGACGCTGGTCAGTGCATCAGCGCTGAGGGCTGGAGTCGTTTTTACATACTCCAGCCCTCACAATAGGCACAGAGGGGACACTGTTTCCCGCACTTTTGTTTGGGAACTCCCACGGACCGCCCCTCTCCACAGACGCCGGCAGCCATTCCTGCTGACACGCTGAGCTGCAGAGGGGAGCCGGGGAGACCCAGACAAGGAATTCTGCGCCTCTTACCCGCTATTCAGCGGGCGGTAAGCAGCCCTTTGGGCTCACCCCCTCTTGTGCCAGTAGTAATCTTAGTATTTTGTTCCTGCAAATACTTTGTACTGCATAGCGCTTGTCGCCCTTTGGCTATAGACTCTCTCACATTGCAGAGAGCCAACAGCATGTCGTCCGCAAAACGCAAGGGTGCCAAGGCACAGACATTATATGCTTCCTGTACCGCATGTGGGACTTTTCTACCGGCAGGCTCCACTGACCCCCATTGTGTGCAGTGCTCGGCCCCTGCGGCGCTTGCACAGTCGGGACCTCTGCTGGACGTGACCCAGGGTGTACCACCTGTGAATGCTGTCCAGGTGACAGGAACTGAGTTTACAGCTTTTGCTGACAGAATGTCTCTCACTATGTCACAAATTCTTGACGCATTGCGAGCTAGGCCTGTACTTCAGGCCACGGACACTGTGCAATCATTGCCCCCTGATCCCCCTCAGCTGAATTACCTCCAAGCTCCGGGACGGGCACATACACCTCAGGGTGAAGACTCTGACTCGGACGATGGCCCCAGGCAACCTAAGCGGGCTCGCTATGAGGGGCCTTCACATTCATCTCAATGGTCAGGATCCCAGCGAGATGAATCTATGGGTGATGAAGCGGACGTCACTGATCAGGATTCTGATCCTGGGACCGCTCTCAATCTAGATACACCAGATGGTGACGCCATAGTTAATGATCTTATAGCGTCCATCAATAAGATGTTAAATATTTCCCCACCAGTTCCTCCTGTAGAGGAGTCAGCTTCGCAGCACGAGAAAATCCATTTCAGATATCCTAAGCGTACATTAAGCACTTTTCTGGACCACGCTGACTTTAGAGACGCAATCCAGAAACCCCACGCTTATCCGGAAAGGCGTTTTTCTAAACGGCTTAAAGATACACGCTATCCTTTTCCCCCTGAGGTGGTCAAGGGTTGGACCCAGTGTCCAAAAGTGGATCCTCCAATTTCCAGGCTTGCAGCTAGATCCTTGGTTGCAGTTGAAGATGGAGCGGCACTTAAAGATGCCACTGACAGGCAGATGGAGCTCTGGCTGAAATCCATCTATGAAGCGATTGGAGCGTCGTTAGCGCCATCTTTTGCTGCCGTATGGGCACTCCAAGCTATCTCAGCCGGGCTTGTGCAAGTCGACTCAGTCACACGTGCATTTGCCCCGCAGGTAGCACCATTGACCTCGCAAATGTCGGCATTCGCGTCGTACGCGATTAATGCTGTTCTTGACGCTACAAGCCGCACGGCAGTGGCGTCAGCCAACTCCGTTGTTTTGCGTAGGGCCCTGTGGTTGAGACATTGGAAAGCAGATTCTCATTCCAAGAAGTGCTTAACCAATTTGCCTTTTTCTCGTGACCGATTGTTTGGAGAGCGTTTGGATGAAATCATCAAACACTCCAAGGGTAAGGACTCATCCTTACCGCAACACAGACAAAACAAACCCCAACAGAGGAAGGGTCAGTCTGGTTATCGGTCCTTTCGAGGACCGGGCAGGTCCCAATTCGCCTCGTCAAAAAAGACTCAAAAAGACCAGAGACGCTCAGATTCTTGGAGGTCTCAGTCACGCCCAAAAAGGACAGCCGGAGGAACCGTTGCCAAGACGGCGTCCTCCTGACTTGCAGTCTCCGATTCCCACACCCTCGGTCGGTGGGAGGCTTTCCCACTTTGGCGACATTTGGCTGTCACGCGTCAAAGACCGTTGGGTGAGGGATATTCTGTCTCACGGGTACAGGATAGAGTTCAGTTCTCGTCCGCCAACTCGTTTCTTCACAACTTCTCCACCACCAGACCGAGCCGATGCTCTGTTGCAGGCGGTGGCCGCTCTAAAGGCGGAAGGAGTGGTGATCTCCGTCCCTCTTCAGGAACAAGGTCACGGTTTTTACTCCAATCTGTTTGTAGTCCCAAAAAAGGACGGATCGTATCGACCCGTCCTGGATCTAAAGTTGCTCAACAGACACGTAAAAGTCAGGAGGTTCCGGATGGAATCCCTACGCTCCGTCATAGCCTCAATGTCTCAAGGAGATTTTCTAGCATCAATAGATATCAAAGATGCGTATCTCCACGTGCCGATTGCGCCAGAGCATCAGCGTTTCCTACGCTTCGTCATACACGACGAACACCTGCAGTTCGTAGCGTTACCTTTCGGTCTGGCAACAGCCCCCCGGGTCTTCACCAAGGTCATGGCAGCAGTAGTAGCTGTTCTGCACTCGCAGGGCCACTCGGTCATCCCATATCTAGACGACCTGCTTATAAAGGCACCCTCTCAAGAGGCATGCCAACACAGTCTGAAGGTGGCACTAGACACTCTCCAGAGTTTCGGGTGGATTATCAACTTTCCAAAGTCGCATCTCATCCCGACCCAATCTCTGACTTATCTTGGCATGGAGTTTCATACTCTCTCAGCGATAGTGAAGCTTCCACTGGACAAGCAGTGTTCGCTAAGGACAGGAGTGCAATCTCTCCTTCAGAGCCAGTCGCACTCACTGAGGCGCCTCATGCATTTCCTAGGAAAGATGGTAGCAGCAATGGAGGCGGTCCCGTTCGCGCAGTTTCATCTGCGCCCTCTACAATGGGACATTCTCCGCCAATGGGACGGGAAGCCGACGTCCCTCGACAGGACTGTCTCCCTCTCTCAGACTGCCAAGGACTCTCTGCGTTGGTGGCTTCTCCCCACCTCATTGTCACAGGGAAAGTCGTTCCTTCCTCCGTCCTGGGCAGTGGTCACGACGGATGCGAGCCTATCAGGGTGGGGAGCGGTGTTTCTCCACCACAGGGCTCAGGGGACGTGGACTCAGGAAGAGTCCACCCTGCAGATCAATGTTCTGGAAATCAGAGCAATCTACCTTGCTCTGCGAGCCTTCCAACAATGGCTGGAAGGCAAGCAGATTCGGATTCAGTCGGACAATTCCACGGCGGTGGCGTACATCAACCACCAAGGGGGAACACGCAGTCGCCAAGCCTTTCAGGAAGTCCGGCGGATTTTGACGTGGGTGGAAAGCAAAGCGTCCACCATATCCGCAGTTCACATCCCAGGCGTGGAAAACTAGGAAGCAGACTTTCTCAGTCGCCAGGGCATGGACGCAGGAGAATGGTCCCTTCATCCGGACGTGTTTCAGCAGATCTGTTGCCGCTGGGGGACGCCGGACGTCGATCTGATGGCGTCACGGCACAACAACAAGGTCCCAGTTTTCATGGCACGGTCTCACGATCACCGAGCGCTGGCGGCAGACGCCTTGGTTCAGGATTGGTCGCAATTCCGACTCCCCTATGTGTTCCCACCTCTAGCATTGTTACCCAGAGTTCTCCGGAAAATCAGGTCCGACTGCCATCGAGCCATTCTCGTCGCTCCAGACTGGCCAAGAAGGTCGTGGTACCCGGATCTGTGGCATCTCACGGTAGGCCAACCGTGGGCACTACCAGACCGTCCAGATTTGCTGTCTCAAGGGCCGTTTTTCCATCTGAATTCTGCGGCCCTGAACCTGACTGTGTGGCCATTGAGTCCTGGATCCTAGCGGCCTCCGGTTTATCTCATGAAGTTGTTGCCACAATGAGACAGGCTAGAAAACCATCCTCAGCTAAGATCTATCACAGGACGTGGAAGATATTCTTAGCTTGGTGCTTGGCTCAAGGGTTTTCTCCCTGGCCATTTGCATTGCCAATTTTTCTTTCCTTCCTGCAGTCTGGGTTGGAAAAAGGTTTGTCGCTTAGCTCTCTTAAGGGTCAAGTCTCCGCGCTATCCGTATTCTTTCAGAAGCGCTTGGCACGACTTTCTAAAGTACGCACGTTTCTCCAAGGAGTTTGTCATATCGTTCCTCCTTACAGACGGCCATTGGAACCCTGGGATCTGAACAAGGTTCTCATTGCTCTCCAGAAGCCGCCTTTCGAGCCTTTGAAAGAGGTTTCCCTTTCTCGGCTTTCACAAAAAGTAGTTTTTCTTGTGGCGGTCACGTCTCTTCGAAGAGTGTCCGAGCTAGCGGCGTTATCTTGCAAATCTCCCTTCCTGGTGTTTCACCAAGACAAGGTAGTACTGCGTCCAATTCCAGAGTTTTCTCCCAAGGTGGTTTCTTCCTTTCATCTCAATCAGGATATCACTTTGCCATCTTTGTGTCCGCATCCAGTTCACCAATTTGAAAAAGGTTTACATCTGTTGGACCTGGTGAGAGCACTCAGGATTTACATTTCTCGCACGGCGTCTCTACGCCGTTCTGATGCGCTCTTTGTCCTAGTCGCTGGTCAGCATAAGGGATCGCAAGCTTCCAAATCCACCCTGGCGCGGTGGATCAAGGAACCAATTCTTCACACATACCGTTCTGCTGGGCTTCCGATTCCATCTGGACTGAAGGCCCATTCTACCAGAGCCGTTGGTGCGTCCTGGGCATTGCGGCATCAGGCTACGGCTCAGCAGGTGTGCCAGGCGGCTACCTGGTCGAGTCTGCACACGTTTACCAAACACTATCAAGTGCATACCTACGCTTCGGCAGATGCCAGCCTAGGTAGACAGGTCCTTCAGGCGGCGGTGGCCCACCTGTAGGAAAGGGCTGTCTGACAGCCCGTTCATGTGGTATCTTTTTACCCACCCAGGGACTGCTTTTGGACGTCCCACTGTCTGGGTCTCCCAATTAGGAGCGAAAAAGAAGAAGGGAATTTTGTTTACTTACCGTAAATTCCTTTTCTTCTAGCTCCAATTGGGAGACCCAGCACCCGCCCTATTTGTTCCTAGGGTTTCGTTTTTCGGGTGCACATGTTGTTCATGTTGTTTCTTAAGTTCTCCGATCTTGTTATCGGATTGAATTTGTTTTTGAAACTGTTATTGGCTTTCCTCCTCCTTGCTTTGGTACTAAAACTGAGGAATCCGTACTCCTACGGGAGGGTGTATAGCCAGAAGGGGAGGGGCCTTACACTTTTAAGTGTAGTTCTTTGTGCGGCCTCCAGAGGCAGTAGCTATACACCCACTGTCTGGGTCTCCCAATTGGAGCTAGAAGAAAAGGAATTTACGGTAAGTAAACAAAATTCCCTTCTTTGGTGAAACGATGAAACAGCCGAGCCAGATGGACGCTTCTCAGAGCGAAGGCTCTGATTTGGTGACGGAAGTGAAAAGACTCCGAAAAAAAAACCGAAGCGAAACGGGCCGACACCTGGCCGATACAGGGACGCGCGAGAGGGCCGCATTCGGATCTGACTGGAAGAATGCCAGCAAAAAGGAGGGAAGATGTGGTCCTCACCCACCGGGGGAGCTCTTTCCTAGTGGAATAAATCCTGGAGGAAACTTGATTCCCGGCCCTCAACGTTGTCTGTAATCCTCTTGTCAACAGGCCTGACCGAGGCAGTACCCGGGATCCACTGGTGAGGCCGTCGAACTTGGGACCTTTGAGTCCCGGTAGAGGAGAGGGGCCCCGACACAGATAACTTGGCGGTCGGGAAGGAGCCCCGGGGCCTCCGTGAGGAGTTGAGTAGGCTATGCGAACTATGCTCGCCTGGGTCACTCCAGAGGCATCGTTGCCTTGGTCCATCCTGAGAATCCTCGAGACCATGGGAAGCTGCGGGAAGATGCAGGAGAACCTGAACAGGCTACACGACCGGTCGAGGGTGTCGTCACCTAGTCCAGAGCAGGTGGTACACTCGAAGCCCTATTGACTTGAAAGTTGGAACGGGAGAACAATAAGTCCACGACTGGAGGTCTTCCCTCGCCCGTGAACTGACTGGTGACTTCCCTGTTGAGGAGCACTTTTCCTAAGGGAGGTCTTTCCTACCGAAAAAATCGGCCGCCCAAAACGTCCATGCCAGGGATGGACTGCCGAGATAGCGAGTTAGAGGACTCGTCCCAGGGCAAAATCTTCTTGGCCTCTTCCTTTGCCATGACACTCTCTGGGTCTACCTGGTGGATGATGCACGTCACCGCTGTGGCATGGTCCGACTGGAACCTGACTGGGCAAGGCCCGACCCAGAGAAGAATTGTAGCCGTGCTAACCGGATGGCTCTGGCTTCCGGAATGTTGAAGGGGAAACAACGCTCTAGGGCTGTCCCTCGGGACCGTGCCGAGGAAAAAGTGGGGGTAGCATACCCTAGCACGGGAGACTGGTGACGGTTGAGAATATCCTCCAGCGGAGGGAAGGGAAGCTTCTCAAGGGACGATTTCGAAGACTGGTCCGCTATGAGAGGATTGGCGGATCAACCGTGAAGACGGAACCCTCTTTGTCTCCGATCTTCAGTGTGGTCCACTGGAGAGAAAGGGATGAAATCTGGTACGTGCACCGTCGCTATCACCTGCACAGACTGCCGAGGGCTCGCATAGCCAAAACGGGAGCGGGTGGCAAGGGTACGCGGAACTCTGTGCCAGGAAGGAAACTATT
This sequence comes from Anomaloglossus baeobatrachus, assembly GCF_048569485.1. Lineage (NCBI taxonomy): Eukaryota > Metazoa > Chordata > Amphibia > Anura > Aromobatidae > Anomaloglossus > Anomaloglossus baeobatrachus. The sequence goes on along the minus strand of NC_134353.1, from coordinate 606,284,311 downwards.
CCTGCGTGAGGAGTAGCTCCCCCTGAACGGGCTCGAAAAACCGTGCCTAAGGGATGATGGACCGAGCCGGGGTCTGGGAGGACTCGTTCCGGTATCTCAGCTACTCTAGTAGCGGAAAGTGAATATGACGGTCTAAACCTCAAGCAAGGAACCTTGAAGGGAGAACCCTGGACCTCCCGGCCGTACTTGGGCGTAGAGAACCTAGCAGCCCTGTAGAGTAGGGTGCGCAGGGACAGAGATCCCTGTCAGCGCTCTTATAAAAAACTGGAACGGTCCACTGCCACGCAAGGCGGAGGGGCTGTTGGAGGGATAGAGGCTTCCTGACGAGAGCGGCGTGAACGGGCTGGGACCTAGTGTGAGGGGACGATCCTGATGCCTCTGGGTCGATGCAGGGAAAGGGATGGACCCTTCCCTTACGTAGTCTAGGGGAGAGAAGTACTCTACCCTGACGTAGCCAAGGGGGGCCACTGAACTCGCCTATCTTCAGAGGGGCGTTCCCTAAAGTCAGCAGGGAAGTCAGTGACCTCCTAGATGCCGAATCTGCGTTCCTGATCCCGAGTCAGAGGTCTCGACGGGTGGACACACTGATGGTAGAGGCTCAGGCCGAGCGGCAGGCAGGCCCCAGGTATGTGAAGAGAGGGTACTCACTGAAGATGATAACCAGTCCTGGGACGGCATAGGTGGAACTTGGTCCGCTGCGTATGGAGTTCGCTGATTCTCTGAGGGACGCCACGTTCGGGACGAGAAACCCGGAGGAACACAGGCGGGTCGACTACAGGGTGGGGTGCCCCTTCCATTTGGAGCCCCCTTTCTAGAAGGGGTAATGACAATAAAAGGACTTACCACTGGTAAAAATCGAGGCCTGGGATTATCCGTGATAACGTAGTCACACGGCGAACTGTATTCCAATGAAACCGCAGGGGCCTGCCCTCTTCGTCTCTGCAAGGTGACTGCCCCCTCTCTCCAGAGCCCTACGGGGGAATGATAATGACCAAAATACACGACTTACCACTGGTAAACGCCGTGTCTGGTAGATGTCTGTGGTCAACGACTCCAGTGTAGCATGGCCATACTCTCCGAAAACCCCTTGGAGAAGGGAATAATGACAATGACATGGCTTACCGCTGGTAAACGTAGTGTCTGGTGGTTGTCTGTGAACACGCGGTAACTCGGCGAACTCTGGATGTCCCCCGAGCACATCAAGGGTCTGCTCCAAACGCCCTAAAGGAGACCTGGGTGCACGGAGAGAAGAGGGGCTGTCCGTAGCCTTACGGCTTGACTCACCGTTTCCAGCATGCTATTCGTCCTGCGCCAAAACATCCAGGTCCTGCTCGGAGTCCAGCGGAGGTGGAAAGCCTGGGCCATCACCCGGGAGGTCGGAAGACTACCGGAGGAAGGGCAGTCTGGACCTGGGGAATAAGGTGGAAAAACTGGGGGGCCACGAAAGACGAGACCTGGCGGGTCCGCTTCTAGCCTAGGAAAAAGGTCCCTGGTACGGAACTCGTCTCCCCGAGGGAATGGCGCCGTTCTGTGGATGGTATGACCAAGCGTCGGCGGGGGACGCAGCGCATGTGCACGAACCCGAGGGACGTCAACGAGGGAATATCTGGCCTGAGACAGGGCATTAACCAGCCGACAGGGGCGAGATACAGGGGCGTGCGGTGCCAGTGACTGCGGTAGCTGTCAACCCCAATCTGCCATTATGTGCGGAAAATTACCATTAAGGAAAACGCAAACTTGAGGTACCGGTCTCAAATGACTAAAAAACTCAGCTCTGAGAGCTCTATAGACTAACCCTATTGGGATGTGTCTGATGCAAAGCCCGAAAAAGGTGCCTGAAGGGGTTAAAAAATATAATGTACAAAACGCAAGCCCTGAGTAAAAAACCCCACTGTATTTAATAAACATGGAAGACTTGGGTCTATTTTCCCCTGATATACGGGCTGCTGCAGCGTCAGCAAACCGCATACCAGGAGTTTGACATAATCCCCTCTTTTTTTTTTTTTTTTTGAATGAACGCTGAGGAGGCTGGAGGCGGGCCCAGGAGAGCGGGAAAAAGCATCCACCGCCCCCCCACTGTGATGCCTGGGGCTGAGAGGAGGGCGGAGACGGAGCGGCCGGCGGCCAATAGCGATGCGGCGGGGGGCGGGCCTGTGACGCCGGAGACAGGGCCGAAGCCGGGGCCTAAATTTTGAGGCAGCCGGCGCATGTGAATCTGGAGACCGCGGTTCTACCCGCGGGAGCGGCGGCGCGGCAGCTGGTACCGGCCGAGCACTGCGGTTGTGGAGAGGACTCCAGCGCCGGATGGGGACGTGGCTGGGGCGCCCGGTGAGTAGGCCCGGACTGGGGCCTAAATTTGCAACAGCCGGCCGACGGTCCTACCTGCGGGAGCGGCAGCGCGCAGCAATGTCCGGGCACCGGCCGAGCCCTGCCTGTGTGGACTCCAGCGCCGGATGGGGGCGAGGCCGGGGTGCTCGGTGAGTAGGCCCGGACCGGGGCCTATATCTTGTAGCCGCCCGGGAGAAGGTAGGGGGAGTGTCCTACCTGGTCGGCGGCGCCGCATCTGGCAGTGTGCAGGCGTGGAGCTCTGCACCTGTGTCTGCGTGCTCCGCACACCGGAGGGCTGGCTGCGGGCCGCAGAAGAAGAATGAGGCAGGCAGGCAGGCAGGCAGGCAGGTGGACGCCGGTGAGGGTAGGGAGCCCCTCTGTAGTGAAGCAGCGCTGCGGGCCCGATCATCATCCAGACGCGCTGCGAGGTCCAGTCCCTGCTGTATGCCCCTTGCACCCTTTGGGGTGATACCGCAGGGTGAATAGGGGGTGCCCCGGAAGGAATAGCCCCACATGCCAACCCGGGAGTGGTACCGTGGAATTGGACGGGGGAGAGGGCCCGACAAGTCAAGCTTCTGCGACCCAGGGGAGTGGTACCCACACGGGCTGCGAGAGCTGAGTAGGGAAAACGATACCTGCAGAAAAAGAGAATTCCAACAGATGAGAGCGACGAGCGTCGCCGAGAGAAAAAATGAAAAAAAAAAAAAAATATACGCAAAAAATCAAGTGGCTGAAGGGGGCCCAGTCGGCCCACATCAGCCTCCTACGACACTAAGCAAAAAACTGATTGAGCCCGCCTCCGGCTCAGGGGTTATACTGCTGGGGAGGAGCTAACTTTTTCTGTTTACTTAGTGTCAGCCTCCTAGTGACAGCAGCATAACCCATGGTCCTGTGTCCCCCAATGAAACGATAGAGAAATATATATATATATAGAGATAGATAGATAGATAGATATAATATATGTGTGTATATATATGTATATGTATGTGTGTGTGTGTGTATATATATATATATATATGTGTGTGTGTGTGTGTGTGTATATATATGTGTGTGTGTGTGTGTGTGTGTGTGTATATATATATATATATGTATGTATGTATGTGTATATATATATGTATGTGTATGTATGTATGTGTATATATATATGTATGTGTATGTATGTGTATATATATATGTATGTATGTGTATATATATATGTATGTGTATGTATGTATGTGTATATATATGTATGTGTATATATGTATGTGTATATATATATGTATATATATATGTATGTGTATATATATATGTATATATATATGTATGTGTATATATATATGTATGTGTATATATATATGTATGTGTATATATATATGTATGTGTATATATATATGTATGTGTATATATATATGTATGTGTATATATATATGTATGTGTATATGTCATGTAGAGCTGTTGAAGGGACTTCCTCCCCCTCTTCTTCACCAGCCACAGGTCGTCATGGCGATTATCTGATTGGCCTGGAAGCTTAAGGTATTTATGACTTTGGGTGATGGTAGAACTAAAGCCAAAAGCTGCAGAGAAAGACAATTCTTTGTAATATTGGCGGGAAAACTCCCAAAGCAGGTTTTGAAGTGCGACTTTAATGCTAGAAAGATGAAAAACACATTGCCAGAATCCCTGCGTCGTGCGGAACCCAGCGCACCGTCTCACCTGACGAGGAGATCGACGGAATCACGACAAATTAGTATTGGCCAGTAAAATTGTGCTAGAGGCGTTGTGTTTGGTATCAATGTAACTGTAAAATCGAGATATTAAATATGACGCTAATATCTTTCACCTGTGTGACCCAGGGGCAAAGATATGAAAAACCCTAGAATTATGGAACTTTGTGACCATCTCAAGCCCAGCCCACAAGTGACTGTAAAATGATGTCACAGGCAAGGGGGGCTAGCAAGAGCATAAGAGACAGTTCCTGTCTTGGGGGCTCAGTCAGCACGAGGAGGGCATCATGAAGGGTGATGCTGGCCGATTCTAACATCTCTTGGAGTTCCCTCCTACTCCCTAAGCAGACGTCACTTCTATGGCACAAGCTTAGTAAGTTTCACGTTTATACCTTTTATTTTATGTAACTGTTATGCCGTAATGTGTATTGTTCCCTTTTGTAAATTCCTGTATATTCTTTAAACACTGCCTATTTTCGGATTAAATATATAAAAATTTAAGAGTTTCTTTCCTTATGCTTTATATACGAATCCAAAACCCCGAAGGGCCTTATGCTATCTGAAACGGGTTCCCAGCTACCTGTAGAAAGTCTGGGTGGTGGCAGCGTAATTGTTATTGCATAGAATTATTGGAGTGCTATCATTAAGGGTACCGAGGTATATAAATATTCCATTAGCAGGAATCAGAGATATACATTTACCCTTGCTGTGAGACCTCCAATATTTGGCATTATCAGCTCAGCAGCCTCATCTTATGCATTGTCCTGCAGTACCAAAAGTGGCCTGCAGACAAGGGGGGCGCTAGAGAGTAGTCGTGTGTAACAAATCAGTGAACAGCTGCGGATTTCTGAGGGACTTCCCCGGCTGTTCGTGACAAATTGGTGGCAAGCGGTGGGATATATAAAGCATTAGTGATCTGGTTTGAGCAATCATACCTTTCACTAAAAACTTGCAAAAGTTTTGAGGATTGAACTCAGTGTTTAAATATACCTGGAACAATACTGTACGTGTAGCAGTTACCCCCTCCCCTTCTCTCTTGTTTTCTATCCTATCTTTTATTTGGCAATTATGGATGCTGTGTCAGAAGCCTGGTACAATCAGCAGAAGAAGGAAGTTCTTGCTGCACTCTGCAGATCCAAGTTGATTGATGGCTATGGCAAAACGAGGCAAGACCTCATTAAAGAACTTTTACAATGGGACGCAGAGCACGTTCATTCCCCCAGTGCTGGAGAAGAGGAGGCAAGCCAAGCCCAGGATAGTGCTTCTGCAGAGTCCCCACCATCAACTGCAAGCCAGAGCAGTGACCGGGGCAACATGGACTCTTTCCTGAAGATGGCTCTACAACAATTCGCTGCAGATGACCGGCAGGGACGGCTAAGCCTCATTCAGCAATATCGAGAGGCTGAGAGAGCCGAGCGAGAGGCTGAGAGAGCCGAGCGCCAGGCTCAGGCCGAGCGAGAGGCTGAGAGAGCCGAGCGAGAGCGCCAAGCCCAGAGAGACCATGAATTGAATAGCCTCAAAGCCCGGCAGCAGACATCTTCCTCACTAAACGGTGAGTCCAATAATGCCAGCAGCTTTAAGCCCCGACCGGAGCACTTTCTTGTGATGGAAAAGGACGGGGATTTGGACACCTTTCTGAGGGGATTTGAAAAGACTTGCTTGCAGTACCAGTTGCCCTCAACACAATGGGCACAATACTTAACCCCAGGGCTGCGAGGCAAGGCCCTGGACGCGTTTGCCAGTCTCCCTCAAGAGCAGAGTGGAGACTATGGGGCCATAAAGCAGGCCCTAGTACGGAAGTATCAGCTGACTCCGGAGGTGTACCGAAAAAAATTCCGGACCCTCCAGCTCGGACCTCATGACAGCTACAGCGATTTGGAGGGTGGGCTCCAGCGCACCTTTGACCAGTGGATCCAAGGACTGTCCGTTACAACCTTTGAGGAGTTAAAGGACCTCATGGTGAAGGACCAACTCCTACATGTCTGTCCTGTGGAGGTTCGACAGTTTGTTATGGACCGAGAGCCCAAGGAGGCCTCAAAAGCAGCCCAGATTGCCGACGCCTATGTGGCCAACCGTGCATCGGAGGTGCGGAAGCCGTCCACCACTAGCTGGAAAGGGGGTAAGATGACAACTACAACCACCCCTGCCCCTACCAGCCGACCTCCCGTAGGTCCTGTTTCATCCACCAGTGCCCGGCCCACCTCTGACACTCGCAGGTGTTTTTCCTGCAACCTGCCTGGACACCTCAGCTCTGGTTGCCCAGAGAGGCAGAAGAGGAACCCCACATCCAAGGCCCAAGGGCCCACTGGAACTGTCCTTTTGGCAAGGAAGGCGGGTGGTAGGGCCTGCGAAAACCTACACCCCGTCACCGTAGGCGGAACCCCCACTGTGGGGCTCAAGGACACTGGGGCCGACAGAACACTGGTCCGCCCTGAACTGGTACCCCCTGAAAACTTTATCCCGGGAAAACTCCTGACTGTCGCCTTGGCGGGGGGTGTCCACCACTCCTTCCCAATGGCCCTGATTCCCCTCGACTGGGGTGCTGGGAGAGGGTGGAGGGAAGTGGGGGTGGATGAACATCTACCAACCAATGTTTTATTGGGGACTGATCTGGGGCGATTAGTTGCACAATTTCTCCCTGATGATCCTCCCGAATCCAAAAAGTCATGTGATACAAATGTTGTTGATCAGTCATGTGATGCAAATGTTGTTAAATCATGTGATGCAAATGTTGTTGATAAGTCATGCGACCCGAATGCGGATACCCAGAACGTAATTACAAATGTTGTGCATGGTAATAAAGTGGAGATTTGTACAGGGGAACTCAGCCATGCCACGCGGCAGGGTGACGTGGCTGAGGACAACCCCAAGGTAGCAAGTGTCTGTGCTGACAGAGATGGAGGCAGACATGAGAACCACGAGGACAGTGGTCAAATGCAGCTGAGCAGTGTCACAGCGGACAGTGACACAGCCAGTAGTACCTGTCAGGCTGATGGGGAAGAGTGGTTATTCCCCGGGGAGACAGCCTTCATCGGTGCTGTCACCCGCAGTCAGAGTGCCCAGAACGCAAATGAAACCCTGCCTTCTGACACCTCTTCACCCAGAGGGATAACGGAACTGGTGATGGACCCAGAGCAGGTCCCAGAGGGTCCCGGTGAGGTTGGAACCTTAACGTCACTTTTGGCTGCCTCTAGCCAAGAGTTTCAGGTGGCTCTACGAACTGATGCCAGTCTAGAGACGTTAAGGGACCTCGCAGAGAAGCCCTCCTCCGAGACCGATAAGGAGAGGGTATTCTGGGACCAGGGAAAGTTGTACCGGGAGACAATTCCCTGTAACCCCCAACAAGAGTGGCTGAAGGAAAAACAGCTGGTGGTGCCTCACCGCTTTAGGAGTGAGTTGCTGCGGATTGCCCATGAGATCCCACTCGCCGGACACTTGGGGGTTAGCAAAACCAAGGCCCGGCTGTCTCACCACTTCTATTGGCCCAAAATGGGGACAGATGTTGCCAACTACTGCCGCTCCTGTATCACATGTCAAAGAGTGGGAAGGTCAGGGCCTGCTCCCAAAGCTCCCCTGATCTCTTTGCCGGTGATAGAGGAGCCTTTCCAGAGGGTCGCTGTGGACATTGTCGGGCCTCTGGCCGTCCCCAGCAGCTCTGGAAAACGGTTCGTCCTTACTGTGGTAGACTATGCTACCCGGTATCCGGAGGCAGTGGCTCTGTCCTCAGTTAGGGCCGATAAGGTGGCAGATGCCCTCTTGACCATATTCTCCCGAGTAGGATTTCCCAGGGAGATGCTTACCGACCAGGGGACTCAGTTCATGTCTCGTCTAATGGAGGCTCTCTGTAAGAAAATGCAGGTGCGGCATCTGATATCAAGCGCTTATCACCCACAGACCAATGGTTTGTGTGAGCGATTTAATGGTACACTTAAGCAGATGCTTAAGATGCTGGTTGAGTCACATGGACGCGACTGGGAGCGGTATCTCTCACACCTGCTGTTTGCCTACAGAGAGGTACCACAGGCCTCAACGGGGTTTTCCCCCTTCGAGCTCCTGTATGGCAGACGAGTCCGGGGGCCTCTTGGTCTGGTAAGGGAATCCTGGGAAGAGGAACTGAATTCCCCAGAAGTGTCCGTTGTGGAGTATGTCATTCGGCTCCGTGACAAAATGCAGTCAATGACGCAGATGGTGCATGAGAATATGGCGCAAGCCCAGGCCAGCCAGAAGCGATGGTACGACCAACACGCTCGAGAGCGGGTGTACGAAGTGGGTCAGAAGGTGTGGGTCCTAGTCCCAATGACCCAGAACAAGCTTCAGGCGGCCTGGGAGGGTCCATACCTGGTGCATCAGCGCCTCAATGACGTAAACTATGTGGTCACCATCGACCATGCCAGGAAGAGGCAAAAGGTCTTCCATGTCAACATGATGAAAGCTCATCATGACAGGGAAGCCTTTGCTCTTCCTGTGTGTAGTCTTCCCGAGGAAGGCGAAAGTGAAGTCTTGGTGGACTTGCTCGCCTCAGCCCGGGATGGAGGGTCTATCGAGGAGGCGGCATTCAACCCACAGCTATCCTTGGACCAAAAGTCCCAGCTGCGGGAGGTATTCCGGCCCTACCTGATGACCTTCACGAATGTCCCAGGGAAGACATCCCTAGCCACCCACCAGGTGGACACAGGGAGTCATTCCCCAGTTCGTCAACCCCCATACCGTGTCTCCCTAGAGGTACAAAAGGACATAAAAAGGGAGATCGATGAAATGCTAGTCCTGGGAGTGATCCAGAGGTCCAAAAGTGCATGGGCCTCGCCTGTAGTCTTGGTTCCAAAAAAGGACCGGACAACCCGGTTTTGTGTGGACTACAGGAGGCTAAATGCAATCACAGCACCCGATGCGTACCCAATGCCACGCATCGACGAGTTACTGGATTGCTTAGCCGGGGCCCAGTACCTGACCATCATGGACCTGAGTCGAGGGTACTGGCAGATTCCTATGTCCAAGGAAGCACAGGAAAGGTCCGCCTTCATCACCCCATTCGGGCTGTATGAATCCCTCGTCATGCCCTTTGGCATGAGAAATGCTCCTGCCACTTTCCAGCGATTGGTCGACCAGCTGCTCGAGGGACTAGGAGGGTTTGCAGTAGCTTACCTGGATGACATTGCCATCTTTAGTCCCACTTGGGAGGAACACCTGGGGCACCTGGAGCAGGTGCTCAGGCGGATCCAAAGCGCTGGTCTGACTATAAAGCCAGGGAAGTGTCAGATCGGCATGACGGAGGTACAGTACCTTGGACACAGAGTGGGTGGCGGGACCCTGAAACCAGAGCCAGGGAAGGTTGATGCCATCACCTCCTGGCCTACCCCCAAGTCAAAGAAGCAGGTGATGTCCTTCTTGGGTACGGCAGGATACTATAGGAAGTTCGTTCCTAACTATAGTGCTCTTGCTAAGCCGTTGACGGACCTCACCAAAAAGAAGCTACCGCAAGTAGTCACCTGGACAGATGACTGTGAACGGTCCTTCAGGGCACTAAAAGCTGCCCTCGCCAGTTCCCCAATCCTACAAGCTCCGGACTTCACCCGACGGTTCATAGTTCAGACAGATGCCAGTGCGTTTGGCCTTGGTGCAGTACTCAGCCAGGTAAATGGGAAGGGAGAAGAGCATCCGGTGATGTTTCTCAGCCGCAAGCTCTTATCCCGGGAAGTGGCCTACGCCACTGTGGAGAAGGAGTGCCTCTCTATAGTGTGGGCCCTGCGGAAACTGCAGCCCTACCTATATGGACGCAACTTCACCATAGTGACAGACCACAACCCTCTCAGCTGGCTACATCGGGTGGCCGGAGACAATGGTAAGCTACTGCGGTGGAGCTTGGCACTACAGCAGTATGACTTTACCATTCAACACAGGAAGGGTGTGGAGCATGGCAATGCTGATGGGCTGTCCCGGCAGGGGGATGCCAGCGAGGTAGGCTTAGGAGACGATTGGCAAATCAATCTCCCATGCTACCTCAAAAAGGGGGAGGTGTCATGTAGAACTGTTGAAAGGACTTCATCCCCCTCTTCTTCACCAGCCACAGGTCGTCATGGCGATTATCTGATTGGCCTGGAAGCTTAAGGTATTTATGACTTTGGGTGATGGTAGAACTAAAGCCAAAAGCTGCAGAGAAAGACAATTCTTTGTAATATTGGCGGGAAAACTCCCAAAGCAGGTTTTGAAGTGCGACTTTAATGCTAGAAAGATGAAAAACACATTGCCAGAATCCCTGCGTCGTGCGGAACCCAGCGCACCATCTCACCTGACGAGGAGATCGACGGAATCACGACAAATTAGTATTGGCCAGTAAAATTGTGCTAGAGGCGTTGTGTTTGGTATCAATGTAACTGTAAAATCGAGATATTAAATATGACGCTAATATCTTTCACCTGTGTGACCCAGGGGCAAAGATATGAAAAACCCTAGAATTATGGAACTTTGTGACCATCTCAAGCCCAGCCCACAAGTGACTGTAAAATGATGTCACAGGCAAGGGGGGCTAGCAAGAGCATAAGAGACAGTTCCTGTCTTGGGGGCTCAGTCAGCACGAGGAGGGCATCATGAAGGGTGATGCTGGCCGATTCTAACATCTCTTGGAGTTCCCTCCTACTCCCTAAGCAGACGTCACTTCTATGGCACAAGCTTAGTAAGTTTCACGTTTATACCTTTTATTTTATGTAACTGTTATGCCGTAATGTGTATTGTTCCCTTTTGTAAATTCCTGTATATTCTTTAAACACTGCCTATTTTCGGATTAAATATATAAAAATTTAAGAGTTTCTTTCCTTATGCTTTATATACGAATCCAAAACCCCGAAGGGCCTTATGCTATCTGAAACGGGTTCCCAGCTACCTGTAGAAAGTCTGGGTGGTGGCAGCGTAATTGTTATTGCATAGAATTATTGGAGTGCTATCATTAAGGGTACCGAGGTATATAAATATTCCATTAGCAGGAATCAGAGATATACATTTACCCTTGCTGTGAGACCTCCAATATTTGGCATTATCAGCTCAGCAGCCTCATCTTATGCATTGTCCTGCAGTACCAAAAGTGGCCTGCAGACAAGGGGGGCGCTAGAGAGTAGTCGTGTGTAACAAATCAGTGAACAGCTGCGGATTTCTGAGGGACTTCCCCGGCTGTTCGTGACAAATTGGTGGCAAGCGGTGGGATATATAAAGCATTAGTGATCTGGTTTGAGCAATCATACCTTTCACTAAAAACTTGCAAAAGTTTTGAGGATTGAACTCAGTGTTTAAATATACCTGGAACAATACTGTACGTGTAGCAGTTACCCCCTCCCCTTCTCTCTTGTTTTCTATCCTATCTTTTATTTGGCAATTATGGATGCTGTGTCAGAAGCCTGGTACAATCAGCAGAAGAAGGAAGTTCTTGCTGCACTCTGCAGATCCAAGTTGATTGATGGCTATGGCAAAACGAGGCAAGACCTCATTAAAGAACTTTTACAATGGGACGCAGAGCACGTTCATTCCCCCAGTGCTGGAGAAGAGGAGGCAAGCCAAGCCCAGGATAGTGCTTCTGCAGAGTCCCCACCATCAACTGCAAGCCAGAGCAGTGACCGGGGCAACATGGACTCTTTCCTGAAGATGGCTCTACAACAATTCGCTGCAGATGACCGGCAGGGACGGCTAAGCCTCATTCAGCAATATCGAGAGGCTGAGAGAGCCGAGCGAGAGGCTGAGAGAGCCGAGCGCCAGGCTCAGGCCGAGCGAGAGGCTGAGAGAGCCGAGCGAGAGCGCCAAGCCCAGAGAGACCATGAATTGAATAGCCTCAAAGCCCGGCAGCAGACATCTTCCTCACTAAACGGTGAGTCCAATAATGCCAGCAGCTTTAAGCCCCGACCGGAGCACTTTCTTGTGATGGAAAAGGACGGGGATTTGGACACCTTTCTGAGGGGATTTGAAAAGACTTGCTTGCAGTACCAGTTGCCCTCAACACAATGGGCACAATACTTAACCCCAGGGCTGCGAGGCAAGGCCCTGGACGCGTTTGCCAGTCTCCCTCAAGAGCAGAGTGGAGACTATGGGGCCATAAAGCAGGCCCTAGTACGGAAGTATCAGCTGACTCCGGAGGTGTACCGAAAAAAATTCCGGACCCTCCAGCTCGGACCTCATGACAGCTACAGCGATTTGGAGGGTGGGCTCCAGCGCACCTTTGACCAGTGGATCCAAGGACTGTCCGTTACAACCTTTGAGGAGTTAAAGGACCTCATGGTGAAGGACCAACTCCTACATGTCTGTCCTGTGGAGGTTCGACAGTTTGTTATGGACCGAGAGCCCAAGGAGGCCTCAAAAGCAGCCCAGATTGCCGACGCCTATGTGGCCAACCGTGCATCGGAGGTGCGGAAGCCGTCCACCACTAGCTGGAAAGGGGGTAAGATGACAACTACAACCACCCCTGCCCCTACCAGCCGACCTCCCGTAGGTCCTGTTTCATCCACCAGTGCCCGGCCCACCTCTGACACTCGCAGGTGTTTTTCCTGCAACCTGCCTGGACACCTCAGCTCTGGTTGCCCAGAGAGGCAGAAGAGGAACCCCACATCCAAGGCCCAAGGGCCCACTGGAACTGTCCTTTTGGCAAGGAAGGCGGGTGGTAGGGCCTGCGAAAACCTACACCCCGTCACCGTAGGCGGAACCCCCACTGTGGGGCTCAAGGACACTGGGGCCGACAGAACACTGGTCCGCCCTGAACTGGTACCCCCTGAAAACTTTATCCCGGGAAAACTCCTGACTGTCGCCTTGGCGGGGGGTGTCCACCACTCCTTCCCAATGGCCCTGATTCCCCTCGACTGGGGTGCTGGGAGAGGGTGGAGGGAAGTGGGGGTGGATGAACATCTACCAACCAATGTTTTATTGGGGACTGATCTGGGGCGATTAGTTGCACAATTTCTCCCTGATGATCCTCCCGAATCCAAAAAGTCATGTGATACAAATGTTGTTGATCAGTCATGTGATGCAAATGTTGTTAAATCATGTGATGCAAATGTTGTTGATAAGTCATGCGACCCGAATGCGGATACCCAGAACGTAATTACAAATGTTGTGCATGGTAATAAAGTGGAGATTTGTACAGGGGAACTCAGCCATGCCACGCGGCAGGGTGACGTGGCTGAGGACAACCCCAAGGTAGCAAGTGTCTGTGCTGACAGAGATGGAGGCAGACATGAGAACCACGAGGACAGTGGTCAAATGCAGCTGAGCAGTGTCACAGCGGACAGTGACACAGCCAGTAGTACCTGTCAGGCTGATGGGGAAGAGTGGTTATTCCCCGGGGAGACAGCCTTCATCGGTGCTGTCACCCGCAGTCAGAGTGCCCAGAACGCAAATGAAACCCTGCCTTCTGACACCTCTTCACCCAGAGGGATAACGGAACTGGTGATGGACCCAGAGCAGGTCCCAGAGGGTCCCGGTGAGGTTGGAACCTTAACGTCACTTTTGGCTGCCTCTAGCCAAGAGTTTCAGGTGGCTCTACGAACTGATGCCAGTCTAGAGACGTTAAGGGACCTCGCAGAGAAGCCCTCCTCCGAGACCGATAAGGAGAGGGTATTCTGGGACCAGGGAAAGTTGTACCGGGAGACAATTCCCTGTAACCCCCAACAAGAGTGGCTGAAGGAAAAACAGCTGGTGGTGCCTCACCGCTTTAGGAGTGAGTTGCTGCGGATTGCCCATGAGATCCCACTCGCCGGACACTTGGGGGTTAGCAAAACCAAGGCCCGGCTGTCTCACCACTTCTATTGGCCCAAAATGGGGACAGATGTTGCCAACTACTGCCGCTCCTGTATCACATGTCAAAGAGTGGGAAGGTCAGGGCCTGCTCCCAAAGCTCCCCTGATCTCTTTGCCGGTGATAGAGGAGCCTTTCCAGAGGGTCGCTGTGGACATTGTCGGGCCTCTGGCCGTCCCCAGCAGCTCTGGAAAACGGTTCGTCCTTACTGTGGTAGACTATGCTACCCGGTATCCGGAGGCAGTGGCTCTGTCCTCAGTTAGGGCCGATAAGGTGGCAGATGCCCTCTTGACCATATTCTCCCGAGTAGGATTTCCCAGGGAGATGCTTACCGACCAGGGGACTCAGTTCATGTCTCGTCTAATGGAGGCTCTCTGTAAGAAAATGCAGGTGCGGCATCTGATATCAAGCGCTTATCACCCACAGACCAATGGTTTGTGTGAGCGATTTAATGGTACACTTAAGCAGATGCTTAAGATGCTGGTTGAGTCACATGGACGCGACTGGGAGCGGTATCTCTCACACCTGCTGTTTGCCTACAGAGAGGTACCACAGGCCTCAACGGGGTTTTCCCCCTTCGAGCTCCTGTATGGCAGACGAGTCCGGGGGCCTCTTGGTCTGGTAAGGGAATCCTGGGAAGAGGAACTGAATTCCCCAGAAGTGTCCGTTGTGGAGTATGTCATTCGGCTCCGTGACAAAATGCAGTCAATGACGCAGATGGTGCATGAGAATATGGCGCAAGCCCAGGCCAGCCAGAAGCGATGGTACGACCAACACGCTCGAGAGCGGGTGTACGAAGTGGGTCAGAAGGTGTGGGTCCTAGTCCCAATGACCCAGAACAAGCTTCAGGCGGCCTGGGAGGGTCCATACCTGGTGCATCAGCGCCTCAATGACGTAAACTATGTGGTCACCATCGACCATGCCAGGAAGAGGCAAAAGGTCTTCCATGTCAACATGATGAAAGCTCATCATGACAGGGAAGCCTTTGCTCTTCCTGTGTGTAGTCTTCCCGAGGAAGGCGAAAGTGAAGTCTTGGTGGACTTGCTCGCCTCAGCCCGGGATGGAGGGTCTATCGAGGAGGCGGCATTCAACCCACAGCTATCCTTGGACCAAAAGTCCCAGCTGCGGGAGGTATTCCGGCCCTAC